>NC_141538.1:64000000-64600000 GCF_021556685.1 Rattus norvegicus | reverse complement strand
TCCTGAGTGCTGGGACCAAAGGCATGTGCCAATCCTCCAGGATTTTTACTCTTCGACTCCTTATTCATATTATTACTGGAAGAATTTCTGTTCAGAAATTTCTAGATCAGTCTCATTATACATGGAAGGGGGTTCTCAAAGATGTAATAGTACATCCAGCTGAGGAAACAATTTATTTACCTGAAGACTAGGGTGGAGACTTGATGGTGATTCACCTCTGCTTGTTCAGTTACTTATAACTAGTGTAGTAAGCTTGTATTTTGTGCTCAGTTTTGGGTTTTGCTGTAGTCTTTGAATTGTGGCCCGGGGCATCCTTTCTTAACAGGCTGCTACCATATGGATGAGAAAGCCACCTGGGACAGGTGACATGTGGGCTGAAGCTGTACTTAGCATGACCAGTGGCTATAATTTGGGTAGTTGTAATTTGGATGTCTTTTAACATCACTGCTAGGAATGGGGTATTATTAGCAATAGATCCCAGGGGGACCCTCATGGACGGATGTGGGAGGCTCAGTTCTCACCGGGAGCACCTGCCAGCTGTCTTCTGTAGAAGTAAAGGGCTTGATGGACAATGTGTTGTGGAAGTGCACCCCTAAAGAGAGAACAGTGCTCATTGCACTCCGGAGGACCAGTGTGAGGAAGTGGGGCACGGAGACGAGGAAAGCATGGGTGTAGAAGTAGCTCAAAGCCCTAAGGAATGATCACAAGATACCCCCTGAGCTGCAGCACTCCGTCCTGATTCGCATGAACACAGGCTCTGGGAGGTGTCTGCATATTTCATATTTTTATGGGCGTGTGGTGGCTCTGCTGGTTTTGAGATGATGTCATAGATAATAAAGGGAAGGGAAGTGAGAAGCGGCTAGTGCAGTCTTGTCAGTGAGCCCCTCGCAGGGAAGAAAACACTAGAGAGAGTGAGTGGCGTGGCAGGGCAGCTGTTAAGTGGGAGGGGAGGCTCAATATGTACTAGGAAGCTGAGATGTAGTCTCCGAGTGTCAGGGCTGGGTGGAAGAAATGTTAGTGTTGTCCCAGCTACAGGAGGGTGTGAGGCAGGAGGTTGCCAATGGAGGGCCTGCCTGGGCAGTTAAAGCTCAGTCGTAGATCACTTGCCTGACACGTGTGAAGCCCTGAGTTTGATCCCCAGAATGAGGAGTGGGGGTGGGGGAGGGGAAGAAAGCATTTTTGGTGTTCATGACAGAAATTGGATATGACCGGCTTATGCCAAAAGGAGAGCATTTATGTGTGATAGAGTTTTGTAACCCAGGCTGGCCTTGAACTCCCTGATACTCCCAAGTTTTGGATTAGAGATTTGGGTGACCACACCCAGTCAAAAGGGGCATTTGTTAGAGAGGCATGGAGATTACTGGTAGCATTCAAAGGCCAAGGGTAAAGCTGAGCTTAGAGGCTGGCACTGTGACCTACAGCAAAACTGGGATGCACCTTCCTTCCATTGCTTCCTCTGGTTCATCCTCTGTGTGGCTCATCTTCTGCCTTCGTCTTCCAGCACCTACTCCAGAGTTTATCGCTTAGGAAAGGAGCCAGCAGCTAGAATATCATGTACACCTAGGGAATGTCTCAGTGGTCCATTCGTGTCAGATGCAGCCTGTCGTGGGCTGACTGTCATGTCGCTATGTACTTCCTTTCAGAGACCCCTGCTTCTGTAATCATGCGATATACATTGTTGGTAAGGGGCAAGAATATTCCCAAAGAAAGCAAGGAGGCAGCAGTGGGGGCAGCCAGTCCAGTGGATGGTTAGGATTACACCAGGGAGGAGAGAAGCCAGGACAAAACCCCACCATGATTCTTAGGGAAACACTAGTAATTAGCTGATATGGGAGTGGTAAGGGAAAGACACATAGATACTTAGTTTTCATTGGTGTCTAGGACATCCAGATGCTAGGACAGCTGCAGTCAAAGATGGCCTTGCTCTGTGCGATCCAAACTCTTTTAGGTAGATTTCAGGGGCATGTCAGGGATCTCATTCCTTATTCCCAGGGTACATGCACCTGTCTGTCCTCTGTCCTCACCTTTTTTTTTCTTTTTCTTTTTTTCTTTTTTTTTTTTTTTTTTTTTTTTTTTTTTGCCTTGACTTCATACTACATCTCTACTCCTTTCTATATGGCTGTTTCACTGTAATGATTTGAATGAGAACAGCCCCTCATGAGATCCTCAGTTTGGGGCACTGTTTGAGGAGGCTTGGGAGTTGTGCCATTGAGAAAAAGTGTGGAATACAGGAGTGTTCAGAACGATTCTGTCTGTGGAGGCCTCAGCTCAAGAGGTTTCAGAGGCAAACAGTATGCGCAACCGGGCTAGCGATCTTTCCGTGACATTTTGGTGAAGACTGTGGCTGTTCCTGCTAGGATGGCCTGTTGACCTTTACCGTTACAATGCTTGATGGCTCCAAAGCTCAAAGTCTATCACGTGCCTCAAAAACCCAACGTGGTCAGGTCTGTCACAGCAGCGATATCAATTGCTTTTCTCTTGCTGTGGTAAGACACCATAACGAGGCGGCTGATAAGAGGAAGGGTTTATTTGAGCTATGGTCCCAGAAGGCTAGAAGTCCATCACCATCATGGTGGGGAAGCAGGCAGGCAAGATGGCAGGAACAGCTGAGAGCTGACTTGTTGGAGTGCAGGCGGGATGCAGAGAAGGTGAGCTCAAATTGTCCTGGATCTCCAAACTGTCATGCCCATCTTCAGTGACACATCTCCTCCAACAAGGCCTCACCTCTTAATCTCTCCAAACAAAGCCACCAACTCAAGACCAAGCATTTAAACATCTGAGCATACAGGGCCCACCCATTCTTATTCAAACCACCACACTCTACTCCCCGTCCCCCAGAGGCTTGAAGCCACATCAAAATATAAAATGCATTCAGTCCAACTTCAGAAGTCCTCATAGTCTTTCAGTCTCAGCACTGTTTAAAATCCAAAGTCTCTTCTGAGACTCATGGCGATCTCTTAATTGTAACCCCTGTGAAAGCAGATCACATACTTCGAACATACAATGCCCCGAATATACGTTACCATCCCGAAAGGGAGGGAATGCTGGACCAAAGCAAGACAAACTCCAGATCCTAGAGCTTCATATGTGGTGTCTAAGGCTTAGACGGCTCCATCCTCCCTGCTTTGCTGCCTGTACTAGTACCACAAGGCTTTCTCCACAAGGTTGGGGCTCTGGTTTCTGGGAGTCCTGGGATCGTGTCCTTAGAGAGTCCGACTGAGGACAGTAGAGACCTACACATGGCAGGGATTGGGTGAAAATCCCTGAGGACCCAGTGCTAGTGACTTTTCTTGTCATTTTGACCAAATGTGTGACAGAAATAGCCAAAAAAATTACTTATTTTGGCTCAGAACTGACGGTTCCTTTTAACTATATGTGTTTGGGCAGATATCAAAACAGAGAGAGTATATGATAGAACGGGTTTTGTTGTAGTTTGTTTTATTTTGGGGACAGGGTCTCACTTGGTAGCTCTGGCTGCCCTGGAACTCACTCTGTAGACCACAAAGACTTCGAACTCACAGAGACATGGTTGTATCTGTCTTAGTGCTGAGCTTCAAGGCCTGCGGCACTATGCCTGGCTCATAGAAAAAAATATTTTTAAAAGATTTATTTATTTATTATAAGTACACTGTAACTGTCTTCAGACACACCAGAAGAGGCATAGGATTCCCATTACAGATGTTGTGAACCACCAAGTGGTTGCTGGGATTTGAACCTAGGACCTCTGGAAGAGCAGTCAGTGCTCTTATCCACTGAGCCATCTCTCCAGCCCAGAAAATATTAAAAAAAAACAACCTTATTTTTATGTGTAAGGGTTTGTCTTAGTTAGGGTTTCACTGCTGTGAACAGACACCATGACCAAGGCAACTCTTATAAGGACAACATTTAATTGGGGTTGGCTTACAGGTTCAGAGGTTCAGTCCATTATCATCAAGGCAGGAACATGGCAGCATCCAGGCAGGCCTGGTGCAGGAGCTGAGAGTTCTACATCCTCATCTGAAGGCTGCTAGTGGAAGACTGACTTCCAGGCAGCTAGGATGAGGGTATTAAAGCCCACGCCCACAGTGACACAGCTACTCCAACAAGGCCACACCTTCTAATAGTGCCACTCCCTGGGCAGAGCATAGTCAAACTATCACCGTGTATATGTATATGTATTCTCGTATGTTCATGTACATGTGTTCATGTATGCCATGTGAATGTAGGTGCCTGTGGAAGCCAGAAGGAGGAACTGAATCACTGGGACTGGGTTACAGATGGTTGTCAGCTGCCTGGTGTGGGTTTGTGCTTTTAACATCTGAGCCATCTCTCCATCCCCAGAACTCCATTACCTCACAAAATATAGAAGCAAGAAGAGGGTGGTGCCAGATGAGACCAGGGCAAGGTACAGCTCCAAGAATAGGCCACCAGGTCCTGCTTCCTGAAGTTCGGTCCCACCTTTCACTACTTCCTGATGATGCTGTCATATTATGAAGCTATCAAGGAACTAACACATTGATTAGCCAGTCCTCCTGACCTTCTCATGTCTGGAACTGCAGCACAGACTCACCCAGAGGTGTGCTTCACTAATTCCTAGGTGTTTCTTAGTCTAACCACATTAACGATCAAAATTAACCATCACAGATTCTGGTCGAGGGAATGGAGCCCTCTGATTGGCTGCGCCTTGTTCACTTGCTCATCTCTGGGATCAGGAGGCATTATTCTTAAAAGGGGAACAACAAAATGAAGTGACTAGAGAACATCTTCTTTTGTGTCTTTCTCCCAGGTGACCATGGAAACGGGCGGCCTCCCCCTGGAGCTGTGGCGTGTGATCTTAGCCTACCTGCATCTTCCTGACCTGGGCCGCTGCAGTCTGGTGTGCAGGGCCTGGTATGAGCTGATCCTCAGCCTGGACAGTACCCGTTGGCGACAGCTGTGTCTGGACTGCACCGAGTGCCGCCACCCCAACTGGCCCAACCAGCCCGATGTGGAGCCCGAGTCCTGGAGGGAGGCCTTCAAGCAGCACTATCTTGCCTCTAAGACCTGGGCTAAGAACGCACTGGACTTGGAGTCTTCTATCTGCTTCTCTCTGTTCCGCAGGAAGAAGGAGCGACGTACCTTGAGTGTTGGGCCAGGCCATGAGTTTGACAGCTTGGGCAGTGCCTTAGCCATGGCCAGCCTCTATGATCGAATCGTGCTTTTCCCAGGTGTGTACGAGGAGCAAGGGGAAATCATCCTGAAGGTGCCAGTGGAGATTGTGGGCCAAGGGAAGTTGGGTGAGGTGGTCTTGCTTGCCAGCATTGACCAGCACTGCTCAACCACCCGTGTGTGCAATCTTGTCTTCATGCCAGCCTGGTTCTCACCAATCATGTATAAGGTGGGTGCACACCCGATGCCATCCAGTCCCCACCCCACGGCCTTGGCCTCAGTGCCTGCCCTTTAGGTTAGACTTGAGAACTTAGTATTTTTTCCTACGTGCACACTCCCGAGAGCTGAACTGAGAAGTGGGCACACGGGTCAGTAGTTATGCTTGGTGCCTTAATTCAAAGCTCCCTTAGAAATGAGAGGTGGGCTAAGGACAACATTTTTGTGCCTCTTCTATTCCTAAGAAGATAGACTAGAGCACTGGGTAGAGTGGTGAGGTGGCAGCCATGCAGCATGGTGACAGGACATTAGCTGAGCAGCATGTGGGGGGCGGGGGAGGCAGAAACCCTCAGTATCTGAAGCTTGATCTGTGCAGGAGTCACTGCTTCTCAAGGATACCTGGAGGGAAAATCAGGAAATACCAGTCCAGCATAGGATTCGTTAGCACAGAGCAGTCACCTTCTGAACAAAGTGTGTATAGAGAGAGGAGCTGGTGGCCCTGTAAAACAGCACAGAGCCTGTGCACTGGCTGGCAGTGGTCCTCTTACAGCCAGCAGCAAGCCCTTGTCTTCATTGTAATGATCAGTACCTCATTGGAAATTCATGACACTCAATATGTGCCAGGTCTCAGTTTCTCTCCCCCGGAGCCCTGGGAGGATGCTGCATCCCCTGGTTTTATAGATGAGAGAAACTGAGGCCCAGCAACAGCAGCATAAGCAAGGTTTTGGGCTTATGGGCAGAGCTTGGACCCAAAGCCTACTAATAATCAGGATAAGCTCCGTCTAAGCAGACATCTGTGGTGATCACTAGCTGTGGTTCCCTTGGGCAGATGAGGGGCATTAAAAGCCAGAGACGCTAGTAAGTTTCCCAGATGGGTAATTAGTGAGGTTAGAGCTCAAATCCAGGCCCTCTGGTTTATAAAATTACATCGTGCCAAAGTCCTTGGGAGCCTGAAAGCCTGTTTTTTAGTTCGAGAATGTTTTATAAGGAGTAATGGACGTCCCTGTTCTGGTCTGCAGACCCAGAAGTAAAGTTTGCTTCTAGAAGCCAGGCTCCAGTCCCTTCGTACCTTGAAATACATTGATTCTTTTTTTTTTTTTAAAGATTTATTTATTTATTATATATAAGTACACTGTAGCTGTCTTCAGATACACCAGAAGAGGGCATCGGATCTCTTTACAGATGGTTGTGAGCCACCATGTGGTTGCTGGGAATTGAACTCATGACCTCTGGAAGAGCAGTCGGGTGCTCTTAACCTCTGAGCCATCTCTCCAGCCCGAAATACATTGATTCTTAGAGTAAGTGCTCACTGGGGCCTCTGCTGCTGCCTTGCAAGCATAGCCTCCTCAGAAAACAGGCCTGGCCATGGCTGCTTCTTTGTAGTCAGACATCTGGTTTAGTGCTTCGTATATTTGAGTGCTAAAGTCCATGATGGTCTTTCAACTTGAAAGGCACAGAGATGTTCTTGCCTGAAAACTGTAAAGGCCAGGACAACGTCTCAGAAGTTTTCAGTGCCTTGTAAGAGAACTCTAGCGTCGACTGCATCTCCAAGAAACAGAGGACCAGGAGGGAAGATGGGCTTCACTAGCAGCAGGAAAAGCAGTGTAGCCGTAAGGCGGCACCCGCAGCAGCTGGGGTCCATGTAGTCACCCTCCGCTGAAAGCCATCGAGGCAGGTAGAGAATGTTTTTAGCTCAAGGGCAAGTTTATTTGGGTTGTTGGTTCGACTCAGATTCATCTGGTGGAGTTCATGTGAATCCGGAAATGGGTATAGAGTAGTTTGACTTCACCAAACTTACCCATCGCTCAGGCCTAGGGCTCCCCCCTTTCCTACCCCAGACTCCTGAGGTCCTTGCATCTCTGACCTCAGATAGCAATAGCTGTCTGAGTCTGACTCTGACTCAGATATCACTGAGTCTGAGAACCAGCTTTGTGACTTATAAACTTGCATGCCTCATGCTACAGACAGGGAAACTGACGTTTAGAGAGATGAAGCCATTTGTCCCAGGTAATGCACTTAGAAGAGGCAGAGCTGTGGTCAGCCATCAGAGCATACTCCCAACCACTGACCTCATCCCCTGTCTTTTCTCTTTGAAGATGAGACCTGTCATTTACATTGCAAACCCTCACACCAGTAACTGCACAGACTGGGCTCTCCTAATGCCTGTGGCTGAGCCATAACCTGTCCCAGTCACAGAAGTGTTAAATCTCTTCTTGCCTCTCCTCTACTGTGCCCAGAAATCAGGGCCCCAGCACAGCACAGCCCTTTTGTGTACTGCAGGCCAGCAGGTTCAGGTAGAGAACGTACCTGTAGGCACAAGAGAGTGTGGATGAAGGAAAAGTGCTTTTAAAAAGGTACGATCAGGAGAAACTTGTGCATGGTAATCGTATAACCCAGTCACTAAGCAGGGACTCCCCTCCTCCCCTTGGTGAAGTCCAGCTCGGATGCTGGGTAATGCTCTTGGGACTGCACCAGCTCCTGTGTTTGTGAAAATACAAAGCATCCCCTAGGTTAGAGTGGCCCGCCTCCTCCCTCCCCTTCTCCATATCTGTATCAGTTCTGTCTCGCCGGCCTCCCTGTGCTGCAGCTTCTTCCTGCCTGCGTTGCTAGGCAAGCACTGTGCTGCCAAGTGTGTCTCCAGCTTCCCTTCTTCCTAGTCCACCAAAAAGAAAATAAGGGATCGGGGAGTGCGGTGGGGGAGGACAGTGATTCTCACCTAGCATTTCATGAGTGCTGGAGAACTTATTTAAGACTTTTTTAAAAGGATTCATTTACTTTATATAAATGAGAGCTCTATCTGTATGTACACCTGCGCGCCAGAAAAGGGATTCAGATCCCATTACAGATGGTTGTGAGCCACCATGTGGTTGCTGGGATTTGAACTCAGGACCTCTGGAAGAGCAGTCAGTGCTCTTAACCACTGAGCTATCTCTCCAGCCCCCTATTTAAAACTTGAAATACATACATGGATCCCACGTAGAGTGTGGGCTTTCCTTCCATGTCTTTCAGGATTAGAAGGATACAGTGACTGGCAGTTTCTCTTGTGCCTCTTTGATGCAGACCTATTTCCAGGACCTCTGAGTGACAGCTGACGTCCTGGCCTTTTAAGGAAGAGAGGAAGTTGAACCAAGGGCCCTTCTGTCTCTGCCCTCCTTGAAGAGCAGCTTGGGTGATAACCATCAAAACAAAGTGTAGGCTTCTGACCATATCTTCTCCTTCTTGTTCCCCAGACCACATCAGGTCACATCCAGTTTGACAACTGCAACTTTGAGAATGGACACATCCAGGTCCATGGCCCAGGTACCTGCCAAGTGAAATTTTGTACCTTCAAAAATACCCATGTCTTTTTGCACAACGTGCCCTTATGTATGTTGGAAAACTGTGAATTTGTGGGCAGCGAAAACAACTCTGTGACCGTTGAGGGTCACCCGTCAGCCGACAAGAACTGGGCCTATAAGTACCTGCTGGGCCTTATCAAGGCCTCTCCCATCTTCCTCCCTGCAGAGGACAACGACTTTTTAATGTCCTTGGACTTAGAGAGCCGGGACCAGGCCTGGAGCCCAAGGACCTGTGACATTGTCATCGAGGGCAGCCAGAGTCCTACAAGTCCAGTCTCTAGCTCTCCAAAGCCAGGCTCCAAGGAGGGAGAGGTGGGCAGCGATGGGGAGAGAGTGGCCCAGACTCCAGACAGCAGTGACGGCGGCCTGAGCCCCAGCGGTGAGGATGAGGATGATGAGCAGCTCACCTACAGACTGTCCTACCAGGTGCAGGGCCCCCGCCCTGTTCTGGGCGGCTCCTTTCTGGGCCCTCCCCTACCTGGAGCATCCATTCAGCTCCCCAGCTGTCTAGTTCTGAACTCACTGCACCAGGAGCTGCAGAAAGACAAGGAAGCCATGGCGCTAGCCAGCTCCGTGCAGGGCTGCCTTATCCGCAAGTGCCTCTTCCGGGACGGGAAGGGCGGTGTCTTCGTCTGCTCTTATGGCCGCGCCAAGATGGAAGGAAACGTCTTTCGGAACCTGACTTATGCAGTGCGATGTATACACAATAGCAAGGTACTGTCCCAAGGACCAGCACTGTAGCCTGAGGCCTCCCTGGGCGGTCTTTGCCAAGAGCACGAACTTGCTTTTGAGAGGGCTCCAGTGCTGTGCGTGGAAAGGGTGTGGTGAGCTGTTTGCATCTTTAAATGATTTTTCAAGCTTATTACATACACTTGACTTCCTGTCCATCATCCAACTTGGATAAGACAAACGTCTTCCCATTTCCCAGAAAAAAAAAGATGGGGACCCAGAACGGGAGAGTCTTTGAGCAAGTTTGAGACAGAGCCCAGGTCTTGTACCTCCACTCACGTCTGTCATTCTGCTTCTCTTGCATGTTGCAGAGGTGTTCATAGGAGAAAGACATGGTCGCTGCCTTCATTTCAGACTCCATTGGGATGGTCCAGAAGGGTTTCTGTAGAAACAGGCGTCTGGGGGCTGGGGATTTAGCTCAGTGGTAGAGCGCTTACCTAGGAAGCACAAGGCCCTGGGTTCGGTCCCCAGCTCCGAAAAAGAGAACCAAAAAAAAAAAAAAAAAGAAACAGGCGTCTGAGCTGAGTGGGGTGAAGAGTGGGTGCAGGGCAGGTAGAGCACACATGATTGGAAAAGGGGCGTGTTCCAGAAAGAAACAAGTGCACCCCGTGCCGCGCTGTCTGTGAGGCTGAGTCCCTGTGCAGCTGGAGCACACTGAGAGGCTGTGGGGCTGGGGAGGTGGTTTAGCAGTTAGGAGCACGGTGGCTCACAACCACCTGTAACTCCAGTTCCAGGGGACCCAAAGCCCTCTCCTGGACCCCGTGGGCACCAGACAAGCACATACGTATATGCAGGTAAAATGCTCATTCACAGAGAATAAGATAAATCTTAAAAGAACTTTCTTAAAGACAGAGCTGTAGGTACTAAGCAAGGGCCACTTTGCCCAGAGTCTGGAACGGTAGGCTTCGCAGAGCAGCTCACCAGCCGCTGATGAGAAGTCACGGCGAGTGCTGTGTGGCAGCCTCCATATCCATTGCGGTTGGTGCCACGGAGGGTTTTGAAGGGTGAGCAGCCTGACAGAAGAAGGCATGGCAGTGCCGTGGGCTTGGGGCTCAGCTCCCATCACTCCCCTGTAGTTACCTGCACTTCTGTACCACGAGAGA
This sequence comes from Rattus norvegicus, assembly GCF_021556685.1. Taxonomy (NCBI): domain Eukaryota; kingdom Metazoa; phylum Chordata; class Mammalia; order Rodentia; family Muridae; genus Rattus; species Rattus norvegicus. Next base: position 64,589,487 of record NC_141538.1, on the reverse strand, counting down.
GTGTCCATGTGGCTTCTCTCACTGAGGTCTGAGGGCCTGGTGCCTCCACCTTAGCAGAAGTGCTCAGTGAGCCAGTAAGCATTGCAGAGACCACTGTGGGTCTTACAGGCATCGAGAATGGTCAGTTACAACTGTACTTAGTTGTCTGTAACATGCCCACTTTTTTGTTTGTCTTTGGCTGCTGGGTTGGTTTTGGTTTTTTCCAGGGTTTCTCCGTGTAACAGCGCCCTTGTGGTCCTGAAACTTGCTTTGTAGACCAGGCTGGCCTTGAACTCATCTGAGATCTGTCTGCCTCCCAAGTGCTGGGATTAAAAGTTAAAAGTGTGTGCCACCTCGTTCAGCTTCCAGGCCCATTTCTAAGGACAATTTTAAGTTACTATGAAAACACAAGACTATACTATATTATAAGCAGAAAATAGATTTTTTTAAAGGAAGAAGGCCTAGCTTGGTGGTGCATATCAAGAATCTCAGTACATGAGAGGCTGAGGCAGGAGGATCACCACAAAGCTCAGACCAGCCTGGGCTACTGAGACCGTGTCTCGAAAGGAAACAAATGTGGAAGGGGGCTAGTTTACTTCCACAGGTACCACGATGAAAGGTCAGGTCTGAGCCCTGCAGAGGACTCTTCTCTTCACACAATTATCAAGGGCATGGCTGATGGGCAAAATTCTGCCTTTGCTGCCCATGGTTCCTTAGGGATGGTGAAGATGATTAGCGAAGGTTCCCCATGGAAAGTCCGAGGTTGGTAGTGTGGTGGTGTGTACCTGTGAGTCAAGCACTCAGGAAGTTAAGGCAGGCACATCACAGATTCAAGTCCAGACTAAGCTATGACTTTAGAGCCTAATCTAGAAGGGGGGGCCTTAATAGTGCCATCTGGTCTATAGCGGGTGCTTAGTAAGCCTTTTTAAAAGGTGGTAACCGTCTAGTTGAGAGGTCCTCGGATAGATGTACTAGGGTGTGGCACAGGAACCCATAAATGAGGGTACCTGACCCACCCTCAAGGAGCCAGGACAGTCTCCTAAAGTATGTGTGCCATTGGCTTAAACTGCAGGAGGAACAAGAGTTGTCAAGAGGTGGGTAAGAGGACCTGGAGCCAGAGAGGACGCAGCACACACAGGGAGTTGTGAGGTCCTCAGCCGTGGCGGGAGGGGAAATGTCAGGAGGAGTGGGGAAGGGCATCAGGTGGAGCTGTGGCGGTTTGAATTCTGGAACATGGCCGAGAAGCATGAAGAGATCTGTGGTCAGATCTGTCCTAGAAAGCTTACTCCGAGGCTCCAGAGATGGGGAGGAGAACCCGGCAGCCTGGGAAAGAAGAGCAGGGGAGAAAAATCAAGACCCTCAGGCTGAGATCTCTAGCCTGGGTACATGAGGCAGTGGAGGAAACATGGAGGACCGAGGAGTGACCAGAAAGATGAGCTTAGCCCTGGGCGTGCTGAGGTGGAACACTGACACTCAGCAGAGGCCATCTTCTCTGTCTGGGACAGGGAGAGGTGTGTGCTGACACACTGGGTGCACATGGGGCCTGTCACCCTGCAGGCCAGCAAGGACAAACAAAACTTACAGCCTTAGCTGTAGCCATATTGGACGGTTGCCCCAGGAGACATTTGGCAGGAGTTATTTAGCCAGAAATCCGTGGTTTGTTTCTAGCAAAGAACCTGGAAACTGATTTTCAGGGATTTGGACAAAAAGGGAAAAAAGATCAACATGTGTTTGGAACTATCGTGAGTGCTAACTGCTGTCATGAACACAAGTCTGGGTTGTATGTAGGTGGGAGTGTGGAGCGTGCTGGGCAAGTTCCTGAGTTGAGGGTCAAGGTGTTGATCTCTGGCCGGAGGGCTCCCAGGTCCTAAAATACCCCAGCTGGCAGAAGCAGCCTGGCTCCCTGGGGCTCCAAGAAGCCTGGTGTTCTTGTGTAGGTTGTAATTCCTGGCTGGAAGCCAGGTGCACTGGGTTTGGAAACTCGCACTCCACGGTCATCTTTCCGGAGTCAGACCTGGCAGGAATCGAGCTGGTTCGGATGATGGTGGCATTGTGACTGGCCTCAGTTTCCCTCATCTTTTCCTTCTGCTACTTCTCTGTCTGGCTTCTTCCCTTTGCTCCTGCTTCTCTGAGAGGCCCCTCCCTCAGCGGTCAGCCTCCCTCTCCTGTACGTGGTGGGATCTGTGAGGCTGCACAGGAGGTCCTGGCAGGGAACAGTTCTCCAGTGCTGTGCTTCATCTGGGCAGGCATTACGTCCTTGGGTCTAGGGGGAGATCCGTCAGTGGTCCTTCTCAGCCCCAGCACTATGGGCTTTCCTTCCTCGTGATCTGGGCCAAAACCGAGTTTCCTCCCAATGCCCCTTCAGTTGTAGGCAGAACCTGAGTCTTAGGCCACCTGTCACCAAAATATCCCAGAGGCATCCGTTAAAGTATTCAGGTTCTTGTGTAGCACAACCAAGAATGGAACCACATGATTGAAAATAAAATGTATATACTCCAGATGTGCTGGGCCATGGCCACGTGACCCTTTATAGGTCACTTGCATAGCACTGTCTCCCATACTTGTATATGGCAGGGCTTCTCTTGAGTATATTCTACTGAATGAAGCCAAAGTGGGGAAGGACAGGGTAACGCTGGCTTTTGTTTTCTCAGTCTCCTCTCCCTAAGGGCCCTGGGGTGTGTTGCCTTTACCCCACTACTTAAGGCCAGTTCTGTGGACAGCTAGTCCAGGACGGCCGTGTCCGCTAGTTTTCCGTCAGTGTGATCCAAGCTAGAGTCATCAGATGACTGGGAGCCTCAGATGAGAAGACGCCGCCATAAGGCCGGATTGTAGGGCTCCTAGGTTCTATAAGGCAGCAGGTTGATCAAGCCAAGGGGTAGTAACCCTTTCATGGCTCTGAATCAGCTCCTGTCTCCAGGCTCCTGGCCTGTTTGGTTCCTGCCCTGGCTTCCTTCAGTGATGGACTATGGTGTGGAAGTGTAAGCCAGACCCTTTCCTCTCAACTTGCTTTTGTCGTGGTGTTTTATCACAGCAATGGTAACTCTAACTTAAGACCATGGTGCCTTGCTCTGCCTAGTGTCTGCCCTGCTTGCTCCCAAGCTTGTCTTGCTCTGTTTCCCTTTGGTGGACAATCTCACTATGTAATCACAGCTGACCTCCAGGTCACAGAGATCCTCCTGCCTCTGCCTCCCAAGTCCTGGAATCACATGGGTGTTCATTCCTCCTCACTCAACAACTAGAATTTTACAGTCATGAATAATTGATCTTAATACACAATTATTTAAAACAATGTGTGTGTGTTTATACTTATCACACATAAGAAATTAAGGCAGGAAACACATTCCTTTAATATGTGGGAGTTGCATTGTCTACCTTGTTTAAAGAGACTTCTTAAACACCCAGATTCCTGGCACTCTCATTGGAGTATTAGTAGCCTTTGCAAACCAGCGACTACACCAAGAATCACAGTTAATAAGAACAGGATTTAAAAGAACAAAACCAAAATTGTGTGAGCGCACACATGGGTGTGTGCGAGGGAGGGGGTATATGTGCAGCTGTGGACAGAACTCCTTCAGGTCTTCTTTCACTGAGCAAGCTCCTCACCGACTGAACCATCTCCAGGTCACGTAACTATTTGTTTTGTTTTGTTTCAGATATTTTTTCTCAACTGATGTTTGTTTTCTGCTTTTCTTTTGTTTGAGATAGGGTCTCAGCACGTAGCCCAGGCTGACTTCTCCCACCTTCCTTCCCTTTCTCTCCAGTGCTGGGACTAGAGGCATGCGACACCATACTGCAGATTTAACTAAATAACATTTTTTAAATTAAGAATTGGCCTTGGGCCAGAAGTCATCGCCATAGCTGTGATTCTGGGCACCTGAGAGGCAGGAAAGACCATGAGTTCCAGATAGGGCTGGGGATGTGTCTCAGTGACAGGATACTTGCCTGAGAGGTGCAAGGTCCCAAGTTTGAGGCCCAGCACTGCAAGGTCTTGATTTTTGTAATGGGAGGGAAGCCCGGGAAGAGGACAGCGCTGGCTGTGTAACCAGCACTTGCTTAGGCGATGGATTTTGATGAAGGGTCGGTGACAGGGACAGATCTGGAACTAATTGCGTTAAAAGTTGCTGTGGGCTAGGGATGTACTCAGCAGTACGCATGAAGTGCCAGGTTCAGCAGCACTGTAACAGTGTGTGGGGCTGCAGCTCTGTAATTCCAGGACTAGGAAGGCAGACACAGGTGGGTCCCAGGAGCTCAAGGTCATCATTGGCTACAGAATGAGTCTAAGGTCAGCCAGGGCGATCTGACACCTTTTAGAATGCAAGCTCAAGAATGTGAAGTTTGCAGACCTCTTGGTCTGAAAGCATCATTCCATCCCATCATCTAGGGATTCAAGTAAAGAGGGTTGAGCCCAAACCAGGCTTCTGAGTATTAGAAGAAAAAAAGCACCCACATGGCAGCGTCACACTGGATAAGGGAGACTACGTCCTCTGAAGCACAGAGCAGGGAGATGGGGTACACAGAGAGGGGCCCACTCACCAACTGTGAACTTTAGGGACTAGATGGGAGGAAAAGATTTGCGTGTTCTTCTTATAGAGTTTATTATTATTACTATAGATTGTGTGTGTGTGCATGTGTTTCTGCGTCTGTGCATATGTGCCTGTGTGTGTCTCTGTGTCTGCCTGTGTGTGTGTCTGAGTGTATCTGTATGTGTACGTGCACCACAGCATAGGTGTAGAGATCAAAGGACAACCTTGAGGATTTGGTTCTCTGCTTCCACTATGTGGGCCCTGGACATTGAGCTTATGTCGTCAGGCCTGTCAGCAAGTGTCTTTGCCCTCTAAACCATCTCCCCTTGTAGTTTCTGACCATCCTTTGACACCCCCCAATTTTTTCCCCTCTCTTCTGTTTAGATCGTCATGCTCAGGAATGATATTTACCGCTGCCGGGCATCAGGCATCTTTCTTCGATTGGAGGGCGGAGGCTTGATCGCTGGCAACAATATTTACCACAATGCAGAGGCTGGCGTGGACATTCGGAAGAAATCCAACCCACTCATCCTGGTACTCTTCTCTGTTCTTTTGCCGTTCAACTCTCTTCCTAGGTGATTAGGGGACAAGCCATACCCTGAAATTTTCATATCAACAGAAAAAAGTGGACCTGGACAAGGAAATTTCCCAGGGCCTCCTCAGTACTCATGCACGTCTGACTTTGACGCTAGTAAAGAGGTTCTGGCTTCCTATATGACAGGTGAATCTAATGTCATCAGTCGCTCTTTGGGACAGGTATGCATTACCCTCGGGTGGTTTCATAGACAGGAGAGCACATGGAGTTTGGTTTTGTTTTATTCTTATTGGAAGATACAGACAGTTCTCTTGCAATTCAAGCTGCCCTCAAACTTAATACATACCTGAAACTGGCCCAAAGTCTTAATCCTCCTGCCTCTACCCCCCAAGCCCTGTGGATTACAAACCCGGCTTGCAGTTCATGTGTTATCAGCATGAGAATGACATACAGCACTTGAATATGGGGTTGGGGAGGTGGATCAGTTGATAACGTACATGCTTGCCATGCAGGCATAAAGTCTCTAGGTTCAGGCTCCCAGCATCTACATGAAAAAGTAGACATGGGGGCTAAAAAGACAGCTGAGCAGTTAAAGGCGCTTACTGCTCTTCCGGAAGACGAGCGTTCAGTTCCTAGCCACTCATCAGGCAACGTCTGTAACTCTGTTTTCAAGGAATTGGATACACCTGCATGTATATGACGCTCACGGGCACACACACCACACATACACACACACACACACACACACACACACACTTATATACACATACATACACACACACCACACACACACACACACTTACATACACATACCTACATACACACACACCACACATGCACACACATACACCTCCACCCCCCCACACCTACACACACCACACACCACACCCCCCCACACACACACACACCACACACTCACCCACACACACCACACATACACACACACATACACACACACCCCACACACACCACACATACACACACACACCTCCACCCCACACACACCTACACACACCACACACACCACACACGCCACACACACACATACACACACACACTTAAGAAGGGGCATGGATGGTGGCACAGCTGTAATCCTAGTGCAGGAGTTAGGGACAGGAAGATCCCTGGGGTTTACTGGACGCCAGGTCTAGCCCAGTTGGTGAGTTCCACATTACAAAAGAGGCCTCAAGAGATAAGGCACAGAGTAACTGAGGAAGACACTCAATGTCAGCCTTGGTCTTCATGCACTTATGCATATTTATACATGTGCACACACACAAACACATGCATACCACATACACAAACACATTATACCACATACACAAAACCCTTGCGTTTGTGCCTAGTGTACGAGATACAGGCTCCATGGTTGACTTTTCCTGAGATTACCAGAAATTGGGGAGTAGTGAGTTTGGAAAATGGTGGCTGTCCTTGTGTAGTGAGCGTTTTTGTTCCAGTGCTTCTAAAGCTCCTATAGGTATAGCCGTCCACGAAGCAGGACAATGTTCCTAGTGAAGAGGTGGGGCACAGAGGGCACCAGCAAGGGCTGGGCTTGAGGTTCCGGCTCAGCCCTGATGTTCTTAGATCTTTGTGTCTAGCTGGCCATGAACACCTTGGGTAGAGAGTTCTTAACTCTATTTAAAGACACACCTGGCCAGGGACTCCTGCCCATGCCTCCCTTCCCCTTGCTGGGCCTCTGCTGTGCATCTGGTGGGCGATAGATACACTGCCTTAGCAGGAAGCTCCTGACACAGTTGCCGACACTGTTGCCAGAGAGACGTGGGGAGTGTGCTGGCAGTGGGTAGGCCATTCCTGCAGGCAGAGCAGGGAGAGGATGGGGCCCACTTCAGTCCTGGCGTAGTGAAATGTGGAGGGATATGTGTCATGCCTATCTACATCTCTACACTTTTCAGCCTCTTCAGGGGTGTCTCCTGAGCTAGCAGCCCCTTCAGAGATCTCAAAAGACAGTAAGAGTGAGGGAACCCATAGCACTGTACCCTGCTGTCTGGTTACCTCTCGGTGTCCAGACTCAAATCAAGTACAGCCAGGGCACATGGGTAGAGAAGGGCTTGGTGTGCAGGCCTGGAGTGAGCGAGATGTGTGATGTTTCTGTGACGACGCAGGAAGCTTAGGAGTTTATTCAAGAGGCTGTGTCTGTACATATTCACAGAGAAAGCACTTTAGGGATGGACATGCTCTTGGGCATGCTCAGTTAAAGATGCATTTGGTTTAAGGTCATTAATTTAAGACAAAAAGATGGCAAGTGCACTTTTGTACACACTTAATTAGTTCAAGGTCATGGACCACAGGTTCAAAAGGTCACAGTGATGGACAGGAGCTCCTGGGCATGCTCTGATTCTGTCATAGCTGCAGTCGATAAAGGGAAGAATACTTGAAGGTGCGTTAATACAGAAATTTCCCTGCCTCGATTAACAGTTAATAACAAGATAGGCTTGAAGTCTGTGTGAAGTCATTGTTTTGTTGGTTTCTTTTGTTGGTTTGAGTTTGAGCTCTGTTGTCGTTGTTGTTGTCGTTGCTGTTGCTGTTGTTGTTGTTGTTGTTGTCGTTGCTGTTGTTGTTGTTGCTGTTGCTGTTGTCGTTGTTGTTGTTGTCGTTGCTGTTGTTGTTGTTGTTGTTGTTGCTGTTGTTGTTGTCGTTGTTGCTGTTGTTGTTGTCGTTGTTGTTGTTGCTGTTGCTGTTGTTGTTGTCGTTGCTGTTGTTGTTGTTGTTGTTGTTGTTGTTGTCGTTGTTGTTGTTGTGGTTGTTGTTGTTGTGGTTGTTGTTGTTGTGGTTGTTGTTGTTGTGGTTGTTGTTGTTGCTGCTGCTGCTGTTGTCGTTGTTGTTGTGTTTCTTGTTATAAAGCTCCAGCTGTCCTTCAACTTTTGATTCTCTGCCTTAGTGCTGAGATTACTGCCATGCCCAAGCGGGCAACCTGGCATTGTTCGTAATCTCAGCACTGGGGGGCGGGGGAGGGGGATCAGGCAGATTCCTGGGGCTCACTGGACAGCCAGCTTAGCCTGCTTGTATAGTTTTAGTCCAGTGAGAGACCCTGTTTCAAAAAACAAGGGTGGGTGCTCCTGAGGAGAGACATCTCTAGCCTATGCACTCAACATGAGCACACACACACACACACACACACACACACACACACACACGCACACACAAATAATTAAAATGAGAAAATTTTAGCAAGATTTTAGCTCTGTCACAGACATTATGTACAGGCATGTGCCTGTCCCCATCTGTACAGAGGTGACAGGAGTGAGTGTCCTAAGCATCCTGCCCACATAAACCTCCTTTGATCTTTCCCAGTGAAGCAGGAAGCCCCCCAATACCTGTAGCCTTTCACAGGCTGCCCTTGAAAGAGGACCAGAAGCCAAGTGGTTCTTACCCTTGTGCCCACACAAGGCCCTTACCCTGTCATTGGCCCACATTATCTTCTGCTGCATTTGCTCCCTTCCCTGAGGGGTGGCCACATAGTGTGACTTGGTGTGGCTTGGTTAGATAGCTTTATACTGGGAGGTGGGGGGCTCCAGAGACTCAGATACTTTCCATAACTTCCTGCTTTGGGAAAAAGGCACAAAACCCCCCAACATCAAAGGCCCCATAGCCATGTCCCAAGGCTGTGGGAGGACCCGTTCATCTTCGTATCCTGCCTACTGTTTGCACGCACACAGCTATGTAAGGACGGCAGCTGCATAGCTTAGTCCCTCTGCTGTGCGCGAGGGAACGTCTCGTGGTGTTTTATCGTGGCCGTGTCTGTCTTGGTACAGCTGTGAGGCAGGATTCGCTCACTCCACTCCCCATGTTTGCTGTGTCCCACCTCTCCCTTTTACTTGCAGTGTAACCAGATCCACCACGGTCTTCGATCTGGCATTGTTGTCCTTGGCAATGGGAAAGGTGTCATCAGGAACAACCAAATCTTTTCTAATAAGGAGGCTGGCATTTATATCCTGTACCACGGAAATCCGATTGTGAGGTAGGCACTGCCCTGCCCAGACTGTCTGGCACTTCCACGGCCCCTCACGCCCCTTCTCTGTGCCTGTCTTCCATTTGAAAGCCGTTGTTTACAGCTGTGTTGCTACCAGCAAAGGAAAGAGTCTCCATCTGTAATCCCACCCCAAGAACACTTCTGCCCGCGCTCCTGTCCTCTCTTCCAGTTAGCCGTGTGCAGGCACCTGATTGTCAGACACTGCTGTGCATGTCTAACAGACACAGCAAAGGCCAACAAGTGCCTGCTGCCCCTCTAGTCTAGCGTGAGTAAAGGCACTTGCTACCAAGCCTGACAAACGGAATTTGTTCCCAGGACTCACATGGTGGGAGGAGAGAACCAACTCTTGCAGGTTCTCCGACCTTTAAAAGTGCGTTGTGCATGTGCCAGAGCAGCAAAGAGCCAGGGGTCCCCGGCAGGAGTGTTCAGCCATCTCTCCTGCCCCAAACTAGCGCTTTAAAGCTGAGGCTGCCTCAGGAAAGCATTGCCCTGTGTGCACTGTGGCACGACACTCTATACCCACAGTTTGCCTGCCGTTTCTGCCATGCAGCGTAAGAGTGGAAAGAAATGGCAGAAAGCCTCGGGCCAAGGAGGGTGGTCTCTGAGATTCAGGGCAGCAGCTTCGGTTATGGCAGTGTTTTAGGGAAGCAGCTGGCGTCAGTGTGCAGCAGACACTCTGAGGAGCTTTGCCCTGCACTTTCCCTTAGGAGTTTTCCTAAGTGTTGGTGTGTAGTGCTTGCCTACCCCTGCGGCAATTGGAGGTCATATCATTGATCCCCATGATTTATCTAGTCTGCTACTTTTAGGCAGGTAACATCCCATTGCTAAGGATGCTTTCGTAAGCGTAATGTGTAGTCATAGTACATCCTGTGTGTTCTAGGAAACCATTAAAGAGCTTTGACTGGAGACTCACAAGTCTGTGTTGCTGTCTTTTAAAAACACAGCCATCCTGAGAGGATTGGCGGTGCTTTTATTCCTCTGTGTTTCTTTGGTTTAGGAGGTGGGGGCAGGAGAGTGACACAGAAAGAACCTGAGGCCTCAGACTGAGGCACTGCAGCACCGAGAGTGGTAGAGCTCTGATTATTCTCAAAAAGCTCGGTACAGCATCCTAGAAATTCTTCATGCTGCCACGGCTTACCCCGTGACACGTGTGCCATGGCGACATTTATGTAAATGTCTATGTGTTGATGACACAGTACAGAAAAGCCATAGAGAAGTGGATAGTGTTGTAATTATGTTCCAGAGTTCTGCATCCTAGGGACAGCCAAGGATTTCTAAATGCCTAGATTATGGGATTTCAGGAGGTAGCTCTTCCCTGTGAACTTGGGCTTACTAAGCTTACCAAGGAAGGCAGTAGAGAACATGATGGTCTGTGGATAAAAGCACTCACTTTGTAAGCCTGACAACCTGAGCTTGATTCTTGGAACCCATGGTTGAAGGGCAGAACCAGCTTCCAAAAGTTGTGCTCTGACTTCCACATGCATGCTTTAGTGCATGTGCGTGCGTGCGTGTACACACACACACACACACACACACACACACACTCACGAGTGCGTGCGTGCGTGCGTGCGTGCACCATTTTGAAATGTTTTCAAGGGAGACACCTGAACCATGACATAGGTGCCTTGGTCTCATGTCTTTCCCTGTCTCTTCTGTCTTAGCGGAAACCACATCTTCAAGGGGCGTGCAGCTGGCATAGCAGTGAACGAGAATGGCAAAGGCCTCATCACAGGTATATGATGGGGACCACTGGAGCCATAGCCAGCCAGGGCAGGTGGCAGCCAAGCCAAGCCTGCCATCACTCCACCACCTTCAGGCCCTTATGCCACCCCTTTACCTACCCCAGACCTCCTTCAGTGATTAGCAGGTAGGCATTCAGGGTGCCAGTTCTATAGGTGGGCCATGCTTTTCATAGGAAGACCCAGTATAGCACGGTGGAGGGGCACCATCTCTGCCAGCCTCTGGCTTACCAGATCGCACTTCCAACTGCACCAATTAAACAAGTGTCTGAGTTTCTCCATACTTTTGTGTGGGCCTCTGCCAGCTCTGTGAATCTGTCCGCCCAATTCTTGTGTATCTTTTATCCTTACACCACTTCCTGAGGGAAGCCTGCCCTAACTCCCCTTGAACACAGATAGTGTACACTGTGCACAGGACTCCTCCTCTGCTGAACATCTGACAGTTTCTTAGCGCTTTCTTTCGTCTGCCTCCTCTGGTACCTCCTCAGGCAAGGATCACACCTGCCTGGCATGCCACTGGAGCCTGGGATCGTGATTGCAGAGTCATCATTTACCAAGTATTCATAGCTCAGCCATAGCCCACGTGCTCAGCCTGTATGTGGCCCTAGGTTAGATCCTAGTGTTGAGAAGAAGAAAAACCAAACAGAACACTTATTGAGCACCAACCATGTGTAGCCCTTGTTTCAGGAACTGGTCCTGAAGCAATAAAGGAAACAGACACCAGCTCTGCTTCCGGGAACTGACAGTTTAGAAGGGAAAGCACGTAAATAGGTAAAAGCATGTGTAGACGAAAACTGCCCAGCTCAGAGTGTCGGCCATTTGCACAAGGTGAGCTCTTGAGATCCTATGACCGTGATAGACTTCTCCTCAGGGATGACGCATAATCCCGAACCTGAGGTGGAAGGAGTCCATGAGTCAGCTCTGTGTGCAAGGGAACAGACCTGTGAGAACAGACCTTCATACCTGAGCAGGATTGAGTAGGGCGGACTGTGCCTGCAAGGGGGGAAACATATGAGATAGGGTTGCAGAGGCAGGATGGGCCCATTGCACAGGGTCTGGTAAGTACCCCAGCCCCTGGAACCAGGTCTGCCTTGCCACTCACTGGGCCGAGGCAGCAGTGCCTAGGACCACCCTTTTGACGTGAGACTTGAACACCAGGAACTAGGGGAGGAGGTAGCTCCCAGGCATGGGACAGGGCAATGAGGTCAGAGGGCAGGCCTGAGGCTGAGGGCAAGCGTATGGGAGGGAGTTCTTCCTCGCAGGTCTCAAGGCTGCTGGATACAATGGGAGTGGAGACACAGGAGTGTACCAGACACAGGCTTTGTCCTTGGGGAAACAGATGAGTGCCCTAACAAGCCAGTGGGTGAGCTTCAGGGTGCTGGCTGCCGGCAGCATGGGTGTGGGTGTCCTAGTCTGGGTGAGGGTTGGGACTGCTTTCTCTTAGCTCTTCTAGTCATCATGGCTGACTGGAGGTGGCTCTTGGGTGCTGACCTCTTCACATCTCCCCATAGAAAACGTCATCCGCGAGAACCAGTGGGGAGGTGTAGACATCCGCCGAGGCGGCGTCCCGATCCTCAGGAGCAACCTCATCTGCTTTGGCTACTCAGATGGCGTGGTGGTGGGGGATGAAGGCAGAGGACTGATAGAAGGGAATACCATCTATGGTGAGAAGCATGCCCCTCGGGTCATGATCTGCGACCCAGCCCACCTGGGAGGCAGAAAGCCCAGGTCTCGGCCCTAACTAGTGGGATCTGACAAGGTGCTCATCTCCTCTAGGCCTCAGAGACCTCGTGTGTAGGACAGGCCTGGTCTCTGGCCTCTTAGCAAGAGGGCCTCTCTTCACCTCCTGACCCACTTTGAGCCCAGAGGTCAGCAAGCAGTGCTCTAGCTCCATGGAAGAGAGTAAAAGGCAAGGGGTTGTCTGCTACAAGTGTCCCCACCTCATGGCCATCCTAACTCCTCCCATCCCTTCTCTTTCAATACAAACAGTGGAAGATTTAATGGAAAACATGAAAATTACAGAAAGTACTGATCTTGCCATGAGACTTTAGACAAAGCCTCACCCTTTCTGGGCTGTATCTGATAATATCTGGAGCCTGCATTACTCAAGCCTACGTCTGCTCACTGCCACCTTTAACCTTCAAGACTGCCTTGTAAAGTAGTTACTAACCCGCCTTCATGAGGACATGAGGCACTCACCCAGGGTCACGACTAGGACGTGGTAGGGCTGGGGTTCACACTGAGCCTGCTCCCTCACAGAGAGGCACTGGTGCCCCCTTTGCACTGCCCAGTGGGGCTCTGCAGGCCTCAGAGCACTGAGAATGATCTAGCTTGTGAGGTGACTTGTCTCAATAGTTTTTACATCTTGGGGGTAACACTGGGTGCTGCTTCACCTATTCGGGGGGTCAGTGACAGGCTCTTTTTCACCGTCCCAGCTAACAAAGGATGTGGCGTGTGGATGATGTCCTCCAGCCTGCCCCATGTCTCCAGCAACCATGTGAGCTACAACGGCCTGTATGGGGTGGCAGTGTTCAGCCAGAAAGACGGTGAGTTCCCTGGGGGCCACGGGGCTCAGGAGAACTTCAGTGAGGACGGGGACGCCATCCTCTGGGAGACGGAGCTGGAGAAGGAGGATGACCCACTGCGCCGGCCCGTCACCGTAGCTCTCGTGGAGTCCAACAGTATTAATCACAATGGAGGTGAGTGTGCCCACCCTCGCTGGCACCCTTCATGGCTCCCACCACCCCGGGGCTCTCTGTCCCAGCCTGTCCCAGCCACATTCCATGTTTTGTCCTTACTGACTAACTAAGCCCAGAACTTGTCCCATATCTTCTTACCTCTGCCCCACTGACGTCACTAATGTATTTCTTTTGCTGGGAATCTCTTCCTATCTATCTGTCCCACACCAAGGAGTCTTTCTAAGTTACTACAAGCATAGCCCCTCGTCCTTTCCTCCTTGGATTTGTGCCCTGAGTCAGACCCAGGTACATGGGGCTGTTAAAGGTCTTAGTTGGCTTTCCTTTCTGAATAGTTTTTAGATTTATTTATTTTGTGGGTACGAGTGTCTTACTACATGTATGTCTGTGCATCACGTTCATGCCTGATGCCGGTGGATATCAGAAGAGGGCATTGGATCCCTGTGGAACTGCAGTCACAGATGTTCGTGAGCCGACATGTGGGTGCTTCTAACCACTGAGCCACCTCTCCAGCCCCATCCATGACGTGTTTTATGGGACACAACTCTCAAGTTCTATTGGAGTAAAGGAATAGATTCACGGGCCCTGGGAGGCGCTGTCCTCCAGAGTGATGTTGAGTAGTGAGCGCAGTAATAGCAAGCAGCCCCCGGGGGATGCGTTCTGCCAGCACACTCAGGTGGAGGACTTCTCTGTGAGGCCTGGTAGCACAGGCTAAAGCATGAAAGGTGACTCACCCAAGTCAGGGCAGACAGCGTGGGCGCCAGCTACCAAGAGGCGGGCTCCACCTGCTCCTGAAGCAGCCTAGGGCCTGTCTTCCACACTGCCTGCTCCCAGAGATGTTTCAGTCTTTTTTACTTTTACTGCAACTCTCTTGCCACTGAATAGGTTGGGGCTGTGGGAGACCTGAGGCGGGAGCTTCGGTCACAGGACTAAGACTAAGCCTTACAGCTCTGTCCCTGGCCACATCAGGAGGGACTTGGTGCTTCCTCCCTACTGTCCGGGAGTGCACACTTGTGGTGAGGCTGTTCCTCCCAGCTGGCATCGTCAGGGTTGACCTGTGCCCCTCCCATTCCCACACTGTAGCATCAGGAATCTTTGTCCAGAGCAGCGAGGCACTTCAGGTCACCGCCAATGTGATCCATGCCAATGGGGACAGAGGCGTCACCATTGTTCAGAGCAGCCAGCTCACACGAGTGGCTAACAACAGCATCTCCTGCAATCGCCAGAGTGGGGTCAAGGTGGAATTTCAATGCAAGGTGGAGCTCCGGGGCAATGGTATCTATGACAACAGAGGCCATGGCATCATTACTAAGGGCGATGGTACCGCTGTTGTGGAAAATGACATCATCGGCAACCGCGGCAGTGGACTGCAGTTGCTGCCCAGGTCTGACACTAAGGTAAGTGTATAAAGTGTGTGATGTCGGTGGGCTCAGGCCTGGCTTGCACACACTGCTGAGAGACAGCCATCAGCACTCAGAGCTACGAGGGGAGTCAGAGCTCTACACAGCATGGCCATGCTGCACGGAGGGGGAATGTGTAAACTGGGTCCCAAAGGATGAACACTGTACCTCAGCAGGAGGCCAAGAGAGACAGTGTCACCAGTGTCATGTAGACTCACGGTGCTGGGAGCCTTTGCTGTCTTCTTGGTCTCTAGCCTGGTCCTGGCTATTCCAGCCCTCACTGGCAGAGTAAGCTTGCACTGGGCCATCGTGCAGTAGATACTTAAGAGAGAGTATCAGGGCACCCACTGTGGTCAGGAGGGGATTCCTCCTCAGCCGTTCGTACATCCGGCTAACCGTCACGGTTTGCTAGGAAGATTCCCTGAGACCCCTGTGCTATGTGAGATGCTCTCTTTTGGACCTTTGGGGCACGACCACCACCCTGCCCGGCCTCCTGAGTACCTGTCAGTGCCTCCTGTTTCCTCGCCAGTTCTGGCACATGACCATAGCTCTGAACACCTCTTAGGCAAAGCAGTACACGGTGCTGGGCTTCACTAGCATCAGACAGACACAGCCACTGCCCCGTGGACTGTCAGAGGGTCTCAGCTCCAAGCTTCACAAATCAGCCACGTACGGAAGGAGTAAAAACCTGGACTCTTCTGAGTCCTCAGGAACAGGAGCAAGAGGGGCACATTGTGGGCTCAGTTGGGCTGCAAGGAAGTATGGCTCTGGCACAGCATCCCTTTCTGGTAGACCTTTCATACTGCTTCCAGGAAGATGTGTCCCCAGCTCGGCACCTGCCGACCTCCTGCAGCCTGCCCGTCAGCTCTAGGACACCTGTGGGTCCTCAGGGTGCCCTCTGCGCCCCACCCAGAGCTCCTCTTGCTCTGTGATGACTTCTCCAACATGCTCAGACTTAATGGTTTTATAACAGTCACCCGCTTGCCTGATTTGCACCAGTCTGTGGGTCTCTGAGATATGACAAACCCTGGCTGCTTCTCCTAGGTACTAAAGAACCGGATCCACTCCTTCCGGGCCTATGGCATTGCAGTGCGGGGCCGTGTTAAGGCCCTGGTACAGGAGAACATCATCTTCCAGGGCAAGACCAACAAGACCATCTTCCAGCAGATCACAAACAACCGAGAGTGCATCATGCAAAACAACAAGTTCCTTGTCTTCAAGAAGAAGTAAGTGGGCTACGGAGACGGGCCCTGGGTAATGCACTTACTGTGAGCACGAGGACCTGAGTCTATGTCCCAGCACCGACATAGATGCTGGTTATATTGTCCGTTGAGTCTGGTCTTTGATTTAGCCAAGTGCAGCTGTAGTCAGCCCGGTGCATTGCTTGTAAGCGGCTCGCTCTTTCTGTTCTGTCTTTAGGTCAGCATACAGAGCAGTGGGTTTATCGTGGCATTTTCACACATGTGTGATTAGTACAGTGTTCTTCCCTCTGCCCATCCTTACTCTTCAGCATGGTGCTTGCTGGCCTTCCTCTGCCTCCCAAAGTAGGCCCCTTTCCTTTTCTTCTTTTTTCCTGGATAATTTATTTAATCATTTTAGTCCTCTAGATAAGGAATACAAAGGCATGTGGCTGATGCCTTTAACCCCAGCACTTAGAGGCTAATTCAGGAGGATCACCCAGTTTGAGGTCAGCCTGAGATAGAATTGGGGAAAGAAAGAAGTAAGAAGATATATTTTGATACTGTGACTAATGCTGTCCAGTTCTTAAGGCTTGAAGAACATCCAAAGGTTGGCAGTGTTACTAATTCTCTTCTATTACCATTTGTGAATGGCCTCTAAGAAACAGTAATTATTTTAACCATGTAAATGTTTGGGAATATGTTGACCCTGAACATTTTAATGAAATTCCAAGTCCATCATTCATCAGTAAGTTTTACTGGAATATAGCTGTGTTCATTTGCTGATACACAAGCGCAACACATTTGTAAAAACAGGACAATATAAGCCTAACATGTTTGCTATCTTGGCCCTTATAGGAATTTCCTAGACTTAAACAGCAATGTTGTAAACTTTCTGGAATTCTCTGAGCTATTCCCAAGATGGCTACTGTCTGGAAAATGGCTCTTACTCTAACTAACAAGTATCTAGCTCTAAGTAGTGCACAGCTCTCAGGAGACACCTCTAAAAATTATAGCCTGAGGTGGAGCTCAGTGGCCAGAGCAGGAGTCCGTTGCTGCCCTAGCCCCCAAAGCGAAATGAACTTTACAAGCATTCTCTAGCATTCCTTCATGGCTCTCAGTAATTCTCTAAAAACAGTTTTAACTCTTCCTTTCCATCTGAGCTAAACTATTTTAATTAGGACTCCATGTGAAAGGGACTTTGTATATTACTCAACACAACACGCTCCTGTCAGAAACCTGAGTCCTCATGGAGCAGTTTTCTCCTGGAGATCCTAGTTTTCAAACCACACATGCACATTCTGTGCACACTGCTTCCTCCAGGGGTGTGACGAGCGCTCTTCTGGAAGGCATCCTGGGCTGGCATCTCCAGATATTGGCAGCTGGCTACTCTGTAATGCCCGGAGTTCCACAGGACACAGCAGCCCAGGCAGAGGCCATCGAGGAAAGGCCCAATTCCTTTCACCTGTATTCTCTCTCTCCCTCCCTATCCCCCTAGGTGGTTTCTTTCCTTGTTGATGTGTAAAGTGCCTAACAAAAGCAGTTCAGAGGAGGAAAGGTTTATTTCACCTCACAGTTTGAGCATGAACACACCACAGTAGGGAAGGCATGGTGGTGAGGTCGGCTCTAGCTGTGGCAGTAGGAGCGGGAGACAGCTGGTCACATCATGTCTGCCATCAGGAAGCAAATGGATAGATGCTGGGGTTGTGCTTGCTTTCTCCCTCAGCCCTTAGGATGATGCCGCCCAGTGAAGCTGTCTTTCACACTCTCAGACTGCTCTGGTAACACCCTCACCAGTACTCAGAGATAGGTCAGTTCCACAGGTGAAGGCTGTTCTTGGCTGTCAACTATATCTTGAATTGACTGAAATGGAAATGGCCAGGTACAGCTGTGAGGTTCTCTCAGGAATTAAGTCTTTTGAGGAGGGAGGACACACTGTTAATGTGGACCACACCTTCTGCTGGCAGCCTATATAGGACAAGGCAGAAGGAAGCATTTGCTCTCTGCCTGTTTGCTGTCGCTCTCCTGGCAAGTCCCTTCCTTCACTGGCCTGAGAGCCCACCCACTCTGGGATATGGCATGTACTGAAGACCCGGGACATCCGGACTCATGGACTGACCTACCAGTGGCTTCTACAATTTCTGTTAGTAAACAGCCATTGCTGGGCTAGCCGAACCACTCTATAAGCTAGTTTAATAAATCCTCTTATATAGAGAGATGCCTCAGAGGAAATGAATATGTATTCATTCTGCTAAGTTCTGTGCTTCTAGAGAACCCAAGTACATTAAGTTATTCTAGTCAAGCTGACAGTGAAGAAAGACTATCATAGTGTCTTTTCCACTCTCATAACACTATCCCCCGTACACACGGACGCGCTTTTCGTCTGGATCTGGATTCTGCACAGGAATTGTGGGGATTGGCTGCGTCTGCACTGAATCCCATTCTTACACTCATTGTGATTCTCTGCAGGTCCATCCATTGTCTACATTTCTGTTAGTGGATGTGGAGGCTGTTTATTTCCTAGCTGTTGTGCTCCGTGGGGCAGGGAGCATGGCTGTGCGAATGTCCCTGTGGGTGGCCAGGAGTGCAGTGGTGGTTCTGGTTTTAGCTGTTTTATGTACATGTGTGAGTGCTTCATGGACACCTGTACAGCATGTGTGTGCCTAGGGCCTGCAGAGGTCAGAAGAGATAGTTGGAGTCCCTGGAAGTTGGTCACTCTTTCTTTTTGTTGTTTTTGTCTGTTTTATCCAGATAAGGTTTTTCTGTGTAGCCCTAGCTATCTCAGAAGTCTGTAGACAAGGCTAGGCAGAACACTGGATTAAAGCATGTGCCAACACACACACACACACACACACACACACACACACACACACGAATGCACATGCACATGTGCACAGATGTAGCAGCTCGTTTGGCTGCTCATCACCTCAGCTTGCTTTTAGGTAGTTTCTAGTCTAGGATGGTGATAGATGAGGCTTCTACACCATTCCCGCTCACAGAGCCGCTATGGGCAGTGGTGGGACAGAAGCCACTGAATCATATCCAAATCCAGAAAGAAGGGGAAGTTGAGGGCCAAAGAGGAAATGTGACTTCCTTAGTTTCTCATCAGTCACTGATAAACCCACACCTAGATCTGCACTCTGAGATCCAGAGAACTGGAACCAAAGGTGAGACAGCCACTCACCAAGTGCTCGAGGTCTCAGGTTCACCGGCTTTCCTTCTGCATCCACAGGTCTGACACCTGGCGCCTGGTGAACCCACCAGCACGGCCCCACCTGGAAAACTCACTCCGGGGCTCCTCTGCAGCCCACAGTGGGCACAAGGTGGCAGCCATGGCAACCAGGATCACAGCCCGTGTGGAAGGTGGCTATCACAGCAACCGTAGCATCTTCTGTACCATCCTGTAAGCGAGAAGGCCTGCCTCGGGCCCAGGCCCCGGACGGTGCAGAGAGCTGCAGGCTGACTCCTGAGGTGGAAGTTAAGCCTGGGAAGTCTCCCAGACCCACCCCCATCTTACAAACCACCGCTCCTGAAGTGGGCCCTCGGCCTCCTGGGGCCTAAGAACGAGGAGTTACCTCTAGAACCCTTAGCTCCAAAACCTTGGCAGGAAGGATCTTGGGACATTTCCCCAGGCGCAGTTGGAGTGTCTCCAGTCACTCCAGTGGCACTCAGAGGTTATGAAGAGCTGCGGAGACTTAAACAGTACACGCAGCTTTTAGGTCAGTTGTTCCAAGCTACAGAAGACCTCTCACTTTACACAGACCAAGCTGACTCTTCTCAGGGAAGAGAACGCTTACTTCTGACCAGGAAGTAGCTGTGGTGAGGTGGACACAGCTACCCCTTTCCTGAACCTTGACTCTCTGGGTCCCTCTTGGGCCTATGCCAGCCTCCCAGCCGCCCCTGGGAGCTGCAGTGTTTATTAAACAGCTCTCCTAGACTAGCAGCGCATGGTCCTGTGAGCAAGGAAGGGCTTGGGACGGGAGTTCTTCCTGAAAGCTGCCTAGGAATGACAGGGGACATGTTACAAATAAGAGGGCAGGGGCTGCCTTCAGTGTGTGGGCAGGGGCTGGGCTGGGCCCCCTAGGATGAACAAAGTTACTGTCCTCAAGGGGTACCCCAAGTTCAGAGCGTTAGCTTAGCACCTGTCACAGGATTCTGACTGTGTGCACACATACATTCCAGCTCCCCTAGAGTCCAGCCTGTCTAGACAGACCCCTGCCTCACCCCGACATGTCCATGTCCTCATGGGTGACCAGCTGCCTTGACCAGCCCTTCCGTATTCCCCACTCTGTGCCTTGGCTTGAGCTTGTTTTTCCCCCTGGCATGGCCCTCCCCAGCTAACTCCATCTGCAGATCCCACCCTTTACTCGAGGGTGACTTTAGCTCGACACTGCCGTCTCCATGTGACTCTCCCCTTGCTCAGGTGATCGTGTCGCCCAGCACCCTCAGCCTTGCCTGCCCTCCTGCTCCTCAGGACACTGAGCACTTTCTGCCTTGCTTTGGAACTCTGGGTCCATACCCGTCCTGCCCGTCTGCCTGTGAACTCTCTAAAGGCAGAGCCACCTGTCTGTCCTTTTGTCCCAGCCCAGAGCCAGAGTTGAGTTAGTGGCTGAAGTGATGAGAGGTCCAGCTCCCAAAGGGCTTCACCAGACGGCACTGACGGTGGCGAGCTTTGCGAGCCAGGCTGAGGAAGGGATCTGCATGCAGGGCCAGCTCTGCCTGACGACCCCTTTCCCACGTGGCCTCTACTGCAGGGCCCTCACCAGCCTTTAGGGTCACTGTCCCACACTGGGCCCTGTCCCATGCTGGTTCTGTGGAGCCCTAGGTGCTGCTGTGTGGGTGGGTGGGAGGGGGAGCTCTGACTTCTCCCTAAGCACTCTGGGAAGAACACTGGCCTTTCCCATGTGTAGCACTGTCCACTGCACTTGTCTGGTGGCCCCAATGTGAGTCGCTGTATAAAAATGCTGCCTTTGTTATTTTGTAAGAAATGACTTTTCTGTGAACCAAGTACTTACGAAATCTCAGTAACCAAAATAAAGTTCTATATTTTAAAGGAGGTGCTTCCAGGGTCTCAACTTGGTCCACACGTTTGCTGGAGTTCAGTGACCAGTAGGGACCACCGCCTATTGCAGAGCCCAAGACTCATCAGCTTTCTCCTACCATGGCTCTGAACTCAAAGCTGGAGGGCGCCATCTCAGTCTCCATAGCATTCAAAAGCTGTAACTCTAGTCCTGCCCAGGGGCCTCTCTGAAGACAAAGTGACAGTACCTTCCTAGGGCTCATCAGCTACATGAGCGTCCTGGACTTGGGCCACTCGCTCAGTATCTTAGTGTTGCTCCACCCACCCCGGGCTCAGTACTAGGTTAGCGTTTAGGTCTCCACATTTGTTTTGTACGTGTTCATGTCGAGGTCAGAGGACAACCTCTGGGGAAGTTGGCTCTCTCCCATGTGGGTTCCCGGGACTGAACTCAGGTTGCCAGACTTGGTAGCTGGGTCCTTTGCGGAACACTGAGCCATCTCCTGGCCCTAGTATTCAATATTGTTGTCGATATTCTAATGTTTTCCATAGAAAATAGTTTGGTTTAACTCTCAGCAGTCTACCCCTAAGCTAAACTTGCCTTGTAAACTCCTTCTGGACGGGGGCGTTCACGGAAAGTTCCCTCTGGCTGACGCCTCTTGTGCGCTGCTGGTTGCATTTCAAGCGACCATGTTTAGCTGAAACCAGCCTTGAACTCATCTCTCCTTCTACTACCAAACGCTGGGATCCCAGGCACGTACCACCACCCGGCTCAGAGCGCAGCCTGTCTGTCGCCATCAGCTGTTTTATGACTCTCTTCATCCAGTGTGGCACTGTTTCCTAGAGAACTGATTTCCTGTGTGGTGTGGCCTGCGTGTGGGGAGGCCGGAGTACCAGGTGTCTCCTATTACTCTCTGCCATCTTCCTTTGAGGCAAGGTTTCTCCTGGAACCTAGAGCTGGGCTGGCAGCCAGGAAGCCTGGATGGTTTTCCTGCCTCTGCGTCCCAGTGTCGGGAATGTGGGTGCTGGTGTCTGTGGGACCTTTAACCTTTAGCTCTCTCCAACCCCCAAAGAACAGTCTTCATTGCTGAGCTCTGCTGATGTGGGTGTGCTCACGACTCTGCTCACTAGTGGAGAAGGGACTGCTTACAGGAGTCGGAGCTCCCCTTTCACCTTGTGGACCCATGACAGGCTTCTTGTCAACTTCTGCCCTAAACTCCCTTATGGACCCATGGCCACAGGATCATTGGCATTGTTAAAAGCCTCGAGCCTCTATCTGCAGCTCCCCTTCCAGACCCCAGAAACTTTATTACCAGCCGTGAATCTGTTGAGGCCTGAATCCAAAACCAGGCAAGGCGCCAAGCTGACGGTTCATGCTTCCCACATGGACTCACCCTAGTCCCCACTCCCTTGCCTCTCCACATGGTCTAACCCAGGAGGAAAAGCTGTGGCTATCGCTTCCCGGCTTGGCTATGCCATACAATAGCAGGCTCTTCAGTTAGATCCCACTGCCAGCCCTAACAGAGCTGCAGTCTCCTCCTCTCCCTACTCGGTCTTCCAGGTCCTCTGTTTGTTATTTTGAGACAGGGTTTCTCTGTAGCCCTGGCTGCCCTGAACTCGCTCTGTAGACCAGGCTGGCCTCAAACTCAGGGATTCCCCCTGCCTCTGCCAACTGAGTGCTGGGATAAAAGGCGTGGGCCACCACTGCCTGGGCTCCAGGTCCTCTTTATTAACTTCCGGTTCCAAGTTCAGACTGATAAGATCTTTTGACTTCCCCAGACCCTCCCAAACCCTACAAAGGAGAAACATCTACCACTTCAAACCACAGCAACGCCAAAGGAGGGAGATGAAGTCAAACCAGGGCCATCGTTTTAATTTCTGATAACTGGAATGCTGGCTTTCGGCATGGTAACCATGCTAAAGTAAGGCCTTGCAGGTGTGGTGGAGTGTGGCAGCATCCCAGACAGGCCCAGAATTCATAATCCTCCTGCCTCAGTCTCCTGAGTTCTTGGCTTCTAGGTATGTACCACAAGGTCCAGTCTACTTTCTTTTTCAAAAAATAAAAAAGTAAGAACGAAGTGAAGAGAAGTAGCTGTGGAAAACGTCTAGCTCATTTTTTTCCGCTTCGACTGTCGGTCTGAGGTCTGGGCCGGAGGCAGTGGGACGGACAGAGTGCCCAGTCTATGATCCTCTTCCCTGCCATCTGCCAGGGACACCTTTCTTTTGGAGATCTTCAGCCTCATGGCTCTCGCTATCTCAATCATCCTTGGGAAGGAACAGAGCAAATGGTGAGGATGCCTGTGCACCGCTCAGGTCAGGCAGGGCAGAGAGCTCACTGCTCCATCCATGAAGCAGGGTTCTCTGTCCACCCCTCACTTCGCCCTGGTCACAGTGATTCAAAGCCCACAGGGTTATTGAGAACAGCAAGCTGTAGGCAGCTCAGGCCTGAAGCCCAGGCACCCTTCTGGGGAGTGAGGCCATTACTTTTCCTCCGATT
Organism: Rattus norvegicus; assembly: GCF_021556685.1. Lineage (NCBI taxonomy): Eukaryota > Metazoa > Chordata > Mammalia > Rodentia > Muridae > Rattus > Rattus norvegicus. Next base: position 64,565,932 of record NC_141538.1, on the reverse strand, counting down.
CTTTAGTTATTTAGAAAGTCAGTGAGGGACACTGAATGAATTCAATACCGTGCCTCTCAAAGAGTCATCAATCATTCATTCCTTCAATCACTGAGAACTGTCTTCTGGTCCCAAGATCTTTCCCATGAGTCACCCTGTCCCTTAACCACCCTTCAGCAGGGCATCATGCTCCGGGCAGGAGTAGGGATCCCCCCAGGCTGCTGCAGGGAGCACCGTGCTCTACTGAGCTCACCTTTTCTCACTCAGCTTCAAGTCCCTCTGTAACACCGTCAGATCAATCTGGAAGTTATTTATGTGCAGAGCAAGGATGATTGCATATGCAGTGATCTTGGCCTTCATAGAACTCGAGATTAAGTTCCGTAAACTGTAGGGTCAGTGGAAATGAAGGAGAAATGAGGTTAAATTCCATAAACAAAATAGGGACACGGGAAACTTTCTCTCTGTGGTTAGTGTTCCCAGTTTGGGACTGGGGTGGGGGTAGGGTAGGATGGGGGGACAAGCCACACAGCCTGTTCTAAGGTGCCCAAGTCTCACAGTGAACTGTGAGCCAAGCCTTGTATCCCCTAAGAGACAGAAAGCCCTGCCCACATTTCCCCATGCAGGGTGGCAGCACTGCTGTCCTGCGTCTGTCACTGTCTGCTCAGCAGGCCTGCAGGACAATCACCTCGAACTCAGTGCTGCCCCTGCTGCTTCCAAGCACAGGCAGGAGCAGGAAGCACAGCCCAGTGCAACAGCCAGGATGCTGCTGGAAATCCTGTCTTCTAAGTCCCCACACTGGCTGCCCTTTTCTGCAGCTCTGCAGCCATCAGGGCGCATGTACTTTACTGCAGGGGTCACAGCCAAAATAAAATGAACACTTCAAGGGGGACAGTGTATGTGATGTCTGTGTGCCCCTAAAAGCCAAGCGGAAGTAATGAGCCCTTTGGCACTGGATCTCGGTGGACGTGAAACTGCGATGAGCCCCACCCTTCACTACCACCTCCCACCTGCTTTCCTCTTCATACAGGAGCCCCTGACCTGCCGTTGTTGTAGGTCAAGCAGGTGAACTGCTTCAGCAGCTTGGTGTTGATGATGTGCGGGATCCCAGGTCCTAAGGCACCTAGAACACAAAGTTCCATCATTGTCCTGGAAGTGCACAGGCCACACATCTGTTAAGAGGGAGATTGGTGGGGGGGTGAGGAAGGGGGTGTTGTAATGGCCAGAACCACATGGTAAGAGGATCCAAAGCAGCCACTCTGAGGTCAGACATACCACTGGTTGTTTATGAAGGAAGTGTGAGAAGAGAGAAGGACACACTGACGAAGACTAAGCACAATAAGATGCTGGACAGTAAAGTCTGAACCGGTGAGATGATGCCATAGGGGAAGATGTGTGCCACCAAGTTCCAGGAGTCACAACAGCCGAGGACAGATTCCCTGGTTGTGCTCTGACCATGGAGGCACTAGGTAGGCGCCCCCAACAGCTACCCACAAACAAGTGCATGCAGGGTGGAATGGGGAAGGGACAGGAATATGAAACCCGGGAACTGAGCAGGTGGGCACACAGAAACAGTGAACAGGCAAACTGACAAGCTGATAGACTAGATGCCATTTATACCTCATACCATGTAATTTACTCGTTATGGTTTTGTTCCACTTATATTGTACAGAAAAGAAGGGACGTAGAGGGAGGTGTTGATTCCCTAATTGGTTCTTGATTGTGTCAATTCAATAAAGGAGTCAGAAGCCAATTGCTGGGTGAAGGGGAAAAGGTGGGATTTCCAGGTTGGATGGCGGGGGTAGAGGAAGAAAAGGGATGCAGGGAGAGGGGAGCTCTCTTCAGACCAGGTTTTAGAATGAGAGGACAAGACAACCATGTAAGGTCTTAGGGCAACTAGAGCGGGTGAATTTCTGATATAGGATAGCTGTAAGCTTAGGGTAATAAATTCTATACCCAGAAATTGTGTTATCTGACAAGTTTTAAAATATTAAAACTGTCTTAAAGCGTTTCTCATCCTCGGGCAAAGGCAGAGTAGTGGCTGGTGACTTGGCGAAGCTAGCTGGGAGGGGTAGGGGACCCAGGGAAGGGCAGGGGACCCATCCCAGTCAGGACACCAGCTGGCTGTTGGCAGAGCTAAGCAGAGAATGTGGCCGGAGCAAAGGAGCCATTGTGTTTTTAAAGTTGCACGGTAGGTATGAGTGTGTGGCCACCACATACGCTCCTGGAAACAGGTGGAACTGTGAGTTTTTTTTCAAGCCAGGGTTTCTCTGTGTGGCTGTCCTGGAACTCACCCTGTAGACCAGGCTGGCCTCAAGCTCAGGGATCTGCTTGTCTCTGCTTCTCAAGTGACTGGATTAAAGGCCTGTGCTACCACCGCATGGAGGAACTGGAATTTCTAACTTTACAAACTGACTTTCTCAGTCTGAAATAAAGTGTTATAATACTACCACCAAAACAGGGAAGGAAGGAAGGGAGGAAGGAAGGAAGGAAGGGAGGAAGGAAGGAGGGGAGGGAGGAAGGGAGGAAGGAAGGGAGGGAGGAAGGAAGGAAGGAAGGGAGGGAGGAAGGGAGGAAGGGAGGAAGGAAGGGAGGAAGGAAGGAAGGAGGGGAGGGAAGAAGGAAGGGAGGAAGGAAGGGAGGGAGGAAGGAAGGAGGGGAGGAAGGGAGGAAGGAAGGGAGGAAGGGAGGAAGGAAGCAAGGAAGGGAGGATGGAAGGGAGGGAGGAAGGGAGGAAGGAAGGAAGGGAGGGAGGAAGGAAGGAAGGGAGGAAGGGAGGAAGGGAGGGAGGAAGGGAGGAAGGGAGGGAGGAAGGGAGGAAGGAAGGAGGGGAGGAAGGAAGGAGGGGAGGGAGGAAGGAAGGGAGGAAGGAAGGGAGGGAGGGAGGAAGGGAGGAAGGAAGGGAGGAAGGAAGGGAGGGAGGAAGGGAGGAAGGGAGGAAGGGAGGAAGGGAGGAAGGGAGGAAGGAAGGAAATGTAGTTTGATGTCAAGGTAATACATGATTGGACAATAGAGAGTGGAGCAGGGACAATGTTTTTGTAAGTCGGGAGAGAGGAGGAAGGGGGATCGAGATGGAGTCTTCGGAGGAGGATGGTTCAGATTTAGGTGAATTAGATTGACTTTATCTTGTCTAGGTGGGTGGTTTATATCTTTATCAATTGGCAGTGAATTTTCTGTGTGGATGAATTGTGGATTGAGAATTTAACGTGTAAATCTAATTGCTAAATTACAAGTTTCTGGAACTTTTGATTTTACTGGGCTAAAGAGGACAGTGTGTGAAAGAAACGGCTGAGAGGCAGTTGGAGTGTGTGGATCTGGTTCTGTTGCCCTCAAGGAGCGAGAACCCGCAGGGCCAGCAGATATGTGTGTGTCAGAGTGGTAACTAGCACCTAGGGGACCTCGTGGAGAGGGCGGCTAAAAGGAGACAGCCGGGAGAGGGCGGCCTGCAGACCTCATAGCAGAGTAGCAGCTGGAGCGAGTGGGTCCGGCTTGCGGGAGCAGATAGAAAATGTTCCTTTTTAATTTTTACCACAACAATGAGAGAGAGGGAGGGAGGGAGGGGGAGAGAGAGAGACAGAGACAGAGAGAGAGAGAGAGACAGAGAGACAAGCCAAGTTCGATGGGGCACTCTGGAGGCAGAGCAAATGACTCTGTGAGTTCAAGGCCAGCCTGGTCTGTACAGAGAGTTCCAGTCCAGCCAGGAATATACAGTGGGACTGTGCTGTCCTACAACACCAAAGCAGCCTGAAGGTGCAAATCGAAGCTCTGACTACTCTGTCACTGCTGTCTGTCCTGACGCACTCCCTCTTTGTTCCATTTGACCTGGATACAGTGTTTTCCTAACAAAACAAAAGCAGTGAATGTGCTCCCTGGAAGCCCCATCCACCCTGTCCCCATTTCCAGAACAGAACAAAGAAATTCAGAGAGGAGAGGCCTGTGCGGCTCAGGCAGGCAGCGGGAGCAGGAGGAAGGGCAAGGTGCACAGAGGCCCTGGACAGACATCGATGGAGGTGATGTCAGAACCACAGACAAGCCAGCAGCTGGAAAGAGCTGGGATAAGAGAATGCTGTGGGCCTTACTTTTCCCTTTTATCACTTTCTGAGCTCGGAATCTGAGGAGGGCGTCTAGGAACCAAATGCTCCGGGCTTGCCGGTTTCGCTGCACCTCGTCTGCTGGCAAAGACTTCAGCATTTCTATGATGAAGGAGCAGTGGCTAAAACAAGAAAGGGTCACAGCAGCACATGAGGGGAAGCAGGCTCTCAGGAGCCACACCCCCTCCCCAGCACACCGTCCATACACCCAGAGCAAGACGGCTAAGGAGGCCCGCCCTTCAGGGTGCACCAGGTTTGACTGACAGACTCCATCGCACTGAATAAGGTAGACAGCAATAGTGGATGACTCCTATAATCAAACTCCACGTGCACCCACACGCAAACACATACACCACGCACACACAAACACATAGGCATTCATACACACTCAGACACACACACGCACAATCAAATTTTTAAAGAGTAGGGGAGAGATGGCTTACTAGAGTATTGCTGCTCTTGCAGAGAACTCCAGTTTGTTTTCTACCACTCCCCTGGGCCATTCCCAACAGCCTGTAACTACAGATCTAGAGGATCCCATGACACCCATGTCATAGGCACACATACACACATACAAAATCTTAGAAAAGAAAGGAATAGTTAGAAGAAAAGGCTCAGAACTAAGAAATAATCTGACTATCATTTAAAAAAAAGTTGTTTTAATGGCAAAAGAGAAGAGGGATGGATAATCTCTGTTATTTAAAATAAATAATGTTTAGAATCCGTATTTAATTTTAGTTAAGTCTGTCAGCATGCTGTCACAGAGAAGCCTTGCTTTGGGCTCCCAAGCTGGCCTTTGGGCACTGACAGTGACACTCTGCTTCAACAAACAGTAGAGGCGGGGCAAGCTTTGGTCCCCGGCCCCAGACTACAGCACCTTACTATCATCTCCCAGCTACAGGCTCTACACACATGACCACTCCTCTTCCTTGAATCCACCCACAGCTCCTGGAAGCCTAGCATCGAAGCTTGCTCCTTCCTTCATTCCAGGCTGCGCAGACGCCACCCATGCTTCACGGGGCTGCTTTCTATCTGACTGGTTTTTCCCATGACTCACTGAAACCCCATCTACCCACGAGTACCTGTTCTCTTCCACCATCTTCAGTATGTCTTCAGACGTGACCTTTCTGAAGGCTTCGGATGGGCTTTCAAGAGCATCATACTCGGCCGGGGACAGGACTGGTTGCGGGTCAAGAACGTGACTGAACAAAATGGAAACCCATGGAGCTAAGTCGTCCCACAGGGCCTCATTTCCCAGGTAGGAAAGCAAAGAGAAGAGGGAACTCACAGAGGAAGCAGGGAAAAGCTCAGGGACCCTGAGTCTCAGACCCCGGCTTAGGGATCACTTCCTACCTGGACCATCCTCCCCCTTCTCTTCCTTATCAGAGCGTCTGTCAACATTTCCAATAAACCAGACTCTAGGTTCCAACTCTTCTCTCAGTATGTCTGCTCTAGACTTTGACACCAGCCAACTGTTGTAGAGAATGACCCCCACAGGGCTAAGCCGTGTCCCTCTGTCCTATGGGCCAGTCAGTACTGAGGAAACCTAACTGACCAACCTCTTGCTAGCAGCTCTAGGACATGGGGAAAAGATTTGGATGTCACATCTATTAACGTCACAGACGATGACCACCCTTCTACACAGCCTGGCTCTACCAATGTGTACAAACATCACAGCCTGCAGATTAGACACCCGCTCGTCAGCAAGGATACTGTCTTCAAATCTATACACGTCTTCGGGCTTGGTGGCATCAGCATGGCAGGGAGGAAGGTAGAGGGAGTCATTTTGCAAGTCATCTTGCATGGCATCGCTGACCAAAGCTTTCAGTGAAGAAAAATCAATGTCAGTGTCGGCTTGTCTGGTTTCAGGCTCCCCAACGCCCCACTAGGCAGTGGAGACCACGAGTTCCGAAACTCAAATCGGAACACCTGCCAAGATCTGAGCTGCCTGTCAGGCTGATGCAGAAAGTGAGTACCATGTGTTTGCCCTCGATTAACTCAGAACAGAGTCCAAGAGATGTGGGCTGCTAAGTAATTACTGCGCGACATCGGAGAACCCCGACCAAGGGCAGGGCTTGCACACTGCCCTTCCGATGCCTGCTCCCCTCCTGGACTGAGGACAGGATGGGGTGGCGTGTCTCTCCTACTTCCAGGGTTACTCCTGAAGGCCCTCGGCCAGCACGGGAAGGGAGCCAGCCCACCGTTTGCCTCGGTGAGCGCTCTCAGGCCTTCGCAGGCACAGTCTTCACCCAAGCTCCAGCGACTCACCACTCACGCCCTTCGTGTCAATGATACTCTCTGCGGCTTTAGCTACTGTGAAATTCAAAGACTCGCTGCCAACTTTGTTCATTCTCCGGGAGTTCAGGGACCGCTTCTGCTTGGTGCTTCCAAAGGCTTCAATGCAAGAATCCAACTGTGGAAGACACAAACCCAGTTACTAAAGGATCGGCTGGGCAGCGTGGCAGTTCCCAGTTGTGTAAGCATAAGCAAGCTCGGGGGCTGCCTGAGCCAGGATTACGTCACCTGCCAATCAGGCTGAGTCCTTTCTCATGCTTGTCCATCTCAACGCACGCTCCACATCAGCCCTGAGGTTTGCTGTATGGTCTCCCCCACTTACAAATCTACAGTTTCCCATCAGGACAAAATGAAGACTTTACTAGAATCAGGGTTAGTAAATCTGTGGCACACGGCCTACCCATCTCCCATTCTGTGCCAGTAACGGACATTGTTAATAAATCACTGGTTCTCCCCAAGCCATACAGAATGCATTCTCTTTTCAGTGGTCCGGGCAGCACTGAGAAGTCAATCTATCACCCTGGGGTGAGATGGCTTCTCTAAGACTCCCCTAGAGCAAGGAACTCAAGGAACTGACTTTGTTTATGGGAGTTTCCAGGCACAATCATTTTCTACATTTTGAACCAAAACTTAAAGGGTTTTCTACTCCATCAGCCCAGAGAACAGGGTGCAAATGCTGACGTTAGCTACGTTGCCCTGGCTGAGGCAGCAGCTGGTCTGCTCCCTGGGAGGCTGGGAAGGCCTCTGCAGGTAGCAACCATGCAGAGTACCACAGACCAACTGAGCTGGGGCAGCCAGTGAGGGCCAACTGAGTTCAAGGGGACTGGTACACAGATGGGAAACCAGGACGGGAAGGAGCCTCCTAAACTGTCACTCACCTTGTCCCTGAAGGTCTTGTTCTGATTCTCCAGAGGAGGCCCATGCTCAATAGAGTCTTCTACAGAAACACAGAACAGGAAGAGAATACAGAACTGTGAGGCTCACAAAGTGTATTCTGCTGTGTTTTAAATGGGGTCTGACTATGCTGCCCACGCTGGTCTTGTGAGTTCAACTGATGCCCAGGTCTCAACGCCCACAAGCAGCGGCACTGCAGACACCAGCCACTGTGCTCAGCTCTGTAAGGCCTTAAACATCTTCAAAGCACTTAGCGCTGATTTAACATTAATCAGAGAAAAGCAGATCTCCTCATTCCAAGATTTCCCTAATATGAATGTACACTGTGAATGCTGAATATACTCTCAGTACACAAGTAAGAGAACTGGGGAGCAGGGGTCCTCCGCTCCAGCCTCTTAATCCATAATCAGGGAGACATGAGGCCTGCAGACACCATGACTGGCCCTAGCACTTTTCCAGGCGGGCCAAGAGGATCAGAAACCAAACCCTTGGCTCTTCCCATAAGCAGATTTGCTTTGCTGGTCAAAGTCCTGAAGGCAGGCGTAAACGTGAAGCGAATTTTCACATGACGCTTTCTGACCTTCCACAGACAGAGGACTCATCCAGCAGGACAGCAGTGCAGTGGCCTCGCCTGAGCTAGCTCAGCCACAGGTCACCTGACTCAGCCGGGTCCCAACAGTGGTTTAGGAAAAAGAAGGAATAACAGTAGAGATAATTATGTGGTACTCGTGAAAGGTGTTCAGAACAGTGCAAGTGTACAAGTACCCAAAATGAAAGTTGTGTATGTGCTACCCAGAACAAGCCAGTACTTATAAACTATTTACATGCAGCATAAAATATGGCTCATCAAAAGATTAAACAGCTTTGGAGTCTGAAGACTGACCAAGCTCAGCTCCCAGCATCCACACGGTGGCTAACAACCAGGGTAACTTCAGTTCCAGGGGCTCCAATGCCCTTCTGATCCCCACAAGCACTGCATGTGTGTGGTGCACAGACAGTAGACCCATACAGATAAAATAAATAAACCTTAAAAAAAAAAAAAAGACTTTTAATAGTTTCACTTTGGTAGGTTGGCAGAGGGCCAGCAGGTAAAGGTGTTTGCCACCAAGTGTGATGACCTGAGTTCCCATTCCTGAATCTACATGTTCGAAGGGAAATAAATCACCTTGCTTGAATTGACCTCTAACCTCCACACATGCACGGTGTCATGTATACACATGTAAAATAACGAAGAAATGTACTAAAATATTTAAATTTCCACTGGAATTTCTGTGTGTATGGAGCTTGTGGCCCAAACACACGGACTTCTGTGTGGATCCCCAGGCCCATGGGAAGCTGGGCGTGGTGGCACACACATGGGACCCGAGCACTCCCACAGCAGGATGGGAGGCAGACACAGGAGAACCCTAGATTGCCAGCCTACCCAGAGCCAGCAGGACGTGCTGTCTCTCATGGTAGGTTAGGACTGACAGCGAAGGTTCCACTCTGACCCCGTGTTATGCTGGGGCGCGTGCGTACCTGCACTCACACGCATGAGGAGTTAAGGAGAACCTGTGAAGGGAGAGAATGTACTGAGGCCTGACTGACTCGGCTGAAGAGACACTCTTACTTGCCATCAGATCCTTAGCCTGGAACTTGAAGCACAGTGGGGAATCAATAAATGATTCATTTAAAAAAAAAATACACCTATAACTTTTCTAATTAAAAAAGGAAGGCAGGGTTGAGGATTTAGCTCAGTGGTAGAGCGCTTGCCTAGGAAGCGCAAGGCCCTGGGTTCGGTCCCCAGCTCCGAAAAAAAGAACAAAAAAAAAAAAAAAAGGAAGGCAAAAACACCTGGCAAGGAGGCTTCCTGTTACAGCTGAGGAAAATCTGTTTGCCAGGCAGACACACAACGTTGTGAGTCCGCACCCCTCATCACATAAGCCTGCATGGTGGCACACACCTGTGACGTCAGCACTCGTGCAAAGGCAAAGGCAGGGCCGACCTCAGCTGCCCAGCAGAGTCAAGGGCCTCTTGGACTACATGAGACCGTGTCTTTAAAAGGTGTATGGGGGAACCCATTTAGGGAAAGAAACTGCAAATGCATTTTAGAAAACAAAAAATGAACTCATACGACAAATTCAAACTGTGCAGTCTTTAACTGAACTGCCATGTCTGGAACCTACCAGCAAACAGGGGCTGCATGTTGAATACTTCCGCATCATAGACTTCCATTTGGCCAGAGGTCTTATTCAGAATGCCCACAAAGTGTCTGTGCCGGAAGGAAAGACACCATAATAGGTTACTCAAAAGGAACTATTTACACAATTCCCGTTCCCCACGCACACAGGGTCCCAGCTTCTTTCTGTCAGAGGAAGGCATCTAATTGCTCAGATGTAACGGTGATCCCTGCATGGAGAGGGGACAGTAGCAGGTGAAGAATAGAAGATGGCTGTGGACTGGAAAGGCCACCAGCTACTTCTTTTAACCAATCACATTTAGAGCCACTGCTGTTACCTGGAACCCTTCTAAGGTATTAAGAATCCAGAATTAGGGTTGGGAGAGATGGCTCAGCGGTTAAGAGCACTGACTGCTCTTTCAGAGGTCCTGAATTCAATTCCCAGCAACCACATGGTGGCTCACAACCATTTGTAATGGGACCTGATGCCCTCCACTGGTGTGTCTGAAGGGAGAAACAGTGTACTTATATATAAAATAAATAAATCTTCAAAAACAGAATTAAACTATAATTTTGGCTTGCATAAACTTTATGGAGACAGACACAAGCACACCCTAGTTCCTCCTGGAGAGATCTGTGGGAGGCAGGGTGTCTTTGTAAGTGCTGACGAGCAGGAGTGGGAGTGAGGGCTGAGGCCCAGCAGGACTCTGAAAGGTTTCCCTAAGGTGCACTGACGCATCCTGAGACCCCATCCACCCTGTTCAGCCCTGGGAATAAGACTCTTCGACTGGACATGCTGTTACAAGGAAGACAGCAGAGGTGAGTACAGGGCAAAGCTACCAAGGTCATTCATTCACCAGTGACATCGCTGTGACCCAGAGCCTTGAGGATCCCAACTCCCCTTGTCCCAAGGCAAGTGAGCAGACAGCGGATAGGACAGTCACAAATAATGCCATAAACAAATAAGGTCTTTAGAAACTTAACAGAGGAAAGCATCTTTTCCTCTCCAGGGTGTCTACACCTGGTGTAAGGAACTTGTGAGCCTGGAAATGTAGGGTCCTGGCAAACCTTCGGATCCCTCCAACTACCCCCCAAACAGACACCAAAGTCACCAGTGACGGTATCACCAACGCAACCTCCTTTTACCTCTGTCATTGCTTGGTTATCCATTACCTGCAAAGAGTGTTGCATTTGAGGGCGCCAGTCCCAAAATTGTTTCCAACATAGGAGAGCCTGTCTGTCTCAGCGGCCTGAAAAGCAGGGAGGGCTCCGTGAACAGTCAGCACTGAGCATGTGCAGCGCTTTATGACATGCGCAGAAGCCTTCGAGTCAAATGTACCAGCCCCAGATATCCTCCAAGTGACTCAGCCCCGTCACATCTACGCCATATTTAGGGTTTCTCTGGGGGAAAGGCAAGAAAACTTTGGAAAGGGAACCCCAAATACCATAAGGAAGCTTCAAAACGATCAGTAAAGTTCTTGGGGGGGGGTGGGGTTGGGGGTGGGGAGTAGCACATAAGATTGAATGAAATTTAAAAGCTTCTACACAGCAAAACAAACACTACCCAAAGTAGAAAGACAGCCTACAGAATGGGACAAATCTCTGCCACATATCAATAGTATTAATCAAACAAGGGATAGATCTCGAGGGTATACAAGGAAATGTAAATATTAAACATTAAAAACACCCTCAAATAATCTAGTCAATAAGTGGGCTGATGACCAGAATAGACATTTCTCCGTGGAAGTAACACATGCCACCAATAAATACTTGAAATGTATTCAATACCCTTAACCATCAGAGAAATGCAAAGTGCTTTGATGCCTGCTGAGTCCGCTCCCTGGGTAAAGTCTAGAGGATCACCTGAGATAGAGCCCAGAACCCACATGGGAACCGAGCAGAGGCAGTTTCCTAAGTTAGTCCCTGACTTATATGCATGTGCAGACACACACACACACACACACACACACACTCACACACACACTCACACACACACTCACATACACACACATACACACACTCACATACACACACACATTCACATACACACACACTCACATACACACACACACTCACATACACACACACTCACATACACACACATACACACACTCACATACACACACATTCACATACACACACACTCACATACACACACACACTCACATACACACACACTCATACACACACACACTCACATACACACACACACTCTCTCTCTCTCTCTCTCTCTCTCTCTCTCTCACCCAAAATAAACTCTGCTTTTTGGGCTGGCAAGATGGTTCAGTGAGTAAAACCAATAGCTGCTAAATCTGATGACCTGAGTTCAATCCCCAGGACCCATGTTTTGGAGAGAACTGATTCTTCCAAGCTACTCTCTGATCTCCAATGTGTACCATAGCACTCTTCCCACCTCCCCAAACACAGGCAAATAAACGTTTCTTTAAAATAGCTTTGATTCAGGCCTGGTGACACTCAGAAGGCAGAGACAGGTGGATCTCTGTGAGTTCAAGGCCAGCCTGGTATAAAAAGCAAGTCCAGGAGAGCCAGGGCTATTACACAGAGAAACAACAACAAAACAAGCAAGCAAGCAAACAAACAAACAAACAAAAAATGCTTTGAGATTCCATCACACCCCAGTCAGAATGCCTATCACCAAGAAAACAAGTAACAACAAGTGCTGGCAAAGATGTGGGGAAAGAACTGTTATTCACTGCTGGTAGGGCTATAAACTGTTGCTGCCATGGTGGAAGTCAGTGTGGAAGGTCCTCAAATACTAGAAGTGGAACTGCCGTATGAGGCAGCTGTACCACTCTTAGGCACGCACCCAGAGGTCAGTCAGCTCACTGTACACGCACTTCTACAATCGTGTTTTTTGCCACACGATTCACAACAGCCAGGAAATGGAACAAGCCTAGAAGTTCATCAGTGACAAAAACAGATAAAGAAAATGAGGTAAGCATGCACAAGGGGACTTTCTCAACCATAAAGAAAAATAAAACCGGGCTGGAGAGATGGCTTAGCGGTTAAGAGCACTGATTGCTCTTCCAGAGGTCCTGAGTTCAATTCCCAGCAACCACATGGTGGCTCACAACCATCTGTAATGGGATCTGATGCCCTCTTCTGGTGTGTCTGAAGAAAGAGACAGTATATTCACATACATATAATAAATAAATCTAAAAAAAGAAAGGAAAAAGAAAAATAAAACCATGATACTGGTGGGGAAATGAAGTGGAATAAAACAGACTTAGAAAAAAAGCGTTTTTCTTCTCATATGCAAAGTCTGGGTGTGACTCTGTGAGTGTGTGAGTGTGCACACATTCAAGGCATGAGAGTAGAATCATAATTAAGAGTTGTAAAAGAAAGGAAAACCAGAGAGAGAGGCTGATACAGTATGTATGTAATGAGATAGTTATGTGTTGCGGGTGTTTGGCCTTTATGCATATATGCATGCCTTATTTATGAAGTGCTCACAGGAACCAGGAGAGGGTGTTAGGTCCTCAGGAACTGGAGTTATAGACAGTTGTTGCCTCCATTTGGGTGCGGGGAATTGGACCCAGGTCCTCTGGAAGTGCTCTTTACTGCTGAGCCACCTCTCCAGCCCAGTATGTATGTCATGAAAGACTTATTTGGGAGGGTGGCAAGCGACCGGCAAGAGGGAGATATGGGGGATGGCAGCGGGCAGAAGGCAGTGGGAATACAGATAAAAATAGCAGTTGGCGGCACAACAGAACTAACCAGTGAGGCCTTGGTCTTCTAGCACTTACAGGTACCGGGATCCTGTCCAGAACTGCCTTAGCCCAAGTCCTAGATCTTTGCCGACCTTTCTGACATTAGCTCTCCCTATGCACCGAGGCCACTGGAAACGGCTGGCTCGATTCCCATCACAGACAAGCTTTTCTTCTCTGTCTTTTCACTATGGACACCAAACGTCAGCTATCACACCATCCTTCATTCCGATTCACCCTTCTCGGGAAGGCATTCAGACCAGCAGAGACTAGGTTTCCTACAGAGCTCGCTAGGCTCTAAGCACTCCCTTAGACCCCAAGCTGCGTCTACTGTATGCCTGTACTACTTGGCGAATTTGAGTCTCTGGAGGGCAGATGCTCTTAACCCTGGCATCCACCCAGGAGAGGCCAGAGATGCTACAAAGCATCCTGTGGGGCTGGGTGGTGGTGGCACATGCCTTTAATCCCAGATCCCTGCACTCAGGCGGAGACAGGTCCCTGAGTTCAAGGCCAGCCAGGGCTACCCAAAGAAACCTTCGAAAAAACAAGAAAAACAAAAAAGCATCACTCTGGGGTCAGGAACACTCTTCCATGGGACCTTCATGGGATTCCCAGCACCCACAAGGTTTCACAACCAACCATTTGTAACTCCAGTTCTAGGGGACCCAGTGCCCACTTCTGACTTCCATTAGCTACACACATACACAGAACATAGACAAAAATGAAAAACACCCATACACATAAAACAGGGTTGAACCTGATCTCTGAACAGCTTCCCTAGGAGTTGCAAATCCCATTAAGGTGCTTCCTTAGCCTGCTACAAGAGGACATGGTGAACATTCAATAAGGGGGAAACATATGAAGCCAGGAGTGGCTGGTGCTGCACACCTTTAATCCCAGCACTAGGGAGTCAGAGACAGGTGACTCCCTGAGTTCAAGACCAGCCAGGTAGTAAATTCCAGAATAGTCAAGGATAAACAAAGAAAACCCGTCTGGAAAGATAAAAACCCATATAAGTGAAAAGCTATCCGTTCACCCCAAATCTTGCTCCTCAATGGAGCCAGAGTCCCATTTGCTACTCCTTCGTTTCTCCCCCTACCCCCCGCCATGTCTGCCCACACCAAGAACCTTCTGAGGTCTGCAGAACCCAGACAACCTGTACCAGCAAGCACTTACCAGGATCCGATGACACTTCTGCCTGGGGTTTACCAAGTCGGTGCTGTTGTACAAGGTGAAGCGCATGTTGCCTGGATTCTGCAGCTTCCCATTGGAGAATTGGACTGTAAGAGTGTAACCAAAGAATGAGACATGGGCAGGACCAGCAGGGTGAGGTGGGGGATAATGAGGGGATTGCATTGTGGCTGGAAGCCGGTAGCGACGGCAAGGAAGCTCATGTCCGACTTTTAGGGGGATTGAAGGAAATCCTGGTTCAGTTCTAAAGAGGGAATTGGAGGAGGGGAAAGAAAGTGACCTCGTGGTAGGGTTGTGACAGAAGAAAATTACTGAGGGAATTCCATTTACTGGCAAGAGAGGGAACTCTGCTCCTAGAGAGGAAAAAGGGCGAATGAGAGACCTGTGGAGATGTCAGATCCTGGGCAGTGTCCTAAGAAGTATACGAAGTGATGACAGATGAATGGAGGGAAGAGGTGATGGTGGCAGGGGTCCTGTCCCAGCTCCAGGCAGTGGACAGGGAGCTACCGTGGTACCCAGATCTTGGAAGGGGACAGGGTTATGCGGAACTCTGCTCCTATCCGGCGGTCTTTACCCAGCACAGCTTTCTGCCTGTCGTCGGGCTCTCCACAGTACTGCCATCTTGCACTCTGTAGCACCTCTGTCTCCGTGTCTCCAGTCTGGCCATCCATCCCGGGAGAATCCGGCGTAGCCATGAGCTCGCTGGTTCACACGCGGACTCACAAACCGGAAGTGATATCTAGTCCCCGCCCAGAGCACGCCAGCAATAAGACCACGCCCCTTACAGGGTAGCTCTCGTCTCCGCCCATTCTTGGTTCCTCCCGCGATGACCACGCCCTTTGTAGGAGGGTGCAGTACCTCCTCTTTCCTAGCTGGCCTCCAGATGAAGAGCTTAGCTTTTGTAATGTATTTCTCCCCACAGGCTCTAAGCTATGGGACCAGTCCTAGACCAAAATCTCCAAAACTGAACCAAAATAAAAGAAACCGTTCCTCTTTAAGAGCTGTCTTCATTTTGTGTTGTTATTGTCGTTCTAGGGAGACTATCACCTTGTCTGTAATCCTGGTTGACCTGGAACTCGCTCTGTAAAACAGAATGGCCTCAGATTCACAGAGATTGAACACTCGGTTTTGTCTCACATGTTTTGTTAAGGTAATATTAAAAAAAAAAAACCTGACTAATGTAGGTCCTTTCCTTAAGTAATTTCAATACAGCTACCCGAATAGAAAACTAACAGTGATACGACCATGTAATCTTTCTTTCTTTTTTTTTTTTTTCTTCTTTTTTCTTTTTTTCGGAGCTGGGGACCGAACCCAGGGCTTTGCGCTCGCTAGGCAAGCGCTCTACCGCTGAGCTAAATCCCCAACCCGTAATCTTTCTACAGTATCCAAATTCCCCAACTGTCTCGATACGGCCTTTACAGCTAAAAGATCCTGTCCAAAATCTTGTTGCAGCCTTACGCTTGTAATCCCCGCATTTGAAAGGAGGGCTGCCGTGAATTTGAAGCCAACTTGGGCTCTAAATGAGAACTGACACACACGCAAATTATACTTTGCTTCTACCTGTCAGAACTCCTTGGTTGGAAGGTTACTTTCTCTGACTCTTCTCAGTGTTTTTCAATTGATTGTTTCCAGAAGACGAAAGGGGCTTAGTTAACTAATTAGTCATCTGCCTCTTCCGTGAGTCTTTTCCATACACAGCTTATTTGAAGTTAACAACGCAGTGAATGTTAGAGCCTATTAGAAACATTTTATTTGTTAAATTATTAATTTATTTGGGTCCCAAGAGGGAATGTGTGGTAGAGCAAAACTGCTCCTTTGGTGGTCAAGTATGAAAGGAGGAAGAAGGGGCTGAGGTCTGTATTCCTTTTAGGCTGAGGCTGTCTTCAAACTCCACTCCTTCTGTGTCTGAGGGAGACTATGAACTTCCCACCCTCCTGTCAAGTGCTGGCATTGCACCATCACACCCAGCCAGAAATTTTATTTCTTTTCTTTCACTTCTGCACCTCCAACTCCTGGAAGGTCCCGTAAAAAGAAAATGGGAGAATCTCAACAAATGTTGAGTGAGAGGGCTGGCAAGATAGCTCAGTGGATAAGGCACTTGCTACCAAGTTTGATGGCCTTCTTTGGTGGAAGAAGAGAGTTTACTCGGTAACATATACCTGCACACACAAAAAATAAATAAAGGTAAAATAAAAACTTTAGAAGGGATGAAGGAAAGGGTAGGTAAATAGATCGGAACATGTCATCAAGTTCTTGGAGCCTAGGGCAGGAGTGCCTCTCAGAGATGCTTAGTAACGTTCTTGAAACCAGTTAGCAAAGGGTTTGTACATAATCGATACAATGTATGGGTTCACTGGTTACATGAAAATGCACAGTTATGTGGAAGTTAAGAAGTGCCAAAGAAGAATGCAGTATAAGAAATCAGGTGCAGTTCTTGGGGTGAGTGTCTGGACTCCTCTACAGCACAGGGACACTATGACTTTGCTATTTAAAGTGCCATGGTCGGGGGTTGGGGATTTAGCTCAGTGGGTTCGGTCCCCAGCTCCAAAAAAAAAAAAAAAAAAAAGAAAGAAAAAGAAGGGGGCTGGGGATTTAGCTCAGTGGTAGAGCGCTTACCTAGGAAGCGCAAGGCCCTGGGTTCGGTCCCCAGCTCCGAAAAAAAAGAAAAAAAAAAAAAAGAAAGAAAGAAAGAAAAAGAAAAAGAAAAAGGAAAAGGAAAAAAAAAAAGTAAAGTGCCATGGTCTTTGAAACAGTGACATCATTACCTGGGGGTGCTCTGAACCCGAGGGTGACTATGAACTCCCCACCCTCCTGCCAAGTGCTGGGATTACATACACACAGGCACCATCACACCCAGCAGGAAAGTTGGTTTCTTTTCTTTTACCTCTGAATCCATCAGATCTTCTGACTGGAAATCGGCTTGTGATTTGGATATAGTTGAAGGTCGGGAAACTCTGTTACACCAGAATGAGTTCCTTTTGGGGTACCTCTTTACCAGGAGGACATAGTCACTAGAAGTCCTCTGCATTGGCTGCCTTCTTCCTGGTGGGAGGATGAGGATTCCCAGAATTACCACAGGCGAGAATGCAAAAGATAGAGATTCCGCCTGGGAAAAGAAAGGACACCCATTGGTCAGCTGGGTCAGAACTGCAGTACACTCCAATGTTGCTCAACTAGTTAACAGCCAAGGATACACAGACAATGTACGCATATGCATACATTAAGTAATAACAGAAATGGGACAGAAAGAACGCTGGGAACCTTTTTCAAGTAGCAATCTAAGGTCAAAAATTTACAGTGTCCTCCTTTGGGATTAAAAGCACGGGTTACTTAAAAGTACGCAAAATTTAGCATAAAAATCTTTGCTTCTTAAATTTAGTTCGGAAATTCAGAAACATCTGGAATTCTCTTTGGGTGTGTTAAGGAAAATTTGAATTTTAACTTGGGGGGGGGGCTGAAAATTTTCACATTTTCCAGGGCAATATCTCCATCTGCTGGCGTGTCAGGGTATTGCCGATGAAGGTGGAACAGAAAGGGAGAGTCTGGTTTGCAGCGGTTACCGAGCTCCCAGACCAACCGCTTTCATCTTATTTCACCGCTTCCTTTCTTACACCAACACCTCTCCTCGTCTCCCATTCTCCTCTTCTGTGTTGCCTCACTCTTTAGTCTTCTGCTCTCACCTTCCCTTTCTCTTCTCTCTCAGTCGACGCGAGCTTCCCAAGCACCTAGGGGCTTGTCTTCTTAAGGCTGACTTCATAGTGAACGGATTTTTGTTTGTTTTCTTTGCATGGAACTAAATCTACCGCAGTTTCGAGCCATAACTCGAGCTCTGATCTTTGGGGCCATGGAGAGACTAACCAATTCCTCTGCCAGAGGCTTGCAAAACTCTCCTGCCGCTGCCGCCGCCGCCGCCGCCGCCGCCGCCGCCGCCGCCGCCTCCTCCTCCTCCTCCTCCTCCTTCTCTTCCTCCTCCTCCTCCTCCTTCTCTTCCTCCTCCTCCTCTTCCTCCTTTTCTTTCTTCTATACTTTCCACTCACCCACCAGCTTCAGCAACTCCTTCCAGCTCTCTGCTGTTTCTCACATACCAACACTTAAAAACAGTTCCTTTTGGTCCTAGGCACCTCTGGGAGTCATATGCCACTATACCCAGATCTGATGTCCCAGATCTGATGTCCCACATGCGTCAGTACCGGTCTGGCTAGGCAGCACAGAGCAGAGTCCATCCTCTACGTCCCACTCTAAAGACCACTATATCCATGCATGCATTTATTTACTGACTGACTGACTGACTGACTGACTGACTGACTGACTGACTGACTGACAGGGTCTTGGTATATACCCCTGACTGGCCCGGAATGCACTACACAGACCAGGCTGGCCTCTAGTGGGTCAATGGGACCTTGGCCTCCTAATATTCTTGGCCTCCTTGGTATCTTTGGTTACTCCTTGGTAACAGTAACTTTTCTTTGATAGGTTCTTACTGTAAGGCTGCCCTTACACTGCTAAGTAGCCCAGGTCTTCAATTCTGTTCCATTGGTCTATCTGTCTGTCCCTGTACCAATACCATGCAATTTTTATCACTATTGCTCTGTAATACTGCTTGAGTTCAGGGATAGTGATTTCCCCAGAAGTCCTTTTATTGTTGAGGATAGCTTTAGCTATCCTGGGTTTTTTGTTATTCCAGATGAAGTTGCAAATTGTTCTGTCTAACTCTCTGAAGAATTGGATTGGTATTTTGATGGGGATTTCATTGAATCTGTAGATTGCTTTTGGTAAAATGGCCATTTTTACTATGTTAATCCTGCCAATCTATGAGCATGGGAGATCTTTCCATCTTCTGAGGTCTTCTTCAATTTCTTTCTTCAGAGGCTTGAAGTTTTTTTTTGTTTGTTTGTTTTTTTGTTTTTTTTGGTTTTTTTTTTTGTTTTTTTTGTTTTTTTGTTTTTTTGTTTTTTGTTTTTTGTTTTTTTTTTTTTTTTGGAGCTGGGGACCGAACCCAGGGCCTTGCTCGCTTGCTAGGCAAGCGCTCTACCACTGAGCTAAATCCCCAACCCCGGTTTCCCTAATTTCTTTCTCGGCTTGTTTCTCTTTTGTGTAGAGGAAGGCTACTGATTTATTTTAGTTAATTTTATACCCAACCACTTTGCTGAAGTTGTTTATCAGGTTTAGTAGTTCTCTGGTGGAACTTTTGGGATCACTTAAATATACTATCATATCATCTGCAAATAGTGATATTTTGACCTCTTCTTTTTCAATCTGTATCTCCTTGATCTCCTTTTGTTTTCTGATTGCTCTGGCTAGAACTTCAAGAATTATATTGAATAAGTAGGGAGAGAGTGGGCAGCCTTGTCTAGTCCCTGATTTTAGTAGGATTGCTTCAAGTTTCTCTCCATTTAGTTTAATGTTAGCTACTGGTTTGCTGTATATGGCTTTTACTATGTTTAGATATGGGCCTTGAATTCCTATCCTTTCCAGGACTTTTATCATGAAGGGGTGTTGAATTTTGTCAAATGCTTTCTCAGCATCTAATGATATGATCATGTGGTTTTGTTCTTTCAGTTTGTTTATATAATGGATTACGTTGATGGTTTTCTGTACATTAAATCATCCCTGCATGCCTGGGATGAAGCCTACTTGATCATGGTGGATGATTGTTTTGATGTGCTCTTGGATTCGGTTTGCCAGAATTTTATTGAGTATTTTTGCGTCGATATTCATAAGGGAAATTGGTCTGAAGTTCTCTTTCTTTGTTGGGTCTTTGTGTGGTTTAGGTATAAGAGTAATTGTGGCTTCATAGAAGGAATTCGGTAGTGATCCATCTGTTTCAATTTTGTGGAATAGTTTGGATAATATTGGTATGAGGTCTTCTATGAAGGTCTGATAGAATTCTGCACTAAACCCATCTGGACCCGGGCTCTTTTTGGTTGGGAGACCTTTAATGACTGCTTCTATTTCCTTAGGAGTTATGGGGTCGTTTAACTGGTTTATCTGTTCCTGATTTAACTTCGGTACCTGGTATCTGTCTAGGAATTTGTCCATTTCCTGTAGGCTTTTGTAGTAGGATCTGATGATTCTTTTAATTTCCTCTGATTCTGTAGTTATGTCTCCCTTTTCATTTCTAATCTTGTTAATTTTTACACACTCTCTGTGTCCTCTCGTTAGTCTGGCTAAGGGTTTATCTATCTTGTTGGTTTTCTCAAAGAACCAACTTTTGGTTCTGTTGATTCTTTCTATGGTCCATTTTGTTTCTACTTGGTTGATTTCAGCTCTGAGTTTGATTATTTCCTGCCTTCTACTCCTCCTGGGTGTATTTGCTTCTTTTTGTTCTAGAGCTTTTAAGTGTGCTGTCAAGCTGCTGATATATGCTCTCTCCTGTTTCTTTCTGCAGGCACTGGGAGCTATGAGTTTCCCTCTTAGCACAGCTTTCATTGTGTCCCATAAGTTTGGGTATGTTGTACCTTCATTTTCGTTAAATTCTAAGGAGTCTTTAATTTCTTTCTTTATTTCTTCTTTGATCAGGTTATCATTGAGTAGAGCATTGTTCAACTTCCATGTATATGTGGGTGCTCTTCTCTTATTGTTATTGAAGACCAGCTTTAGCCCGTGGTGGTCTGATAGGACGCATGGGATTATTTCTATCTTTCTGTATCTGTTGAGGCCTGTTTTATGACCAATTATATGGTCAATTTTGGAGAAAGTACCATGAGGTGGTGAGAAGAAGGTATATCCTTTTGTTTTAGGATAGAATGTTCTATAAATATCTCTTAAGTCCATTTGGTTCATGACTTCTCTTTGTCTATGTCTCTGTTTAATTTCTGTTTCCATGATCTGTCCATTGATGAGAGTGGGGTGTTGAAACCTCCTACTATTATTGTGTGAGGTGCAATGTGTGCTTTGAGCTTTAGTAAGGTTTCTTTTATGTATGTAGGTGCCCTTGTATTTGGATCATGGATATTTAGGATTGAGAGTTCATCTTGGTGGATTTTTCCTTTGATGAATATGAAGTGTCCTTCCTTATCTTTTTTGATGACTTTTAGTTGAAAATCGATTTTATTCGATATTAGAATTGCTACTCCAGCTTGCTTCTTCAGACCATTTGCTTGGAAAGTTGTTTTCCAGCCTTTCACTCTGAGGTAGTGTTTGTCTTTGTCTCTGAGGTTTGTTTCCTGTAGGCAGATGAATGCAGGGTCCTCATTGCATATCCAGATTGTTAATCTATGTCTTTTTATTGGGGAGTTGAGACCATTTATGTTGAGAGATATTAAAGAATAGTGATTATTGCTTCCTGTTATATTCACATTTGGATGTGAGATTATGTTTGTGTGCTTTTCTTCTTTGTTTTGTTGCCAAGACGATTAGTTTCTTGCTTTTTCTAGGGTGTAGCTTGCCTCCTTATGTTGGGCTTTACCATTTATCATCCTTTGTAGGGCTGGAGTTGTACAAAGATATTGTGTAAATTTGGTTTTGTCATGGAATATCTTGGTTTCTCCATCTATGTTAATTGAGAGTTTTGTAGGATACAGTAACCTGGGCTGGCATTTGTGTTCTCTTAGGGTCTGTATGACATTTGTCCAGGATCTTCTGGCTTTCATAGTCTTTGGCGAAAAGTCTGGTGTGATTCTGATAGGTCTGCCTTTTTTTTTTTTTTTTTTTGGTTCTTTTTTTCGGAGCTGGGGACCGAACCCAGGGCCTTGCGCTTCCTAGGCAAGCACTCTACCACTGAGCTAAATCCCCAACCCCGATAGGTCTGCTTTTATATGTTACTTGACCTTTTTCCCTTACTGCTTTTAATATTCTTTCTTTATTTTGTGCATGTGGTGTTTTGACTGTTATGTGACGGGAGGAGTTTCTTTTCTGGTCCAATCTATTTGGAGTTCTGTAGGCTTCTTGTATGTTTATGGGCATCTCTTTCTTTAGGTTAGGGAAGTTTTCTTCTATTCTTGTTGAAGATATTTACTGGTCTTTTGAGCTGGGAGTCTTCACTCTCTTCTATACCTATTATCCTTAGGTTTGATCTTCTCACTGAGTCCTGGATTTCCTGTATGTTTTGGACCAGTAGCTTTTTCTGTTTTACATTGTCTTTGACCGTTGTGTCGATGATTTCTATGGAATCTTCTGCTCCTGAGATTCTCTCTTCTATCTCTTGTATTCTGTTGGTGATGCTTGTATCTGCGGCTCCTTATTTTCCTTTGGTTTTCTATAACCAGGGTTGTTTCCCTTTGTGCTTTCTTTATTGCTTATATTTCCATTTTTAATTCCTTCACCTGTTTGATTGTGTTTTCCTGGAATTCTTTCAGGGATTTTTGTGATTCCTCTCTATAGGCTTCTACTTGTTTATTTATGTTTTCCTGCGTTTCTCTAAGGGAGTTCTTCATGTCTTTCTTGAAGTCCTCCAGCATCATGATCAAATGTGATTTTAAATCTAGATCTTGCTTTTCTGGTGTGTTTGGATATTCAGTGTTTGCTTTGGTGGGAGAATTGGGCTCCGATGATGCCATGTAGTCTTGGTTTCTGTTGCTTGGGTTCCTGCGCTTGCCTCTCGCCATCAGGTTGTCTCTGGTGTTACCTTGTTCTGCTATTTCTGACAGTGGCTAGACCGTCCTATAGGCCTGTGTGTCAGGAGTGCTGTAGACTTGTTTTCCTGTTTTCTTTCAGCCAGTTATGGGAACAGAGCGTTCTGCTTTCGGTGGTGTAGTCTTTCCTGTCTACTGGTCTTCAGCTGTTCCTGTGGGCCTGTGTCCTGAGTCCACCAGGTAGGTCGCTTGGAGCAGAAAAGTTGGTCTTACCTGTGGTCCCGTGGCTCAAGTTGCTCGTGGGGGGCTGCTTTTGAGCTCTCCATGAGGGCAGCAACCAGGAGGGCCTGCACCGCCTTTTTGCCTTTTCCTGGGGCCCCCGTGCACCGGAGTCCCAGATGGTGTTAGGTGTTTTCCTCTGGAGTCAGAAATGTGGGCAGAGTGTAGTCTCTTCTGGCTTCCCAGTGTCTGCCTCTCTGAAGGTTTAGCTCTCCCTCCCATGGGATTTGGGTGCAGAGAACTGTTGATAGGTTCCCTTCAGGTCTGGGCGGTGTCTGGACTGAGGAGGATCTGCCATCCCAGTGCCCCTATCTTCCAGTTCCCAGAGGCCATATACAGTTTCCTCTTGGGTCAGGGATGTGGGCCGGGGTGGGCAGTATTGGTGGTCTCTCCCGCTCTGCAGTCTCAGGAGTGCCTACCTGTCCGGTGAGGTCTCTCCCCCAATGGGTTTGGGAGCAGTGAGCTGTGGGTCGGAATCAGCGAGGTTGGGGCTCCAGCTAAAAACCTGAAGTGTCCAGTCCCAGAGGAATTTTGCCCCTGTGTGTCCTGAGTCCATCAGGCAGGTCACTTGGAGCAGAAAAGTTGGTCTTACCTGTGGTCCCGCGGCACTTTGCTGTATTTCTGTATAATTATTATTCCACTGTATTTGGCTTTGTGTGCTCTCTTTAAAAAAACATATTGTAGTGGGAGTGGATAGTAGAACATGTAGGTGATATGTAAGGAGAGAGAGAATTCCGGGAGCTAAAGGGTTAATCTGAAATGGGAACTGGGGTGAGGGCAAGGGGAGGGCACACTCCTCCCCATTTTAACTGGTCAATAAAGGCTAGAGTCTGTGATTGGGCAGTGGAGGGGAGAGGTGGTATTGGGACTGGAGATTGGGGGTTGGGGGGAGAGAGAGAGAGAGAGAGAGAGAGAGAGAGAGAGAGAGAGAGAAGAGAGAGAGAAGAGAGGACAGAAGAGGAGGAAGCATAGATGTAGCAGAACCCCTTGGCCAGTAGCAAAGGCTCTCATTGCTGGGGGATAAATTAGTACAGTGTTAGATCTGCCCGGTCTAGGCATAGAGCTTGTAATTATAATAATTGGATTGTATATATATATATATTTTTAAATCAGTCTGAATTTTATTTACATGAGTGCACTGCCTCCAGACAGTGTCACTGTCTTCTGATACCAGAAGAGGGCATCAGATCCCATTACAGATGGTTGGGAGCCACCATGTGGTTGCTGGGATTTGAACTCAGGACCTCAGGAAGAGCAGTCAGTGCCCTTAACCGCTGAGCCATCTCTCCAGCCCCGGATTGTGTATTTTTATATGGGTTTATTGGGGTTGGGAACTACTGCAACAAGGGAGAGTGGAGGTTACACAAAACTAATGAGGTATGAAGCCTTCGAAAACCCTATTAGCTTGCGAACTAAGAGTACAGTTTTTAAGGGTTTATTTTTATTTATGTGTCCGTGTGTGCGTGCGCACGTGACAGAAGAGGCCAGAAGAGGGTGTAAGAGCCCCCGGAACTGGAGTTAAGGCAGTAAGGAGTTGCCTGCTATGGATGCCAAGGACCAAACTCCTCGGCTACTGAGGCAGATGCTTTTAATCACTGAGCCATCTCTCAAGCCCACCAAATAAAACTTAAAGAGTTTGAACAGAAAGGCCCCACACTAGGAAACAAGGACACTCTTAGAAAACTGGTTAGTAGACAAAAATCTCAGTGCCTGGCAATAGTCACCAGCCTACAAGATATTGGTCACCCTGGTCTGCATAGGGCGCTCCAGGCCAACTAGGGCAACATGGTTAGATCCTGTCTCCAGCCTGAGTGGAGAAGGAATCCCAAGGCCCTACTGGTAGCTTCGGAGCCATTGGCTATTGTTTAGCTGCTGGGGGAGGGGGAAGAGGGGGGAGGGAGGGTCATCGGCATGGTTTGCACATGCTTGGCCCAGGGAGTGGCACTATTAGAAGGTGTGGCCTTGTTGGAGGAAGTGTGTCACTGTGGGGGTGGGCTTGGAGACCCTCCTCCTAGCTGCCTGACGATGCTTCTTCTCCAATGGGACTTTAGGAGAATTTGTCTCCGTGAGAGATGTACTCAGCTCCTCCTGCACCAGGCCTGCCTGGATGCTGCCCTGCTTCCGCCTTAATGATAACGGACTGAACCTCTGAACCTGTAAGCCAGCCCCAACTAAATGTTGTCCTCTATAAAACTTGCATTGATCATGGTGTCTGTTCACAGCCATAAGACCCTAACTAAGACAGTCACTTTAGGATTAACTGGTAGGTTCCCCGAGTCCAGTGGGTGATCCTATGACCCTGTGCTTATTGGACTTAGTGGCTTAAGTGAAGAAGAATTATGAGAAGGTCATGTTAGGAGAGGAGAGGAGGGAGTCCTGGGGAGAGTTGGGGAAGGAGTTGTGGAGATGATCAAAATAATTTGCATGCATGTATGAAACTTTAAAAAATAATACACATCAAAATTTAAAATGCAAATAAAAATTGTACAGGGTACAGTGGCTTAGACTTGTGATCTCAATACTGTGGGACTGGAAGGAACAGAAGTTCAAGGCCAATGGGACTTTAGGAGAATTTGTCTCAGTGAGAGCGTGGGGAGAAGATAGCCTGTAAGTGCTGTCTCAAGTCTCATATGACAGCAACTGAGAGTTACCACAGTGTTTACACTGAGGCCACTTCCAAAATTTTCACCATTATCTGAATTACTTCAGTGATCATCTTGCACAGAAAACTTGGGATTTTTTTTTCCTTTTTCCCTCTTTCCTTTTTCTTTCCCCTCTCCCTTCCTCCCTCTTTTTTTTTTTTCCTTTTTTTTTTTTTTTTTTTTTGAGACAGGGTCTCCGGTTGCCCAAGCTGGCCTTGAACTCCTGGTTCTCCCGCCTTTACTTACTGGGTGTTGGAATTACAGGCCAACACCACCACAAGCAGCCTACGTTCTAGGATTTTAATTGACAATTAAAAACCAAGTCCTTTTGATGATTTTTTTTTTTTTTTTGGTTCTTTTTTTCGGAGCTGGGGACCGAACCCAGGGCCTTGTGCTTCCTAGGTAAGCGCTCTACCACTGAGCTAAATCCCCAGCCCCTGATGATTCCTTTTTAAGAAGACTTTTCACATGCTTAGATGTTTGCCTGTACGTGTATCTTTGCAGCATGTGCCATGGGGGCCATAAGACGATGTCAGATCCTCTGGAACTGGAATTGCTGATGATTGCAAGCTGCCATGTGGGTCTTGGGAATGGATTCCAGGTCTCTTTAAGCTTGTGCAACAAGTGCTTTTACCTGCTGAGCTATCCTGTCAGCCCCACAGCCTGTCTTCTTGTTTTGAGACAGGGTCTCTTTATATAGTCCTGGTTGTCCTGGAACTCACTATGTAGACCAGCTTAGCCTTGAACTGAGATTCATTCACATGTCACTGCCAGGCTCAACTCACAGTCTGCCTTTTCATACTGAGTCTCTAGGTCTGTCTGTCTGTCTTTTTTTATAAGTATGATAATCTCTGCTCATTTTAGTATTTTCTTCACACACATACACCCTTTTTTGGACAGGGTCTCACTTTGTAGACTTGGATGAAATACTGAATAAAATAACCTGAAGGAATAAAGATGCCGGCACAGATATAAAAGAGTAACTGCATGGAATATTTAAATCTATTGAGGAATGAGGAACAACTTCGGGAAAGTCTGGAAGGTACAGAAAAGTTAGGTTTTTTTTCAGACAGGGTCTTTGGCTGCACAGGCTGGCCTGTAACTTCTGGGCACCTGGATTTTTTCCATCAGTCTCCTAAGTAGCCGGGGCTAAGACATACCCCACTATATCCAGCCTGAAGGTATAGATTTTTCTTGTTAGGTTTATGTGTATGAACAATTTTTCTTCATCTATGAATGTGCACCATGTGCATGCCTGGTACCCTTAGAGTTCCGAAGAGGGCATCGGATCCCCTGTAACCAGAATTAGGGATAGTTGTGAGCCACCATGTGGATCATCTGCAACCACAAGTGTTCTTAACCACTGAGCCATGTCTCCAGTCCCAGGTACAGAAAACGTGGATTCAAGTGAATTCTATCCACAGACATACCAAACATGAGAGTATTAAGATTTTTGTGCACAAAACCTGCTAACATGGTGCATAAACTTTATTTTTTTTCTAATCTGAACTACAGATCAGCAATGCACTATTATAGTGGGGTTTTTTTTAATTAATAGTTTCATTTTCTATTTATGGTTGTCTGCCTTCATGGGTCTCTGCACACCACACGTGCTATACCACATGTAGCACTCACAGAAGCTAGGTGTTAGATTCCTTGGATATAGAATTACCGATGGTTGCGAGCTCCCCTGTGGGTGCTGTGAACAGAATCCTGGTCCTCTCAGAAGAACAGCAGTCAGTGCTCTTAACAACGGGGCCACTTCCTCAGCCCTGTATTATGTTTTTTGCACGAGACAGATGAAGAATCTTTGATAGGTTTGTGTGGCCTGTAGGCCTTTTCTCTGTGGTGTGCTTTCTGTGATGTTCCCCAAAAGTGAAAGCATTGAACCCAGGACCTCGTTCAGCCAGGCAACCGTCCTGTCACTCAACTACATGCCCTGCCTTTTTTCAAATTCATTCTCTCCCTCCCTCCCTCCCTCCCTCTCTCTCTCCCTCCCTCCCTCTCTCTCTCTCTCTCTCTCTCTCTCTCTCTCTCTCTCTCTCTCTCTCTCTCTCTTTTCTTTCCTTTGCAATAGAGACTTGTTATGCAGATCTGGCTGGCCTGGAATTCACTACAGGACAGGCTAACCTGGAACTCCCAGAGATCACCTTCCTAAGTGCCAGGATTGAAGATTTTCTACTACTGATGGAGCTATACAAGTCCTGTCCCCAGCCCCACCAGTGCAGGTTATTGGATTTAATTTTGGGTGTTAGTGACAGAGCCCAAGTGAGTGTTAGGCAGCATTCTACCACTGAATTAAGCCTCTCAGGAGACCCTTATTTTGGGAGGACAAAATCTTGCTCAGTAGTCCAGGCAGGCCTCGAACTTCTGACTCCCCTGTCCCTGCTTCCAGAGTGTTGTGATTATTAACAAGGGTGGAAAACTACCCTAGGCTGGTATTATTTTGAATGTACATGGGTTCATTTAGTCAAGAGGAAAGCATTATATGCATATACCGGCATTTAAAAACTCTTGTCCACACACAGATTGTATCCTTTTCTTCTAATTGCTGTGGGGAACAGTCTAAGCTGTACTTCCCACGTTTCCCCTGTTTCAGTTGTGTACGGTTTTAGAAAGAATTTGCCAGCAAGAAGAGAATGTATATTTTAAAATTTGAGATTTCTTCAAGGAGAACATCTATGGCAGTCCCACCAAAAAATGGGAAGGGTGTCGACTTACAAGCTTTGTTGTCGTTTGTTGTTTACTAATAGGATGATAGGAAATATTATCTAGTTACAGAATTACCATATGATCTACATATGGGAAAGGTTTTTCATTAGTGCTTGGCTTATTGTCAGCATTTTATATTGTCCTCGTTAGTTTTTACTGTAGCCACTTGGGAAGAGGGATTGCTTGCTAACTGATTTGGTAAGGTCCATCCCTTGTGGCCTGTCCTTCCTCACACAGGCGGAACAGAGCAAAAGAAAGACAGCTGAGCCCAAGCCAGGAGGCAGCGTGAGTCTATGGTTTCTGCTAGAGTTCCTTCCATGACTTTCCGAAACCATGGTGATAAGCCCAATAAACACTTTCCTCTTCCAAACTGCTTTGGTCAGTTTTATCAAAGCAACAGAAAAGCAATCCGGAACATATATCTTGATTTTACTGCTCGCTGGTGTACATGTATGTGAACTGTAAAACGTCAAGAATTGACCATCAATTGAAAGTCACCAACTGATGAACCATTGCCTTAAACAAAGCCAAAGTCACGGACACTTCCAGGCGTTAACGTCGGAAGGGACTTGCAAGACGCGGTATTCGACCGTTCTAACGGTATTAGAAGCTTGCGTGTCGCCTCCTGAGGTCACTCAGTTCAGAGCCCGGCGGCACTCGCCGGTTCGGACCCTCCCGTTGCTAGGCTGGGACGTCTGAGCAACTGAGACGTGATGCGGGCGACGATCCGCCCAACCACCATTAGACCAACGGCATTTCCTACTCATCGTGAAGCTTGCCTTTGGGATCCATTCGGCTCAAATGGCTCCTTGGGGTTTCGTTTTTCTCTTTTCCCAAACAAGTTAGAAATAACCTACAGCTCGCAGGGTGAGGAGGCCACCAGCTCTTCAGATTCCAGGTCACTGCGGGACGAAGGTAGGAAAGCAGTCAGCACCAGCCAATGGAGGGACTCGGGGCTGGCAGTAGTCATTGCGATTGGCTCAAGCAGACGGAAAACACTAGCTTTCCTTATTCATGCTGAGTCTTGATTGGGTGTAACACAAAAATAGCTTTTCTACAGGCCAAACCTGGTGTTGCTAAGTGACAAGTCCCGCCTTCGAAGGCCTTTGAGATCAATTTTACATGCTGTAAGGCAAATTGTGATTGGTCAGAGAGCTCACGGATGCTGTGGTAGTAAACACAGCCAGGGTTCTGGGGCTGCGGATTGGTCAGATTTTCAGGACGTCACTCCTGCCGTGGCCCCGCCCTCCCGATGATTGGCCATTGGAGGTTTGTGGGGGCGGTGACTTGTGTACCTCACATCCGTTTACTGTCGGCCTCCGCTGGGTTCTCAAAGAACCGCGCGAACGGGCTGAAGGAGCCGGGAGCAAGGGGCGGGGCGTGGTGGGCGGAAGTCGCCGCCGGGGACGCTAGTCTGGACCTTCCCGCCTCCTTTCACAGGGTCGGTCCGAGCGGAGGAGGGCCACCGCCTCCTCCTGCGAGGAGAAGGGGGGCGGAGCCCGACTCAGGTGAGGCGTCCCTATCAGCTAGAGTGGCCTTGGCGAGGCGCGCTCACGTGCAGGCGGTTGAGCATCGGGAGCGCGCCGAGGCATCGGGGAGCGCGCAGACATACCGGGGCCGCCTGTCCACCTTGTCTTGCTGCGGAGGGGTATTGTTACCCTTCGCCTCGGAGGGGCCAGGCGGGTGGTAGCCCGGTTCTTGTGCGCAGGCGTCCCCTGTGTTCCGACGCCCGGCGTCTGTGCGGGGTGGGGCAGGGACTAGTGCCCTGCGGATCTCCCGCTGGAGATGGAGCCTCTCCGTATGCAGTGGGAACTCGCTCCGGATCTGCATCCTGGCGGGATGAGCCGAGGAGCGGCTGCCCTGCGGGATGGAGACGAGTGGCCCTCTTGCTCCTGTCCTGGGTCTTCCTGAACGCTGAGGTTTCGTTTCATCTGAGCAAGGCCATAAGCTGTCTGGATTCGGGAGCCGGCGGCGGACAACAGGGGTGGAGTCAGCGTTTGGGAATGCCCCAACTTGTTAGATAAAAGTGTTTAGTAAGCATTTATTGAATGGCCACTTCTTCCAGGCTTCGTGCGAGGACCTGTGGGGTGCGGTGTTAAGAGACAGCGGTCCCATCTTCCCTTTGGAGGACCGACTGCGTTGCATGTAAACAACAGTAGAAATAAGGGAGTGGGTTAAGGGTTCCTGCTTTGTTTTATCTAAAGTGCCACTTACTATGGTCAATCTATCTCTGAGCATGGTGGAGGATATTGTAGGAGGCACATTTTGGGTTTTTTTTTGGAGGAAAATTTTTGGGTCAAAGACTCAGCAAGGTCTCGATTACCTTAGTAGTGTGCTCTGAGTCTGGTTAATTTAAATTAATAACACTCGTAGCTTTCAAGGACTGAAAACAAAATATTTCTAAAACATGTACTTGTAGTGTTGAGTTGTATTTACACACATTTAGCTTTTAGAGATTGAAGAAAATACTGTGCCTTAATCGTTGGTGATTTGTCTTTGTATGACATGCTGTGCTTTATATTGTTTTAAAAAGTGGACCGGGCACTTGATTGTTTTGCTAGAGATTTTTGTTTTCATTTGCTGAAAAGTCTTGTGGTTGGCAGTAAGCTAAAGGCTTACTGCGTAGGGGAAAGGACAGAGGGCAGAGAGGAGAGTGTTAGAGAAAAGCTTGTAAGCCAAAGGAAGGCCTTCCGCTGTCCGCTTTAACCCTTCTGGAAATCTCAGCAAGCTTGGGAAGACAAGAGAGACAGAGCTGGCCGCTGCTGCAGCCTTGGTGACCCGCCAGGTAAGGTCAATAGCTCGCGGGCTCATTCTGGGCTCTTGGGGTTTGCAAATAAATGGTCCAGGGCTTTGTGAGAAGTCTGTTTTCTGAAGATTTGCCTTTTTTTCCTCCCTAAAAGTTGGGTGGAAACAAAACTTTTTTGTCTGCTGGGGTGCTGGCCATATTTTATTCTAGGTAGTTAGTGTGTCTCCAGTAGAATTCTGCTGAACTAATAAATAATGAGATTTTGGGTAAAAGCATTTTATAGATGGGGCATTTTCCCACTTTTAGGGGTCAGTGTGTTCAGAACAGACTATTATAGACTACCCAAGTGTAAGAATTTAAAAAAAATTGTTTGGACAGCAAAATGTACGTTTTGGTATTTACCAAAATGCACTTGGTATGTCAAGTTCTTAACATGAATTATATCCTATTAAAAAAAATACTTTAGGGGCTGGGGATTTAGCTCAGTGGTAGAGCGCTTACCTAGGAAGCGCAAGGCCCTGGGTTCGGTCCCCAGCTCCGAAAAAAAAGAACCAAAAAAAACTTTAAAGTCCTGTGTTCTGTGCTGAGTGAGAGCAGCAGAAGGTGGTGTGGTGCTGACTCCTGAGTTGGCCTCCAGCTTCCTAAGAAAGGGGAAAAAGAACCCTAAATACAGCTTCCATGTCAACATGCAACTCAAGCAATGTCTCAGAATGTGAGTTAACTGTAAATGCGCTTTCCTGGTGTTGGGTGTGAGCCCGAGCTCTTTGGCTGCACTTGCTCTTGTTAAACAGGGATGGAGTGAGTGCAGCACCACACTGCACCTTTGTCTGAGGTGACCTTCTCACATGTTCAAAGACCTGGTGCTTCTTAGATTCCTGCTCCTTACAGTTTATTAGTCTTGCCTTTGGGTTCTAGTTATCATTCTCTTTGCTAAAACACTTTTTTTTTTTAATTATGGGAATTGGAGAGATGGCTCAGTGGTTAGGAGCAATGCCTGAACTACTTCTGATGCCAAACACCCACATGGTAGCTCACATTTGTAACTCCAGTCCCAAGGGATCCCACAGCCTCTTCTGACTAAGCCAGGTCAGTCAGTCAACAGAGACTCAAGGGAGGGAGTGAGGACTGAAAAGGGGAAAAAAAAAAACTAGACAAAACTATACCATGACTTCAGCCGGTGCTGAGGCTGAAGCAGCTTTATTCTTTCCCAGTCTGCTTTTATATCATTCTGGGTACATCCAAAAAACCTGGTCAGTTCTTAGATCAAAGACAGAGTAATCAAGCGAAGTAGTAAAAGATCACACAAGGTAGTTAGATTGCAAAGTAGTAAGCGGAACCCCACGGTCACTCTTTCTAATATTCTTATCGGAGCCTACTTCCTTGTCTGAGCCCAGCGACAAATGCCAAATTCCTAGAAGCAGCCCCCAAAGCTCTCAACGACTGAGGGAAACTTTTTCAAAAGCTTTTGTTACTGGCCTGAACAGATTAGAAATTATGTGGGAGAAGTGACTTGATTATAACAGAAGAGATGCTAGGATCTTAGTATTCAAGCTTATCTGTAAATAAGTTTTCTTCTGATCTATCATAATTGAATATGTGATGGTTCTAGTGGTTCTTCAACTCTAAAACTAGGTTTTAAAAAATAATTTATATTTTAGGTGCATTAGTGTTTTGCCTGCGTGCATGTCTGTGTGAAGGTGTGGGATCCCCTGAAACTGGAGTTACAGGCAGCTGTGAACTGCCATGCTGGGAATTGATCCTGGGACCTCTGGAAGAGCAGTCAGTGCTCTTAACAGCTGAGCCATCTCCCCAGCCCTAAAACTAATTTATTAAACTTTACTTTCTTTGAAGAGAGGATGTCATAAGTAAGCTTATTATAGCTTAGTTGATAATGTTTATATGGAGCTCAGACCTTCGGTTCGAGCACCCTGGATGCCAGGTCAGGAGACCCTGTCTCCAAACAAACAAACAAAACTGACAGCATCCTTTCCATCTTCTTGTGTTACACAGAACTGTTCAGTTTATAGCCACTGGCATTTTAGGCTTAATAAAATGTGGAGCAATTAAAAAACTTGTCCTCAGTTACTTCGTTGTAATTGTAATGAGTGAGTTTTACCAATCTGCCTTCATGCTCTTGAAGTTTGTTACTAAGAAGAGCTGATGAGGAGTGAGGCTCGCCCTTATATAAATGAAAATTAACAAAGTATTTGTTTTGCAAACTTTAATGAATGATTAAATGGTGGTGTACTTTTTGGAAATTATACATGATAATTGTTAATTTTTATAATCAAAAAGTGGGTTTATAAATCCTTTATAGTCAGCTTTTCAAATTAAAATGACTAGAATGAATTGCTTCCTGTTTTCCCCTGTATATGATATTGTTAACATGGTATAATTGATTTTTCAATACATCTTAATCAGTCATAAAATGAAATCATCTCAACATATCTTTCTCTAAAATTGCCTGACATTCACCTTTTGTTATCCTGCTTTAGTTTCTACTACAGAGAGGTCAAGGAAAGATGACAAGGGAAACAAAACCTGTTTCCTCCTCCCAGAAAGGCTACACATAAACACACCCATAGCACGTCTAGTGTAACATATGTCGTATTCCTTATTGAATAGAAGCTCAAAAGCAGCTCAGCATGGTCAAATACTGAACATCGTAAATTTTATGTGACTCATACTGCTTTAAAAGCAAACTCAATATAAGAAATTAACTTTTTCTGTCCTCTACCTTTTTACTGGTAAGAGACTATTACTAGAGGTTTAGGGCAGAAGACCTCTAGAAGGCCCAGTAGGCCAGTCCCACCTGGCCCAACATTGCCAACCAAGCACAACATTGGTGAAGGGTGGAAAAGCAGCTTTAGTCGGTGTGAGCACGTAGGGGAGGGCAGACGGTTCAGTGATTGCGGATCTGCCTTGTATCGGCTGACAAGAACTTGAGATGTTGTAGGGAAGGGAAACAGGCAGAGACTGAAGTTTGCACAGCTGGCAGAGCAGGTAATCCTGGTCAGGCCAGTGGTCTGACTGGTCACTGTCCTTGTTCTGGTTCTAGAGCAGCTGCTGCCCCATTGGCATTTGCATCTGCTTCCCATAAGATTTCTCTTGCTTTAGGAGAACCTCTGTTCTAGTCTTGGGGTGATTTGCTCCTGTTTGGGCCTGGGAGACCTTTCCCAGCCATTGATAGGAGGGTTACTTCCATTTCTCTGTCCTAAAGATGATTTTTCATCTGTCCTGTTAGTCCTAAAATCTAAGGTAACTGCAGAGCGGGAACCCAGGAGGACAAAGTTAGAGAGGGGCAGAATGGAATCAGTGAAGGCTGTTTGTCAACCCTATATCAGTGTCCCCAGTACCTAGACATCGCTTTCTCAGAAAATGTCACCCCAACCCCCACTCAGAAATAATACTCTAGCCAGAGGAAGTGATGCACACCTTTGAACCCAGCACTCAGGAGGCAGGCAAGCAGAACTCAGGAGGCAGGCAAGCAGAACTCTGAGTTCAAGGCCAGCCTGGTCTACAGAGTGAGTTCCGGGACAGCCAAGGCTACACAGAGAAATCTTTATCTCAGAAAAACAACAGAATTAAAATTTCCTTCCTTTACTTTCTCTTCCTTGTTTTGAGACAAAGTCTCCCTCTGTAGCTCTGTGTAGCCTGGAACTTGCTCTGTACATCAGGTTGGTCCCAAACTTGTTGCCAGCCTCCTACCTCTCTGCCTTGTAAGTACTGAAATTATAGGAGAAAACCATGGTGCCCAGCAAGAAGTAAATTCCTCTGTTGGGAATAAAATGCAATGGAAGGTATTTGTGCTCTGTGCACACCATTGTGCAAGCGTAGTGTAGAGGTAAGAGAACTCTCAGGAATCTGTTCTTTCCTTCCACTTTATGTGGAGTCGAGGAGTTGAACTCTGGTTGCTCACTTGCACATCAAGTGCTTTTACCTGCTGAGCCGTCTTGCCTCCTCCCTGCTCCCCCCTTTGAGACAGGATCACATGTAGCCCAGGTTGGCCTCGTGTGTTGGAGGACGACCTTAACTTCTTATCTTCCTGCCTTCACTTGTTGAGTGTTGAGATTGTGTGTGTTGGACACTGCATTTACTTTACTTTTCACTGATTAATTAGTTTCCACCTTTATTTTTATTTTACGTTTATGGATGATTTGTCTGCTACTTTGTGCACCACATTTGAGCAGTGCCTAAGGAGAGTAGAAGTTGGATCTCCTGGAATTGGATATACAGGAGGTTATGGGCCACCATGTGGGTGCTGGGAATCAAACCCAGGTCCTCTAGAAGAGCAGCAAGTTCTGGTAGACACTGAGCAACTTCTTCAGCCCCTACTTCTTAGT
This sequence comes from Rattus norvegicus, assembly GCF_021556685.1. Classification (NCBI taxonomy): domain Eukaryota; kingdom Metazoa; phylum Chordata; class Mammalia; order Rodentia; family Muridae; genus Rattus; species Rattus norvegicus. The sequence goes on along the minus strand of NC_141538.1, from coordinate 64,530,364 downwards.
AGTGTTTTAGATTTATTTATTTCTATCTTACGCATGTGGCTGTTTTGCTTATTTGTGCCTATGCACTACGTGTATGAAGAGGCTAGAAATGGGTGGGTCCACTGGAACATGAGTTAGACTACTCAAGTCTGTGGCTGCTGGGAATGGAACATTTATATTCTCTCTCTCTCTCTCTCTCTCTCTCTCTCTCTCTCTCTCTCGCCTTTAAAGATTTCTTTATTGATTTTTTTATATAAGTACACTGTAGCTGTCTTTGAGACACACCAGAAGAGGGCATCAGATCTCATTACAGATGGCTGTGAGCCACCATGTGGTTGCTGGGATTTGAACTCGGACCTCTGGGAGAGCAGTCAGTTTTCTTAACCACTGAACCATCTCTCCAGCCCAAAGTAGAACATTATTAAGGAGGTCAATCTGTAGAGAAAATGGCCAGTTTTTTGAGTATTCACACTGATGTCCTAAGCAGTGGTGTTAATGTATTTTCTTCATCATACTTTAGACATTACTAGAAATCTGTTTTTCAGGTAATAATTGTACTGTACACACACTGTGGGTCAGAGGTACCAAGTGATAGATTGTTTGCTGTTCCTCCAGCCATACATACCCATAATGAATCATTTTTTGAGATTTATTTAAGAAACATGAACCCCCCCCCGCCCCCACTCATTAGAAGGTTTTAGAAAGGCCGCTTTGGAGTAAAATTCCTATCTGCTCAGTGAGAGCTCACATACAACTTTTATTTTTTTTTTTTTTTTTTCGGAGCTGGGGACCGAACCCAGGGCCTTGCACTTGCTAGGTAAGCGCTCTACCACTGAGCTAAATCCCCAGCCCCACAACTTTTATTTTTTATTCGTACTTTTTAAGATTTATTTTTATTTACATGTATGCATGTGCAATCCTGCTGAGGCTCAAAGAAGGCATGGGTCTCCTAGAGCTGGAATTTCAGATGGTTGTGAGCTGCCCAGTGAAGCTAGGAACATGCTTAGGTCCTCTATAAGACCAGCAAGCATTCAACCACTGAGTCACCTATCAGGCCCTGAAAGCCTTTAGACTGGATCTCAGACTCTCTTAGAGTTGCTTAATAGTTTTAAGTAACAATGATCTTGATTTCCAGTTGTTTCTATCAGAACATAGAGTAGCAAATTCTATATCTTACAAACTAAGGGAATTTTAATACTTCTTTTATCCAAAAAGCTTTGCCCATATGATTATTGAGCCAGTGCCTTGTTATGTAGGCCAGGCTGGTCTGAAACTCACTTTGTAGTCTACTCTGGCATCAAATTTGGTGTCCATCTGTCTCATCCTCCTGAGAGGTGGGATTACAGATGTGATCCATTGCACCTGGCGTTAAAAAGATGTTTTGAATATTCTATTATATCTGTATGGGTGTTTTGCCTATATATATATATATCTGTGATCATGTGAGTGCCTGATTCCCACGGAGGCCAGAGTGGGCACTGGACTTCTGGAACTGGAATTACAAAGGCTTGTTAGCTGCTGTGCGGGTGCTGGGAATCAAACTGGAGTCCTGTGGAGGAACAGCTTGTGCTCCACCTTTAACTGCTGAGCCATCTTCCCAGCCTCCCTCCAGAACAGTTTTAAAATAGCCGTTTCTTAGATTTTTTTTTTTCAGAGAAGTGTAACTTGAACCTCATCTTTGACTACATGGCAAAATCCGACATGAGCCAAGTACTATAGTTTGGTTGTCGCCTAGAGATTCATATATTGGAAGTTTGGTCCCCAGAGTAGTCATGTTAAGATGTTGGGCTCTCTGGCTTCCTATGATCTCTTCCTCTTGCTTTATTCTTACTGTTGGGATGCCATCCGTCATGAGGTGAGATAGCCGCTCTGACCAGAGGTGTCTTATATGAGAGCTTGTATTTCATTATAGTAATGAAAAAGGCACGTTGATATAGACTAAAGTTAAAGGAGAATTCTTCAGCTCCTGAAATCAAGAAGTTCTATGGTGATACTAGCTTTAGTCATGATTGGGTCTTGGGGTTTTTTAAAAAAAGATTTATTTTATGTATGTGAGTACACTATAGCTGTCAGACATCAGAAGGGGGCATCAGATCTCATTATAGATGGTTGTGAGCCACCATGTGGTTGCTGGGAATTGAACTCAGGACCTCTGGAAGAGCAGTCAGTGCTCTTAACTGCCAAGCCATCTCTCCAGCCCGGGGATGTATTCTTTGAACACTGCTTTTTCTTGCTTTGGTCTCATTCTCCAGTTGGTAAAAGTGGCTACCCTCAGTGCTAGACTTAAATTCCCTCACAGTTTTTATCTGGATATCAGTATCTCCTTGATAGCATCACTTAAAAGTCCAGAGAGCAGGCTTTAACCTGCGCGACTCGGGTCATTATAACTCTCCTCTGTGCAGTGGGTGTCAAGTTGGCCATGCCACTCCAAATCACCTGTCAGAACCATGGGCTGTATGACCTTTACTACATGGCTCAAGAGTGGGCAGGAAAGGGCCGGATGTAGCTGAGTTGGTAGACTGTTGACATAGCATCCACAAAGCCCTAGGTTTGATCCTGATATCATAGACTTTAATCCCAGCATTCTGGAGGTAGAGGTGGGAGTGGCAGAAGTTTGAGTTCATTCTTGGGTGAGGAGATAGCTACATGAGACTGTCTCAAAAAGGGGGTAGGGGGTAGAAAGCAGTTTCCTCCAAAGACATTGTAGACAGAGAGACGGATCAAAAACAGCTTTTTAGAGGTACTAGTTGACTGTTGACTTGTGAGGAAGTGTTAACAGGTTTCCTACCATTTGGGATATTCACCTCACAACTTCATTTAGTTCTGTCTTACAGTCTTGGAGGATGAATGGGCTTAAAATGAACCTTGGAGGTTGCCAAGGCTGAAATGGTCTTAAAGTCAGGCTTACAGTCTGGAAGGATTCTGTCACTCTTAAACCATTGAGCATCTCCAGCCTCTGAGGCCTTTTTTTTTTTTTCTTTTCTTTTCTCTTCTTTTTTTCCCCCCGGAGCTAGGGACCAAACCCAGGGCCTTGCGCTCACTAGGCAAGCGCACTACTGCTGAGCTAAATCCCCAACCCCGAGGCCTTTTTTTTAATGCTCCAGAGCTCCCCTTTTAGAAAAGGCCAAGGCTGAATTTGCCATAAAGTTGGGCCCTTACTTGGCTGCTGTTGCTTTCCTCTCCTACTTCTTGGTTCTAGCTCCTCCCAGTAGCATACATCTCTCTCACTGGAGTCCCCGTGAGGTCTGCTGTGGGGATTACAGATGAAGGCAGCATGAATCAGAGCCTCCTGCATGTTCATGCTCTTGGCTGGCTGCTGAGAGTCACAGTAATTCATTCCTCTTTGCGCGTGCATTTGGAATATTGACTGTGGCACTTAGGGACAGAGAACATACTGAAAATGACACCGGTATTACCTGCAGGTTTGTTGGCCTTAACTCATGGCTCTATTTCTGCCTTTATAAATTATGCTGTGTCAATGTAAAAATGAGCTCTTGTTCCGAGCAGTATAAGAAATGGTTTATTCCGAGTCAGAGCAGTGAACATTGATTATTTACCCGGAGTAACATACTCTGCTGGAAGAGGTCGCATGAACTTTTGTCATCACAGAACAAAAGGAAGTCATGAATTAGTGTGTTTACCATGTACATTGGTGGGGACATCAGGAAATGTCTTCTGTACACTTCCGATACTTTGACATTCTTAGCTTTGGGTTAGTAGAAGCTAATGGTCTGCTAAATTTGACAAAACATAGGTGTTGTGGGGCATAGTGGTGCATACCTTTAATCCTAGCATCCAGGGGGTAGATTTCTGAGTTTGAGACTATCCTGAGTCTACATGGTGACTTTCAAGACAGCTAGAACTACTTAGTGAGACCTTGTCTTAAAAATAACAACAAGAGCTGGAGAGATGGCTCAGTGGTTAAGAGCACTGACTGCTCTTCCAGAGGTCCTGAGTTCAATTCCCTTCAACTCCATGGTGGCTCACAACCATCTGTAGTGGGATCTGATGCCCTCTTCTGGTGTGTCTGAAGACAGTTACAGTGTACTCATATACATAAAATTAATCTTTTTTTAAAAAAAAGATTTAAAAAATAACAAAACCATTCTAGATGTTTTTGAATTTATTTATTGTGGGTAGGTAGCACGTGTGCCATGATATATGGATGTGAGAGGACAACTTTGTGGAGTTGGGTCTGCCCACCTTTATGGCCTTTGTGCATTGAACTCAGGGCCTCAAGCGTATGCGGCAAGCACCTTTACCCTCTGAGCCATCCTGCCTTCCCTCATATGAAAAGTTGTACCCAATAGTCACAAGAATGTTGGGTTAGATACAGAAGTTGTTTGGAGATGGCTATTGAAAGGGACTAATGGGTGGTGGGGGCAGGGGCTAGAGCGAGAGCTCAGTGGCTAGGAGCATTTTTTCCAGTTGTAGAGGACTGACCTGTGTTAGGTTCCTAGCACCCACGTGGTAGATTACTGATTCAGTAACTCCAGTAGCAGGGATTTAGCGCCCCCTTCTGGCTTCTAAGGGTACCAGGCCCATGTGCAGACAAGACACTCATATGCATAAAATATAAATAAATCTTTTAAGATGGGGAGGGAACAGTAACAGCATTTCGGTCTCAGTTTGAAACAGTCCATTTCTTCGTAGTCTTGATGGTTTATCAGTCTCGATGGCCTTCAGTGCAGATGTGGCTTCCTTTGCTGCTGTTATTGGGGAAGGGGGTTATTTAGATTTATGAGACCATTGCTTCTTAAAGAAACTGGGAAACAGAACAATAAAAGGAAATGGGTTTATTAATGGTTGCAGCAAACCAGGGAAGGCCCTTACTTTCACCTTTTCAGAACAGTGCTACCAGTTCCCAGGAAGCTGACACCACGACAGGGACACACTTATGTAAGTTGTCAGACCGTGAACTTTTCCTGGGAGACAGGTGCCTCTTCTAGCTGACAGCAGTGTTGGCCCCTCTCTCTCTCATCGCGGCATTCTCAAAGACAGTTTAACTTCTCTGGGGTCTGTTTAGTAGCATTTGATAGCCAAGTGGAAGCACACAAGTATCTCTCTCTTTAAAAATGTATACACACATATTTAAAGGTTTATTTTTATTTTATGTGCATGGATGTTTTGCCTGCCTGTGTTTCTGTCTATGTATGTGTGTCTGTCTATGTACACGTTCATGCCTGGTGCCCTCACAGGCCAGAAAAGGGTGTCAGGTCTCTTAGAACTGGAGTTATGTTTTTGGTGCTCAGAATTGAACCTGGGTCTTCCAGAAGAGCACTAAGCCCCTACCCTGCCCTTTTCAGTCTCTCAGTCTGACGGCCTCATCATGCTGCTGCTGCTGCTGCTGCTGCTGCTGTTGTTGTTGTTGTTGTTGTTGTTGTTGTTGTTTAGATGTACAGATAAACTAATACAACCCACTGAGACTTGTTGTTGTCTGTGTGTATATTAAGGTCTGAACACTTGTATTGGCTAACCAGTTAGGTTCATCCCGAGGAATGGATAATTCCCTCTCTCTGTGGTCATTCATTGCCTGTGGATCTTTGTCTACGGGTGGGACTCAGATTTTCAGGTAGCTCCTGAATATCTCCTCTCCTACCAAAGTGGTTCCAGTTCCCACTCTTTGACTTTAGTCTTGAGGGATTGGAGAGCTATGCTGGATTTGGTGTGAAAGTTCCCAAGGTATGTCTGAGACAGATCATAAATAGAATACAAGTGGGAGCCGTGAGAGGTTGTCCAGCTAGTGTCAGGTAACAGTACCCAAGAGCCATCTCTCTATAGCCTCTTAGCCTACTTTTAGAAGTGCTGGGACCAATGGCATAGGCAACACTGGCTGGCGTCAAGTCCACAGTTGGCCTGCTTTAGTCTAAGTGCTGAGATAGCTGACCACCATGCCCAGAGTAAGTTCATTTTATTCTGGCCAGTTCCCCTCTCGCCTCAGGGTAGTTTTCTCTGAAGACACACATCACAGAATAACTGAAGAATGAAACTGGAATCTTGAGCTTGAAGCATTCTACCATTGACCTGAATCCCCAACTCAACTACACAAGTCATGCACATTTCCAAGGAAGCTGAGGTAGGAAGACAGCATTTGAGGCCTGCATGGGGCTATGTAGGAAAACAACTTTTTGTTTTTGTTTGTTTTGAGACAGGGTCTCTGTAACCCTGGAAGTTGCCTGTCTCTGCCTCCCAAGTGCTGAGATTTAAAAGGTGTGCTATCATGCCTGGCCCTGTTGCTGCTGCTGTTACTGCTGCTGCTGCTGCTGCTGCTGTTGTGTTGTTGTTTTAAAGATATGCCCTGTTCTATCTCCCACTATTATGTAAACCTTTGTCGTGGGTCATTTCCGCCTCATCTGTAGCCTCTTGTTAAAGGTCTGTGGACCATGGGAAACTTTCTTCAAAACAGTGCTCTTGGGATCCCAGCTTCAGGTTGTAAGTGCTCTGTAGAAAGCAGGGCTGGCATCAGACCTTGGCATTTTAGTGAGTGACCTTCTATAGAAAAGTGGTCTTTTCTTCTCAACTGACATTTTAAAAAGTAAGCAGATTTTTCTCACAACTGCTGGTTGTTGAAAAGGCACCAAATAGACTATTATCGTGGTTTGAATATGCTTGGCCAAGGGAGTGGCATTATTTGTAGGTGTAGCCTTGTGGGAGTAGGTGTGTCACTGTGGGTATGGGTTTTAAGACCCTATCCTGGCTGCCAGGAAATCAGTCTTCCTTTAGATGGAGATGTAGAACTCTCAGCTCCTCCTGCACCATGCCTGCCTAGATGCTGCCTGTTCCCACCTTGATGATGACACAATTAAATTGTCTTTTATAAAACTTGGTCTCAGTGTCTGTTCGTAGCAGTACAACCCTGAGACAGAAGTTGGTCCCAGGGACTGGGTACCGCTGTGATTGCTGACCATGCCTTTGTTCGGAAGAATGGATTTTGAGATTTTGGATTTGGATGGCGGTAGAATGCTTTAATAGGGCTTAATGGGCTATCATAGGGGGCATATGGAAGACCTCATTACTGAGAGTGATTTGAATTGTGCAGAACTGGCCCGAGAGGTCTCAGTGGGGAATTTCAGTATGGGGCCTAGAGACTGACTGTTGTGGTATTTTGGTGAAGAATGTGGCTACTTTTTTGCCCTTGTTTGAAGAATCTGCCTGAGGCTAAGGTGAAGAGACTCAGATTAATTGCATTGGCAAAGGAAGTCTCAAAAAAGCCCAGCCAAGAACAAGCGTAGCAAGCTTAGAAAGGAAAAATATGAAATACATGGTTCGAGTATTAGAGACACCAGGAAGTGGAATGGAGCTGAATCCTGTGTGCTAGGAGATGGCAGGTTAAGGGAGTGGGGTTTTGGGGCTAGATCCTACCCAGCCAATTTAGATCCAGGCATGGTGGTGTGCACCTTTAATCCCACCTCTGGCTCCCAAACTCACCCTTTTTTAATTTAAGGTTTCATAATATTGATTGGTGATTTGTGAGCTTGTGCACACACAGTTCAAGGACAACTCTCGGTTATCATTTCTCTCCCAGGACTGAGCCCGGTCTGGGCAGGAAGTGCCTTACCTTCGGAGCCACTCACCAGACCCTGCACTGTTTTCTCAATCACATTTCCATTTTCCGTCTGAGTTTCTGAGGTCAGAGTTAGGCAGCTCATTAGCTAATCTTGTGTTTGTTCAATTTTGTTTCTCCTTTGTCTTAATCTGGGAGGTTTGCGCAACCATTTTCTTCCAATTCTGTTAATATACTCCTTGCCATTTCGAATGTCCAGTACCTTTTCTCCTTCTCTCCCCTCCCCACAGGCTAGCGTTGAACTCAGTCTGCCTGCCTCAGCCTCCCTGGAGCCAGGATCACAGACACGCCACTGCAGGCACTCAGAGGAGCACTGCTTGGTCTCCTCAGGTTCAGTGCCAGCACCACATGAAGCTCACGACCACCCCCAAGTTCAGTTCAGGCCGTGACTTCTGCCTCCACAATACCCGGCATGCATGCGGCCCACAGACACACATGCAGACAAAACTCCCTTAGACAAAACTCCCTTACACATAAGACAAATAAATCATCTTTTAAAAAAGGAGGAAAAGTACTTTTTTTTTTTTTTGGTTCTTTTTTTCGGAGCTGGGGACCGAACCCAGGGCCTTGCGCTTCCTAGGTAAGCGCTCTACCACTGAGCTAAATCCCCAGCCCCGGAAAAGTACTTTTATTCCATGGGCATACTACCTTATCTAAAGACATTGGTTGCAGGTGCTTTGTTTTGTTTTGACCTCAGTTTCCCCCTAATCATTTCTGTTTGTCCCAAATGGTCCCCGACTGTTCTGTTTATTTGGTGCTTTGCTCTCATCAGAATTATTACTCCATTTTATGTGTTGTGAGTATTTTCTCTGCATGTATATCTGCATTACTTGTGTGCCTGGTGTCAGTGGGAGTCCAGAAAAGGGTGTCAGGTCCCCTGGAGGTGGAGCTACAGACAGTTGTGACCAGCCACACAGGAATCACCTGTGACCTCTGAAGAGTGGCCAGTGCTCTTCCCCCCCCCCCCCCCCCCCGGAGCTGGGGACCGAATCCAGGGCCTTGCGCTTCCTAGGCAAGCGCTCCTACCACTGAGCTAAATCCCCAACCCCGTGGCCAGTGCTCTTAACCAGTGAGCCATCATCTCCCCAGCCCCTGGTGCTGGCACTGTGTTAGAGGCTTTTCCCCAGTGTGCTGCTCCTTCACATTCATAGACGAGAAGGCTAGACTGATGGAAGCTGAGTGAATGGGCTGTCCTTGAAGATGGATGTGTTTTACCATATGGGAGCCAAGTACTTTATTAGGCTTTCCAGTTATCCCACACATACAAATGTCCAGTCTCCCCGGGAAGGACAAGCCTGGCCACTCACACTGCGAGTCATTGAGCAGAGCAGGTTGAGGTGGGAGTGGTGGAGGTGAGGAACTGCAGACTAACTCAGAGCTTCGCTTCCACTCAGCACTCCTGGGCTCTCAGGAGAGTCTGCTTCAGCACCCCTTCCCGGCTCTCAGAGGCAGGGATCCCACATCTTCCTTAGAATTGTCTGTTTATTAGTCTTTTCTCCCTGAGGTGTAGATTCGTCTTGCTGGTCTGTTTCTCTATGGTACTAGACATGCTAGGTGTTCTGCGGAGATGTCTGTGAACCAGGCTTAGCAGTTCATTCATTCAGCTCCCTGTCCTCAAAGACAAAATGGACGGCTTGTGTTTCTGTATAGAGCCAATAGGAAGCCCCAGAGGTGCCTCACTAGGGTTAAAGTAAACCTACTGTTTTATCTGTAAATATTTCCCTATCTTTTAAAAATGCTACTTTTTAAAAAGAAACGACACATGCTACCTAAAGGAAGACTTATTTATAAACCCTAAGTGAAATTGTAAGCAGTCATTTTGCCTAGTTCTGTAGGTGCCCTGTCATTTCTGAGAGCATGGCTTTGAGTCAGGCTTCTTTGTGGCCTCACTTCCTCTTCTGTTATTTCCTATTATTTTTAAGATAGAATCTATTGTTTTTTGTTTTGTGTTTTACATTGTAAGGTATTACTGTAAAACATTTTATCCATATGATCCATGTACTTCTAGCAAGTTTGTAAGTTATAACACTGAGCACAGCTGAACTTGATACATTTCTGTCACACACTGGGGTCCCACCATCCCAGCTCCAGTTCAGTATTAACCACTGTACATATACCTTTGCTGTGCCCTGGTTTTATTTTATTTTTTAGCTTGTATTTATTTTTTTTATTTCATGCACATGAGTTCTTACTTCTACATATGTCTTTGTACCATGTATGCAGTAGGCCAGAAGAGGTCATCAGTTCCCCTGGAACTGGAGTTACAGAGGTTGGGAGTCACCATGTGGTTGCTGGGAATTGAACTGGGGTCCTCTGGAAGGGCAGTTACTGCTCTTAACTGCTGAGGCATCTCTCCAGCCCTGCTTTATACCTTTAAAAAACCCCAACCCCTCCAAAAGGCAGTGCCCTTGGTGCTGGCTTCAGGACTGCAGTAAGGGGTGTGGGAGGGGAGGGCATATTTGCAGTCTGCCCCGTCTCTATAGCTAGTAATCCTCTCCACTATCGACTCGGCCTTTTCACTAAGGTTGCTAAGGCTGCTGGAATTCACTGTTCTCGGGAATGCTGGCTGCTAACAGCTTTCAGTGGGGCTTTTCTAACAGAGACCCTCAGTGTTCTAAGCAAGTTACATGAAGGGCTAATGGATCTGGAGCTCGAGCTGAACTGACTTTTGCCCCTTAGTTGACAAGGTCTTATATGTAGGTACCACTTATATGACGTTACTAGATGTCATAAGCTTTAAAAGCTCCGAATGTGGCCAGCCATCCTTTAAAGTTGTTTAAAATTGCACTGATTTGTATGCGTGCGTATGTCTGTCTCCTGGTGGGTGTTTAGTGGTCACAGCTCAGCTTTTCTCCTTTTCCTCCATGTGGGACCCAGGGATGAAACTTCAGTTTGTCAGCCTTGGCATCAGGAATATTAACTGGCTGAACCTTCTTGTCAGCCTCCCCTCTCCCTCCTTTTTTTCTGAGACAGGGTTTCTCTGTGTAGCCCTGGGTGTCCTAGAACTCACTCTGTAGATCAGGCTGGCCTTGAACTCAGAGATCTGAGTGCTGGGATTAAAGGCTTGTGCCACTGTGGCCTGGCTAACACACTTCTGAGTGCATTGATGTTCTGGTTCTGAGTTGAGCTTTGTTAGGTCTTAACACGGTTTTCCTGTGTCTTGTATAGGACAATGGATTTTCCTGGTCACTTTGAGCAGATCTTTCAGCAGTTGAACTACCAGAGACTTCATGGGCAGCTCTGTGACTGTGTCATCGTAGTGGGAAACAGGCACTTCAAAGCCCACCGCTCTGTGCTGGCCGCATGCAGCACGCATTTCCGGGCCCTGTTCTCAGTGGCAGAAGGAGATCAAACCATGAACATGATCCAGCTGGATAGTGAGGTGGTGACAGCAGAGGCCTTTGCTGCCCTGATTGACATGATGTACACCTCCACCCTTATGCTAGGGGAGAGCAACGTCATGGATGTCTTATTGGCAGCCTCTCACCTGCATTTGAACTCTGTGGTGAAGGCGTGTAAACATTACCTGACGACAAGGACGCTCCCCATGTCTCCCCCCAGTGAGCGTGTCCAGGAGCAGAGTGCCCGCATGCAGCGCTCTTTTATGCTGCAGCAGCTGGGACTGAGCATCGTGAGCTCAGCCCTTAGTTCCAGCCAGAGTGGCGAGGAGCCATCAGCCCCCATGAGCTCATCCATGCGCAACAATCTGGACCAGCGGACACCCTTCCCCATGAGACGCCTTCACAAGCGCAAACAGACTGTGGAAGAACGGGCCCGGCAGCGCCTCCGATCCTCCATGGATGAATCTGCCATTTCAGATGTTACTCCAGAGAGCGGGCCTTCGGGAGTTCATTCCCGGGAGGAATTCTTCTCCCCAGATTCTCTGAAAATTGTGGATAATCCTAAACCCGATGGGATGGCTGACAACCAGGAGGACAGCGCTATGATGTTTGATCGGCCTTTCGGTGCTCAAGAAGATGCCCAAATGCCCAGCCAGTCAGATGGCAGTGCTGGCAACATGGCCTCTCGTGCAACTCAGGTTGAAACTAGTTTTGAACAAGAAGCTGTAGCTGAGAAAGGCAGTTTCCAGTGTGAAAATCCTGAGGTTGGCCTTGGGGAGAAGGAGCACATGAGAGTGGTGGTGAAGTCCGAGCCCCTGAGCTCTCCCGAGCCGCAGGATGAAGTGAGCGATGTGACCTCCCAAGCAGAGGGCAGTGAGTCTGTGGAGGTAGAGGGAGTGGTGGTCAGTGCCGAAAAGATAGACCTCAGCCCCGAAAGCAGTGATCGGAGCTTTTCAGATCCCCAGTCCAGCACTGACAGGGTCGGGGACATCCACATCTTGGAAGTCACAAATAATCTAGAACATAAGACCTCTTTTAGTATTTCCAACTTTCTCAACAAGAGCAGGGGGAGTAACTTCAGCACAAGTCAGAGCACTGACGACAACCTCCCAAACACCACCAGTGACTGCAGGCTGGAAGGCGAGGCCCCGTACTTGCTGAGTCCAGAGGCTGGGCCAGCAGGTGGGCCGTCCTCTGCCCCTGGTTCCCATGTAGAGAACCCATTCAGTGAGCCTGCAGACTCCCACTTTGTCAGGCCTGTGCAGGAGGTGATGGGCCTGCCCTGTGTGCAGACCTCAGGCTACCAAGGAGAGCAATTTGGGATGGACTTTCCCAGGTCTGGTTTGGGTCTCCACTCTTCCTTCTCCAGGGCCATGATGGGTTCCCCAAGAGGAGGAGCCAGTAACTTTCCATACTACCGACGAATAGCTCCCAAAATGCCAGTCGTAACTTCTGTCAGGAGCTCACAGATCTCTGAAAACCAAGCCAGTTCCCAGCTAATGATGAACGGGGCCAGCTCATTTGAAAATGGCCACTCTTCCCAGCCTGGCCCTCCGCAGTTGACCAGGGCATCTGCGGATGTCTTGTCCAAGTGCAAGAAGGCCTTATCAGAGCACAATGTCCTGGTTGTGGAGGGAGCTCGAAAGTATGCCTGCAAGATCTGCTGTAAAACTTTCCTGACTTTGACAGACTGCAAGAAGCACATCCGAGTCCACACAGGAGAAAAGCCGTACGCCTGCCTCAAGTGCGGCAAAAGGTTCAGTCAGTCCAGCCACCTCTATAAGCACTCGAAGACGACCTGCCTGCGCTGGCAGAGCAGCAACCTCCCCAGCACTCTGCTCTGATGGCTGTCCTCGGGGGACGGCACAGGCCAGGTCTGCACTGGAGCTAAAACCAATGCCGGCAGGCAGCTCTTGCCCTGGACTCGGGGTCTGAGCTGTCCGGTGGCTTTCGTGAATTTCCGCCAGTAGTAAGCAGAGAACTGTTAGTGTAGCACTTACCTGCGCATTTCTTAGGGTGGAGGAATGCAGTCGTAAAGTAGTTTGTCATTGTTAAGAGTGTCACATTTAAAAACGGAAGTGCAGAAAACATTTTAACACTATTTTAAAGCTCTGTGGAGCATTTAATTAAATTTCCTGTGTCCCGTGATGGCAGTATTCCATCCCTGGACAGCCGTGCAAAGCCTATGTGTAACCAGGTGACTTGGTGCTATCTGACAAAAGGCCCTGGTGACAAGCCTGTCTGCCACAGATGCCAAAGTGTATCCTGAGCTAGTCCCGGGCCTCAGAAGGACTGTGTTTTTTACTTCTTATCCGAGTTGGCAGTCGCAGGCACTGCCCTCCGATGGTGCTCACACTGGGTCCAGGTAGATGTGCCCTTGATAACAGGTGTACGTACCTTTGAGTACCTCTCTCTAGCATAGGTGTTTTTAGTAATTTTTTTTATTTGTCCTAAAAACTAAAGTTATAAGTGGAGTATGTACTTGTAGGGAGTGACAGTGAGGTGTTTCTGTACGTGCTGTGTTAGCAGTGTTTGAACCAACGTGTAATTCCGATGCTATATTTGTTTGACGTAAGTGGGAAGCTGGTGTCTGTCTTTATTCTGGTGATATGGAGTCCTGTGTATGGGTTCTCATGGTGCATTTGCCTTTCACTGCACCGGATGCCCCAGGCCACCCACGATCAGCTGGTCTTGACATTGCCACCGTCACCCCCAAGCCCTATAGAACGCCTCTCCTGGGCGTAACCAGTCAACCAGCCTCAGCGGTGCTACTGCTGCTGTGCTTTTGTTCCTGTTCTGTGCTGGGCTCTCAAAGCCTCGCCTCAGCTTTCAGTGGTGTGGCTCCTTTAACTCAGCGTCGAGTCATTTGAAACTTAAGTGTAGTAGCATACGTGTCTCAGTTCTTTACAGGCTCTGGAAGAGTCAGGCAGCCTACAGCATAGAATTCACCAAAAATATCCAAGGTTCTAGGAGTGGCATTCAATTCTCTGTCAGGGTCTCTCTATCCGCTGCCTTCCTGTCCACTGATCACCATGCTGTCAGGTTGCTGCATCCTGACGTGCACCCAGGAGAACAGCACAGGTTCACACGTATCTGTAAGCTCAAGTTTAACAAGAATTCTTCTCATACTTTTTTCAGAGATACCAAACCATTGTATGCAGTTCAGAGAAATTCATTAACTTTAGAGAGCCACATGTCTGTATATCCTAAGACAGAAGTGAGCATGTGTCCTCTCTGGCTGATGTGACCATGAAGCTGTGGCCCGACCGGTGATGCTCCTAGAGGGCATGGCATCCGAACTGATTCCCAGGAAGAGCCCGAATGGGAAGCTGGCCTCCTGCTGAGCAGTGTGGGGGGAAGAGACCACTGAAGGCAGTGGGTCACTTGAGAAATGTGGTGTGGCTTATTGTCAGCACCCGTTGACACTCGATGCAGGTGGATCTCTCCATCCACCTTCATAGGGACCAGTAGGAGTCAGGCAGTCAGCATGGAGGACTGGTGAGGAGCCAATGTCACAGGCATAAAGTAGCAGTTGTCCCTCCTGTCTTAAAGATGTGGTGCTTCGAGTCTACTCACCTCAGCTTCGATACAAGCGGACTTTGCTCTGGGGCCAGTGCCGGCACTCGATGGTGCCTGCCTGCCTCTGCTGCTGGGTGGACCTGGAATCTCATCTACCTCGTAGTCAGTCTCTTCATGTGAGAAGCAAGCTTGAGGCCAGTGTCCTCCAACATGCTGCAGCACTCAAAGCTGCCCCAGGGTCCCTGGGAAACTAGCCCAGGGCTGCTGGGACCTGGAGTTTCACTGGGATTCTGACTGGGACTGGGGGCCTGACTTTTGATGTTTAGCCTTAACGATAACCCGGAATAATCATGTACAATCTTCTGGAGATGGCATCGAGTGTAGAGGCGCCCGTCGGGTGCTAATGCTGGTCGAAACATTTTAAAATTAAAAATTTGTCATATTCATGCCTCTAAACACACGGTCTCCTTTGCTAAGGTTTGGGTTGAAATAAAATGGAAGGGCTCTGTACTGACCCACTGCTAGGTTGTCTTCAAGTCAGTGGAGCCTCCAAGATAGGAGTGCGCCCATCCTTGAGGTACTCCAGCTTTCCCTGCAGCTGCCTGCATGCCTGCCTGTGCTGTGTGGGAAGGGAAGGTTCGCAGTGGCAGTGCTTGTGGCCTAGCCTTGGGGAGGAATGAAGGTGATTTAAAAGGAGCACCTACCCGGAGCACGGGGAACAAGGGGTAGACACGGACACCAATCAAAACTGGGAATCCTGCCTTCACTACTGCTGACCGATGGTGCTGGCTTGCCTTCTCCCTTCAGTTTTCTCCCCTTTGTAATCTGCTCTTTCACCGTGGACATGGTACTGAGTTCAGGCCCTATGTTTTTCTGGTTCTGCTTGTATCTCCTCAGGGAGAGGAAAGGGAGGAAGTTTGGTTGAGGGCAGTGTGGGAAGCAGAGCCAAGCAGATCCCAGATTCCCTGAGATGCTCTTTTTGTTAGTGCCCCAAGTCATAGACCTAGACACCGTGTCAGAAACTGTTTAATGTTAGAATTACAGGCTTTTGGCAAGTATATGGCAAGCCCATCTGTCCGTTCCCATGTCCACTGAGAACACAGCAGAGGGGGCATGCCCCAAGCTCTGGCCTCAGTCCAGACTTCAGCTTGGGTTTGTCCAGCGAGATGTCTCCAGTCCATGAAAGCCCATCTGGCTACAGCTTGAGTTCACTGGGCATTGGCTCCCCTCTTAGGCCAGCCAGCAAGTTGTTAGCCGCCAGCAAGGACATGGTGTTGCGAGTTTTGTAGGTGGCACTGCCGATGTGGGGCAGGATCACTGAGGAGAGAAGGAAGCATTGATCCCAGGTTACCAGGACAAAGGCTCTGCCTCCACACTCCTACCAATGTGTCCTCTGCTTGTGTCCTCCTACACTTAGGGAGGGTAGATGTTCCCCATGAACCCCATTCCTTTAGGGTTCAGAGGGGCAAATGCTGAGACCCATTTGGGTCTCCCATTCCCCACACACACGCACACAAAAGATTTGAACCCTTAAAAATATGGTAGGCAACAGGGAGTCACTTGTAGACAGTGAAAGTAGGCACCAGCTTAGAAGCCTAGCAGCTAACCCTGCACCCTTGAAAGTGATGGCTTCTGAACTACAAGAGGTAACTCGATGATGGAATGCTGGGTGATACCGTAGGTGCCTCTGGTTCCAGTGCAAAGCAAATGAAACTCTAAAGAGCTGCCTGCCTTCCAAAGCAGTATGAGGACATGAAATGAGGATGTGGCCAGTTTTCCTGGCTGTGGACAGCCAATGTTCGTTGTAGGCTGGCCACAGCGATCAGGTCAGGAGGATTTTACTAAGGGTTGCAATTCAGGTGCCTTCACTAAAGAGGCAGCAAGGACATGTGCGCAGTGCAGAGGGACACCAATAGCCCTGATTCCTCTCGGAAGGCTGGAGACAAAAAGGAAAGGCAAGGGTTGGGGATTTAGCTCAGTGGTAGAGCGCTTGCCTAGCAAGCGCAAGGCCCTGGGTTCGGTCCCCAGCTCCGAAAAAAAAAAGAAAAAAAAGAAAAAAAAAAAGGAAAGGCAAGCCCTAAGGCCAGGGTCTCAAAACACTCCCAGGGCACCAGCACCCTCAGGACCCGTTAAGTGCACAGTCTCAGGCTGCAGCCCAGACCCGCAGAAGCCCTTAGGGCAGGACCTGACAATCCAGTGACTGTCCCTCCAAGAGACCACAAACGATATTAGAGCAATTGCACTTGCTGACAAAATAGCAATAGGGCAAGCCCAGAAGTATCTAGGGCCCTCGAGGACAAAACGGGACAGAAGCTCAAAAGGCTGAAGAGGGGTCCACGCTCAGAAGTTGCCTGGGGGCCTGATGGCTGGTGAGCGCATGTGCTGGAGAGCCTAAGGAACTCTCCAGCCACACCATGAGTGAGCTACCACTCGATAACTTCTGGTGGTGTCATTACTTTCCCAAACACCGTCAACAGCCATTTAGAGCCATGAGTAGCTAAGCTATGGGAGTTAGGTCAGCCTCCCTTTAACAAGCCTGTTCACCTCTTGGACCTGTCTGGGGACCCAGCTGAGCACTGCACTCCTGTTAAACAGCCCTCACTATTTATTATTCTACGCACTCCCAATCCCAGGCAGGGTTAGCATTGCTTCAGCTAGCTCCCCGGCCAGGCCTGCTCCACAGGGCAGCTATGCATTTGCACTAGAAATGGTTCTTACCGCAGTTCTTGAGGGTCAGCAGGGGGTGGCTTGGAGGCAGTGGTTCTGGGGTGGTCACATCCAGTCCTGCTGCTGCAATCTGACCACTGGCTAATACCTGGTACAGGTCTTCCTGGTTTACCACATCTCCTCTGGAGGTGACAATGGTGATGGGGGAAAGGCTCAGAAACTCTCTCCACCCAAGCCACCTTTAGGGCAGAACAACTCACAGAATACATTTTCCCATACACCAAGCGCCTGCACTGACTTCTCAGGCAGGACTAACTACAGGGAGTCTGCATGAGAGTGCTCATCTTGACCAGCGCCCTGCCACTCGCTAGCTCGTGACAGAGCTAATAATCTCTTACGAGGGCCACCGGGTTCCTAAGAAAGCCCTACCGTGCAGGAGTTCTGGTGCATGGGAGTGTAACACAAGCACTCTGCACGCACAGGGCCCAGGAGACTGCAGTTGTATTAGCCCACACAGGCGCTTCTGATCTAGCTGGCCCCTAGACCGTGGCCAAGAACCACAGAATAGCCATCACATATTTGGCCAACAAGGGCAGAGAAACCTACCTGCACCCATGTGAGCCACCAATGAGGTCAAGAACTGGCTTTCTGGAACCTTCCTATCGTGCGCTCAGTAGTACTTGAGGAATGGACTATCAGCATGCAGAGCCCTGGAAAGCCTGGAGTGCATCCTGGTGCTGGGTAGGTGGAAGCCAGGGCTGCCAGGGGCATGAGTCCTGCTTTGCTTTTAATCCCACGCCCAGGTCGCGCTTGGTGGCTAAATGTTGGTACCCCGGGGAACGCCGGAAGTAGGCAGACACTTGCGGAACACATGAACCCTTGAGGTGGTTTCACCTAACGTTCTCAAACCTGGTTTCAGGTTCAAAGGAGCTAGATATGGTGCTGCACACCTATAATCCCAGTCCTTGGAGGCTGAGGCAAAAAGATTACAAGTCCAAGCCAGACTTGGCTTGAGTGAGGCTGTCTCAAAAGCAAGGGTCAAAGGGTGCCAACTAGGGAGGAGTTAGGGAGGCAAGGACAGGGGCATTGCTATATCACAGGACCACTGCCCTGAAGTGAGTTTTAGGGTCTGTGTCCCCAAGGCCACACAGGTTCAATGAAGTTAGGCCAGGCTCAGTAACATGGAAGATTGGTCTCTGAAAGACCCTACAGAGGCCCCAGCCTTTGCAGCAGAGGGAAGCGGGCCTGCTGGAGGGCCCTAGTGACTTGCTCCCAGAATCACACTACTGTGAGCCGAACCCTGGGCAAGGTTGGGTTACTGCAGGGAACCAGAAGGCTGGGCCCTGTGCTAACTGCTCTTCCTCTGGAATTTCTCAAAGGGCTGTTGGTTTATGGAGGTTTATGGAGGTTGACATGCCCGTCCTGAGCCCTCTCATCACCAACCAATAGAGAACAGAAACTCCCGGTCAACTGCATTCGACACGCCCATCTCCAGGAGTGCGAGGGGACTCAGGGACAAGGACCGCCCTCAGCTACCTGCTGATGTTGATGAAGACAGCAGTGTTCTTCATCTTCTGGAAGAAGTCCTTGTTGCAGAGCCCCCTGGTAGCCGGTGTTAAGGAGCAGGACACTACAATGAAGTCTGACTCGGCAGCCAGCTGAGCAATAGGCACTGAGAGGAGAGAGCTTCATCAGAGGCTGACCACCAAGGAGGGGCAGCAAGATGGCAGAGACCAATGAAATGGAGTAGTTCCCATATGCACACAGGAAACTCCCAGGATTCCAGGCATGGTAGCATATGCCAGCAATTCCAGGGCTCTGGAGACTGAGGCAGGAAGAAGGCTACCTTGACTTTGAGGCCAACCAGAGCTATACATTGACACTAGCTCAAAAAACAAAATCAGAGGGCTAGGGAGATATCTCAGTGTGTAAAGTGCACATTGCATGAGCATGAAAATCTGAGTTTCGATTCCCAACGACCCCCACCTAAAAAACTGGTCAAGACTCCCAAAAACTCCCAACCCAGGAGAGATGCAGACAGGTGGTTCCCTGGAGCTCCCGGCCTGCCCGCCAGCCACATCAGTGAGTTCTTGGTTCAGTGAGAGACCATGTCTCAAACACTGTGACGTCGGAGTTATAGAGATGGCTCGGCAGTTGAAACTATCATGAGGGCCAGAGTTGGGTCCCAGCACCCATATAATAAGCCACACAGCCTGACTATGCCTGCAGTAGAAACTCTGAGATGGGCAGAAACAGAGCAATTGCCAGGGCTTCCCACCTAGATGAGAAAACTTCAGGTCTAGGATCCATGATGGAAGTCTGTGCCCCTGACTGGTCCTCCATGTCTCAAGGAGGTAGAATGCATAACACATAAAGATCACAGAAGCCCCCGGACAACTCAAGCTCCTGCATCCTGGCTGTAAATCACACACACACACACACACCTGCATTCTGCCTGTAAATTAATCTCTCTCTCTCTCCCTCTCTCTCTCTCACACACACACACACACACACACACACACACACACACACACACACAGAGAGAGAGAGAGAGAGAGAGAGAGAGAGAGAGAGAGAGAGAGAGAGAGAGAGAGAACGCAGCACAGAAGTCAGGGTTGTTTCTTACCAAACTCTGCCTGAAACTCTGCTGCTTCCTGAGGCCTGGGCTGGCGCCCCGTGTAGAGAAATCTCTGGACACCAAATGGTTTCAGTCGTCGAGCAATGGCCTGACCTAGGGGCAAGGAATCCATGATTTGCTCCCACCTTCCAGAGGGCAAGTGCTGGTTACCGGTAGAGGTGGGTCCTTTTTCTGTCTTAATGGGGCTTAGGCTGCCCCAGAGTGACAGATCCCCAGCTAGTATACTGCCCTCAGGGACCTAGAGGCAGTGCCACACTCTGTAGGACTGGCTTACACTGGCTTCACATGGTCCCAGTCATCTTGACGGTCACTTGCTGACCTTCAGCAAGAACTGGATGTGGCATCTCTGAAGAGAGGGGTTCAAGAGATCTCCTCCCTCCTTCTGAGTCCTCTACTTCTGTGAATGCAGCCCTACCTCATTTGACTTTTGGTGGCATTGCCAGCTGCCGACTTGCCCTACCAGACCTACCAGAGTTTTTCATGCATGCACACAGGTGAGGGCACTTGTGTTCTCAGACTGGAACACACCCCAGGTTATTGGACTCCTCCAAGAAGCTCCAAGGAGTGTTGGCTGTCCAGACAGGTCACCTTCAGTCCCCACCCCTAGGCTGCCTCTGTACAGGCAGGATGACAGCAGCTTAGCCTCCCACCAGGCTTCAGAAGGGTCAGCACTGAAGGAGAGGGGACCCTCGGCTGCAACTCCAGAGTGGGAAGTAGCCCACCTTCCAGAACCGGGGTCCAAGGTTGGTGCAGGCTTTCCCACGGTAGCCTGATTCCCATGGCTAGCCCAGCATCTTATAGCCTTTGCGCAAATTAGTAAAAGAACCCTGGCTCTCAGCAAGCTGCCCCTGAAACCAGAGTTCTGGGAACTCGAGCTGCCTTTTTATTCCTTTAGCCACATGCACAGCCTCACCAAAGGACACCGAGGACCATGGCACTGGGGTCTCAACCAAAAGGGGAAAGCCGAGAGCGGGCAGTGGGAGCCTCACCTATGCGCCCCAGCCCCACAATGCCAACAGTGCTCTCGGAGAGTCCATAACCGCACATCCACAAGGGGCTCCAGGAGCTCCAGCCACCGCTGTGGGGAGAAGGGTGGTGAGCAGCAGTCAGACCTTGACAAGAGAAAAGGGACCACACAGGGGCCCACACCCGGAGCGCTCCTGGCCTTTGTCTGAAGCTAATTCTGCTTCCAGGTCATAGGACAAGAGTGGCTAACAAATGAATGGATCCCTTTGAAGCCAAGAGGGACACAGGGAGTGAGCCCATAGGTAGGGCAGAAGGGCGACCTGCCCCAGGCAGAATGCGAAGCAAACTTAAGAGTGGGGTTTCTGAACAAGTTCTGGAATCACGCAACACAAAGGTGACCTCCAGAGTGCACCCCGAGACCCTGCGCGGGCCAGACTCGGGCTTCTCACCCAGAACCCTTGCACCTGATGGGAAAATGCTTTTCTCTGTTGTGCCCACGGTGTCACGTGGCCGCTCGTGCTGCCCCTGGGCATTATCGAGAAAGATCCCTGTTCCTCACATTGAAGAGTCATGGCAGTGTGATATGGGCAGCCTTGACTCTCAAAGGTATTTCTTGTCCTCTAGCTTGTCACCCCCCTTCAGCATGGGGGATGGGGGAATTCAGCATTCCACCCCCAGGTCCGGGATCCATTCCACTGCTTCCGGGTCAGCAGAATTTGCTCCTCCCTCAGCTTCACCTCTCATGACTTCCCTTCCTGTTCCCTTTAACGCAGCTCTGCGTGTGCTTTGTGCTTTAATTATTTTAGCTGAATCTATCTCCCTAATCCAGAGACAAAGCCTATCTGGACGGGGCTGCCCTGAGCGCTCAGGTCTCACTGCGGAGCCTACCTGACTTTCCCAGGCATCCACTTACTTCTTTACTTCCTCTATGGCTTCCGGCAACCGGCGGCAGGTGGTGAGCAGGAGGGAGACAGCAAGTTCTGCCGTGGCGTCTGTCAGGACACCTGGCGTGTAGCCCACCCGGATCCCGCTAGGAAGCAAACATCTGGTTATAACATTGGCCTTAAGCCACTTCACCCATGTCTCCCAACGGGTCATTTCCACGATGTTCTGCTGACTGCCAGAAAGCTCAGAACTGTAAATGGTCCTCCATCCCATCACTCCCTGCTCTGGGGAGGATACGAAAACAGAAGCTCAGGATTCACAGTCTGCAGCGAGTGACTACCTAACCGTCCCGAATTTCATCATTGGAAAAAGAAAACAACAAAAACAAACAAACAAACAACAACAAAACCCTGGCCTTTTCTTCTTCCAGGAGATCATAGAGATCAGAAAAGAGAGCAACCCTGTCAGGGTATGGTCGGTCACAGGTCATCATTGCCCTCTAACCTTCTGGGTTAATGTGCTTTGTGCAGTGGTGGCTACTTAGCATGGGCCACTTGGCACTCTCACGGAAGCACATGACACCAGGCAAGGGGAGAGCTCCTCTGGCGCAGCCTCCCCAAGGCAGGCCCTCCCTGTCCAGAGTCCCAGCTGTACTCACCGTTTCTTGATCTCATCTAAAGCCAAGTGGTCAACCCCCACAGACAGGGTGCTGATGACTCTGAGGTTGGCTCCTGTTGTGCAGAAAACACATGTCTGTCCTCGAGGAACCCAAAGCCACGTTCTGGGGTTGGTCTTAGGAATACCGACTTATCATTTCTTAAATGAGGGGAGGAAGCTGCTATCCCTGTCCCTAGTATTAAGTTGATCTACTTTGCCACTGACTATAGGAGCTCAGGTAGAGTTCTGTCCCAGTTGCTGAACATTCTTCACGCCTTTTCAGGGCTCTTAACTCTCACCCACCAGTGGTTGTGGGTCCCCTTTAGCCACACCAAAAGCCTCTCCCCACCGACACTTGAAGTGCTGAGGTGGCTGGGGTGTGACTGTATCCTGTGCTCTCCTCCACTAAGTATCTGTCTGGTTAAGGCCAGGGTGAGAGTGGTTCTGCACCGAATCTGGCAGCCTAGGGTCTGAAGTGTTCCTTAAACTGACACAGTACAACTTACAGGACGATGTTCACTCTACCCAGGAATGAGACCTGGGACCACTGCTGTGCGCACCCATCCTGGGTACCTATCAGTGCTCAGCACAGACAGTGCTGGGCCCCCTGTCCTGCAGCACACAGGCCCAGAGAGATCTCAAGGTCACAAAGCAAGGCCGTGGCACAGCAGAGAGGTTCAGAGCCCAGGATACCCTCCCTTCTCCACCCTCCAACCTCTACTCCCACCCAGGTATCACATGGTCTTTGCCCTCTTGGAGCCTCCCAGGATCTTACAAACCAGATCGGGGACAACATGTGTCAACTGGAGCTACTGCTGGGGGCGCCCTTAGAAGACAGGGAAAACACTACAGACAAGCTCAAAGGCCAGTTACAGCAGGCTGGTGTGCTCACCCGGCACGACCCCCCTCAGAACGTTGGCTCAGGCCGACTCAGCACATACCCGCAGCATCCAGAAGTTTCTTGTCCACGCGGTCACTGAGGCGGCAGAGCAAGCCATAGGCCCCCGCCACGCCTTGCTCCAGATCCTTGCTGGGGATGGGATCATCCGAATTCCACTGCTCTACCTCACAGCTGAAGGAAAGGGAAGCCACTCAAAGAATGTAGAGGGTCCTACAGTGTGCATGGCTGGCAAACATGGGCTTCCACGTGCTATGGCCTTAGGCTAGCCAGAGTTAAGGTCACTCGTGGGGAGGCTCAGAACTGTCTGGAGTGTAGCTGGAGGAGGGGCTGAAGGGCTACCAAAGTGGGGAAAGTTGACAAGAGCTGAAGGCTCCCCTGGCCATGGGAGCACTTGAGTGTGCTTCCTTAGCAGCCCAAAGTGTGAGGTGCTCCTCCAAACCCTTCCACTGAATCCAGAGCGGTCCTGGTGTGTGTACACAGGAGACACTGGACAGTGGCTGGCAAGTCCCCAGGTCCATTCGTCTCAGCTCCTCAGGACCAAAAGTACCAACAAAACAAGTCCTTAGGAAAAACTGTATTGTGCTAGAAAATCTTCAAAACAAATCACATTCCCCAAACCATCAGAATTTAATCCCAGCACTCTAAAGGCAGTGGCAGACCTATCTCTGTAAGTTCGAGGGCAGCCTGGTCAAAAAGCAAGTTTCAGGACAGGCAAGGGTGCAACACAGAGAAATCCTGTCTTGAAAAACAGAAAACAAACAAACAAACAAGCAAACAAAAACTGACTGCTGAGTGCTCTCACCTCCACCCAAACTGGCACCGTAATGCAAAGCTGTCAAGACAAAGTGGCTAAACCGGCAGTGGGAAAGGACTGAGCATAAAGGCCAGGTCTGCCGCCTGGAGCTCAGTGACCCTGGGGCCCTGTGTTCTCAAGTCGGTGATAGAGAACTTCTAAAGCTGACTTCACAGTGTTGGAAGGACTGAAAGTCTGTGTTCACAGCTCCAGATAAGATTCAATAAACAATCATTCAAAGATTCAGAGCACAATCATCAAACGCAAACGGCCCCATCCAGTATCCAAGGAGGCAAGCCAATGGCTGCCATAGTCCCTAAACACTCCTGCCTGCCAGCTAATCTCAGAGGGTAAAATTCACGGCCTGAACCTTGCCTCTTAGGCAATCTCACTTCACTGAAGGCTGGAGACCAATATCCTGGAGCCAGGAGCAAGCCGCCACCCGGAGAATTTTCTCTAAGGCGGCCCCAAACTCCAAGCCAGCCCCTTGAGGACACAGCTGGCAACTCCTGAGCAAAGCCCCCAAGCGCCAGCGCCACCCTCCCCGATCCTGGCTCCACTTAGCCTGCCTGCCAGGCGCCCGGCTCTTGGAAGGTAGCCCCCAGTCCTGGGACAGCTCCGGAAGCCCCAGCCGTGTGTCTGGAGACTCACGATCTACCCAGCGCGGCTGCAGGGGTGTCTGAGGTTGGGTGGACTGGACAGCGTGCCAGGGGCTCAGCTGCAGACCCCACGCCGACGCGGGCGCTTACTCTGTGGCCTGGGCGAGCGCAGCCCTGCCCTGGGCCGGCAAAGGGCCAGTGACGAACACCTTCATGAGTCGCGCGGGTTTCACAAGACCCGCAGCTGCAAACATTAACCAACCTAGCCTAGCAAAAGGCGACGGAAGTGTGGGCGGGGCCGGCGTTGGGGGCGGGGCCAGCGCTGGGGGCTGGGCCGAGTCCGGACCCTAATCCATCCAGTGTGGCTGGGGCTGGCGCTCTGCAGATTTGGGTGTCCGGGGAAAGAGGCCCTTTATTTGTGTGGGTTGAGTGTAGGGCTTCAAGAGCCTTCTTGGGTGTGTGTGCTTTCAAGAGTGACAAGGTCTCGAGACTGTCAAGCATCCCTAAGAGCCTGGAGTGAAAGGCATACTGAAGAGGGCACCTGTGTGAGCGGCTATGGATATGTCTCTGACTATGCTGTCAGAGTGAGGAAAGGAGAAAGCCCTGATAGCCCTGTGAGGGCTATCTTAGCCAAACTATCCCAGACAGAGGCTTCTGGTTAAACACACAGAATTCTAAGCCAAGCCTGACCTGCGTGCTCTCAGGAGGCTAAGCAAGAGGGTCTGAATCCCGACATTATAGCTTTAACACTTAGGATGATTCCCTGGATTGTGATGATATTTTAACCTGCTGACGGTCTGGAAACAGTTCCTGAGCGAGTCAGGGACCAGGTATGCTGGGTCATGGGTAAGTCCAAGGTTTGCAGGTAGATGGGACTGAGTCTGGATCTTGGCTCTAACCCTTTCGAACTATTTGACCATGAGATGACATCCGAGCCCTAATCTGCACTCCCGCCCCTATTTCTTCAGGCACATAATGGGGATAACATTTCCATTGAAGGTTGTTTTCACTACTGAACGGGGCTGCTTAGCCCGAGGGTGGGAGTACTCAGCTGCCTGGGGCTAAATGCTCATTTCACCATGGTGTGCAATTATTAAACTTTGTGTGCCTCAGTTTCCTCATCTGTACAATGGGGATTGTAGTGGTACTTGCCTCTGCTTGCTGAGCAATGACATGTGTACTGTGCTTATAATAGAGACTGAGCCAGGCATGGTGACTATGCTTATAACCCAGCATTCAGGATGTAGAGGCAGGATTGCAAGTTCAAGGCCAGCCCAGACTTCACGGCAAGTGATGCAGGTCCTGAAAACAGTTTAGGGCTTGCTCAGGGTCCCGGGGCCTGCCCATGAGTTCTGCAGCCTCATTTCAGTCCCAAGGCTGTTCAGTAACTTGCTCTCTGGTCTGGATGGGCCCCAAGGGCAACACAGTGGACCCTTCACTGATTTTATGGAGACCCACGAGGACTCCAGTATATAATATACACAGTGTTGACAGTTGTCAACTGGGCCATTTGGGGTACCCACTAATATAGCAGAAGATGGCCTTGAACTTGCCAGAATTACTTGTACCTAGCACTACTTTCTGTTCGCATCTGGGTCCATGCCAAGTCTTTACCCTTACCCTCCCTTTCCTAAGTAATACATTAATGTGTCCCCTACTGACCCTTATGTGTGTTGTTAGGTCACTACAGGGAAAGGAAAGGTCCTGAAAGTTGTCAAACATTGACACAAGGAGGTGTTTTTGTGCCCCTAGGCCAGGTCTGCTGGGCTCTGCTCAACTCTCTCCACATATCCAGGTTGGGCAAGGACAGTGAGCACTGGACAAGCATGTCCACAGGGGCCATGGGTCCCTGCCTCAAGGCAAAGCATCAGCTGACACTCAGAGGGTACTATAGATTGGAAGGAATGAAAACAGAACACAAGGCCAGCCAAAGGGTCTGCCTTCTGCTTCAGAGAGGCTAAATCCAAAGAACATCGGACATTGACAATGTTTATGGAGGCCTTAGCTCAGGAGACGATGCCAAACACTTTTCCTGGGAACTCTCTAGTGGCCATGTGTCCCCAAGCCACAGACCAGAAGCTAAGGAGAGTGGGAGAAGCTGCTTAAGGTCACACAGCCATAAGAGGCAGCCTTTGGACTCAAGCCCCGACCTTGGCTCTATTCCCCACTCTCTGCCACCCAGGAAGTGTTGTAGGAGTGGAGTACAGGGCTCCAGGGGAGAGCAGTTTTTGGCACTGGCTTGGGAGAACTCCCAGAGGGACAGCATTGTGATTGATCCAGAGATGGGCACCAGGAGAGGACGGGGAATGACAGGTGCTTTGGTGCGTGGGCTGGCAGAGGAGGGCAGGAGGGGCTTATAGCCCTGAAGCTCAGTGCGTAATGGGTTGAAACCGGGTAGTCCAAGGTCCTGGGTTCAGACGCAGGAGCCTGGGGACACCTGGCCACAGAGAAGATGGACCACCACTTCAGCAGGGGCTGGAAACTTAATTCAAAATGGCAGTAAGAAAAGCTTAACAGTTACTGTCATCAGCCAGTAGCAGGAGTAAGTGATCAGCCACCAGCAAATATATCAAATAGTGTCAGAAACACCAGACACACGAGTTTCTCAACCACATTAGGTGGAACCCCTCACCTGAGAATAAGAAGGACCCCAAGACTGAAGTGTGGCTGGCATACTGACTTCCTAACCTGGCTACTCACCATGAGCCTCATCTGGAAAATTGTCACAGTGGAAGACTCTGTCTCTGTTCTTGGACATCAGTTTGAACACAATTTCTCTTGCTCACGATACCCAAGCTGCCTCAAAATGGCTTTCAAAATAGTCTGCCACCCGGACTTTTGGTTTACACGCTGATGAGCTGAAGTCCCTAAACTTTTCTAGCATCTATGCTAGCTGTCTGCCTCCAGCTTCAAGACAGCCAGTGTGACCTCTGAAGCTGCTTCAACCCTTTCCTAGCCGCCTGTAACCCGCCTCGGTAATTTTGTGTCACGTGATGTGTTAATATTAGGAAGGCCGGGCCACCCTGTGTGGTGTTGAACGTTTGGAGCCTCAACTCAGAAGGCTGAGGCAGAACTGTTATGAGTTTGAGGTTAGCCTGGGCTACAGAATGAGTTTGTGGCCAGCCTGGGAGACAACGTGGGACCCTGACTCAAGAAAGAAAGAAGGAAAAGATTAGAATAAAGGGATTTGTGACCACAAGTGGCCAGCCATCCGGCAAAATGGGGGCTAATTGGCGACATGAAGTTAATGAAGCTGACACAGCTTGTAAATTCGTTGTTAATCTGTAATCCTGACACTGTGTAAAAGCATGGCGCTGCTTCTGGTTTGAAGTTCTGGAAATGCTCCGTTTGGACCATGTGGTGTCTACTGTTCAATGCGGACCTTTCCCAAACGGCTAACAAGTTGCTCAATGGCAGCAAAGGTTGTGTAAACACAAGAGGAGTGTCTAGGATGCCAGCGACCCACGGGACAGGGCATGGAGAAACCAGCACTTCTCCACAACCTTCTGCCAATCTCTCATACCTGTGGCCTCTTCTTGGAGGCGGGCACCATTCCTAGGTTTTTCTGCAGCTTTTTTTTTTGGCACTGTCTATGCCAGGCAGTGGTGGCACATGTATTTAGTCTCAGCACTCGGGAGGCGGGTCAGGTGGGTCTCTGTGAGTTCAAGGCTAGCCTAGTCTACACAGTGAGTTTCAGGAAAACCAGGGCTATGCAGAGAAACTCTGTCTTGAAAATACCACCAGCACCAACACCAATAACAAGATAGATAGATAGATAGATAGATAGATAGATAGATAGATAGATAGAAAAGAAACTCCATTTTGTGCTAGACATCCATCTTGGGACCCACTAGCCTCTGACTCCAGACCCTGGAAGATAAGTTTCCAGTAACCTGGACTCGATGACTCCCACCCAGAAACGCACAGCCTTGACCATCTACTTGCTATGATATGCCTAACTGCGTTTTTGTTCCTGAAGCCTGCTCGTGCAGACAGTCAAGGTCTATTTTGAGGTTGCCTTGTCTACCTAATCACCACAGAGCAGAGCTCCTGGCTTGCTTGTACCGATACTCAAGGTCTTCTTGCGGTTTCTCCTTTAAAACCCCTTCCCTCGACCCCTTTCTCACAACCATCTCAAGGATGGCTTGAAGATTGTTGTCCTGCTACCAGTAATCAATAAATCTTTTCATTATAATTTGATTGAGTCTACGGTCTTTTCCCAGGGATCAGGGACTCCATAACAGTTCGAGCTTACGTTACTCTATCTGCATAAGTTCCTAGAAGCAGAATTGCTGGGTCAAAAATATGTGCACTGCAGAAAAGGAAGGAAAGATACAAGTACCAGAAGTTTTGATAGATCCTGTCAAATGCTCTTCATGAAAACTTTTCGATTTAATTCCTAATGGCAGTGTATAAAAGCACCCATTTCCCAGGGTACTAGTGTTAAATGATAATGTATTACGATTTTAATTTTCATCTCTTTCTTGAGCAAAGTTGAGCCTTTTTGTACATTTAAGAGCAAATTCTGGGGCAAGCAAGAAGACACAGGAGTTAAGAGCATTTGCTACTCTTGTGGAGGGCCCAGACTTGGTTCCCAGCACCCACATGGTGGCTCAAAAGCATGTATTAACTCCAGTTCCAGGGAATCTGGTGCCCTCTTGTGGCTAACCACAGTGCACACACATACGTATAGACAAACACAAATACTTAAAAAATAAATCTTTTCTTCTGTCAAAAGAACCACTTTAGGGCCTGTTGATATTCTTGGCTTCTTCAGACGGACAGGCTGTCTTTGTCTCGGGAATTGGTAGCACACTGAAGAAATTAGACATTTGTCTGTAGTAGGGTTGCCAATATATGGTACACGTCTCCCAGTTTGCTGTTCATCTTGTGATTTTTATCAGTTCCCCTCCTTTGTGGGGGGAGGTTGAGGTGATAGGAATGGAGTCCAGGCCCCCACAGACCTTAGGAAAGTACCCTAGCGCAGAGCCAGATGACCCTTTACCTGATTTTATTGATTTGTTTGAGATGGGTTTCCTCTACCTTCCCGGCTCTGGGATCACATGTGTGCTCCACTGCACTCCGCTTTTGTAAAATTTTTCTGTAACAAAGAATGTTTTTATTCTTATGACTCCTAGCCTTTGTCCCAGGGCTTCGCTAAAATGTATCTATGTTGCAAATGAATGCTCTCCCAAACATGGTGGTCTAACCCAACAGCCGCCACCTTACTGTTGCCAACTTGCTTACAGTTTCTGGGCGTTTGGGCTCAGCCCGTGGGTCTTACACTTTCTGGGTGTCTGGGTCTTAGGGTGCACACAGCCAGGTAGTGGCTGGGCTGAGGCAGCTGAAGGCTTTGCACACTTGTGTCTGGTTGACGATGCCAGCCAGCAGCTGAACTGTTGTATCAACGTCTACACAGGACCCCACTGTGCAAACTTGGACATCCTTAGGGCCCAGAGCCCGTGAGCCATGTTGAGAGTCTGAAAATCGAAGCTCTCTGTTTCTGAGGTTTGAGCCTGGAAACTATCAGACCGATGCCGAGCTCTGAGCATCTCCAGCTTCAGGACTCTCTTCTGATGGGAGAGGGTCAGAGCCCCAGAGTGAGTACTAACACTGCCATTGTGCTCCCTAGGCAGACAGCACAACTTTTGTCCCTGTTGTTTGTTTTCTTTTGTTTTTCCAGACAGGGTCTCTCTGTGTAGCCTGGCTGTCCTGGAACTCATTCTGTAGACCAGGCTGGCTTTGAACTCATAGAGACCCGACTGCCTCTGCCTCCCAAGAGCTGGGATTTAAGGTGTGCTCCACCCCCAGACTCTCTCCACCCACCCCCCAACTGAATTTAATTTTTTAAAAACAAATTTCATGCTTTCTTATTCTGGAATGTTTGTGAGTTATTTTTGTTGTTATTGCTGTTTTCTGAGACAGCACTGGCTAGGTAACTCTGGTTGGCGTAGAGCTATATGGACCAAGCAGGCCTTGGACACAGACTTATTCCTGTCTCCCTGTCAACTTATATGACTCTTGGAGTTTCAAGAATTTATTTTTTTCAGACAGATAGCATGTTTAGAAGTTATTACGAAATAAGGCTTTTTTCTGTCTTCTGATCACAGATAGCTGTGAGCCACCATGTGGTTGCTGGGATTTGAACTTAGGACCTCTGGAAGAGCAGTCAGTGCTCTTAACCACTGAGCCATCTCTCCAGCCCAATCCTGAGCGTCTTTATAAACTAGGTGTGGTGGTGCTTGCCTATAATTTCAGCACTGTGGAGATAGAACCTGGAGGAAGTTTAAGGTCATTTTCAGTGACATAGTGAATTAGAGGCCAGCCTGGGCTACCTAATACCCCGTCTCTAAATAAACTATAATGAAAGTTTACCACCGTTAAATCCTGAAGCCGTACCACCTGGGATCTGTTTCTAAACTTTAGGTTGTCTTCTGCGAAGCTCTCAGTTGTCATAGGTGTTGGTGCCACACCAGATAAATTATTGTACATTTGTAGTACATTGAAAATACCAAGATTACCTATTGAGTAATCCGTTCTCTGCAGACTAAACTTCAAAGTCTGCTAGCATTCCCTCTGTTGGTTGGACCTGACTTTACTCATCTGTCTGCTTAGCCCACTCTCATTTTCAGCCATAAAATACATTTTATTGAAAATAGAGGTTTGCTATGTAGCCCAGGCTGATCCAATGCCTCGCCCTCTGACATTAGCATTACAGGTATGCACTACCTTATCGTGACTCAAATTCATTTTAATCTCAAGTGCGGCAAGTCCCTATGAAAGAAATGTTAAAAGGTGTGAACACCTCTCCCGTCACAGTAAATCCCTGGTGTTTTCGGAAACAGCCTCCTGTGGAAAGCCATGCTGAACTGAAGGCCCCTTCTCTGTGCCCACAGACCTCTAAGATGCCTGAGCTTGGGGGTTCCTGTACCCCACACTGGGCTATGAGATTCTTGAGTTCAAAAACCTTCTCTTGTTCACCCTCTTTGGCAAGCAACATAGTAACAAGCTTGCAAAAGGACGGGTTTGTCTGTGATGGAAGGGCAGAGGCTCAGATGCAAGGAACATGGGGCCTGGTCATTGACCAGCCAGCCTTGAGGTTGGACAATGAAGAGGAGTGTCAGGAAGAAATCTGAGGCAGAGCTTAGGAGTCAGTCTTCCAAGGCCTTGTGTGGTTCCTCACAGAGTTTTAAAGTCAGAGGCACAGGGCAGGTGACTGTTAGCTTTGGCAGGAGGAGCCATCTTGAAGCCAGAGGCTGGACTACAGGGGCATGATAGGTCCATGGGATATGAGTGGGAAAGTGGGATTCCAAGGTACAGAAGCCCGCACACCCCCTCATTTGTGTCTGTGATGGGCGGGCATCTAGAGGCCGTGGTGAGATTTATCTCTAGCAAGCCTACCTTATCATATCACCTTTAAAAGGTACAGCTTCAGAAGCCCTCCTGTCAACTGTGAGGAAGTGACCGTCTGTGTGGTGGGGAGAGCCTAGGGAAGGGTGCTGTTGGGGCCTCTACCTAGGGGGACCTCAGTCCTCTAATCACAAAGAGTGTATTGTGCTAACAGTGAGCTCTTTCTGGGAGAACAAGCCAGGCCAGTGCTAGGCTCAGCTGCGAGACCAGAGATCTGAAGAGACCTAGGCTCCTGACGGAGGTGAGAGGCAGGCGAGAGTCTGTGATTCTAGGGATGCCACGACAGGATTTAACGATACTGTGGTGGGGTATGTATGTATGTATGTATATATGTATGTATGTATGTATGTATGTATGTATGTATGTATGTATGTATGTATGGGGTGGGGGTGGGGCATGGGAGGTGTTGCCCTGTGGAAGCAGCCAGCCTTTGTGACGTGTCATTGCTGAGGCATCGTGAGAAGTTGGCTGCTCAAAGGATTGGGGCCACAGACTGGTTGGGTGACATGTGGCAAAACCCTTCTGTCTAATTGGGGGAAATCACTGGAATCTCTTCGTGGGCGGTAGGTGCCAAGTCCTGCACCAGGTATTTAGGCTGCACAGGAGCGGGAGGCACAGTGGGATTGGCTTATACCGCACCCTGCTGGCCAGAGGACGAAATACATCCATGGCCTGTCCCTAGCCTTGGGCTCTGCCGCCTCCTGGTGTTCATTCTCATTGTTGTGACATGTGCCCCTGCAACCACTCCTCTGCAGGCAGGCCCTGGGTCTCTCTGACTTTTGTCAGAGGTGCGGAGAGATTTGAACCCAGATCCTGCTCGGTCCTTGGCTACCTTTTCTGATCACTCAGCTTCTGTTAGATCCTCGGACTCGTCTCCAACCTCCACTTCCAGCATCTGGAGGCTTGCAGGTTTGTACTAACCTGATAGCCTCCCAGTCCTCCAGCGGCTGTCCCAGAGTCCTGTGTCACTATGCTCCCCACTGTCCTCAGCTTTGCCCAGCATTTGTCCCTTTGCAAGTCCGCAAAGCTAACCCTGTTACCTGGCTTTCTCCCTGCACCTGCTCAGCACACACTCAGGCAGAGAGTAGACAAGCTGAGGCCTTTTACCTGGAGGCACCTGGAGACCTCGCTCAGTTCAGAGAGTATGGACGGCTTCCCAGGGCGGTGGGTGGGGGTGGGGGAGTGTTGCAGGAGGAGACAAATCGAAGATGCATTCCAATACTAGGCAAGTACAAGTACATTCATTAAGAGGTTAAATCTCAGGTTTAGAATTATGTACTTCCCAACTGTTTTTTAGGATACATTATCCTAATGTATCCTAATGGGCGTTTAGAGTTAACCTTTACTTCCTGCCTGAATGTCCGTCATGCACACTGTGGAGGTTTGAACGAGAGTGGCCCCATAGCCTCATATATTTGAATGCTAGGTCCCCAGCTGATGAACTGTTTGGGAAGGATTAGGAGGTGTGGCTTTGTTGGAGGAGGTGTGTCACTGGGTGTGGGCTTTGAGGTTTCAGCATCCCATGCCAACCCGGATCTCTCTCTCTCTCTCTCTCTCTCTCTCTCTCTCTGCCTGCAACTTGCAGATCAGACGTTAACTCTCAGCTCCTGGGGTTGGGGATTTAGCTCAGTGGTAGAGCGCTTGCCTAGGAAGTGCAAGGCCCTGGGTTCGGTCCCCAGCTCCAAAAAAAAAGAACCATAAAAAAAAAACAAAAAACAAACAAAACAAAACAAAACCTCTCAGCTCCTTCTCCGACACCATGCCTTCATGTTACTGTGCTCCCCACCACGATGATGACGGACTGCCCCTCAGAAAGGATGAGTCAGCCCCTGACTTAGAAGTTGCCTTGGTCATGGTGTCTGTTCTTAGCAGTAGAACAGTAACTAAGACAGACAGCTAACTGTTTATTCAACAAATGGTTGACAAAAACTAACCTTATCCCAATATGCTGCTACAGCTAACATTAACCGCCTGCATGACTTTATTTGAAGT
Organism: Rattus norvegicus; assembly: GCF_021556685.1. Lineage (NCBI taxonomy): Eukaryota > Metazoa > Chordata > Mammalia > Rodentia > Muridae > Rattus > Rattus norvegicus. The sequence goes on along the minus strand of NC_141538.1, from coordinate 64,496,453 downwards.
AGAACTTAAAATGAGTTTTGTTGTTATGGTAGTGGCAGCTTTTATTTTATTTTATTTTTTAAGGGTCTCATGTAACTGAGACAGGTCTCAAACTTACTCTGCAACCAAAGATAGCCTTGAACTCCTGATCCCCCTGCCTCTGCCTATCAAACCTTGAATTTTTCCTACATCACTCCTATGAGATCTGAGATCATAGGTAGGGACCACCTTGCACAGCAAGATTCAAGGTTACACCATAAATGTTTCTTCTTCTTCTTCTTCTTCTTCTTCTTCTTCTTCTTCTTCTTCTTCTTCTTCTTCTTCTTCTTCTTCTTCTTCTTCTTCCTCCTCCTCCTCCTCCTCCTCCTCCTCCTCCTCTTCCTCCTCCTCTTCCTCTTCCTCTTCCTCTTCCTCTTCTCTTCCTTCTCCATCATCATCACCACCACCACCACCATCACCATCACCATCAATCACCCGTTGAGTTAGGGTTTTACTATGTTGTCCTGTCTAGATGGGAACTCACTGTATACATCAGGCTGGCCTTGAATTCGTGTCAATCCTCCTGCCTTTACCTCTGGAGTGGCCATCACTACAAATCTTGGAGTCACTAACCTTTTAACAGTGCTCTCTCCACAGACCTCAGGGTTCCTTGTGGACTGTGGAGAAGACGCTGCTTCTCTTAGGACCTTGCTTCTTCATGAAGCATGAAGCAGATGCCTTGCAGCAGAGACCAGCCCATCTCCTTCAAAGGGCTGGGTCGCAAACGTTTCCAACTTTCAGGCCACGTGGTCTCTGTTGTAACTCCTCAGTGCTGTGGTTACAGCACAAAGGCCACCTCAGACAAAGCAGATGAGTCCCAATAAAACTTTATTTGCAGCTGCTGAAATGTCAACATCATCTCTGTCTCATGTATCACAAACTATTCGTTAGATTTTTTTTTTCTGAGCATGAACCATTTTTAATATGGCAACCTACAGGTGACCAGAGTTAGTCCACCGGAGTCATTTATCCCCAACGTGCTAGGGTAGCTCCGCGACTGCAGCATGTTAAAGATTTATTTATTTATTATATATGAGTACACTGTAGCTGTCTTCAGACACACCAGAAGAGGGCATCAGATCCCATTACAGATGGTTGTGAGCCACCATGTGGTTGCTGGGATTTGAACTCAGGACCTCTGGAAGAGCAGTCAGTGCTCTTAACCACTGAGCCATCTCTCCAGCCCCTGCAGCATGTTAAAAGGCAGATTCTGATTCAGCTCATTTGAGGAATGGGAAATCTGCTTTCCCTATGAGCTCCACGCAGTTGTGGCTCCAGCTGCATTCTGAGTGGCAAGGAGAGGGACAACCATGAGCTTAGCCAGTCTCTGATTTTATAATCAGTCCGGTCCCGCAGTCAAGTTCCAGCCAGGCAACAGGGACACGCTGGGTGCCGGCCTCATCTCCTTTCTTACTCTTTTTGTGTCTCCCTCCAGTCTGCCTCCGCCAACTACAACATAAGCTCCTTCTGTGCAGGGGCATCACTGCACTGTTTTCTGGTCCTACCCAACGGACCATCAAGTATCTGCTAACATCGTTCTATCGCCACCTAGTGGACACTTTTACAAACTGCGGGGTTGGGGAGGAAGATGCTCGTGATTGACAAGTTCTTTGGAGCAGAGACTTCCTGGAGGAACAGGAGCAGGGATAGGTGCCAAGACAAAAGAGGATCAGGGACAACAGAAGTAGTCCGGAAGATGAGGTAGAAAATGACAAACGGGAAGAGGAGAGGCCCCAGGGAAGGGAATTTCCAGGCCAGTCACTTTGAATGTATGAAAAGGTTATTTAACCGTTACCACGAAGACCAGTGAAGCATGTGGTGGGACTCCTCTTTTACACACGTGGAAACTGAGGCACATACAAATGAAGAGGCTTGTTCTGGGCCTCAGATCCTCTCAGAAGTGGATCTGAACGAAGGCCATCTCTGCAGATGAGTAAGGGTGTGCGCCTAGGTTTGGGTACTGTGATTTATTGGTGGGTACCCGGAATGTGCAAGAATGTCCACCCTTAATGCAGGCATGAACTCAGAAGTCCAGGGTTGGGTGCTGGGGCCTGCTGTTTCGATGTCCAGCAAACAGGGTCAGAGTGACTTTTGTCCTGCTCAGAGCCTGGGAAGGTTGACTTGAATTTCACAGTCTCAAGCAAAAAGCCTGGTCCCTGACCACAGAGAGTAACAGAGAGCTTTGTTGGGACCCAGTCGTGTGCCCATACCTCTGAGAATCACGTTTGGGTTTCAGTTCTCTGTGAGGATTGTCCCTGGGGGGTAGCGTGTGTGTATAGAATGCAGGTGGGGTGGGGGCTGGGCCTTCCCAAGAGGGAAGGGAGCCAGCAGGCCCCGCCTCCAGGCTGTCCGATGTTCTCCTCATGAGGACAAAAGGAGAGGTGTGGGGGACCCAGCTCCCCCAGTCCAGCTGCATAGAACTGTGCAGCTCCCAACTGCAAACCTGTGCAGACACACATCCCACAGTGTGTCCATGGAGCAGAGAGCTCCAGCCTCAGCGATTTAGAGAGAGGAGGGAGCCACACTCTGGCAGCCAGAGCCAAAGCCCTGGGCTATGGTATTCACTCCCTGAAAGCCGAGGGTGTGCCTGGTTAGAAGACTCACTCTTTGTTTGTTGGTAGTGCCAGGGTTGAACCAGGAACCTCTTGCAAGCTAGGGAAGCACTAACCACTGACCAACTCTTCTCGACTACTCTTCTCTTTACTTTCTATTTTGAGATAGTCTGACTCAGTTGCCCAGGCCTGCCCTTGAACTTGCAACTCTCTTGCTTCTGTCTCCTGAGTAGCTGGGATTGCAGGCCTTTGCCACCAGGTATGGCTGAAGTCCCACTTCTGAGGTGAGAAGACTGAGGCTCAGAGGACCAGAAACCCCAAACCAGGTCACCGAGTTTAAGCTGATCTGAAAACCACTACTACAGGGACTCGCCCAGCCGCTATTGCTCCCTAGGCCATATCTAAAGCCGCTCATCCCTCCCTAGCCTCTGGGTATCACTGGAGCATCCACTTCTACTCAGGCCTCTTCTGCCTCCTGCTTCCGGTTTCCCCCTAACGAGGTCCATACCATAAACATCTGACATCTCTCTCTGACCCTCAAAGTTCTTCCATGTTTCCAGTGTAGAGGGTGGGGTCAGCGATTCTAGGGCAAGGGTGGGAACTGGCAGGGGCGAGCCTGTTCTGAGAACCTGATATTCTGTCCGAGTCCTGTGGGGCACACATTTGCGAATGCCTTTTGACCCACAAGGGAGTTCTTGTAGTGGTAGACCCTGTCCCCCAACCCTCTCTTTCCTTTTTTGAGACAGGGTTTCTCTTATACTCCTGGCTGTCCTGGAACTCACCCTGTAGAGCAGGCTGGCCTTGAACTCACAGAGATCTACCTGCCTCTGCTTCCCCAGTGCTGGGCCCTGTCCCCATTTTAAGTGGGAGAGCTGTGGGGTTCGTAGGGGATGTAGCCTGCTTCGATGGGGCCATTGGATCTGACCCAGATCCCCAGCAGTGGCCCAAGGTCCCACATGTGCATCAGACAGCTGAAACTTCTTTTTGCCTGACAGTGTCAGGTGCCACCAGCAAGTGTGCTTCAGGGACACCTGAGGAGGAGATTGGAGTGGCTGGATTCTCAGAGCTTCCTAGTGGGAGCAAGTTCCTCTTTCTCTTCCTCCTCTTCCTCCTCCTCTTCCTCCCCCTCCTCTTCCTCCTTGTCCTCATCCTTCCTCTTCTTTTAAAATTTATTTTATTATTTATATGTGTACACTGTTGCTGTCTTCAGACACACTGGAAGAGGGCATCAGATCCCATTACAGATGGTTGTGAGCCACCATGTGGTTGCTGGGAATTGAACTCAGGACCTCTGGAAGAGCAGCCAGTGCTCCTAACCCCTGAGCCATCTCTCTAGCCCACACATTCCTTTTTTGACCCAGTTCAGGGCATGGCTGGGCTGAAGTAATGCCAGAACAGTTGGTTCTGGGAGCCAGGACCCATCGGTTCATTTCTACACAGACGATGCCTCTCCTTTCTCCATGATCCAAAGGAGCCACTGCAAGGCGGGAGTGAGGCACTAAGACCCAGAGTCAGGAGAGCCATTGCTTGCACAGGGCTCAGCTCCTGTTCCTACAATATGACCCAGGGAACAAAAGTGGCAGAAGGTGCCGATGCAGGCTTAGCCATGGGCCAGTGGGCCTGTCTCCTAGATCCTGACGGTGCATCATTGGTCCAAGAACAGAGCCTTCCTTGGCCACTAGCATCTCAAGATGGCTTCCCACTAATAAAGGGTCCCCATGGGAAAGCCTGGGGGGTAGGGGGTCAGAGAGACATTCAGATGCCACACACAAGTCCCGTTCCACCTTTGCACTCCATGGCGCTGCAGAAGTGGCTTCTCCCACCACAGCAGGAAGACCAGACCCCTGCACTCAGCTTTGCCTCTGTCTTTAATTTAGGCTGGGTGTCTAAAGCGGGAGTCACCAGTTGTGCAGGCCTTCTGCGACCCCGCCTCCACCCGAGGGGCGCCATGTTCCGGAAATGCCTTTCTGCTCCAGCGCTGGCCAGGCCCCCCTCCACGGCTCTCTCGTGTTTAGTTGTATTTTAGGAGAACTCCAAATCAAATCAGGAAGATCTCATTTCCACAATCATCTGGGGAACCCAAAGGCTCCGGGGAGGCTCTTGAAGCTGAGGATTCGTCCTGGAGGCAGAACTCAGCTCACCCAAAAGTTCTCTTGGTTCCGACCTCTCTGCACACCCAGAAGCCCTCTCGGCCCTCTCCTCTCCGCCCCGGCTAGTCCTCTGGTCCAAGCCACTGTTACTCGTTACCTCTGTGGCTGTCTCTGCCTATCTCCCTGCATCTGCTTTTGTAGGCAGTAACTGACCCCAGATAGACCTAGTTTTTATTTAGGGCAAACACCTCCAGGAAGCACTTCCAAGCCTCCAGTGAAAGAGGTCCCACTTTCTTGCTTGTGGTAAGTGTTAGGCCAGGGATATCCCATGGGGCCCCTGAGTCACGGCCATGGGGCTCACAACCACCCCAAGGTAGTCATCGTCACCCCCATTTTACAGATGAGCAACTGTGGTTAGAGGCTTCCCCCAAAGCCCATGGCTGGCATCACTAAGTGGCTTCTCCTAAACCTGAGGGCCAGCCAGGGTGCTTGGAGACTGAGTGGAAGAGAAAATCTGCACAGTTAGGCCGAGCACCCAGAAGGCACAGCTGCAGCTTGCGTGTGCCCATCCACGGCGTGTGAGAGCCGACCTGCAAGCGTGTGCCCCCACTCCCCCCTGTAAAACATGGCCTGACCTTTGTTCCGCTGGGACCAAGGGTGCTGTCTTGAAGCTGTCCTGTGGAGAAAGGGAAGGCCGGGCCTTTTGTGGCTTTCCCACTCTGGGGCATTGAGCGTGCCTGCCCCTCACCCTCTCCTGGGAAATGTGATGCTCAGCTGGAGGCTAAGGTGGCACCAGTTGGTTCTCCATGCCCAGCTCTGTCTTTGCTGTTCCTCACCAGTTGTAGGCCATATGGCTCCATTATGCTGTGTGCCTCGGTTTCCTTGTCTGTAATGTGGGGTACCTAAATGCCCCCGCCCCTGTGTGTGTGTGTACAGCCCCAGATACCTACAATCTGAGAACTTAGGTGCCTGGGGTGGAGGATCATGAGTTTCAGGCCAACTTGGGTTCCAGTGAGGCCTTGGCTACTTAATGGGTCCTCACCACAAACAAAACAACCACAATAAAATCCCAACAACAAGGAATCTCTGGAAATGCAAACACATGGAGAGGAGGACACGTGGGCAATGGGAAGGTGATAAAGGAATTGTGCTTGAGTCCTTAACAATTCTTCAGCCAAGAAAGAGCATAACCCCTGCTGTGCTTTATAAAAAGGAAAGAGAGATCCAGGATATGTTTGGTAGAAGCTCAGTGTGCTGAGGTGAAGGGGGTGCCCCTGCGGGTCCATGCTGAGGCATCCGTATCCCCCTGGGGTACCAGCCATACAGATAGAGTATGGAATAGAGTTTATTTAGGGACGGGAAGTGGAGGAGGGACTAGAGACAGAGAGAGGCAGAGAGACAGAGGCAGAGGGAAAGGGAGAGGAAGAGGGAGAGGAAGAGGGAGAGGAAGAGGGAGAGGAAGAGGGAGGGGAGGGAAGGGGAAAGATGGGAAGGTGAGGGGTAGGGGGAGAGGGAGAAGAGAGGCCAGGCCAGCCAGGAATACATGGAAGGTGGGAGGTGGGTGGGCAGAGAGGGAGAGGGGCAGAGAGTAAGAGAGTGAGGAGGGGCCAAGCAGCCCCTTTTATAGTAAGCCAGGCCTACCTGGCTGTTGCCAGGTAACTGTGGGGCACGCCTAGAAGGAATGTTAACAATTCTGATTCTCAGGTGAGGTTTAGGTGAACAGGTTTCATCAGGACCGCAGGATCTGCTGCCAGAGAGCCTTTCTCCTTCTCTGCTTGGTTCTCTAGCAGTCATTTGATATGGGGCGCGGGGATGGGGTGGGGTGAGGGAGGAGGTCAATATTTATTCTCCCCTATTCACGGTGGAGAGTTGGGGTGAAGACTAAGCAAGGGGAAACTTCTGCAGAGGCTCCCTTGGGCCCGGACTCTGGACAGACCGTGTGGGTGGGTGCGTCTTCTAAAGTGGAACCTGGGGCTGTCTGTGAGCAGCGAGCCTTGGGCAGGGAGACCCATGGGAAGACCCCCGTTGTGTACAGGCTGTGTGACAAACAGACTGCCCCGATCTGCCCTCTCCACCTCACCCAGGGCCTCTGGGATGTCCCTCCTCACCCGCTCCCCTCCCCCCACCCCGAGGGAAGACACAGAAGAACCCGAGCTCTGGCTCTGAGAAAGGCCCTCTGGGAAAACCCTGGGAAACCTCCCACCTGGTGCAGGTGTGGCTGGTGCCTTTTCTTTTCTTTTCTTTTTTTTTAAGTTCTTTTTTTAGTTGTAATATGGAAATTTTCTACTATGCAAACTTTGCTAGAAATATAACAAGCAAAACTGTTACTAGTGCACTGCTTGGGAAATAAAACTACACAAGGCAGGGTCTCCAGGTATGCCTACCTCAGCTCTCACCAGGGCTCCCCAAACTCTACCTCAGTGTTTATCCACCAAATCCACAGAGCATAGACTTCCTTTTGCTGCTTTCCATGGAAAGCTGTCTTTGGAAATGATGTGTGTGTGTGTGTGTGTGTGTGTGTGTGTGTGTGTGAGAGAGAGAGAGAGAGAGAGAGAGAGAGAGAGAGAGAGAGAGATCTGTATGTGCATGATGTGTATGTGTGGGGACATGTACCGTGTCATATGTGTGTCAGGGAACAACTTTGTGGGGTAGGCTCTCTCTTTCTACCAGGGGTCTAATTCAGGTTACCATGCTGTGTGGTGTCCCAATTTGCTTGTCATAAAAGCAGCTTGGGAGGAAAGCGTTCATTTGTCTCCAGCTCATAGTCCCTCATGGAGGGAAATCAAGGCAGGAACTGAAGCAGGGGTTAAGGAGTCACACTGCTTGCTTCCAGGCTCTCATTCAAGTTCCTAACTCCTTCCTTCCTTCCTTCCTTCCTTCCTTCCTTCCTTCCTTCCTTCTTTTCTACTTTTTCCCATTGTATGACTGCTTCAGTCAAATGCTTGTATGTGCACTTGGTGCCCAAGGAGGTCAGAGAGGCCCTTGGATCCCCTAGGACTGGAGTTACTGATGGCTGTGAGCCACCATGTGGGATCCGAGAACTGAACCTGGGTCCTCTGCAAGAGCGGCAGGTGCTCTTAGCCACTTATCCGTCTCTCCAGCTTTCTCAGTTACCGTTTTAATATACACCCCAGGCCCACCTGCCCAGGGCTGGTACAATCTCCAGCCCACCGTGGGTGGAACCCTTGTACATTAATTAGAGGGCAAGAAGACATCCCTAGATATGTCCCAGGCCAATTTGATGGCGGCCACTCCTCAGTTGAAGCTCCCTCTTCCCAAGTGTTGCCAAGCTGGCATCCAAATTAGCCGCCACACACGGCAGGTACCTTTACTGCTGAGCCATCTCACCAGCCTCGCCAGCCCCTGGAATGCTGTGATTTTAGGTAGAAGGTCGCCCTTCCATAGCCTGACTCATCCGTCTAAGAGGTCTTTGGACAGGGTACCATATTCAGCAGTTATGCTTCGGATTGTTTTCTCTCCTTCCACTCCAACTGTGTTACCCCAGGCAAACATCTCTCTGTGCACATGCCAGCGAATTCCCAAGGCTCAATCCAGAGCCTGTTCAGCCGGACTTAGCCAGACGGTACCAACAGATTCTCTGAAGCTGTTGCGACAGTGCTCCCGGAGGACCTGCGGCTTCCAGTCCCCTCCCCAACACTCATGGCTGTCAGATTTTTAAAATTACTTGCCAATCCATCCTATAGGATACCAGACAATTTGTTTAAATCTAAACCTGATAGATTGGCTTTTGCCTATTGGACTCATATCCGGGAATCTTCTTAACCAAGTAACTGCTGTGTGGCACACGTTGGCCGCGTGTATACGGATGCGGCAGACGAAAGCACCCAGCATTCCCTGCTATTCATTTCTAGAAGCTGCAGCCAGGTCTCCCCCAACCCACCCACTCCCAGTCACGAACTTCCCAGTACACTAGGGAGAGGCTGACTGCTTGAGTGCTGTGCCTCCCCTGGAAAGTTGAAGATGTCTCCCGAAATGAAGAGATACAGCAGAAACTTAAAGAACTAAGCAAGGCGGGCTGACCGGGGGACTCTGACTTCCGGGTAACAGAAATTCCAGGAAAGCAGAAGGAAGTAATTAATTTTTTTTCATGTTTCTTAGAATTGAAGCATGTTAATACTGAGACCAGTGAAAGAAATAGACTCACACGAAGAGATTTCAGGGCACTGGGGACATAGACAATGTCCTCCAAGTTTGCAGAGAAAATGGTGATTCGAAGAATAATGGATGAGAATGGATAATTTAATTGCGCCAGTGGAACCACGGTACAAGGAGAAATGTGTTCAAGGTCTAAAAGAAAGAGGTTTGGTTAAATCTGTGGCAAAGATTAGATCAGACCAACGATAAATGGGAGTTGGTTAGGTCCTGGGAAAACAATGTTATGTCCAGAGAAGCAAGCCATGGTCTCCTGGGAACTCGCTTGACAAAAGATTAGCAGAGATCAGTTTCAAACTCAGAAACTGTAAAAGCAAAAGCCATTTGTTTGGGGGATCTAGGAATGGCGATTAGGGGATCACAGGTTTAGACAGGGCTGGCCAAGAGCACAGAAGCAGCTTGGGAAAGCAACAGAGGACCCAGGAAATCCAAGTCACATGGGCAGGAAGCTGGGTGCAAAGCTTCTCCCAAGCTGGATGTCTGCCATGGGCTGGATCAGTAGGTGCTTTACAGAGCCCACAGTGGCACCCACCTTGTCCTGTCAGGAGGACAACAGTCTCCATTGTCCCGTCTTTGCAACTCCATCATCAACTCCACGTCTCTACCCATTTGAGGGTTTAAACGGTTTTTTTTTTTTAGGGCTGTTTTTGCTTGTGTGTGTGGTTTTGTGGTTTTGTTTTTCTGAGACATGATTTTTTTAGGGCTGTTTTTGTTTGTGTGTGGTTTTGTGGTTTTGTTTTGTTTTTCTGAGACAAGGTCTTACCATGTAGCTTAGTCTGACCTTGAACTCACACCCTCCTTCCCCGCCACACCTTCTGTGGCTCCCTCATTTCTTTGTCTACTGCTTAGCTTTGCAAAGTTAACATACTTCATGGCCTCTAGCTCTTCTTTTATGAGTTTATTGTTGCTGTCTCCTGCCCACATCTGTCATGGCGACTTCTTCCTTACTCTTGAGTGGTAAAGTCACCTTTAAATAGCAAAGTCTACTCATTTTTCACCTACTGTGCACCCCACAAATGCTGCCCATGGGGTCCTTCTCCTTTCAATGTCCTCTTTTAGTATAAAGGGATTTTCTTTTTCTTTTTTCTTTTTCTTTTTTTTAAAGTACTGTTCATTTAATGTACCCTGTAGCTGTCTTCAGCCACACCAGAAGAAGGCATCAGATGGTTGTGAGCCACCATGTGGTTGCTGGGATTTGAACTCAGGACCTCTGGAAGAGCAGTCAGTGCTCTTAACCGCTGAGCCGTCTCCATCTCTCCAGCCCCCTGGTGTTCATTCTGATGTAGCTCAGCTGTGCATGTTTTGACTTGGAGTCCTTACCCATAATTCTTCACAGGTACCTCCCTCTGGTGTCACCCAACCGCATATCCCATTTTCCATCTCTGAGACTCCATGGCACTCAGGCTGCAGCCATCGCCTGCCTCCCACTTATCATGATGGGCAGGAAGTATCGGTGATTCAAACAAAGGAAAAATCCAGAGGTCATAGTAGGGCACATGAGAATTGTGCTCTTACCTGGTTTTGTTTGTTTGTTTGCTCTTTTCCTTCCTTGGTCAGATGTCATTTTCAGTTTACCTAGTTAGACGGGGCCATGCGCTTGACTTGGCCGTGGCGTATGTGTTATATAGTGCACGGTCCTCCATGAGCCCTCAGATTCTCCTCTCTCCTCCTGTCCAGTGTAGAGGAGCTGCTGGGAAGGCACTAGGTGCTGGCGGGGACAGAAGACGGAAGGTGCTTCCTCCTGGAGTGACCAGATGAGAGGCAGTGACTAGCTGGAACCCCATTGCTCTGCATGTGAAAAGTACTACACGTTTATTACGGCGACCCTTCCGGAGAGTTCGGGGGAGGTTTGTTATGGCAGCTCGAGTTATTGAAATCCAGCAGAAAGCCTTTGCACTGGCTGGGGCAGCTGTCACGCATCCTGCGGGCTGGAAACCAGTAGTTTTATTGGTGCAATGTCAGCTCTCGGTTTCATAGATGCACCTTTCTCTGTGCTCTTGCCGTAAGTCAGATCTTGGTATTGGAGTTATGTAGAATTAATTGGGAGAACTTGAGCTTTCGGCTAAGCTCCGAGAAAGGTTAATGGCACTGGGCTAGCTGACAAAGCTTACAGCAGGTGCTTTAATGAGCGGGTACTTTCTTTCTCAAGTTAAATTTTGTTATAGACTGAAGTGCATTTTCCCTGATTCCATAGGTGAAGAGCTAACAGCTCAGGGGACTATGTGGGGGATCCGGGCTTCAAGGAGGTCATTCAGGTAAATTGAGTCACGAGGGTGAGGCTGATGTGCAGTGGTGTCCTCGTGAGGAGAGCTACACCAGGGGCTTGGGGTGTGACTCAGTGGTAGAGCACTTGCCTAGCATGTGCAGGCTCTGTGTTCTGTTAGGTGGGGGCGGGGGGGGAGAGCAAGAGGGAGGGGGAGGGAGGGAGGGAGAGAGAGAGAGAGAGAGAGAGAGAGAGAGAGAGAGAGAGCAGAATATGTTCACAAGGAAGAAGACCATGAAAGTTGGATATCTGCAAGTCAAGGATTGAACCTTCTGGAGACACCAGCCCTGTGGACACCTTGAACTTTGACTTCTAGTCTCTAAAGATGTAATAAAGAAATTTTCTGTTGCTTACAATGCCCTGACTATAGTGTTTTGTTACAATATCCCTAAAAGAATAATATAGTTCTTTTTTCTTTAGTGATAAAATGTAACAATAAAAAAGAAATCTACTCATAATTTCACTTCCTAGGAACAACCATTGAGAAAGTTTTAACCATGGGCTGGAGAGATGGCTCAGTGGCTAAGAGCACTGACTGCTCTTCCAGAGGTCCTGAGTTCAAATCCCAGTAACCACATGATGGCTCACAACCATCTGATGCCCTCTTCTGGCGTGTCTGAAGACATCTACAGTGTACTTATATATTATAAATAAAATAAGTATTTAAAAAAAAAGGAAAAGTCTTAACCAGACATGGTGGGATATTCCTTTAATCCCAGCAGCGGGGGGGGGGGGGGGGCAGGGGCAGAGGTAGGGGGATCTCTGTGAGTTCCAGACTAGCCAGAGCTACCCTGTCTCAGGAAAAAACAAAAAAAGAATGAAAAAATGTTATTGCAGCTATTTCCAAATATGGGGTCATTCTCTGTGTTTACAATTTAGAATCTGCCTAATGTCCTATTGTCCACATGTTCCACTTGTATATAGTTATTTTTCAGGTCCTCACAGTAATAAATGTTCAGCATAAAATATTCAAATATCATAATGCAGAAAGCAAAAGCCTTTGCATTTCTTCTATGCTGACTGGGTTTTTTTCTACTGTTTTTGAGTCAACCTTTTAAAACCCTTTGTTGTTTTGGCTTTTGTTTGCTTGCTTGTTTTTTTTTAAACATTTATTTATTATGAATACATCATACAGCTTTCTGCCTGCAGTATTCCTGCAGGCCAGAAGAGGGCACCAGATCTGGTTATAGATGGTTGTGAGCCACCATGTGGTTGCTGGGAATTGAACTCAGGACCTCTGGAAGAGCAGATAGTGCTCTTAACCACTGAGCCATCTCTCCAGCCCCCCTTTTTTGTTTTTTGAGACAGATTTTTCTACCATATAGCTCTGGGTGTCCTGCAACTTCCTATGTAGACCAGGCTGTCCCTAAACTCAATGAACTCGTGGTTACAGTCAATCTTGTTAAGTAGGCGCTCGCGCTCTCTCTCTCTCTCTCTCTCTCTCTCTCTCTCTCTCTCTCTCTCTCTCTCTCTCTCTCTCTCTCTCTCTCTCTCTCGCCCTGGTTGTCCTGGAACTCACTCTATAAACCAGGTTGGCCTCGAACTCAAAGATCTTCCTGTCTCTGCCTTCCATGTGCTGGAACTAAAGGCGTGTGCCACTACAAAATGGAGGACTCCCTTTCTCCAAGCACAGACGCCTGACTGGATCTGAAGAAGCACACGAGCCTGCTCTAGCTTCCCATCCGTTTGATAATTAGGTGCTGTGTTATGACCAATCAGCCCTTTCCTAAGAGCCCTTACATACCCTACCCCCGAGCAGTAAAGCTGTGCTGTCTCACTGAAACTGTCTCTCTGGAGGTCCTTTAGTGCTCAGTGCTTCTGCCACCCCCCGCCCCCAGGAGAAAGGAGACCCATTATCTAATCTCTCTGAGCACAAATATTCTCATCTGTAAAACGGGATCACAACTGTGCCTATCTCTAGGGTTGAGGTGAGAATTAAATGCAAGATTCGCATCGCTCATTATATTTGACACAATTCCTAGCTCGGACAGCACCATGGTGTTTGGAGCAGACATGGGGTCTCAATAATTCCAGGAAACTGACTAGACACTCTAGAAGCCCAGAGAGGGACTGGTAGACCAGCACTTCACTTCCTGTTGCTTATCCAATCTTTGAGAAGTTTGCCCAAGGCTTAATTGGCCCAGGAAACCCCTGCTGGAAGGCTGATCTCTCACACTGTCTCTGATGCCTGCCTTGGGCTAGACCAAGGACTGGAAGATCATGCAGGCGGCTGATTTAAAAATCTGTTTTCTCCACAGCTGAGAATGTAACTCGGTTGGCAGAAGCACAGAATTTGATATCCACTGCCACGCAAACCAGGCCATGATGGCCTACGGCTTAATCCTAGTTCTTGGGAACTAGATGCACCGAGATTAGCAGTCCAAGATCATCCTTGGCTACCTAGGCAGTGTGAGGGCCGGAGTGATGGCTCAGCTGTTCAGAGCATCGGCTGCTCTCCCAGAGGACCCAGGTTCAGTTCCCAGCACACACACACAGCTTCTCACAAACACATGTAACGCCATTTTCAGAGGATCTGGTGCCTGTTCTGGCCTGCTTGGGCACCAGACATGCTCACGGTGCGCAGACATACATGCAGGCAAAACACTCGCACACATGAAATAAAAACAAGTCAGTCTTACAGGGCATGATGGTTCACACTTTTAATCCCAGCACCTGGGAGGCAGGGGCAGGTGGATTTCTTGAAGTGAGTTCTAGGTCCACCTGATCTACATGGGGAGTTCCAGGCCAGCCAGGACTGCATAGTGAGATTGTGTCTCAAAAAGAAAAACTTTAAAAATATTAAACACAGAATTGTGTTATGATTCATAATTTTTGGGAATGCACTGACATAGTCAGAGGCAAAGTTCCCAAGAGATGTTTTGGTTCAAAGCACTGTATCACAATAGTCACGGTATAGAAATAACTCAAGTGCCCATTAGCATAGGCAGAGATAAAGAAAATGTATCTACACACAAGGGAATATTATTTGGTCTCAAAAAGGAGGGAAATTCTGGAAGGTTCTGCAACATAGGCAGACTCTGAGGACAACTCTACTAATGAGATAAGCAACAAAACAAATACAAAATCCACTTCTGTGGGGTCCCAGGAGCAGTCGGTTGGCCAGGACCTTTCCCAGGGAAGGCAGTTGTTGGAGGAAAACGGGAAGGTATTAACTCTGTGAGGTGAAGGGGCTTTGGAGGTGGGAGGTGGCCATGCTTAACCTAAAGCGGAACTGTATTCAGTGCCGCAGCCAGGACCCTTGAACGCAGTCACGTGATGAGGGTTTGCTCCATTCTTTCCCCAACAACGAAGAAAAAAATTGCTTCTTGGGCTTTCTCATTGCCCTAGCTGGGGAGTTCTAAGCACCGCACCTGGCCTCACGCGCACAGAGGGCAGGGGGCAGAGATGCTCTCTGAACTCCTGGTACACTCACTACCCTGCCAACTCGCTGCCTTTTTTCCAGACCTCAGGTGTTTCCAAGGACGTGGATGCCAAGGCTCCTTCCCAGCGCCGAGGAGCTCAGATGAGGATGAGAGTGGAAACAGGTACTTTTTAAAAAGTAGAGAATTATAAATTCAATCGAAAATCACACTCAGTATTCCAAGATTAAAAACATTCTTTAGAAACTGGCTTATTAGAGTTCATGCTTCCTGCGTTGTGCGAGCGTGTGGGCGGGAGGGAGGGGGCCGGGTCAGCAGGGCTCTCGGTAGGGGGCAAGCAGGTGAAATGATTATAAAAGATGTCAAATAAATGGTCCTTTTTCTCTTGCCAGGAGATAAGGAAAGGTAATTTGGTCTGTCAGTTGCGCACACAGAAGACGTCATGGTCAACTGCATTAATACTGAATACTTTGTCCAGAGTCACAGAGCTAAAAGAAATTACAGCATCTCGCTGCTGTGAATTCTGGCATGACTCTCAGCAGACCTTCCCCACCTGAATTCACAAGAGACGCTAAGAATGAAAGGCAGGCTTCCCTCTGGGACTTCATTTCCACAGCTAGTCCGGTCTCTGCTCCATCCTCCTGGGTCTGATTTTGGCTGGACACAATCCCAGCCGTTTCTCAGGATTCCCTGGGGACCACCTGTGTCTCTGGTCCCAGACTTCGCTGGGCCTTTCCCTGCCTCTGCTTGTTGATCCTTAATGCACACCCGTCAAAAACAACTTCCTCCAAGGGACTTCTTTAGGGTACCATGCAGTCTCCCTCCATCCCCTACCACCTTTCCCTGTGCACCACACATACACTAAACAGTTACAGTGGGTGTGTCCTGTGCCTGTGGCCTTCCCCTAACACCCAGGGACTGCTTGGATGAAAGACTCCCAAGGTGGCCATCCTAGGACTGGGCAAAAAGGATATGTCAAGGAGGTCTCTAGAAATCGCTTTTTAGAAAACGGTCTATAGCTGTATTGGTTAGTTTTGTGTGTCAACTTGACACAAGCTGGAGTTATCACAGAAAAGGAGCCTCCCTTGAGGAAATGCCTCCATGAGACCCAGCTGTAAGGCATTTTCTCAACTAGTGATCAGGGTGGGAGGACCCATTGAGGGTGGTGCGGTCCCTGGGCTGGTGGTCTTGGGTTCTATAAGAGAGCAAGCTGAGCAAGCCAGGGGAAGCAAGCCAGTAAGTAACATCCCTCCATGGCCTCTGCATCAGCTCCTGCCTCCTGACCTGCTTGAGTTCCTGTCCTGACTTCCTTTGGTGATGACCAGCAATGTGGAAGTGTAAGCTGAGTAAACTCTTTCTTTCCCAACCTGCTTCTTGGTCATGATGTCTGTGCAGGAATAGAAACTCTAAGACAATAGCAGAGCGTATATGTTTGTTTTCCAATTCTGGTTCTTTTTAAATTTCAATTGAAAATTTATTTTGAGACAGGATTTTGCTGTGGAACCGTGTCTAGTTGGAACTCACAGAGATTTACATGCCTCTGCTCCCAAACGCTGGGATTAAAGGTAAGGACCAGTCTTACAATCTTCTTTTTTTTCCTTCCTTCCTTCCTCCCTCCCTTCCTTCCTTCCTTCTTTCTTTTTCCTTTCTTTCTAGACAAGGTAACCCAGGGCTAGCTTTGAACTCACTAGACTGACTTTAGATTCACAGAAACCCTCCTGCCTTGGGCTTCTGAGGGAAGGGATTGCAAGTGTCCACCTCCAAGTCACCACTGTTTTTGAGCTGGTGCTGGGTTAGGGTTAGAAAGAAACTGGGATGCTCTCTGAGTTTGTTGTCTGTTTGGGCCCCCACAGGAAGCTGCATTCGGAGCCCTTGGTGGATGGATGAAGGCCTCTGCACTTTTTGGGACTTGCTTGTCTCTGGCTGTTGAGCCCCTTTCAGGGCAGTTCCCCTCCCTCATGTTGTAAGTACTGCCTTGTTATTAAGCTGTTCACTCAATCAATTTTATTATCCGTTAATTATGCATTAGCATTCGAAGAAAATGAATATCTGCCCAGTTGCTTAAACCCAACTATTAGCTATGCATTCTTTCCCTTCCTTTAGATGAACATCTGTTGTCTCCTGCTAAGGCAGAAGCCGGGATTGGAGCGAGAGCTATCAAGGAGGCTCTAACACAGACCAGGAGACTCTTCTTAGCCCTGAGGGTTGGGCTGCTGTGGGTCTGGGGGACACTGGGAAGTGAGGTGCACCATGTGTCAGGAACCTTAGCTGTCAGGAAGTGGGGCTGGGTGGGGGTTGGGTGGGGTGGGGTTTTGGGGTGGGTGAGGGTGGGGGTGGGGTCTGCGCAAAGATTAGTTTGATGGATTGTGGGGTTGGGGGAAGTGGGAGGAGCCCCATGCAAGAATGAAGTAGGTGCTGATGTGAAGCCCAGAGGACTGGTCTCTGAGTCACCTAACTCAAAACTCCTTGGAGGCCAGCCTCCTCAGTCCCCGGGGGACCCAGACTTGCTGTGTGTGACATGGGCCATCAACCAGCATACGGAGCCCTTCTACGATGGGTTTATAGCAGATGCGTTATATGACGACTAACCAAAAAGTCAGAACTATCCAAAGCTTGCTCCAAATCCCTAGTCTACACCATGAGAATAGGCACTGACTGGCCAAGGGGTTGACTGTTCTAATCCTAGGACCCATAGTCAGGGAGATGTCCAGCTTGGCCTGGGGTGAAGATGCCCAGAGAGACCATATTGTAGTCAGTATCTTAGGGGTCATAAATTAAATTTGGCTGGTGCCAAATTTTGAAGCTGTTTTTAACTAAGAATTTTTTTGTTTTTACATTTTTAAATGGTTACAAAAATCGAAAGAAGAAAACCACTCTGACCCTTAAGGATTATAAGAACTCATGTTCTGCTGGGCCGTGGTGCACACTCCTCTAAACCCAGCATTCTGGAGGCAGAGGCAGGTGGATTTCTTAGTTTGAGGCCAGCCTGGTGTACAGTGAGTTTCAGGACATCGGGGCTACACGGAGAAACCCTGTCTCGAGAAAACCAAAACCAAAACCAAACCCAAACGAAAACAGAAAATAGGAATCAAGTTTTGTTGGAACACGGCTTATTTACTTAATGCACACGACTCTACCTGTGGCTCTGAGGGCTCCGGAGCAATGGCCCAGTGCAGCAACGAGGAGACCTTGCACCCTGAGAAGGCTAAACATGGATGGCCCAGCCAGTTAGACTTCAGGACCTCTCTGGGGCAGTCACAAGGGGATTTTAGTGTTTTAAAGATTTAATTTTAATTATGTGCATGTGCACGCGCGTGTGCGTCTGTGTGTGTGTATGTGAGTGTGTGTGTATGTGTTTGTGTGTGTATGTGTGTGTGTATGTGTATGTGTGTGTGTGCGCACGCGTGCATGTGTGCGCATGTGTTGTGTGTGTGTATGTGTGTGTATATGTGTGTGTGTGTGTGTGTGTGTGTGTGTGTGTGTGAGTGTGTGACATGCAGGTTCTCATGAACACCAGAGGCATCTGATCTCTGGAACTGGAGGTTGCTGGAGAGTAGTACACACTCTTACACCCTGTGTCACCTCTCCAGCCCACAAGGGAGCTTTCTCAATGACGATCTGAATGGGACATCCCAAATTATTTTGAGACCTTTGGTTAGATTTCCTTCGTCAACACTGAAGCACTTTCTTGTTTGGGTGTTGGGGAGACAGAGGGAATTCAGAACTGGGGGAAGGCCTTGTGTAGAGGCATTTAAACTGCGGCACGGTGGGTGTGTGTCAGGCTTGGTTTGTTGTAAGAAACACCCCAGGTACGGGAGAAGAGAAAATGGCTGGGGTGGTTCATGTTTCAGAGATTTCAGACCGGGGTCAGTTTGTGCTGTTGCTTTGGGTCCTGTGAGGGGTCAGATATCATGGCAGGGGAATAACTGGCCATGGAAAACAAGAGAAAAGAAGGTCAAATGGTGTGCGTCCTAAAATCCTTTCCAAGGTCAGGTCCCCAATTAAGTACAGACTTCCCACCAGGTCCGACCTCCTAAAGGGTCCCTGTCAAGAGTCCTTTGGGTATCCTTTAAAAGTCACACTTTCAGGGCTCAGTGAAATGCTTGTCTGGCACATGGAGGGATGTGGGTTCAAAACCCAGTACTATAGAAACAATTTAAAGATTCTAACCATAGTTGAGGGTCTAGGCCTATGGTAAATTTTAACAAAACAGTAGGAGGCATAGGAAGCTTATGGTTGGCTCTGCCTTGAGAAATCTGAAAAGGCTTCTGAGAAGAGGTGATGCCTGAGGGTAGCAATCGTCTGGAAAGCCTGAGGGACATCCCCTGTGTTATGTGGTGCAGATCTGCAAAAGTTCCTGGCAGCCCTGGTCAGTGGGCCTTAGGGTAGTGTGACTGTGAGGGAGAGACCGTAACTCTGTGGAGCATAGGCAATCAAGGAACCCATTGACTCCAGAGAGGCAGAAGTCTGGCAACCAGGCCTGGCTGGTGACAGGGCATAGGCGCTGTCCGTGAGCCTCAGAGCTCACCCAAAGGGACCCGGGGCTGGAGGGCAGAGTCACCACAGAGGGAAGGAGCAGTTCTCCAGGAAAACTTACAGACAGCATGCATATCTATTCCAAAGAGTAAGAAGGACCCTTCTAGGCAGAGTGGACCGAAGTCTGTGACCTGGATATTGCCCAGAATTCTAGTCTCAGGCTCTTGGGGGTGCAGGATGCTGCTCTGAGCTGAGCTGCTGGCTTCCCTTTCCCAGGTAGCAGCAACTGCTGACCTCTGAACTCAGAAGTGGGGGAGAAAAGCAGCAGCCCCTCCCTCCTCTCCTTCTAGTGTTGGGGCTCCTACTGCACTGGGAGTCCCAGGCTTAAGTTCTTTCCAAGCAAGGGCGTACAAGTGCCTTGCTTCTCGGGCTCCCACTGCCCAGCTTCCAACTGCAGGAATTAAATTTGTGCAGTGCATTTAACAGACAATGAACATTGTCCAAGGTCACAGATACATGTTGGGATTACAAGACACGACACTGAGCAGAGACCAGCGGTCATCCACAGCCCTGTGATGGCTGCCTGCACACACTGCCTGTGCCTGGATGCACAGAGCAGACATGGCCCTGTGGGCCATCGGACAGCCCCTCACGCTGCACCCTGCTTGTTCTGTATGCAATGCCTCATCTTTGTGTTTTAATATTTTAATTAATTCTTTAAGCATTTCGTATAATGGGTTTTTAGCATGTGTATTGTATGTATCCTGTATCATCCTGTTCCTCCCCCCCAACTCCTGCCAGATCCATCTACCAGCTTCTGTACCCTCCCAAGTTCACTTCTCTCCTTCCTCCCCCTCCTCCTCTCCCTCCCTCCTCTTCCTTCCCCTCCTCCCCTTCCTCCTTCCCCTCTTTCCCTCCTCCCCTTCCTCCTTCCCCTCTTCCCTTCCTCCCCTTCTTCTTCCTCCTCTCCCTCCTCCCCTTTCTCCTCCTCCTTCCCCTCCACTTCCTCCCCTCCTCACCTTCTCCCCTTTCTCCTCCTTCCCCTGTTCCCTTCCTCCCCTCCTCCCCATCTTCCCCCTCCTCCTCCCCCTTCCTCCCCCTCCTCTTCCTCCTTCCGCTCCTTCTTCTTAACCTTACAGATTCCATCTGTGCTGTCCATGTAGTCGTGGGTGTGCGGTCATCTACTGGAGCTTGTTCGACCTATCAGGGGCCACACTATCAAAGAAAACTGAATCTCCCTTCCACAGAAGCTACCAGCAGTCAGTAGTTAGAGCTTGCAGCAGTTAGTTTCCTATTGCTGTGATAGAACACTGTGACCAAGGAAGGCAACTTATAAAGCAAAAGGAGTTTAATCTCACTTATGGTTCCAGAGGGTTAGAGTCCACTCACCCATGGTGGTGAGAACAGAGCAAGGCAGCAGGAGTAGCTGGATGCTCACATCTCGGACCACAGGCAGGAGACAGAGCGCACACTGAGGAAAACAGGAGGCCTTTGAAGCCTCAAGTCCTGCACGATGACACACTTCCAACAAGGTCATGGGACATTCTCACTCAAACCACTACAGGGCTCATGCATCTTCCACCCTCCATGCTGGGGCTCTGCCTGGCTCGCTCTTGTGCAGGTCTGGTGCATGGCTGTTGGGAGTTCTTGAGTGCAGTGGTCCAGACACTGTGTCAGCTCTGGTGCTCCCCAACCTCTGGCTTTTACAGTGTTTCTTCTCTCTCTTCTGAAATAGTCCCTGAGCCCTGGGGAGGGGGCGATATACGGTCCCATTTGCAGTCAAGCACTGCACCGATGCTCTGGTCAGCTGTCAGTCTGTTAAGGGCCATTCACTACACAGGTCACTTCCCTGAGGAGGCTTGGGAGCTGGACTGATTTATGGGTAGAGAAACAAAGACTTAGAGGCAGGTCGATGTCCTGTGACAGAACTTCTTAGAGATGGCCTCTGCAGGAGTGGCATGCTTGTTTCCTTACATATTTAAAATATGCATAAGGAGACTGACCGCCTGGCACCTCTGGCTTTCAGCTCTGAGCAACATAACCTGAGGAGGCCAGAGAGCCAGGCCATCCAGTCCTCTGGTTTCATGGGTGGGGAAACTCAAGCCCAGAGAAGACTCCG
The DNA here is from genome assembly GCF_021556685.1 of Rattus norvegicus. Taxonomy (NCBI): domain Eukaryota; kingdom Metazoa; phylum Chordata; class Mammalia; order Rodentia; family Muridae; genus Rattus; species Rattus norvegicus. The sequence continues at coordinate 64,475,382 of NC_141538.1, read as the reverse complement.
GATGGTTATTCCAAATGCCAGGACTACAAGGTGGCCCAAGGATCCAGCCTGCTGCATTAGAATTCCCGGGAGGAGCACTTAGGGGCTCTGTATGGGGTGCTGCTTCTAAAGGGTTTTAGGGACACTTGAATTCTTTCTCATTTGACCCCTCCACCCCTTTATAATTCAGAGTGGGAAACATTGCTTTTCTTGACCTTAAAGATTAGGGCTACCAAATTGTTCACTTCTGTACAATTAGAGACTAATTTTAAGCAAATTAAATGTAACCTTCATTTAGGAGTAATCTTTAAATGAGGCACTTTTATGCCAAACTCAATAGTTATATAAAAATCTGTTAGGTATGGAAAGATGGGTCATGGGCTATCACTACCTCCGTGTCCCTTTCCTTCCTCCAGCCTGGCTTTGGGACTTGCTTTGACCAATAGAATGTGACGGAAGTTGAGATGTGGTACACTCCTCCTCCAACCTTATGATCCAGCCCCCAACCAGCCATCCACAAGATGGGGACTAGGCCATGTTGAGTCAGACAGTTGATGACAGGTGCATTGGTAGCCCACTGAAGACGAGCTGAAGCCGGCAGCTCAGTGGATCCCACCTGTCCTAGAGATTCCCAGAACAGATACATCTTGTTCAAAACAACCTAACTTCAAGTTGGATGGTTCTTCACAGTTGCTGATAGATAGAGGAGAGGGAGGCGTGTTTAAAGTATCCACCACAGAGTGTAGAGGCGATATTCTCTGTGATAGCCCACACATGCTCACTCTGAGGAGGAATGATTATTCTCTGTGATAGCCCACATGTGCTCACTCTGAGGGGGAATGATTATTCTCTGTGATAGCCCACATGTGCTTACTCTGAGGAGGAATGATTATTCTCTGTGATAGCCCACACACGCTCACTCTGAGGGGAATGATTATTCTCTGTGATAGCCCACACACACTTACTCTGAGGAGGAATGATTATTCTCTGTGATAGCCCACACACACACTCTCTGAGGAGGAATGATTATTCTCTGTGATAGCCCACACACGCTCACTCTGAGGAGGAATGATTATTCTCTGTGATAGCCCACACACGCTCACTCTGAGGAGGAATGATTATTCTCTGTGATAGCCCACACACACACACTCTGAGGAGGAATGATTATTCTCTGTGATAGCCCACACACGCTCACTCTGAGGAGGAATGATTATTCTCTGTGATAGCCCACACACACACACACTCTGAGGAGGAATGATTATTCTCTGTGATAGCCCACACACACTCACTCTGAGGAGGAATGATTATTCTCTGTGATAGCCCACACACACTCACTCTGAGGAGGAATGATTATTCTCTGTGATAGCCCACACACACTCACTCTGAGGAGGAATGATTATTCTCTGTGATAGCCCACATGTGCTCACTCTGAGGAGGAATGATTATTCTCTGTGGTAGCCCACACACACGCTCTCTGAGGAGGAATGATTATTCTCTGTGATAGCCCACACACGCTCATTCTGAGGAGGAATGATTATTCTCTGTGATAGCCCACACACACACACTCTGAGGAGGAATGATTATTCTCTGTGATAGCCCACATGTGCTCACTCTGAGGAGGAATGATTATTCTCTGTGATAGCCCACACACACTCACTCTGAGGAGGAATGATTATTCTCTGTGATAGCCCACACACACTCACTCTGAGGAGGAATGATTATTCTCTGTGATAGCCCACATGTGCTCACTCTGAGGGGAATGATTATTCTCTGTGATAGCCCACACACACTCACTCTGAGGAGGAATGATTATTCTCTGTGATAGCCCCCACACACTCACTCTGAGGAGGAATGATTATTCTCTGTGATAGCCCACACACACTCACTCTGAGGAGGAATGATTATTCTCTGTGATAGCCCACATGTGCTCACTCTGAGGGGAATGATTATTCTCTGTGATAGCCCACACACACACACACTCTGAGGAGGAATGATTATTCTCTGTGATAGCCCACACACACTCACTCTGAGGAGGAATGATTATTCTCTGTGATAGCCCACACACACTCACTCTGAGGAGGAATGATTATTCTCTGTGATAGCCCACACACACTCACTCTGAGGAGGAATGATTATTCTCTGTGATAGCCCACATGTGCTCACTCTGAGGAGGAATGATTATTCTCTGTGGTAGCCCACACACACGCTCTCTGAGGAGGAATGATTATTCTCTGTGATAGCCCACACGCTCACTCTGAGGGAAATGATGAGTGGAAATATCCTCACATAGCACAGAGATGAGTGAGGGTTGAAGGGGATAATTTCCAGTTTCTCTTCCCCCTTCCTCCTCTCTCTCCTCTCCTCTCCCCTCTTCTTGACAGTGCTGACATCTGAACCCTGGCTTCACATACATCAGGCAAGCATTCCACCCATGGCATTCTTTCCCCCTTTCTAAATTTCCTGGGATGCCATCGCATTTCTTTTACAGAAATGCCCTTTCATAAAGTACCAGCTGGCCCTGCTGGAGTGACAACAGCCCATCATCCAGACTGCCACTGGAACATGTCCCCATCTGTCTGAAAACTAGTGGTTGACACAGGCTAGAAAGACCCACTATCACATATGGAAGGTCAAGCCACTCTCTCACCCCATTCCACAGCACTGGGCATCCATAAATACAACTGGTCTCCATCGGACTTCCCCGTGGTCTCAATGCCGCTCTGACTAAGGGATGCAGGCTCAGACCTCCCTGTGGTCTCAGTGCTGCCCTGGCTAAGGGATGCAGGCTCAGACTTCCCCATGGTCTCAATGCCGCCCTGGCTAAGGGATGCAGGCTCAGCTGTTCCACCGGCTCTACAGCAAAGGCCCCATGTCAGCTAGCTCACATAATTCTCCCAAACGCCTCCTCCTCTGTGGGAAGCAGGCGAGGAGGACCTTCCTTCCTCACTTAAACCCACTCTGGTTTCCTGTAACGCTACCTTCATCCTTGCTCATCTCTCTGTCCAACCTCTGCGTCAGGGTCCAGCGTCACACAGAATGCATTTTGGTTTCCCTAGCCCTGCCTCAGGGACCATAACAGAGGCAGGATAAAGGGAAAGTTATTCAGGGAGAAGCTAGAAACTGTCACTCCTAACCTCTTTGATAACGTGAGGATGAAGCCTTTGTGTGCGGTGGGGACGTGGTCCACTGTCTGCTGACATAACAATTGCATGATAACTTGAGTAGCATGTATAGAGGTTTTCAATGAGGGTCTCACTGTTGATATGTAGCTGTGGCCGACCTTGAACTCCTGCTCTTCCTGCTTCCACCTCCCAAATCCAGCAATTACAGGCACACGATGCCACACGAAGAGAGGTTTGATTGGCTCACGATTCTGGCTGACGAGTCTGACAACATAATGTTAGCCCTGGTGAGGGACCACCGGGGCTGTGTGGAAATGTGGTAAAGGGGTCAGGACTCTAACCCCTTCCTGCGGACATTAACCCACTGTGGAAATGGAACTTGGAGATGCCTTTATGTCCTCCTCCTAGGTTCTTTTCTAAAGCTTGTAGCCCCTCAACATTGCCACACTGGGCACTAAGCTTCTAATGCGTCGAGGCCTTGGGGAACAACTCACTTCTGTACGGTAGCCTGATGGGACCTTGACTACAGACCCATTCCCATATTCTTCCTATATAGCTAGAGTGTGGCTGGGCCAGCTGGGCCAGGGGACAGAGGGGACACTCACGCTGATTGAGCCTACGCCTCAAGGTCCAGACCTTGAATGCTTCTCTGGCCTGTGGCAGGTGGAGCCTGAGTTGTGTGACAATCCATACCCCAGGGTCTTCGTGGTGTCACCGTCCTGAGGAGAACCCTGTCAGCATCCTCCCAGGCTGCTGCTGAATGCTACGCTCTGGGAGGACCACTAGGAGAGCCCCAAAGAACTGTCACCATCAGTGGCCACTGAAGGGCCAATTAACTGTGTTCTGTTTTATTTGGGGGTGTTGACAGTGAGCCCCTCTCTTCACATATGCCATCCGGCTGGGGTGGATTTAGTAGCTAAAAATGGCCAGGAACAATAAAGTTTAGAAACTCAAGAGTGGCAGAGAGGTAACAGTGTTTTGTTTTTTTTGTTTTTTGTTTTTCCTTTTTTTCGGAACTGGGGACCGAACCCAGGGCCTTGCACTTGCTAGGCAAGCGCTCTACCACTGAGCTAAATCCCCAACCTGAGAGGTAACAGTTTTGTTCTTTCGAGAATTTATTTTAAGCTCGGCATGGTGTTTCATGGCAATTCAGAGGGCATGTAGCTTCTAGGCATCCTCCTGGGCACAGTCTAAACAGCCGTTGCCTTATGTGTCAGCTAGCCTGTCCCTGAATTGCCCACCCAAAGCATTCACCATGTGAGGAGCACAGCGACCTCACAACCATTTGTTAAGGTCACTTTTCCAAATATTGGGGGGGGGGCTGTTGACAAATTCCACCACCCTTCAGAGACCTGGTTAGCATTCTTGGTGGCTCTGGTCCCCAAAGGCCAGCTAAACCGAGGACCTAGACCCTGTTTCTATTATCACCACAGACGGCCCCTCCCTCTTCAGCAGAGTTAACAACACAGATGAGGCGCTCAGTCCTAACCGCCAGCCGCCCTTCTTGGCATCTTAGACATTTAAATTGGACACAGTCCTTTGGGAAATGTAATTTTATTCATGGAGACTGCCCCATCTAATTTGAATACAGAATTGTGTGCTGGCAAGATATGGTAACACCAATGGCTTCTCCTTTCTTTCCGCTTCCATGCCCAGTCTGCTTGAGGGCACCGTGAGTCAGAGGGAAAGGGGCACTCCAGCACTGGGTAAGAAAGAACATGGACGACGGGTGTGAAAGTCACGTTAAGCCAATTGATCAGAGCACGGCCGGAATCCTACTGGATGTGACAGAAGCGGATTCCCGTAGTCCCACAGTACAGTTTTCTCATCTGTGAGTGGCAAGAGCTCTAGGCACGTGGGGCTGTGGGAACCACCTGACATGGACGCTTGGAGCAAATGCTGCATGAAATACACCAGTATCGGGGCTGGGGATTTAGCTCAGTGGTAGAGCGCTTACCTAGGAAGCGCAAGGCCCTGGGTTCGGTCCCCAGCTCCGGAAAAAAAAGAAAAAAAAAAAAAACTATTGAGTTCGAAATACACCAGTATCAAGCCTTCGGAATATTGGACACAGGAATTTAAAGCAGTATTGGTTTGGGTCACCTCCTCTCCCCCTTCTTTCTCCTCCTCCCCTCCCCCTTTCTCCTCTTTGAATTGCAGATACCCAACACAGAGCCTTACACATGCTAAGCAAGAGCTCTACCATGGAGCCACACCCTGACTCCTAGGCCTGTATTGTAATAATTTTTAAAGACAAGGTTTTAGGTAGCCCAGGCTGGCCTTGAACTGTCTGTAGCTGAGCTACAGCTGACCTAGAATTTCTGGCTCACCTGACTCCCTCTCCTGAGTGCTGGGATTGCAGACCTGTGCTAACCATGCCTGCTAGACGAATTCTACCAACTGAGCTACCTTTCCAGCTGCTAGACAAGGCTGCTTCCGGGCTGTGTGCTCTGTGCTGGAGAATCATCAAGTTTGAGGAGGATCAAGAGCCTGCACTAGAGGAAATCTCCACAAACTGAGCGGGAAGCATGGATGTGCCAGCCTTCCAAGTCAGTGGGAATGGAGCACTAGTGAGGACAGGCCAGCATCTGGGAAGGATGCTTCTGGGCATGTGTCCGTACTGAAGACAGCAATCAGAGTTCCAATCACTGCAGCGGTGCAAAGGCACGGTACTCCTGTGAGATCGATGGGCACGTGTGGCTCTATGATCAGATAAGTGACATGTGCCAATGAATGCTGAGGGAGAAGACCACCCGGAAACAGCCTCATCTGTGACCATCAGCTGCCCTGTCAGGCACTGGGGGTACAGAGCAGGGTGTCAGGCACTGAGGGTACAGAGCAGGGTATCAGGCAGTGGGGGGTACAGAGCAGGGTGTCAGGCACCGGGGGTACAGAGCAGGGTGTCAGGCACCTGGGGTACAGAGCAGGGTGTCAGGCACCGGGGGTACAGAGCAGGGTATCAGGCACTTGGGGTACAGAGCAGGGTGTCAGGCACTGGGGGTACAGAGCAGGGTGTCAGGCACTGAGGGTACAGAGCAGGGTGTCAGGCAGTGGGGGGTACAGAGGAGGGAGTCAGGCAACAGGGGTACAGAGCAGGGTGTCAGGCAGTGTGGGGCTCAGAGGAGGGTGTCAGGCACCGGGGGTACAGAGCAGGGTGTCAGGCAGTGTGGGGCTCAGAGCAGGGTGTCAGGCACCGGGGGTACAGAGCAGGGTGTCAGGCAGTGTGGGGCTCAGAGCAGGGTATCAGGCACTGGGGGTACAGAGCAAGGTGTCAGGCACTGTGGGGCTCAGCAGGGTATCAGGCAGTGGGGGGCTCAGAGAAGGGTGTCAGGCAGTGGAGGGCTCAGAGCAGGGTGTCAGGCACTGGGGATACAGAGCAGGGTGTCAGGCAGTAGGGGTACAGAGCAGGGTGTCAGGCACTGGGGGTACAGAGCAGCGTGTCAGGCACTCGGGGGCTCAGAGCAGGGTATCAGGCACTGGGGCTCAGAGCAGGGTGTCAGGCACTGGGGGTACAGAGCATGGTGTCAGGCACTGGGGGTACAGAGCAGGGTGTCAGGAACTGGGGGTACAGAGCAGGGTGTCAGGCACCGGGGGGTACAGAGCAGGGTGTCAGGCAGTGGGGGTACAGAGCAGGGTGTCAGGCACCGGGGGTACAGAGCAGGGTATCAGGCAGTGTGGGGCTCAGAGCAGGGTGTCAGGCAGTGTGGGGCTCAGAGCAGGGTATCAGGCACTGGGGGTTCAGAGCAGGGTGTCAGGCACTGTGGGGCTCCGAGCAGCGTATCAGGCAGGGGGGGCTCAGAGCAGGGTGTCAGGCAGTGGAGGCCTCAGAGCAGGGTGTCAGGCACTTGGGGTACAGAGCAGGGTATCAGGCACGGTGGGCTCAGAGCAGGGTATCAGGGACTGGGGGTACAGAGCAGGGTGTCAGGCATTGGGGGTACAGAGCAGGGTGTCAGGCACTGGGGGGCTCAGAGCAGGGTATCAGGCACTGGGGCTCAGAGCAGGGTATCAGGCACTGGGGGTACAGAGCAGGGTGTCAGGCACTAGCGGTATAGAGCAGGGTGTCAGGCACTGGCGGTACAGAGCAGGGTGTCAGGCAGTGGGGGTACAGAGCAGGGTGTCAGGCAGTGGGGGTACAGAGTAGGGTGTCAGGCACCAGGGGTACAGAGCAGGGTGTCAGGCAGTGGGGGTACAGAGCAGGGTGTCAGGCACTGGGGGTACAGAGCAGGGTGTCAGGCACTGAGGGTACAGAGCAGGGTGTCAGGCAGTGTGGGACTCAGAGCAGGGTATCAGGCACTGGGGGTACAGAGCAGGGTGTCAGGCACTGGGGGTACAGAGAAGGGTGTCAGGCACTGGGGGTAGAGAGCAGGGTGTCAGGCACTGGGGGTACAGAGCAGCGTGTCAGGCAGTGGGGGTACAGAGCTGGGTGTCAGGCACCGGGGGTACTGAGCAGGGTGTCAGGCACTGGGGGTACAGAGTAGGGTGTCAGGCAGTTAAGGGCTCAGAGCAGGGTATCAGGCACTGGGGGTACAGAGTAGGGTGTCAGGCACTGAGGGTACAGAGCAGGGTGTCAGGCACTGGGGGTACAGAGCAGGGTGTCAGGCAGTGGGGGGTACAGAGCAGGGTGTCAGGCACCGGCGGTACAGAGCGGGGTGTCAGGCACTGGGGGTACAGAGCAGGGTGTCAGGCAGTGTGGGACTCAGAGCAGGGTATCAGGCACTGGGGGTACAGAGCAGGGTGTCTGGCACCGGGGCTACAGAGCAGGGTGTCAGGCACTGGGGGTACAGAGCAGGGTGTCAGGCACTGGGGTTACAGAGCAGGGTGTCCGGCACTGGGGTCCAGATCAGGGTGTCAGGCACTGGGGTTACAGAGCAGGGTGTCCGGCACTGGGGTCCAGATCAGGGTGTCAGGCACTGGGGGTACAGAGCAGGGTGTCAGGCAGTGTGGGGCTCAGAGCAGTGTATTAGGCACTGGGGGTACAGAGCAGGGTGTCAGGCACTGGGGTGTACAGAGCAGGGTGTCAGGCACCGGGGTTACAGAGTAGGGTGTCAGGCAGTGGGGGGCTCAGAGCAGGGTATGAGGCACTGGGGGTACAGAGCAGGGTGTCAGGCAGTGGGGGGCTCAGAGCAGGGTTTCAGGCAGTGGAGGGCTCAGAGCAGGGTGTCAGGCACTGGGGGTACAGAGCAGGGTGTCAGGCACTGGGGGCTCAGAGCAGGGTATCAGGCACTCTGGGTACAGAGCAGGGTGTCAGGCACTGGGGGTATAGAGCAGGGTGTCAGGCACTGGGGGGCTTAGAGCAGGGTGTCAGGTAGTGGGGGTACAGAGCAGGGTGTCAGGTAGTGGGGGTACAGAGCAGGGTATCAGGCACTGGGGGTACAGAGCAGGGTGTCAGGCACCGGGGGTACAGAGCAGGGTGTCAGGCATTGGGGGTACAGAGCAGGGTGTCAGGCAGTGTGGGGCTCAGAGCAGGGTATCAGGCACTGGGGGTACAGAGCAGGGTGTCAGGCACTGGGGTGTACAGAGCAGGGTGTCAGGCACCGGGGTTACAGAGTAGGGTGTCAGGCAGTGTGGGGCTCAGAGCAGGGTATTAGGCACTGGGGGTACAGAGCAGGGTGTCAGGCACTGTGGGGCTCAGAGCAGGGTATCAGGCAGTGGGGCGCTCAGAGCAGGGTGTCAGGCAGTGGAGGGCTCAGAGCAGGGTGTCAGGCACCAGGGGTACAGAGCAGGGTGTCAGGCACTGGCGGCTCAGAGCAGGGTATCAGGCACTCTGGGTACAGAGCAGGGTGTCAGGCACTGGGGGTATAGAGCAGGGTGTCAGGCACTGGGGGGCTCAGAGCAGGGTGTCAGGCACTGGGGGTACAGAGCAGGGTGTCAGGCACTGGGGGTACAGAGCAGGGTGTCAGGTAGTGGGGGTACAGAGCAGGGTGTCAGGTAGTGGGGGTATAGAGCAGGGTATCAGGCACTGGGGGTACAGAGCAGGGTGTCAGGCACTGGGGGTACAGAGCAGTGTGTCAGGCACTGGGGGTACAGAGCAGGGTGTCAGGTAGTGGGGGTCCAGAGCAGGGTGTCAGGCACTGGGGTTACAGAGCAGGGTGTCAGGCACTGGGGTCCAGATCAGGGTGTCAGGCACTGGGGGTACAGAGCAGGGTGTCAGGCAGTGTGGGGCTCAGAGCAGTGTTTTAGGCACTGGGGGTAGAGAGCAGGGTGTCAGGCACTGGGGTGTACAGAGCAGGGTGTCAGGCACCGGGGGTACAGAGCAGGGTGTCAGGCACCGGGGTTACAGAGTAGGGTGTCAGGCAGTGGGGGGCTCAGAGCAGGGTATTAGGCACTGGGGGTACAGAGCAGGGTGTCAGGCACTGTGGGGCTCAGAGCAGCGTATCAGGCAGTGGGGGGCTCAGAGTAGGGTTTCAGGCAGTGGAGGGCTCAGAGCAGGGTGTCAGGCACTGGGGGTACAGAGCAGGGTGTCAGGCACTGGGGGCTCAGAGCAGGGTATCAGGCACTCTGGGTACAGAGCAGGGTGTCAGGCACTGGGGGTATAGAGCAGGGTGTCAGGCACTGGGGGGCTCAGAGCAGGGTGTCAGGTAGTGGGGGTACAGAGCAGGGTGTCAGGTAGTGGGGGTACAGAGCAGGGTGTCAGGTAGTGGGGGTACAGAGCAGGGTATCAGGCACTGGGGGTACAGAGCAGGGTGTCAGGCACTGGGGGTACAGAGCAGTGTGTCAGCACTGGGGGTACAGAGCAGGGTGTCAGGTAGTGGGGGTCCAGAGCAGGGTGTCAGGCACTGGGGATATAGAGCAGGGTGTCAGGCAGTGGGGGTCCAGAGCAGGGTGTCAGGCACTGGCGGCTCACAGCAGGGTGTCAGGCACTGTGGGGTGCAGAGCAGGGTGTCAGACAGTGTGGTGTGCATAGCAGGGTGTCAGCCATGGGGTGGGGGTGATGCAAGGCTGAATTAGTGATGCGTTCCTTTCTCTAAGAGTGTCAGCAGTGTTGGGGCAGGGGCTGGAGGACGTCAATGGGCAAGTAAGAGGTCCCACCTAGGTGTTGGGGATTCAGCTCAGTGGTAGAGCGCTAGCCTAGCAAGCGCAAGGCCCTGGGTTCAGTCCCCAGCTCCAAAAAAAAAGAAAAAAGAAAAAAGAAAAAAGAAAAAAAAAAAAGAAAAAAGAAAAAAGAAAGAAAAAAAAAAGAGGTCCCACCTAGTCTCCTGGACAAAGCCCACTGTGGGCTCTGACTCCTCCAACCTGCTGAGAACTTCCTTCCTCTCATAACCTTCTTGTTTCTTAGATGGAGTAAACTGATCTTCAGGCAAGATCCACGCCCCCCTCCACACAGAAAACAATAAGGTTTCTATCACGTAATTGGAAACAATTTTTCTGTGTAAGTAGAGTTTAATTAGTCTAGTTAGGGAATGAGTATTTTGGTAGTTTCTCTGTTGCAAGTCCTAGTATTCATTAGTAAACGAAAGCACAAACCTGGGGGCTTTGCGGACGTTTCTGGAGTTGCCCCTCCCATGTTTGGGAGGGCTGGGTCACTTCATGGTCCAAAGGAAAGGGCGTCCTAATGGGTCTGTCCTGGAGGAGAATTTCAGAGCTGGCTGGAGGCTCCTGGGGCCTCTGAGTGGCAAGGAGGCCAGCCCTGGGGCTTAGCCCACAGACACAGGCCCTGGCTCCTTGGGGATGGCAGGAAGAGTCCTTGAGGGAAGGTACCCTCTTCCAGGCCCCAAATCCAATTTAGTTCTCTAAGCTCTGCCTCACTCAACTGATCACCACTTCAGGTCGGTCTGCTGGTACACTGCTTGTACACTCAGAGGCTGAGACAGTATGACAGCCATGAGCCCGAGGCCAGCCTGGCCTGCAGAGGAAGAATCTACCTACCAAAACCAGGAGACTTCTACACTGGAGGGAAAAACAGCTTAGAATATAATGAGAAGTTTGGAGAAGTCGGGAACTGGGGTGGAGAGAGAGCTCAGCAGTTCAAAGCGTGGACTGCTCCGACAGAGAACCTGAGTGTTTGCTGGTTTACCTCACACCTTTCCATCTTCCCCAAGTCATCGCTGAACTCAGGGCTGCATCAACACGGGGTAGCAGAGCTGATCTCCCAACAGCAGGGGGTTCCTGCCCCGCTGTCCTCCTTGTTCAGAAGCCTAACCAGCCAGTGGGGCAGCTCTGACCCTGGTCTCATCCTGCCAGGGCTTCTGAGCAGGTAATGCTCACACTGGTGGCAGGACACAGGAGGGAGAGTGGGACCAAGGAAGGGCTCTTAAGGGCGAATCTCCCACTGGTATCCATTGATCTTGACACATACCGTTGACCAAATTAAGTCATGAGACAGAGACCGACAGCAAAGTCTTTGGGGTTACAGGGACATCCCTTCCGGGAAGGCCAGCAATCAGCCTGGGGAAGCAAGAAGGGGCTGACCTAAGCCTAGTATTTCCACACACCACCCACCTCAGCGCTACTCTGGCCCTGGCTCTCCTACCAGGATGCTCTCTCCTGAGCTCTGCTCCCTAAACTTCCCATCACACTTCTTTGCCCCTCTAGGGGATAAACCATGTCATTATGCACCTTCCTCAGCTTGGTGGCCTTCCTCTATGAACATGGTCACTATTACTCATGAGAGACGTGTTCTGAAAAGTGAGTTGCTAGGAGAGTTCATCATAAAAACTCACTCGATTATGTCACTGGGCTGTATAGTCTTGTGATACCACTGTCTTATACAAGGCCTGTTTCGATCAACAAGTCATTATGAGGCACATGACTAATTGAAATTCAACCATTAATTAATTGAAACAGGGTCTTGCTCTGTATAGCTCAGACTGGCCTTGGTAGCCCTGGTCTCCTGAGTGGTGGGATTACAGATGTCCCTGGTTAAATCACCACCATCTTTAACAGTTTTCGACAGTATAATTTGGATATTGGTCTTGTAACTGAGCGACTGTGGTCCTCCTTGTTGGTAGGGTCATTCCTGGGTGTTGTTGCTTACGAATGGCAACACCAGAATTCTACAAACCTTGACACCAGCCACAGCCTCCTGGAAAGAATCCCAGCAGTGGGAGGGGCGTCCTGGAGGGTAGCACAGCGGCTGGCCCGTGTTCTCTTTCAGTGCAGACCCGTCTGGATGTAAACTTCCCACAAGGAAGGGCTGTGCCTAGCCAGGCGGTATGCATGACTGTCTGTCGATGCCACCGAGCGAGCTGCTCAGCTCCTCTTGACTTCGGTCCTCAGACTTTCTCAGGGACGGAAGTAGCGTGTGGATCTACGCTCTGGGCCAACATCTCTAACTTGTCTGCTGTCACAGAATTTGTGACCCAGCCTCTCTGGAGCTGTTCATCTAGGCTCTCTTCTGAGGATGTGGACCTGAGGCACCCACATATCTCTGAGAGGTATCCCAGAGAAAAACTATGAAGGCACTGGGGGGGAAGGTAATCTTTAAAAATTAATACTAAATGCTATGGTGATAAAAAAAGAGAGAGGCTCTGTCCATACAAGAGATAACTGGTTAAGCAAATTACGCATTTCACCTTAATTGCCGTCGTGAAATGAGAGCTCAGGGAGAGCTGGGAGTGGAGAGAACTGGGGTGGAGAGATTAAAAGCAGTTAAAAGCGTGAACTGCAGGGTTGGGGTTTTGGCTCAGTGGTAGAGTGCTTGCCTAGCAACCGGTTCGGTCCCCAGCTTAAAAAAAAAAAAAAAAAAAAAAAAGGGGCTGGGGATTTAGCTCAGTGGTAGAGCGCTTACCTAGGAAGCGCAAGGCCCTGGGTTCGGTCCCCAGCTCCGAAAAAAAAGAACCAAAAAAAAAAAAAAAAAAAAAAAAGCATGGACTGCTGTGACAGAGAACCTGAGTTTGATCCCAGCACCCATGTTGCGCAGCTCAAAACTGCTTTTAACCCCAGCTCCAGAGAGATTTGATGCCCCCGTGGGCACTTGTACTCACGTGCACAGATGCATACGAAAAGATACACATGCATAGCTAAGAAAAAAGATACATGTTAAAAGAGGCCCACTGGACAACTGTTTGAGAAAACTGAGTGGTCCCTTGGAACATGTGGAGAGGATGTTGTACACGCACTCAGGGACCACAAGAAAACTGCATGAAGCCCCCAGTGTGGAGTGACGGCGCAGGGACACAGATCCCATCTTTATTTTTAAAGCTTCTGAAATTCAGATCTGTTACTCTACAGTGAGAGAAAGTTTAGACTCGGTGGCAGATTTCCGGGGACTGTTCCCAGTCAGTACCCTCTACTCTGGTGTTCCCACTACAGCCACACAGTTTATGGACTGAGAAACTGTGAAGTTGGGCACACCACTTTGGAATTTCTGTCCCCCACACTGGGCTTCCCAGCTCGGCTCAGACCAAGAGTCTCTAGCGCTAGCCCAGGCATGGAGCGCCGCGATGGGCCATTGCCTATGTCTGGGCTTCACTGGGATGCTGGGCTCACCCTTACCCACTTATTTTACTTTATTTTTAAGATGTATTTATTTATGTTATGTGAGTACACTGTCACTGTCTTCAGACACACCAGCAGAGGGCATCGGATCCCATCACAGATGGTTGTGAGCCACCATGTGGTTCCTGGGATTTGAACTCAGGACCTCTGGAAGAGCAGTCGGTGCTCTTAACCGCTGAGCCATCTCTCCAGCTCTCACTTACCCATTTCTAACAAATGCTTGTCTTCGTCCCTCTCCCCTCTCCCTCTGGCTGTGGCCAGTATTGGGAACAGAAGTGCACGTTCACCACTCAACAGGCCAGAAGACTGAAACCTGGAAAGTTGAGAAAACCCTGTTAAAAGGCTTCCAGTGCCCGTCATGCCTGTAACCAAGCCACCCATACTTCCTAGGAGAGTGTGAAGTGCTTCCCAGACACGGGCAAGAGGGGGGTACTGGGGAGCAATGGGGACAAGCCAGAGAGCATTGGGTGCCTATCCATCCTCCGGCTTTCTAGAAACACGCAAAGCCCCACTGCACCAACACTTGTGTTTCCTGTTTTTCTCCTCTTTTCTTTTGCCCCCTACCCCATGCCTCTCTCTCTCCCTTCCTCCATTTTCTCTCTTCCTGTTGGGGGCTCTGGTTTGTATTCTGTTGTCCCTGCCCTGCTCTGTCACTGAGCTATTGACAAGTCCCCAATTCTGGCGTTTGTATTTCTTTATATGCTTTTATATTTCCTTCTGTGGTCTCTCTTTTTAAACACAGTCCCTGAATCGATCCTATCTGCTGACTGTAAACCACACAGCTTTCTCCCACGTTTACTAAATGTGACTCTAGGGTTCGGTTTGCTACCCTGACACTCACTGTCTTGGAGCCAAGTTAGCGTCTGGGGACCACAGAGGATAAGGTGGCTCAGGGTAGGTGACTATGGAAATCCCACTGAGCCCTTGCATTCCCCCGTGCTGCAGACCCTTGCTGTAGGACTGAGGCAACACACAGCCCTGCATCTTGATCACGGGTTTGCACTGGAGAAATGGCTAATGGGCTCCGCACTCCTTTGGAAGCAGACAGTGCAGAGTGGTGGTCTGTGTTGTTTAGATGGTGAAGGTCAATCCCTGAGCAGGTGAGGGTGGGGTTAGGACCTGGCTGGTATTGCTATCCCCTCTTAACACACCACGGAGGGCAGGCCATTTACACACTCACTTCCATTTTGACAGCGGTTACTATAAAAATGAGAAGCCCCTATACATGGGAATTTACCTAATGCTAATCTGGATAATTGAAAAATCCACCCAAAATACCCCGCTGAAACTCAGAAGGAAGCCCTGCTGGTCCGCAGGCTCAGCTCTGTGATGTATTCTGTTGGCACTCAGGCAGTGACTGCCTAGGGCCTTCTGGGGAAGGCTGGGAGATGGCAGAGCAGGGTTCCTTCTGGGGTCCTGATCCTGGCAGCTCCAGTGAGCTGGGCCTCCGGCATCAGCCAAACCTGGAGAAACCCTTGCCCTTGCCTGTTGGGTCCTGTGAATTTGGCTCAGCATATTTGCTAAGACTTTCCCCTCCCTTCCCTTCCCCTCCCTCCCTTCACTTCTCTGGGCCTGAGTGTTGCTCTCTCTGTAAACTGGGATCCGGGGGCAATGGGACGATATCAAATAAAGCAAGGGTGTCATCTCGAAGAATCCTCTCAACTGAATCTTATTAAGAAGCAAGGTAAACAACCCCTTTGTGGTGTCACCTGCTTTTAATCCCCCGCACTCAGAAGGCAGAGGCAGGCAGATCTCTGAGTTCAAGGCCAGTCTGATCTACAGAGTGAGTTCCAGAACAGTCAGGGTTCCCTGGCTGAAACCAAAACCTGAGAAACCCTCTCTCAAACACAGCAAAACAAAAACTAGAAACAAAACCCAAACCAAACAAAGCCAGCAAGCAGGCAGCAGACTCCAGAAGGAGAAAACGGACCAACCCGAAGCCTCGTGTTCCCAGGCCTCCACTGAGGTCTCAGTCCCAGACCTTGTTCTGAGGCCTCCTTACTTCATCCCAAATCTACTCTCTTATATCCCTAGGTTGAAGGTCCCAGTGGCTCACCTTCTCCACGCACAGACTTAGTCTTGAAGCCTGTCCTGTGTCTCACCTATCTGTCTGTGTCAATGAGATGGCATGTCATGTTACCTCACACAGCAGCAGGAAGCTTGACCCTCCTTTGGGTTAATCAGTAACCCAGGCCATCCTTGGTCAGCCATGCTGGGGTTGTTCCCATCTGCAGTCGGGTGGCCCTGTCTCTTCTCCATTGCCTCTCCAGCATACCTCATACCACAATTCCAACGGGGCTTCTAAGCTTCCCACCCTCTCGTCTAAGGAGCCCCCTCACCCCCGCCCCGAGGTGGACGCTGGGACAAGCACAGGTGAGGCGCTTTCTCCTCACTCTGTCTGCCTTTATCTGTGAGCTGTTCCCCCCGACCCCCGGAAAGCATCTCCTGATTCCATTGTTTCTGCTGGTGCCTCACATCCTGTGCTAACTGCAGTCACGTGCAGATCGCAGTGACTGTGGTCTGTGTGCATATTATATCAACTTCCATTCCTTTTTTACATAGGATTATTAAAGTGGTTAAACATCTGATGAACAGAGTATTTCGTATTTGCATATCCAATGTTCATGTTTGGGATACAGAGAGGTAGGCCAAGGCACAGTGGAAGGCTAGTCTCATGTATGTTGGGGAGTTTTCTGAATGTAGGTAACCCAGGCTGGGGCCCAATGGTTATAGACAAATGGCCAGCATCTTGGGACTCAGCTAGGGGAGTTCAGGATAAGGTCTTTGATCCCCAGCAGATCTCTGAGATGTAGAATATTTCCAGCAACCCGAAGGTTTCCTCGCACTCCGTTCCAGTCAGTCTCTCCTCCAAAGGAATTGCTGACACCACGATAGCTTTTGACTATTTTAAATTTGGCAGAAGGGCAACCTGGTGCGTCTGCTTCCCTTTCCTGGGCACGTCTCGTGTGAGCTCCGCTTTGCCGTGAGTGATTCATGGATGTGCCAGGACCTATTTATCTATCGTCTGGTTGAAGGGCATCCTCACTTCTGCACAGAGGACAGAGCACGTACAGCTTGGCTGCTCTTGGTAACTTAATGGCCTCTTCTTGCTCTACTGAGTCAGTTAGTCTCATTTATTTCTCCATTCTCTCACAGGCAAACATTCTCATCCTTCCAATTATGGGGCTATTCTATGAACGTAGCAGGTCATTCTTTAAGGACTCCTAGTTAACCTTTAGGCCTAGAGGTGAAGACGCTGGGACAAAGAGCCACCCTTGTGTCACTGTCTCCATACATGGCAAATGGGACCGACACTAACTGCCAGGCTGCCTTAGAAATGCACCACATTGAGTGGTTACAACCGCAGAAGCCTAAAGTCAGTCTAGGTGCCAGTGGGGGAGGGGGTGAACTTATCTCTTTCTTGACGATGGTGACCCTCTTGGTTCCTCTTCTTATGGAAATCCCTCCGTGCTCCCAAATATCCTGTGTTCCTGTCTCCTGGTCTCCTAAAGATGCTATTCAGACTAGATCCGGTCCCTGTACCTACCCCCACCCCATTACAGCTTAATCTCCACTTTAAAGGGACACTCTCCAAGTACACCCCCATTCCGAATGTTCTGGGGAAGAGGACATCAACGCAAGCATCTTCAGGAAGACAGTTTACCCCACAACAAGGCAAGTCCTGAGAGCCCAAGCTGTCCCCTGCTGTCACTGGGCTTGAATGCAGCCCTCTTGGCTTCTCCTAAGTCTGGACCACAGTGTGTTACGAAGACCATCATCTCTTGTGCCCACTCATGCCCCTTTCCTGTGTTTTCATCCCTTCAACCAACCCATCGCCTACTGATTGGCATCATGGTGTCTGAGACCCAGACCGATGGGTCCCAATGTCTCTGGTCCTGTGTTCAGGCTGGGAGTGGGGCGTCACAGTGGGTCAGACACTGCTGGGTGCTGATCTCTCTGGGCCTCACTCTTTGCAAAGTGTGAGGGAGAGGGTACAGGGGCCCCGTAATTATCCCGTTCCAAAGTCAATTACAGCTCCATATTCTAAAGCCTGTTTTTAACTTCCCTAAACAAGTTCATTTTAAGCTCGGTGGTAATTTGGCTCTTTTGTTAAAATTAAGTCCTTAAAGTAAAAATTAAAAGACAAAATGGGAAAACCATTGGGCATAGAAAATCCACCCCAGGTTTAATAGGGCCTCTTAAGCCGGGGACTGAAGTAAGGTGTGGGGTGCTTGCTGTACCCTGCGGTCCTCGATGCTTATGTTCTCTGTAAGCTTTCTCAAGAAGGGGATAAAAGCTCATTTTCATGAGAAGCCTGCTTCTGTGGTGGGGTGATTAGGAAACTATTGTTAAGTTTGGACTCCTCCAAGTTTAATACCTCAGTCTCAATGTTTGCAACAAAGCAAGTTAAAAACCATTCTATCCATGGGTGAGTCGCAGAGCTAAAGAACCCAGAGACAGAAGAGCGCTGTGCAGTGGTTGGCACAGCCATGATGGAGTCCAAGAACAGTGGGACCAGTCTACAGCGATGGTGGCCCGGGATTGGCCTCTGATATGTTCTCGTCCTCACAGGCCGGACAGATCCTCAATCGATATTTCTGTGAGGAAAGAGGGGCGTACATGACTCATCCAGTTCTGAAGATGCTTGTGAGAGTGAACTTGCTTCTCAACTGTGCCATGCTGGCCGGCAGGATGTAGTCCTGGTCCCTGCCTGGCCCTTGCTCCCTCTGTCCCTTTCCTGTCTGCTGAGCCACTCACTTGCTGCTCTACCTACACACGACAAAGCCTAGGGACACAGATGGCCTTTTCTGTGTCAGCACAAGCTCTGTCCCCTGCTTCCAGGACAGCGTGCATGAACCACACCCTCCATGATCCACGCACCACAGTTTGTTCTCCTGTCTGCTACTGGCGTATCTCTGTCATGGGTAGTGTATCTGTGTTGGCAATGCCAGATGAGGTGCTGGCACTGAGGTAAGAACTTTGAAAAAAAAAGTGGTCTCCTACTGAGTTGTTTAGGGTAGCAAATGGAGACTGCGGAGACATTCTGTTAAAGTCATTCATCTATTCTTTTTTTTTTTTTTTCTTTTCTTTTTTTCGGAGCTGGGGACCGAACCATTCATCTATTCTTAATGACATCTGAGACAAGAAGGGCAGATGTATGACTTCTGGCGACTCTTAGGGACATCCTCTTTGGCTGGCTGGGGTCTGGAAGTACAGTCCCTAGCTCCAGGGAGGGGCACCAGGATGGGTCTATGGAATAGAGGCCAGGATGTTGGTTTAGGTAACGGAGGTTGTGCTGAATGAATGCAAGCCAAGTCTAAGGTCTAGAGTGAGGCAGTGCACAGAGGCAGGAGGCCGAGCTGAGAGATGAGGATGGTGTCTGGAGCAGCAGGGAAGTTTCCCGTTTTCAGTTTGCTTCTCCCACAAATTTTACACCAGTGTTTCTTTCTCCTTATTGCCACGCTGGATTTCTTTTGGACCCTTGTGTGCTCTCTGATGTTTCGGTGTCACCGGCCTTTAAACTCTGCTTCCAAAGCTTAACACCCAGCTTCTAGAGGGTGTGTGTGTGTGTGGGGGGTGGCTAGTAAGGAAAGGAGGTATTTCCAGTAGGAACCACAGGGAGGGGATGAGCAAAGTCCCACGAAAGGTTTCTAGAGGCAGAACCCAAGGCCGAGAGGCAGGAGGAGAGCAGACGGGACGTGGGAGTTCATGGAGCCTGCGATGCTGTCTTAGACAGGGGTTGTTCCTAATAAGGGTTGTCTTGTCCAGCCCACCGAAGGGGCTGCTGCGAACCCAGCAGCCTTCGGAAGGGCAGAGCCCCTGCAAGTGTTGCTTGGGTATCTGAGGATTGCCCGCTGTGGAGGGGGAAACTGTTCCTCCCACCTGCTGCGCAGGCCCAGAGCAGGCTGCGTGGGAACCTGAGTCCCCGGTGGTCTGTGTGTGAGCGGTTGCAGGTGCAGACGAAAGACCACGGGTGATTTGCATGGGTCGGAGAGTATTTTCAGTTTCCTCCTCTCAAAATGGCTAATTTCACTTTCACAGACTTTCTCCTTACATTGGATTCATTTTGGTGTCGCGAGCCTGATGTCGCAGTGTAACCCCTGTACTGTGATGATTCTGTGTCACCGGCTTCTAGGCCCGGCTTCAAAAGCTCAACACTCAACCATCGATGAGCCTGCTCCCACAACCGATTTCCCAGCCACATGAAAAGTCCCACGCTGAGAGTCAAGGGCCTGGGTACCAGGCCTGGACCTGCCTCTGACTCAGTGTGGGATAAGAGAGGCTACATCTGAGTACTGGGTGGGGTACCCATATGTACTAAGGAAATTTCTGGAACTGGTAATCTGGGAAAGTCTTCTAAACTACAGGATGCTGGGTTGTGGCGGTTTCTTTGGCCTGGAGACCTCAGTAGGCCACAAGTGTTGGATGTTGGCCCCCAAAACTTGAGGTCCTGTTTCTTTGGCCTGCACCCTCTCCGGCTTGCCTCCTACCGGAGGTCTGGAACCTGAGAGCCTCGTGCTCATCTGTTCCTTAGTTCTGGATAGCAAACTCTGGGAATTGTCACTCCAGGGGTGCTCATGTACTTCACTGAAAGGACAGAGCCCCGTTCAGGCCGGGAGCCAATCCTTCTTCCTCTGTGCCCTTACGGTACCGCCGAGTTCATGCTTCCCATGCTGTGGAAGTTACAGGTAGCAGCCCCCTGAGCAGGTGTTTGGAGGGATCAAGCCATTGAGGCCCAACACTGTACCTTTCCCATTCACCTGACCTGTTGAACTTTTCAAAAACCATTTTCTGTTGATGAGGTTCAGCAGAGAGAGGCAGAGGGCCCGGTGGGAAGGGCTCCACACCTGACTTGATGTACCGACATGGAGAAGAGAACAGAGTAGACTAGGCTGTCTTTTATAGCTTCGCTAGTGACCAGAATGTCACAAATCCTGATGTGTCTGAGGGCTCGCCTATGTGTTTACAGTCTTGCTGTCGGGAGAGAAAGGGTCAGGAAAAGATGGGCCTTGGGCAGCACTGGCAGGCAGGATTTCAAATCTGGTTCTGCTGTGGGGATCCAGAGTCACCCAGGAAGCCAGGGTTAATTGAGGCGAGAAACCAGAAAAATCCCTGAGCAGTCAAGTGCAGGAGGGCTGTCAGGCAAACCCCCGGGGGAGATGATTAACTGGTTATAGGCACAGAAGACAAGTGGTTGGTGACCCATGACTTGTCCAGGATGCCTGTAGGTCCCCAGTGTCTGAGGCTCCACTGGGTGGGTGTGGAGGAAGAGCCTGGGGCTCGAAAGGAGCCTGAGGTAGAGCCAAGTGTGGCATCTTCCCAGAAAGGTGGAATCCCACATGCCTGTTCAGGTGACGGCTACTGGGAAGAATAAAGGGACATTCGGACAGCTCCAGTTTTAGGTGGTCCTGTTCCATCCCTGCTCCCCAGGGCACTGTGGTGATGAGATGTTCGGTTAAACATGGATAACTCTCCTGGTATCCAGGGCTATGAGCATCCGCAGAAGACCCAGGGGGAACTCCTTCCCGCCCCTGGTCCACTTTCCCGGAAGCTGGATCTCTTTCACAGCCCCTTGCTACCAAGAGGATGTCGACCTCACTGTCCTCTAAGTTTCCTTGTCATTGTGGCTAAACTAAGGTTGTTCTGTCAAAGTGCTGAGGCCGCTGGGCAGGTGTTCTGAGATGTGATTTCATCTGAGGGCAGGGAACCAACCTGAGAGGTCAGGACCGGTCATTGGAACATGGGCTTCTCCCACAAGCCAATGGATTCTGACAGGGAAGTAGTATCCTGTATCTTCTCTCTTTCCCTCTCTCCATCTGTCTGTCCCTCCCTCCCTCCATCTCTCCCTCCTTCAGCATGGAACTATGTAGACTTGGAGCTTGAAAGGAACATGGTGATCTCAGATCCGTCTTCCCTGGGGGGAATTTTATTGCTACATCCTTATTCCCTTATATAGCTTTCTCAAGTGCATCATCACTCTCCTCCAGCCTTCTTTCTGAAAGGCCCATAGCAAAGTACATCCCCCATTTCCCGCTTTAGTTAACCCCATTTTGGCAATGTCATACACAGAATAGAGTGAGGCCAGCCAGTTAAATCGCTTGCAGGAGAGGTACTCCTTAAGCAAGGGCTAAGAACAGAGGTGGCTTTATCTTTTGAGCCCATGAACAACGGTTTTATCCCTTTTCAACACCTAGAACCCGGTTCCGTAAGCACTGGACTCATTTGTGCAGTGCGTCTTCTACGCAAGCTCCAGCCCCTGATGGCGTGACACCTATAATCTGTCTCATCCGTATGTTGAGTTCAGGGTGCTGCCTGCCCCAGCAGATACTCAAGAGCTGCAGAAAGTGATGAAGTTTGCATCTGTTGCTACCCAGGAGGAAGCCAGAGAGCTCTTCAGTGTGAGATGTGTTACCGGGAGTGACCAAAGGTGGTCACTCAGTTTATGGCCAATTGAGAGTCTACTCCAGCAGGTTGGAACTACACCCAGTCATAAGGGACCCAAGGGTAGCCCAGTGTGAGGTGGGTTATGAAGGCAGAAAACCACATCCTGTATCTTGCTGGGCAGCTGCAGTGGGAAGCTTGCATGCACAGCAGGCAGTGTAACAGGCTAGGTTACTGTGGCATCCTGACCTTGGGTTTTAGAATAGAGTTCAGTAATTTTCCATGGGGTTCTCCGTTAAGTAGATCAAATTCTAGTTAAACCTGAGACGGCCTCAGTAGATGGTCAGTGGTGGTACATGCCATTAATCCCAGCCCTGAGAGGAACAGGCAGGCGAATCTCTGAATTCGAGGCCAGCCTGGTGTACAGAGTGAGTTCCAGGATAGCCAGAGAAATTCTGTCTCAAAAACTAAACTAAACTAAAGAAAACCACCACCACCATCACCACCACCATCACCACCACCATCACCACCACCACCACCACCACCACCACCACCACCACCACCACCACCACCAGACCCAAAGTGCCAAAACTAAACCCAAAATACAAAAACCAAGATATTGGAACTTCTCTCAACCTGTCACAGATATTCAAGTGTTGGGTGAAATGGTCCATGGTTTCAGAGAAGTCCAACATAGGCCATTCTAATTGGTGCCCAGGCTATGACATAAATTTTTCAGTTCTTTGAGAGTTCTCTGATGCCCTGGCACTAAGAATTGCTGACTCTTGCTTATCTGACTACTTTTCCTCCTTTGTATGTGTAAATGAGGGTACAGTGAGACCAGCAAAGTAGACTGCTCTGTGCGTAGAAGGAAAAAGTTTATTTAAACGGCCTCAGCTGTCTCTCGGCATTCAGAGAAGGTAATGGCCAGGAGAGTCTTGCCAGTCATAAAGGGTTATGTTGAGGCCAGAGGAAGGTGCGTATGTTGGAGGCTTGAGTTAACAGGGAACGAGAGGTCCTTTCTGGGTGTTATAGGGGTGGATAACAAGGTAATGGCTTGTCCTGGCAAACAAAACCCACTTTACAAAGTTCCCGAGGAACGCTGAGGGCTTATGGGGGTGGGGGTCACTGCTCACCAGCACTGAGTCAAGACTGCCATTTAAGATATTGCCTGTGGGGGGGAAAAAAAAAGATATTGCCTGTGGCACTGCCATTTCGTGGGGTTAGGACCTAAACATTATGTAAGCAAGCAGAGGCTGACAACAAGATCTGTGGAAAGAGCCTGCTGCTTAGGCGTGGGGCTAGGGAGCGGCCACCCAGGCCCAGGTGGACCCCGCCTTGCAATCCTAGTTTCTCTCGGGCTCTGCACAGCAAAGAAAGAACCAAAAATGAAGATGCTCGGTGGACCACGGAATGAACCCTGACCTCACCTCCTCACCTGGTCCATATTATTTCCAATTAAGTGAAAAAAATGCTTTCAATAGACTGAATCTGTGAAAGTGACTTTTTAAAAAACTTTGGCTTTTGAAGTTAACACACACACACACACACACACACACACACACACACACAGAGAGAGAGAGAGAGAGAGAGAGAGAGAGAGAGAGAGAGAGAGAGAGAGAGAGCACTTATATAATCCTTTATCTTGCTTCTACTACTGGCCCCTGGCAGCCGCTGCTCTTTCTGCTACTGTAATTAACATTTTCAGTAGTATTTGAGTCTGAGTTATCTTATTGGTAACTGGTCGTGCTGGCCAGTCTTACGTCTGAAAGGAGGAGGACGTCAATTGAGAAAATACAGACAAGCCTGTAAGGCATTTTCTTTCTTTCTTTCTTTCTTTCTTTCTTTCTTTCTTTGTTTCTTTGTTTCTTTCTTTCTTTCTTTTTTTTCTTTTTTTCGGAGCTGGGGACCGAACCCAGGGTCTTGCGCTTGGTAGGCAAGCGCTCTACCACTGAGCTAAATCCCCAACCCTGTAAGGCATTTTCTTAATTACTGATCGATGTGGAAGCCCGTTTTGGGTCTTGCCATCCCTGGGCTGGTGGTCTATAAGGAAGCAGGCTGAGCAAGTCATGGGGAGCAAGCCAGTAAGCAGCACCCCTCCATGGTCTGTGTCAGTTCCTGCCTCCAGGTTCCTGCCATTTGTGCTCCTGTCCTGCCTTGCTTCAGTGATGAACCGTGCTGGGAAAGTATAATCCAAATAAACCTTTCCTCTCCAACTTGCTTGTTTGGTTATGGTGGTTCATCACAGCAACAGAGTCCTAACTAAGACGCTGGTATTAGTAACTGCAACTGTAAGGATCTGACTTGACTTATTATTACACTGCTCATCAGGGCAACTGCCTCCCTCCCCTTTTTGAGATGGGATCTTACTGTGTACTCCAAGTTCTGGTTTACAGCTCTACATCCTCCTGCCTTTACCTCCTGAGTGCACCATCGTGACTGGTTTATGGGATTGAACCAAGACTTTGTTCATGTTAGGCAAGCCCTCTACCAACTCAGTTACATCCCCAGTCCTCCCAGGTTTTGTCGTTTTTTTTTAGACCTTAAGCTATATTTCCCTTTCCACTGAAACAAAGCTCTCCTGAATGCTGTAGCCATTGCCTGTGGCTGCCACCCAGGTGGGGGGAAAAGGAGCTCCTCAAACATAGACGTGGACGACTGAAGTTGGCTCTGCAGACTTCTTTCCTGGTAAGCAACCAGCAGCTACGTTAGCGTGGCTGGACTCCAGCTCTCACTCTCCCTACTTTACTAGGTTTTCTTGGGAATGTCTGCTCAATCCTTTTTAAAAGGCTTTGGGTCAGAGAGCAATTATACATAATTTTATATAGGAGCGTACTGTCTGCATGTACACCTACAGGCCAGGAGAGGGCATAAGATCCCCCTGTAGATGGTTGTGGTAGCTGGGAATTGAACTCAGGACCTCTAGAAGAGCAGCCAGTGCTCTTAACCACTGAGCCATCTCTCTAGTTAAGCTATTCTTAATCGCTGTCTTTCTAGGGGATCAATTCTCAGCACCCTTGTGGCAGCTCGTAACTATAACTCCAGTTCCAAGGGGATCTGACACCCTCACACATGTAGGCAAAACACCAATGCACATACATTTAAAAACACCTTTTACTTGGTAATGGTCATGGTTGGGCATGGGAAGCACTGTCCTCTCTGGGAAGAATGAAACGTTTGGCCCAAATCATATACCAGCAGCTTTATCACAGGGCTTGGCATGGCCTGACCAACAAACCATGTCTTCTAACCACTGGCTGCTTCTTTAAAATTGAGATAACTACTCTTAAGACCTGGGCCTGAGCTATACTTTTCTTCCAGGTGATGGTGCCTATAACATTATTTTATCTTTTGATAGTACCTAGCTGTGTACCCTAGGTTGGCATACAGTCCACAATTCTTCCTACTTTAGGTAGGAGGCTTAAGGGTACTTTGGGTTTAAGGGTACTGGGATTACGGGTATGTACCACCACATCTGGATTCGTGACCTTACCCATGTCCAGGGACAGTCTTCACCTTTCCTTCTTCCACTAGCAGACTTCCTTTGTTTCCACCTCACAGTTCTGTATTTACTTCTCCCTAACACCTGACTTTGCAGTCGACCTTTCATGAGAACTCTTCCCAGCTCTGCATTCATCTTTAAACCCCTCCCATGCCAGCAGCATTTGTATCTGTTACTCTTGGTTATTCCTTCATATGGCTGAGTGGCACAGAGGTCTATTCTGCAGATCTTCCTGTCAGAGAAGCAGCCTTTGTTTCAGTTGAATAGCATGTGCTCAGCACGTCTCAAACACTGGTGATGTAATGAAAGGCCAAGCACAGCAAGACAAGGCTACATCTGGTCAGACACTGTGGGGCTGTTCTGTACATGGGAGATAGATGTGAGGTAACACTTTTAAATTCTCCTCAGTGGATGTCTTTGTCAGCACCCCTAACTGAAAACCATGCAAGGAGGCTATGGGAACCAGCTACAGATCAAGACGCCTTAATGTGCGTGGGGCTTTTTGTTGACAGATGAGTGGTATTTTCAGTAGTGTTCCATTGTGAGTTACTTTATTAGGTCCAGATATTCTTGTAGTCCTTTTGATATTCTCCAGCCTCGTGTCTGGGGTTGCTTATTTGGAAAGATCTGACTTGCTTTATTAAGTGCTCATCAGAATAGCTTCCTACCCTCGTTGCCCCCTTTTTGAGATGGGTTCTATCTTCTTCTCAACAGGTGACTGTATATTGCTAACCCCGTCTAATTACATGGAGTCCACGGCAGCCCTAACAAAGGATGTTTCTTTGCCCCTCAGAGTGGCAAAGTGAAAAAGGAATGACGACACACCCTGTTAGTGACTAGGAAAATGGGCAAGCGTCATGGCAATGTATAGTTAAACTTTCATGGAATAAAGTCATGCTCTCACCTGTAAGTTCCATTTTCATTAAAGGTGAATAGATGTAGAAGATATGAAAGGACTTAAAAATAGTAAAAATCAGAGACATCCAAAAGGCTCAACAGGAAATGAGTAGATGACAAGGAATGCAGAAGAGAGAAGCCTGAAGGGTTGGCCATTAAGAATTTTAGCTACATCTGTGGGTGGAAGAAACACATGGTTTTTTATTTCCCTTTGCAATCTTTTCCCCCATAAAATGGTTATATAATGCTGGTCTACCAAGCAAGCCAACAGACAAAAAGGGCTGCATGTTACTCAATGCAGGTTAGCAGCATGGTCTATTGGCCGTCTAGCCACTGAGGCAGCAGGAGGCTGGTTTGTCTTCCTACTGAGAATGCCAGACACTAATGGTGGTGGGTTCAGGCTCTTCTGGCTGCTGCGACCAAAGTGGGGCCAGAGGCAAAAAGAGTCTAGTCTTAGGTATCCTAGATGATCACACAGAGATGTTTGTTTCAGACTTTGGGTTTTCCCTCTGGTATGTTATGTAAAGCAACCTGCTGAATGCGCATCTGTTCTGACTTCTTCATCCTTGTACGCAAAGAGCCCTTGAGTTAATAAGCTGAGCTAGAGACAAACTCCGCCTGACACTCGAGTGTCAAGACCCAGGAAGGGATTTGGTTTCTGTTCTTCCCTTACCAGAAACCAGGCTTATGTATGCTCACAGGTGAAGGTGTCCAGCTCTCTCCTACATTAACAAGGTGGGACTGGAGTGGCTGTCTAACCAACTATGCTCTCTGGGGCCAGGCTCCCACTGACTTTTGTAACAATAACACACTGACACATGGTTTCAGGCATTTTATTTTCCTTATTCTAACATTAGGCTTTCACAAATGTAAAAAAGGCTCATGAGTACAAAAGATTCTAAATAGCTTTGCAGTGTTTAAAAAGATCCATGAGAACAATTAGGTTGGTAATATTTATCTCTAGTTCTTGATCTATGGCTGTTAACCAGTAAGGACAGTGTCCCTGCGATTGCACTCAGGTTTGAGG
Organism: Rattus norvegicus; assembly: GCF_021556685.1. NCBI lineage: Eukaryota > Metazoa > Chordata > Mammalia > Rodentia > Muridae > Rattus > Rattus norvegicus. Next base: position 64,448,039 of record NC_141538.1, on the reverse strand, counting down.
ACGCCTCTTGGTACCCCACACTGCACCCCTTCTCTATGTGTATTTTGTTATGGCCTCCCCTCCACCTCCTCCAGGTTTCAGTGGTGACAGCTTCATTTTACACACTTCCTGTACAGAGAAAGACTCCAACAGCCTCTGACACAAGCAAAGCTGGGCTTGGATTTTCATTGATTTTTCCAGTGTTTTTTTTTTTTTTTTTTTTTAAAGATTGCTAAAAAAGCGGTGACTTTTCTTTAATAATAAACTCTCTTCCAATGAGCTTTTAAGTCCTCAAACATTGTAGATGAATTATATCTGATGAACTTGTAATTTCTTCAAAGCATTTAAAAAGGTTTTCTTGAAATGACAATTTTCTACCTCAAGTTTGCCTTCCTACCTAAGGACACCCGGTGGACACAGACCTGAACTCTCCGTGGCCTTTGTACAGCACTTCAGGAATGGCCAGAATTCAGCGATCAAAATCCCCAGCCTTTCTTCATTTAACAGATACTGAAGCACTTCCAGAACACTGAACCAGGAAGACCAGGTCAGAAGCCACTGGACTTAGGTTTCTTCTTCCTTTGCTTAATAAGAAATAAATCATCATGGCTGCCATCCTCTACGAATTTCCTTTTCTTCGGCTTGCTCCGCATGCTCTCTCTGCGAAGCTTCTCTTCCCTCAGCCTGTGGTAATGGGATGCCTGGTGGAGGGACTTAGAAGGCTTCTGGCTGTTACTGCTGCTGGAGGAGTTGGGTTTCAGGCCCCTAGGGAAGTCTTCATCCTCATCGCGAGGCTGGCGGTCCCTCCTGTGCTTCTCGCCTTCTCTACCCCTGGTCTTCTCTTTCTGCGTTTCCTTACTTTCTCGAGGCCACCGACTGCGTTTTCCTGAGAAACGGCTTTTTCTCCTATCATGGTGATATCTATCTGTCTCTTCTCCATGTGGTCTTTTGAACTGCCTTGGAAAATCTCCATTTTTCTTGATATCTATAAGATAGAAAAGTATTTTGTCTATTTAGCCCTTGCAGAGTTCCTGCATTCTTAGACATAACATAGCAGACAGAGGAGGTGACATTCACAGTGAACAAATGGCACCCCTTACAATCTGGATTGCTGAAAGTGGGGACACACCTTCAAATCCATTACTATTATTGTAATTTCTTCTATTGGAGGTATTTTTACAGTGTTAGTCAATGAAGATCAGAGCAGCGGGGATGTCTGACCTATTCACCAGGTTCCTGCAGGGAAGAGTCTGCCTGAGAGGATAAGGTGAAGCAGGTGCAGGTTTGTTTCCTAGGACATTTCAATCCCTGTGTGAGGATGAGCCTGGCCCTCTCCCTGCGACGTGATGACACACCACCCAGGATATCAGTCGTATGGAGAAGTGGCTGCTGGGTGGGGTGTTATCTGTACGCATGTGTCCCTGTGTGCATACCTCAGAGGTTTCAGTGCCACCTCTTGCTGCTGCTGCATCTTATTAGAACCTGCCCTGTTGTCATCTGACAGAGGCGGCCGTGACAGCTAAGGTGCGGCGTGAGGACTAACAGACCCTTGGAATGTCAGAGAAGTGGGTGGTAGGAACTCAGACTAAGCTAGAGCACAGACTACGTCCCTAGGAGCATAGTACGCCAACAAGTGTCCAAACTAGCCCAAAAGGAAACACCTAACTTTCCCAGGTTTTAATTCCTAAGTACTCGCTGTCAGAGTGCGGCCAGCCCTTTAGCCCAGAGGACATCTCAGGCTTCAGTAGCGGTCTCCATCGCGTCCACTTGTCATGCATCAATAATCTCTCTACTGTACTAGGAATAGAAGCCGCACAGATGAGCAGTGCCCTCATTTAAAAGGGCCTGAACTCAAGAGAAAATAAAGCCACAAGAAAAAAGTTAAAAATGTCAAGATGTAAAGAATTCAGAGAAAAGCTTAAACAACACCTAACGATTTTATCATGAACACTATCAGAAACCTAGGAACACATCTTGATTATACCAAGAAGCGGAAATCGTATTTAAAATTTAGAAATTATTTACTAGTTTATTATTTTTAATTACATGTAGGTGTGCACGTCTGCATGTGCACTTGAGTGTATGTGCCTGTGGAGGAGGCACAGAGGGGGCATGGACCTAGAGCCCTGCTTGTAATGGTGAACTGCGAGAGCCTCGGTGTGGGAAGCCCTAGGAGTCACCAGGAACCCATGTTCCATAAAAAATATTTGACATACAAATGGGAGATAATTATTTGTCAAGTAGAAAAATTTCAAAGGGATCTTTACTGCTCTACATAGACAGATATTCTTAAAGGTTTCTCTGAAATGCTCTCTCTGAGAAAAATATTAATTGTGAATAGATTGCAGTATAGGGGTTTTGAGGCAGAGGTTTGGTTTCTGGAGTGCAAGAAAGTTTTAGTTTTTATAATTATTAAAACTGTTTTCAGAGGCTGGAGAGATGGCTCAGAGGTTAAGAGCACTGGCTGCTCTTCCACAGGTCCTGAGTTCAATTCCCAGCAACCACATGGTGGCTCACAACCATCTGTAATGAGATCCGATGCCCTCTTCTGGCCTGCAGGCATGCATGCAGGCAGAATGCTGTATACATAATAAATAAATAAATAAATAAATATATATATATATATATATCTTTTTTTTTTTTTAAGTGTTTTCTGTGCTAACCAGTGACTTCCAAAATAGGCAAAGAGTATAAAATCTTCTTTTGGAGCTGCTGCAAAAGCGATCGAACCAGAAGTTTTAGGACGAACCTTTCAGTTTCCGTTTTATTCTCCGATCCCTTTGCTGGATGTCGTATTTGTCGTCATAGCAATATATGAATGGAGATGTTGGAAACGCCTGGTTAAACATCCGTCTCTCTGTACATTCCTGCAATTGTATTTGAAAGGATGACATCACAAGTTTGCATTATCAACAAACTCTTTCATGAGCTTCTGGTCTATGCTGGTTAGAAGTGAGTCCCACCCCACTAGTATGGCAGGCAGTGGCTGCTGAAGTAGTCCTTGCTACTGTGGAAAGGGACCAGACAATCCAAAAGTCCCACTATGCTCCTGTACTATCCTTCAGGCCCCGGATTTCTTTCCTTTTTAATGGAGGAACTTAGTACTCTGCCAAGTTCCTTCCCCAGTTTGAGCTAACAGGATGGAGGGATGGGTGCCAACTCGATCTGTCTTGTCCTTTTCTGCAATTTTAGCATTATGTGAATTATTTGTCTGTTCCCTCCAGTAGCCTTCACATCCAATGCTCCTTCTCCCTAGCCTCAACTGTGGCTGGGAACTGTTCTTTTCTCTACACACGTATGCCAGCTTACTTTAACTCCACTCATTAGTTACCAGGCAGTGACTGTTAACATGTCTTAAACGGCATAGCCTGTATACTGAGCATGCTTTTTGCTCCCTCTGCCCATTCCCTTCACCTTCTGCTCCTCCAGTCAGTACACGCCTCCCACTGGTCCCCTTTGTCCTGGGCTACGGATCTTAGGGTGAGGTCAGTGGTAGGCAAGGTCTTCTTGGAAAATGTTCCTGGGTAATTCTGAGAGGCCTCAAAGAAAACCCTCTTCTCCTTGCTCCCTCAGCCACCCTGAGATCAGTCCTTTTCATTCGTCTCCCTTTGGCTTTAACTGTCCCCCAAACACTAGGTGACGCCATCGGATGCAGCAAGGGAGGTTGAACTATCTTTCAGAGACTTTCCTCTGGGACCTTCCTATCTGTCTTTTAACATCTTGCCTGAGACTTCTTTACTGACGTTCAGCATTTCTTAACTAAGTGCTTAAGAAAATCAGAATGCTTTCAGGAAGCATGTGAAATAACCACATAGAATTTAGCTGACTCATCAACAAATTATTAAGTTATGGTTACATCAGGGTCCTAGAAATCTTGCTATACTAAGATAGTATCCATGACAACAGACCCTTTTAATTTTCTCAGCCCCCTCACCCTTCATATCCTCCTGAAGCATTCTATCTCTCTTAGTGCCTACTGCTATCCTTGCCTCTCCAGCTAGAACGAGTGGAGTTAGGGAAGGCAATACGGAGTGACCCAATAACAACATCTGAGGGCTGAATCTCTGAGTCTGACAGGGGCGGGGCAGGGAGGAGCTTGGGCACCTTTCACTAGTGGGGTAGCCTCCTGTTTGGATACTGTTCTATTTAGACGGATGTAACTACACAGAGCTCTATCATATCACAAGTGCTTTCCAAAGCTACATGTAAATTATATTTTGATTATCCACATCACTGGTCTCCTCCATTAACACAGATAATTGATAGCTGGCTATATAATTTATCTTCTGTTCTGGATTAGCCACACCAATGATCTTCTTCATTAGTGTTGGATAATCTAGAGTTCCTTCAACTATGGCTGCCAAATTTGTTTTCCTGTAAATTGAAATTTGTCTAAGTCTAGATTTCAGGAATAAATTCTAAATGCTCTTGATATTCCCATCTATAGCACCAGCAGGGACTAGTAAGCAGGAAGCACCCAACTGTAACTGTTTTCCTTTAATTGAACACAAATGCTAAAAGTAGACTCTCTCGCTTTAAAGAGATAAGCAAGCATATAAACTAAGCACCTGTGTAACGCGTGTGGCAGGGGATTGCTAATATGAGTGTTTCCTAAAAGGTGTTGGCAACGAGAGGCATGCACAGGACAACAGGAGACCTATGGATGGTGATTTCCTACAAGACTCTTTCTTCTCTAGGTAGATTTTCAGGGTGAAGTCTCAAAGGCGATGCCAAGGATCCCGTAGGACCTTGCTACCTATACAGTGAGTTTTACTACACTAGAGACAGCATCTGAATGTCAATGCTATACAACTTCTTTGCTTTGGAGACAAAGACTGAATGCCAAAGGGGAAAATAGTAGTTAAATCATCTGGTTGCCACAGACATAGTAAAGATTACACTAAGGATCTGAGCACTCAGTCTTAGCAGTCACAGTCTACCCATCAGCGCCTGGTTCCTGTTGCCTGAACATGGACGATAAATTCAGCACTTTTTTTTTTCTCTTAAGCTTTTCTGTCTCTTCACATTTGTAGAACTCCCAAGGCCTGTACTAGAGGGTGCCTCAGCTGGAACTCAACACTGGCTGGTCTGCAACACTGCCCACTCTACCCCTTGTCTTTCTCCCTCTGCTTTGAGGCGTCCTGAGCCTCTGCAGGGTTTCTTCCTCCTGCCATGGATCTGGCTGATGTTTACCTTGGTTTCTAGGCTGTTCGAGCCTACGTGGGGAACAGGAATCCCCTGCACAAGGATTTCTACTCCCCGGGCCACTGTTTCATGCCCACTGTGGCAACTGGCTAGAGGACACTCACTACCTTCAGTAGGGAGCTGCTTCTGCTTATACCCACCACACAGCCTCGCCCTTTCAGTCTGCACTTGCACAATATTGGCCAGAAGGGCATGTAGGTACTTGGAGAGAAAGTGTGTGAGCCAATGCTATACAACCTCTGTGTTTCTACTGAACGTCACAGCTTGCATGTGAATGACAAAAAACTGGAGTGAATGTGGTACCGGGGAAGGCTGAATAAATAGTTCAGTAACAGGCCGTGAAAGGTACAAGAACTCATTCTGGGCTGCTGCTGACTCTGCCTCACTAACTTTAGGAGCTAAACTTGTTTTCACATAGGAATATGCTTTGGCAGTTTTTGTTGGTAGGAACTGGGGAAGTAGATTAACGTATAAACAAGTAAATGTTCTGAGTCACACCCATTTGGGGAATCATCTTTACAGCAATCACTCCTTGGCAAGATGATTCTGTTCAAATGCCACTCCAACATACATGTCCATAATGGCCTTTCTGTGCACAGTTGTAGCAATACACCAGCGCTGATTGTCCAGAAGGGGTCTTTGGCTTTTTAGGTGGTCCAGGTTTGGTCTGCAATATAAATATTTGTGAGAAATTAGTACACGTTAGAGGAAAAGCTGAAAGCCCATCCTTTCTAAAAGAGGTCTTGGGTAAGAAAATCCTTAGGAACATTGCTGCTTAGAGTGCAGTGTGGAGTGAGAGTGGGTCCTGATGGAGCCCAGGGAGCAACATGAAGGGCAGACAGAGCTTATGAAAGAAAGTGACAGAGAGGGGAAGGGTCAAGGCTTAAGAGACAGACACAGGAGGACAGAAGCCCAGGACTTAAAGGATACTTTCAAGGAAGGTCTGACCTACACTGCCAAGCACAACAGAAGCCTAGCAACATGAGGCACAGCCATCTCATATGCAACAGTCCATGGGGCCTCACTGTTAGAACCTAGGAGGGCAGAGAACGGGGTGGGGACTAAAGGGATGCTGAGAAATTTACGCAGCTAGTTTATCACACAGCTAATTTATTAAATTATACTTCTATCTTAAGTATTTTCCATATATACACTGTGTTACCCAAGAATAAATGTTAAGAAATTGAATATAAACTGACAAAAGGGGGCAGGCATATATTACTATTTTGAGAAGCACCAACAAGAAAGGACATGATGAAAGGGGACAGTGTTTAGGAGGAAGAGTTGGTTGGTGGAGTTTTAAATGGAGCAGTGGGATCATGTAGGCTGGCTGAACTGGAGAGCCGAAAGGAGAACAGAAAGGAGCACAGAGCAAACCTTCTAGAAGACGGTGCACTCAGCGGGGAAGAGGAGAACACCATCTTTATTTGCTCCCTTTTCTGCATGCCCTTTGGCAAATTATCTCTCGTGCTTATTGGGCTTCTGTAACTGAGTGCTAGTCTGCCTGCCAATATTCTACCTGCTGCAATCAGGAGGTTTGGGGTTGCAGGCAGAGGTGTGAGAGGAGTACCTGATATAGAGAAACCCCTCCTGTGGCTCTTATGTCTTAGAATGGGAAGCTGGGTTGCTAGGTGCTCTGCTCAGTGCCGAGATGGAGCATTGACTAGGGCTTAAGGGAAGGAGGTGTGTTCTGCTCAGTCTCAAGAAACTTCAGTCCATCATGGAAGGGAGGGTGTGTAGAGTAGTTCACAGATAGCAGACAGGAAACAGAGCAGTAATGGAGGACACCAGGGCAGGGCAGAACCTCACACACACCCTTTCTAGCTTTACTCACGTTCTCTACCTCCCAACAGTCTATTTAAATTTGACTCTATTAATTGATTAAACCCTTCTTTAGGTTGGAACCCCAACGATCTGCCCCTCAGACACACTTAGAGGTGTGCCTTAGTAAGTTCCTAGTTGCTATAATCCAGTCAAGTTAACAAGATTCATCCTTTATCTACTGAGGAAAATAAATCCTAACCAGTCTTTTCTGCTGAAAACGATCATGGCATATCTAACAGCATTTACAACCTCAGCTGTCACCAATCAGGATACAAGAAAAACACTACTACTCTAAAACTACTCGATAGACCTTAACAGGGATGCATGTGCACAGGCAAGCGTCACTGCAGTGGGAGAGATTTTCCTTTAGGAAAGTTCAACAAGTTATTAAATATTACACAGAAATATTTTTCCTTATCTGAGAAAAAAATGGCTGTTGTTTTAATAGGAAATAAAACTGCAGAGCATACAGAAAGAAAACAAAATCAAAGAGATATTTAACTTTTAAGGACAAAGCTGTTAAAAGCTATTCATGGTTTGCTCATGGTGACACACACCTGTGATCCCAGTACAGGAGGTAGAGGCAGGAAGATCAGGAGTTTGAGGCCAGCTTCAGTTACACAGCAAGCTCCCAGATACAGGAGACCCATCTCAAAAAACCAGGAAGAAGAAGAAAAAGGTTAATGATGTGTTATTACCTAAGATGAGCCTATGAGGTATACCAGACTTACAAGTCAGGGAGCTGTAGGCCATGGGAACTGTTGAAAGCAATTTCACCTAAGTGGCTGGGGCAGAATCATTTGCTGTGAGTTTATCCCAAGTACAAAGACAACAAAGGGGCTTGGCTGACAATGGCAGGGAAAGGACCCACTAGAACAGAACACACGTCTACGATGGTTCCACAGTGATGTCTCTCGGGTTCCTGAGCAAGTGGCACGAGTGCATGCTACGTTCTCAGCAATTCGTTACAGACAGTAACTGCAGACTCCCATGCCAGACATTGTCCTGAGTCTGATATCTGAGAAGTGCAACACAAAATCACTGCTTACGTCTCCAGTGAAGGAACAGAGAGGAGCCGGTCCACTCCCTTCCCTACTCTACTTCCCTCCTGAACAATACACATATGTGCATAAACAAGAAACTGGAGTAAGACAGTGAGGGAGTCAGTCACTGCTGGCGCCCGAGACTGGCCTGCTGATGGGGACCCTAATGCTGAAAAGCATCAGGCCTGTAATTGTGCTGACTGACAACACTACTCTGCTTAGTCCCCAGCGAGTACAGGCCTGCCACCTTAGAGGACTAAAAACAACAGCAACAACACAACAACAAACGACCCCCCCCCCCACACACACACCTTGAGGTAGAAGGTGAAGAGGGGTCAGTCAGTCACCCAGGACTCTAAACCCGAAGGTGGAGATGTTCTGCCTGTATTGTAAGTGGCATGGAAAGCTAGTAAAGGATTGGAAGCCAATGGTGGTCAGGTACTCAGCAACTTAGCAGGGTGTGTGGCTGATGATAAATGCAATAGCCAACCTCCAGAACAAATGTCCTCTTTAAAAGGACAGCCATGCTTAAACATGGCTCTCTTGTTCATGCCGATCTAGGATACACTCTATCACTAGAGTAGATTGGCTTTATAGGATACATCCACTCTGCTCACCCGCTGTGCTATCTTACCACTTCTCACATTGTGTGATTAACAGAGCCTTATAATTGGTCTGGATGTCACTTTCTTTGTAGCCCATTTTCAATACAAGATGACTATTCTGGTTTGTGACTCAGAACGCTATCACTCCTGTAACCAACGGCTTCTCTTCTCACTCACTAAGACTCAGAATCGTACTGGTCACAACCTCCCTCCTTGTAGCCTGCCTGCTTGGCTTGTGCGTCTTATCACCTTACCCGCTCTTCAGTGTTCTCTTGACACAAACTTCTTTATTGGGAGTCAGTACCATCCATTGCACACTGGGAATGGTCTCCAGATAGAAAGAAGTCATTATCCTAGTAAGGCCTCCAAGTGGTGGGTGCTCCTATTCCCCTTCCCTTTGAAAAACACCCCCGTCCCCAAGAAAAACATGCCACACCACATAGTTTTGTTTTGTTTTGTTTTTTTTTAACCTTACCTAGCCAATCCTACCCTACCCATCAGGCAAGGAGAAAGTTGCTCACTGTGTGCCCGCCTTCGGGAACAGGGCCAGGCGTATGGTGAGCTCAATAAACAATGCCTGAAGGATGAAGTACTACAGATGTACAACACATGGCTCACAGAAGACTGGTGAATTGTGGGTATTGTTAATAATAGTTTAAATACTTTGGGAAACTATTGATTTTTTTCCCCCCCCGGAGCTGGGGACCGAACCCAGGGCCTTGCGCTTCCTAGGCAAGCGCTCTACCACTGAGCTAAATCCCCAACCCGAAACTATTGATTTTTATATCCACAAGAACAAACCTATATCACAAATCACGCCATGAAATGTTAAAAAAGCTTGAATAATAATATAGTTTCCTTGGTGTTGAGAGTAGGGCACATACTTGGAAATGTAGAGAGAAGAGGAACTCAGGCTTCAGTCCTAGAGACGAAGAGATACTTCTTAATCAAGATCTGAAAGCATGTTTCATATTGACACTTGTTATTTTATTTAGAGAATAATCTGAAATACAGCCTCAGTGTTCATTTATGCCTCTGGATGGAGCACAAATATTTGATGTTCATTCAACTGAATAATGTCACGATTTAAAAACTTCCATTATTACTAATAAAAATAGCAGCAGTATTTATATTGTTATGAAATTCTACACTGTTTCACAATAATTAATTAGTAAATGACTTGACAAATGTTATCTACATGCTCTCATTTTAATAAACTAGCATGTACTAGGACTTAATAGAAATGAAATCAGCCTAGATCTTACCTAATTAGAGAACACTGTATTCAAATACAGTAGTGGAAACTCAATAATGACTTCCACTGGACATGTTTTTACACTAAGATTAAATAAAAATCAATCTCTAAGCTATTTCAAGGATTGGAAATATAAATTTTCGACCCAAAACTTATACCTTAGAACATGTCTCTCTCTTTTTTTTGTTTGTTTGTTTCTTTTTCTCTCTGAGACAGGTTTTTACTTTGTGGCCATGACTGTCCTGGATCTCACTATGTAGACCAGGCTAGCCTCAGGCTTACAGAGATCTGCCTGTGTCTGCCTTCTGAGTGCTGGGATTAAAGATGTACACGACTACTCCTGGTCCATTTATGTCTCTATTTTTAATTAAGAGCAAATGTCCAATTTAAAGTAGAATATGTCACCTGATAAACTCTAGGTTCTAGGTTCCATCGTTTGAGCCAGTGTTACTGACAAAGAGCTAGAGGTGAGGGAGTGAATATAGCTTTGTTAAGGCTTTCTGGAAGTAAGAAAATGTATCTAAAGACTTTGACCCAATGGATACCAAATGAACTATTTATGAAGGCAGGTTTTTTTTTTGTTACAGACATTTAAATAATCTATATTTGTGTGTGACATCTCGGAGATTACTTTACTGTCAATACATAGAAGTAATAACCTGGTAGATAGCATTACCTATGAAAGGTCCATCCCATCTGCAGTACTGCTGAAAGCTTTCCATGCACCAGTACACTCAGTAAATATCAGAAGATAAAGCATAAGCCTACCATGCCATGGATTTACTCCTAACCTCTCCTCAAAGTGCAGCCTGATGCAACGATTACAAATGATTTTCTTCTAATGTCACTTTACATAACCCTTTTTCTGCATGAATAGTTAGTGTGGAATGAATGAATGAATGCCATTAAAACAGTTAGTCATTATCTGGGACACTGGCCTTACTCCCTTCACTACTAAGAATCTCCATGACAAAGGCCAAGAGATCACAATGCTGGAGCTGCCTCCGTGTCCTACGCCTAACAGTAATTTTTTATGTTAATAAACCTGCTGGGCATCTCCCTCTGTGACCTTGGGCTGCCCTTATCTAAACTGACTTTGATCCAATGAGGGAAGGCTAACATCTAGTTGAAGCTCATTACTATACAGGATATGTAATCAATTTTACTAATTAGAGGGAATCTTCTACTCTTGTGACTGAAAATGGATTTATTTTTATAATCATACATATGCTTAAATAAAAGGCCATATGTTTTTATTTATCAAGCCAGTTTCATATCAGCATATTTTAAAAAGCTCATATTAAATGGCTGGGGTAAACGTATTCATAACCAAATCCAACACTGAGAAAAAGCAGAGATTAGCTAAAATCTTTCATATAAATACTTCTTAAATTGATGTGATTTTCATATTTGAGAAACACCTTATTAATTCCAAGTATTTACAAATAATTTTACTCTTTCAACAAATTAGTATTAGAATCCCTTCCTTAGTACCGATATATTTTAAAAAACCTAACTCACAAAATCAAATAGGCTTCCTCAAGAAAACGTTACCCCAAACCAAAGGGGCACTCTTACTCAAATCCCTTAGCTAAGGTGACCCTCTGGCATGTACTTGACATTTGAGCAAAACAAGTCTGAATTTAAAGTACACTTGTTTCCTAGGAGTGATGCTGAATTTTGTTAGTTCTCTGTATTTTCTTTGGCTTATAGCAAGTAGGCATGGAAGAACAGTGCTTCCCCCTTTCCTCTGACACTCTTCAGACCATACATACCATTCTAACGCCACTGGCAGAGCGCAGGCTAACACCGAACACTTTCTGCTGTTGGTGTCTCTGGAGGGCGGATCTCCACCTGTGACCTCAATCCTAGGCCTGTGTCCATCCACCATGGTTTTAGAAAAGGCCTTCTCTTGGTCCATGTTCTGATAAACATCTACAGCATTACTTTTCTATGAAGAATACTGGGAGAAATTTTTGCTCCAAGCTAAGACAAGGTTTCCTTTATGAAGGTTTTAAGCTTTAATTTTTTTCTTACTGAGAAAAGTAGCTCTATTGCATTCCAGGGGACATTACTATTAATTCTTCTAAGTTTTACATATAATAATATACATATATTTCTTATGTATTAAAACTATGTCATATACCTAACAGACTCCCAATTCATTGGGTAATTCCTTAATTAGGCAGACTTTTGAAACGTGTATTATGTACACAACAGACCGGAACGTCTGTTTTGGAGCATTTTCCAGTCTATCAGGCGATTACATCATTAAGCCACACATGCTACGTAGAAAAATCCTTATGAAAATTCATAAAAAATGTACAGCACGTCATTAGCATGCAGCAGGCATGTATGCTTTTTGATAGTTTTCTGCCTAAAAAAAAAACAAACAAAAAACTACATGAAGTAATTAGTTGAGGTCAGGAAAATATGAGAATGGTCCCAGACACTACCAAAAATGAAATTTACAAAAATATTGCACTTCTTATGGCTTAGCTGGGAGTAATTTGCTTTCCTGGAGAATGGATTCTTGAACAATGTTCACCTGAATCGCGCAGAGTAAGTGCTACTTTACTGACTTGATATTTCCAACACACATCTAGCTTCCTCCTGACTTCTCTCCTGGACACACCTGACTCTCACACATGGGTTGAAAGGTTGCAAAAGTCCAATGGTAAATCCAGGAATTATTCAAGGCCTTGCAATACCAAATGCTTACATATTTATGCCTTCATTTAAGGCAATCAAGAGCTTATTACATGGGCGTATCATTTCCCAATAAGCAAAAAACTGTTAAAGTAAGATGAATATGTGTGTTACTGGCATAAATTTTAATAGTGGAATTACATATTTACTACATTAAAAAAGCAATAGGCTATACCTAAAAGACATATTCAAAGATTAAAATAAAAGTGTAAGTTTCATGAGAGGGAACTATTAAACTGACCACTTTCTAATCTTCCTGTAAACAACACACCTAACACTAAAAACCCCAACAACAGAAACAGAAAGAAACGCTTAGAACTGGAGAACAATGAGCCTGTATGCAAGACAGGAAGGAGCCCAGCGCTGCACTCCCAGATGCCCCCGATCTTCCAGGCTTAAAAAGCATCCCAATTTTCTCTAAAGGTAGCAGCGTTTATTCACTGGGCCATGGCTAATTTTACATGGAATGCAAAAATGTTAGTTTAAGTTTAATTTACCACCCTATTTAAATATTTCCAATGTAGCTCTTCAACTGCAGAGCTATCCCTCCGTCTATTTTAATTTTAAAGTAAGTTAGCATAGGGCTTCCTTCTTAATCCCCAGAGACTACCTACATAGTGACACAGACGCACACATTTATGACGGCAACATAAATGCTCTGCTCTTCTGAAGTAACATTAAGTGAAAATCGTTTCCTGGAAAGATATTATAGGTATCTATATTTTATTTGCCATCTTAAACATATCTGGGTCTTTATGGCCTTATTTTAAAAATGTATTTCCTTTTTATATTTCCTGGTGCAAATGGACTGCATAAATAAGCAATGTGCTATGAGGCTTCAGACCAGCCGATAAAACCTTTCAATTTTCATGCCAGCTTCTTCTTTTGTAATTCAAATCTGCCTGGAAACTGGCAGCTCTGAAGACTGAAACAAGCACGGCCACAAATACCTTGTAATGCTATCGACCTTGTCTGCCCATGCAGTGAGAGAGGGGCGCGCATGTGTCTGCAGCCATCCAGATAACACAACTCATTTTTGGGGGGGGGGGCATGAGGTGGGGATAACAGAAGCCAGCCCCAGACTGCACGGAAAGCAGTCATTACCAGGCAAGCTGGAGAATAAGTCTCTTCAAAATACACAGTGCATTTAAAACCATATATGAGGCTGAGCCACTGCTGTCATTACCAATTTTAATTTAGCTCCTTCAGTTTGCCAGCCAGATAAACTCTTTAGTGCAGTTTTTTAATCTATTTGCCACATTTATGTTTCAGATTACAGTAATATGGATAGGAGAAGGAATCACTTTTAGAGGAAATAAAGCAATAGATCCGCTTATCGGCACCCATCAGAAAGTTCATTAATCAGCTAGGCTTTGTGCCCTCTAAATTGAAAGGTTAAATAATCCTCTCAGGAATATTCCTCAGCCCCTCCACCAATTGTCCAGAGAGGAGCTGCCATTCAGAGCACACGGGATCAGTGACAGGGTATCTTACCACTGTTTGGACCCCAAACAATGACGGACAAATGGCCTGGTTTACAAAGAAACCTTTTAGTACACAGATGGGAAAGGACCACAAGCTTTGACTAGGGGAGGGCTGAGGAGGGTGTGGAGACAGGACATAAGGGAAGGGACAGAAAAGAATACACACGTGTAAATTCACAGATATTTGATCTGCGGGTTTACTGGGGTAGACTGTAAGGCATGGGAATCATGTGAAGTACCTATCTTTCAACCATATGAAATGCTTACATAAACCTCCATTGATAACTATAGATCAGAACTATAGCTCTATTGTATTTACTAGCTGATAAATGGGGACCCAAATAAATCCCAATTTATTTTGATTATAACTCCATATACCTTCCCTCCCAAGCCTGCATATTCTACTAGAATACTGTTCATAACTTCAAGGACCTACCTTCAGGGTGAAAAGTAAACAGTCTGTCTGTTTGTTTGTCTTTTATAAAGTAATGGTCTTCTTTAAATTTTAAAACTCATTTTACGTGTGTGGGTGTTTTGCCTGCACTTACGTATGCATAATATTTTCCTGAATATTTCCCACGGAAGCCAGAAGCGGATGGCTCCCCTGGAACTGGCGTTACGGACAGCTCTGAGGCATGGTGGGTGCTGGGAATGCAGCTCTGGCCTTTGGTTTTCTAGTACATTCCATCTTAACCCTTGCTTGTCTTACAGTAAGGAACGTGGACTAGGAATGCTCTTCCGAGGGCGCACACTGCACACACTGAGAAGTGCCTAATTTGATGTTGCCTTTTTTTCTGAAGCCACACACGACAGGAAGACCGCAAAGCTCAGCCAGGTCTCACGCTTTTCTACTTTGTGACTGTCTGGTTCCTTTCTGGTACTGGTCGTGTGCAGGCACAACTAGCTTTATCTGAAGTGCAAACCCCTGGTCTACTATTTGGTTTCCTTTCCTGTCTTATTAAATGATCCCTCTTTTCCTTGAATAAGGCACTATAATTGCTGTGAGCTGTTTGATTGCATATTATTCTCATTATAAAGATTTACATAATTTGCTTACAGTAACTAGTCATAGGACACTGAAATTACCAATTAAAATTATGTACTCAATAGCTTAATTCAGGTATCTTAGAGTGATGTCGTTACTTTTTTTTTTTTTTGATACCAATTTTTTAATAATTACATTGCTAGATTATTACATATAGTCATGAGGACTCTGGGGTAGATTGTCTAATAGTATCTGATCAGTGTGCCAATGTGGAGTTGTTTTTGCTCTGTAGGAACAAACATGATGGCTAGGTATAAAACTCTAGGCGGAGCACTTGCCCTGAATATTCAAAGAGGCCCTAGAGCGAACCTCTTCCTTCTAAAGAATAAATATATTAGAGAGGAGCCATATGGGAGCAAATAGAACCTGAAGTCTGATCTCCATCCATAACCACACTGAGCCTGTTATCTCCCTTCTGCATGAAAGTGAAAATAAAAATATTCATCTGGCAGCATTTGGAGGAGTCTCCTAGCTGAGCTTTCAAAGCAACATTAAAGTGGGACCCTATAAATGTATCTTTTATTCTCCTGATTTGGCATCTCTAAGGCTCACTGTCTCAGTCTGCTAACCTAGGGCTAGGCCTGGAAGTTTGTAGCCTTTATATACTCTTATCTAAGCTTAGAAAGTTTTCAGCCTCTGAGGCTTACTGCTGAATAAGGTCACCTTTACTGGCCCTTCCTGAACTCTCAATGACTGGCTCAGCTCGGCTGTTCTAATTCAACTCACCTAACTGATTTAATCTGGCTTCTCTTGACTTTTCTTGAGTTGTCTTCTTGGCCTCAAACTAACTCTAGCAATCTGTTCTAATCCTCTGGTTCTTTCGAATTATCTGGTTCGTGATGTCGTTACTTATTCCCCTCCCTTTCTTGCTTCTTTGCTTCCTTTAATGGTGGAGATTAAACCCAGTGCTGAACCCACATTGCAGTTTTATATATGAAATGTACTTTATCTTGTCATTTTTATAGGCAAGGAAGTAACTTAAATCTTTTGTGATATAATCTTAAATACTTATACTGATGTTAAGGTAAATCAAATTAAGAAAATAATTTGTTGCAGTACTTAAGAATTACTCACCTAAACCGGGCGTGGTGGCGCACGCCTGTAATCTCAGCACTCATGAGGCTGAGGCAGGAGGATCTCGAGTTCCAGGCCAGCTTGGGCTATATAGCGATTCCAGGCCAGCCTGGGCTACATAGCAAGACCCTGTCTTGGGAAAAAAGAAAAAAAAAAGAAGTTACTCACCTACATTTTTTTTGAAACAAGTAAGACAAGTATAAGTAAAGTATAAGTATTTAACTTCAGTAACTGTGAGGAGGAAACATTGTTAGGCTAAAAGAGGTCATTACAACTTCACCTTGAGCAGAGACATTGCAACAGTCAGTCTGGGCTAGAGACCCAGCCCAGCTCTCGGTGCAGGTGCCCATGGGCTTGCTCTGACCGGCTTACCTGGTTTAGCCTGGTTTATGAGAAGCTGTGAGGCACTGCGCAGCTGCCATCTCACTGCAAACTTACAAGTCCTGTGGGCACCACCACCCACTATCAGATACAAAACTAAGGCTCTTCTGAGTTAAACATTTTAACTACAACCTCTGTGTACATACTACACAAAGGAATCACACTTGAAACCAGAGCGCAACCTTAAGTTGGCATTCTTTTCCTTATATTGTGATACAGAACATTAACTCATTGGCAAGTCTGCCCTTCTGTCCAAATATTTCAAAGCATGTTTTTCTAAAAAAAAAAAAAAAAAAAAAAAAAAAAAAAGCAGTACAACTGTAAAACAAAGGAAATGTTATAGATATAACATTTTATGTCTAAGACATAAAAATGGAGACTATATTTTATACACAAAATTAAAACACAGCCCCGAATTTAGTTCTCTTGACTGCAAATATCTGTATCCAAGGATATTCATACGAAGGCATTTAGCTGGGAATGAGAGTTCATGCCTTTAATCCTAGCTCTTTGGAGGCTGAAGCAAGGTCAGGCAGACCAGTCTTCTAAAGGAAACCAACAAGTGCAAACACCTCAAGTGGGCATTTTACAGAACCACAAAGACGGCTTTATATCTAACAGATACAGTTAATCTGTGAGCATGTGTACACGCATGGCATACATAAGGTATATATGCACACACACAGGTTTAAAAAAATATTGAAAATAAAGCTGGGCATGGTACTCTATGCCTGTAATCTAAGTAGTAGGAGGCTGAGGCAGGAGGAACTACAAAAACAAGACATCTGGTGGCCTTACTGATGTGTGTGTTTGTATGTATGAATTATTTTCACCAATATAGATTTCTGACCTCTCACATTAAAATAATTCATATTTCTGAAAAAGAATCAGTTCATATGCTGGTAAACCAGCTAAGTGAGTGAAGGTATAACTCAACCTCATTTACATGCATGTGTGTATGCATCATGCATATATGCACATATGCACATTTGGATTACATAATAGCTATTCAAGCTTTCTTTAATTGTACAATGCCTTCCTACTTTGTAGCATTTTTCCTCATGTAAATTACAAATATTAAGGGCCAATTCTTAAACATCTAGAAGAAATATTCACCGATGTACAAGTCTACGCATAATTCTCTTGACTTTCTAATATATGAGGGGGTTAAACTACCAATGAATTTCAAGTCTAAAGTCAGGTCAATCTGTAAAGTAATTCGTGGATTTCTAGCCACTTAAATAATAGTAATTTTGAAGTCTTAGCTCCCTCAGCTTGTCCATTACAGAAGCATGTGTGATGTGGAGCCCCCCTGGCTCAGACACTGCTCACGGAGAGGCCTACATTCAAATGACGAGCTGACTCTAAGCCTGTGCTGACCCTAACTGTGATTAGTCAGTGCACAGGATACTGGTTTTGTATATCCTACTTATACTTATTGCTGCACTGAAATATCCAGAAAAGCGCACAGCAGAGTCAGTTACTTAGAATGTACTTTAGGGAGTGGCATAAGCTACCTATTTATCTAACATATGCAAACAATGCTAGAATTAAACTGCACTTTATTTCTCTGCTCTGATGTGTACAAAATAGGAACTGATGAACATTTCAGACATGAACACTGTAATTTCTGGTATTAGATAGTCTATGGTGGTCAATTGTAAGTCTGAGAAAATTTAGTTTAAGGGCTTTATTTTTTTTATATTCACTCTCACTGTAAAGTGGCATTCTTTCAAAGTACAGAGTCACTAGTAGAAAGAAATACAATTTATTCTGGGATGACATGACTCATATATATGTTTTACTAAGGAGACAAAAGAAAAAAATCAAAGTACCATATTTTAAAATGTAAACACCTAGAAACAGAATTTAACTGATACATATTTAACTTTTTCCTATAATGATTAAATATAGTTCATTTGTAACTAAAATACAACAGGGGCGGGGAAGAAAAAGATAAGAAAATGTTTAAATGTAATTTTCTGCCTTTCTGTTATTATTAGGAAAAATAGATTAGAAAATTAATAACTGCAAGAATTTCTTTCAAATTTGAAGCAGGAATCAAACTAGAAGTTCATTTGGTGACAGTGTCAATCTGAGTATGTTGGTCATTTTCTCCAGTCATTATGAGACAGGTGAAAAAGCATGGAGACCTTTTTTTAAAAAGTCAAATGAAGAAAAGTTACTAAGTCCAGTAGATCTTTCAGTTTAAGCTAACTTATGATTGAGCAGTATTGCTGTCTAATATGGAAGCTGCTGGTGGGTGGGATACACATTCAGAGTGTACAGGCATTCCTAAGTCATCCATAGACTGCCCAGGTGATACATACTTCCTGCTCCACCATCTCAAATGCTTCTATCTACGTCAGAATCATCACCATGAAATCCTGATAGTATTCAAATATATTCACATAAGACAGGCCTATATAAAAAAATACTATAGTGATTTCCTGTCCAGGCCAAATTATTTTTGAATTAAAATATTAAAAATCATGTATTCTGAGAAATCTCTGAAAGAATGGATAACTCATATTCCTTCAAAAGAAGGAAAATTTGAGGTTGGGGATTTAGCTCAGTGGTAGAGCACTTGCCTAGCAAGCACAAGGCCCTGGGTTCAGTCCCCAGCTCCGGAAAAAAGAATTTAAAAAAAAAAAAAAAGAAGGAAAATTTTATATGCATGTGTGCATGGCCTGAAGAAACATGAAAGGGAAAATAACTTGTATTTTTTTTTTAAAGATTTATTTATTTAATGTATGTGAGTACACTCTAGCTGTCCTCAGACACACCAGAAGAGGGCATCAGATCCCATTACAGATGGTTGTGAGCCACCATGTGGTTGCTGGGATTTGAACTCAGGACCTCTGGAAGAGCAGTCAGTGCTCTTAACCACTGAGCCATCTCTCATTATCCCCATAACATGTATTAATAATGCACAATGTCGACACTTTTCCACCTTCTTTTATAGAACGCACTTTAGCAAACTGCTTTTTGGAGACTGGGCAAATTATATTTATTTTAAAATGAATCTCATTTATTGAGATTGATAATTTCAGGTTTCACCCTCTTTGAAAGTGTATTTTCTTATTGCTTTCAATGATTAATTCTGTTATGACACTGAATTACTATTAAAAAAATCAGTTAATTTAACTCTTTAAATATAGTAATCACTTTTTATATATATATTAAGTTAAAAATGATAAGACTGAAAAAAAATGTATCATACGTTTGACATTAAGGGCGGGACAAATACTAAATTACTTTAGGTAAAATTTCTATGTGAAAAATCTTTAAAAATGATGCCATGTTACTGTCCCAATATATTCCCTATTATTATAGAAGTCAGCAATGCTTACTACAAAACATCTCACTGGTGCTAGCGGAGCACTTCAGGGGCAGAGCACAAAACGCCCTGGTCTAGGCCCAGGACTGAAAACCAACCACGCAAACCTTGCTGTGCAGGTGTTAGCAACTTGAAAAAGAAATGAAGCGGCCTGACTGACTTCAGAGTCCTGTAAGAAGACCCTCGAGTGCTACAAGCAAGGTGTGGTCTCAATCACCAGATCACAAGCACAGCGACGTCAGCAGCTTCATGATCTTTGAAATTTAACAGATCTAGTGTCCTGACAGCAATATAACATTCAGGACACCAACACAGCAGCACCAGAGAAAAATCCCTACAGTTATGAGTGTCCTTGGTTCTGGAGGTTGGCAAAGTGGACTGTACTATCGAATCAATTTATAAAAATGCTGCTTATGATAATTTCTGTCAGGCCCTTGAAGATGGTACAACATTTTTTTGTTTTGTTTTGTTTTGTTTTTTAACAGTGAAAATGAGGCAGGCCTCCCTCACTCTGTTTTGGAATATCTAATTCTAATGATAATGCCCAATCAATTCTATTTTCTTAAATACACTAACATGCCAACAAACACAGGGAAGATTAAGGTTTCTCAGTTGAGCAGCATGTAGACAGTGCTCTCATGGTCGGCAGGTCTGCTGGGGTTGTTAAGAAGTTCTCAGAAGACACCCAAGACTCCTAACACATTAAAAGGAAGTTTCTTTTTTTAAAAACAGAATCATGAATAGAAAATTTCTCCATAGTTGCTGACTTTTAAAAACTTTTGGTCAAGTTATTATTTTTTTTTAAAGAAAACCATGGGATTTTAGCATTAGGCAGTTATAAAATTATACTTACTCTGCCTTACACCTCAATCCCAAGACAAAGATACTTGAATGGCTGCGGCTTCAGCACCTACTACCCTTCCTTCTCCCCTGGACTGTCCTTCTGAAGCTAGCTTCCGTCTGCTGATATTTGGGGCACTATTCTGTGCATAAAGCACACAAATTTTTAGATAGTAAAATTCTGATTTGCTATAAAGTCATTCTGTAAAAACTCAGAAATACACTTGTAGGCTGATGCTCCAGGTCAGGAGAGAGCGTGGAGTGGGAAAGCAGAGCACTGTCAAGGCAGTTGGTCTGTTAGATAGACTCTGCCCTTCAGTGGGTTCAGGGTCACACCCTGGACTGCTAGTAAACTCTGACCAGGAAGGAAGACAGGGAAGTGTGTTTCTCTTCTCTTTCCTAATTAATAAAAATGTCCATTTTTGAAGTGTAATTCTAACCATTCCAAATATTATGACTAAACATATTAGCCCTCATATAAAAATTATATCTGCTTTTTTATTCTGAAGTTTTTAGTTAAAATAAGAAGTAGTAAGGTTGTAATGAATTCTAAGTACATTAAAAAAAACAAGAACAAAATTAAACAGGATGCATTAACCTTTTTGGTTTTTAATATATACAGTTTTTGAATAACAATTTTCTTTTTACTTTTTAGGTAAGCAAGTTCAGAATGTTTAATGCATGTTAAATTGTAGTTTCTATCAGATAAAAACACTATGGGTTATAAAGCTCTGTGGGTGCCTTATTAGCCTAGGGTTTTTATTTCTACTATGATAAGAAATGAAGAAATGGAGAAGAGACTTTTTTTCCCATAGGGAAATAATCTACAAGAACTATGTGAATGAAGAAAAATACAAGGCTTTGCTAAAAATCTGAAAGCAGAAGTTACGGCGTAAAGAATAGGGTTATATGATTAAAACATGTAAAACTCTGACCTTTTTTGAGGAAGTAAAAGTATTAGCTATTGGAGGAAATTACATAATTGTTAATTTTTCCCCTCATGTTTGTCTCCAGATCAGCAAAGATATCAAAAGGCTTGATTTTTTTTTTTTTTAGGAAGTAAAAGTATTAACTATTGGAGGAAATTAGGTAACTGTTAAATAAATTTTCTCATGTATGTCTCCATATCAATAAAGATATCAAAAGGTATTATTTTTTTCTATCATTGTATATCTTTTGGAATGATGGATTTGCCTTTTATTAATGTATTAATTAATAAAAAACTCTTTATTTAGATATAATCTACTAGTGACCTCATTTATCTTTGATGATATTACTGAAAATAATGAAAACTTCTCTTTTAAAATCTTATTTCACAATATTTTAAGGAAAATCTGAAACTTCCTAAGTTTATATATGTTTATATATGTTAATCAATTTCACCTTTCTTGCATGTTTATAAAAGAGAGGCTTCCTAGACAGGCTTGATTTTGTAGCTGCTTAAAGTGTACTTGTTCTGGAACTGACCCCCCAGATCTCATGGGGGGAATCAGGCACAGCAAGAGACAAGCACTCAAGTGTCAACAGTTCCAAACGGGAGCTCTCAACGAAATTTAACCCCCAAAGTACAGTTTATTTGGGGTTAGACATAAGATACTTTTTGGTTAGAAGAGAAATGAATATATCACAATGAACTGTAGACTGCTTTCTAGCCTCAAGCAGGCTGGTTGAAACGAATACATAGAGACAATTCCTCTGGCCATTGCTGTGATGGATGCCACATTCACATGTGAGGGCTACTCTGAGTCAATAGATGGCAGTCCATCGCCTAGTAAAAGGGTTGAAGATGGCTAAAATCAGCATGCAGTTTGCTTTCATTCAAAATTTAATACTACTTAATTACAGGCATTCAAATATTGTCCATATACTGATAAGGCAATTTAAATAATTGGAAAATGATTATATTTCAGATGGACTGATAAAAGTATTTACACATTTATAAGCATACTATTGTTATAGTTATTCTTGCATAGTAATTCCTTGTTAATTAAAACCTGGTAGTTGTGAATTACAATGATTACTTCAACATTTTCTGAAAGAAAATCAACCAGGTTTCCAGATAAAGAAATTTTCAAATTGAATTTGTTATTTTTATAGATAGAATATGTTATATTCTAATAAAGATGAATTTATTTTGTTTTAATTTTTAAAGATCTCTATTCTTTTTATAATTTGTTTCTGGAAAGCTAAAAAAAAAAAAAAGATACTCAACAAACCTTTAAGTACTTGTTACATTTGAAGCTAATTTTTATTGTTCAATAATGGTCACATAAAATTCTTGCATCACTGGAAAAGCTAAAAGACATACAAAGTCAGACCTGCGATGATATTACTTAGTAAAAATAATGAGTACTGCCACACCATTACAGACACTCTGTGATCTTGAGAGATACAAGAATGATTTTGTTCCTATCAGGTTTAGGCTATAAGGGCTTCACAATTATTAAGTTGCTACAATGCTAAAATATAATCCATTGACTGCATTTGTCACATGTATGTATAGAATCTACGGACATGTATATGACTTTTATTTAATATAACACTAAAACTTTAAATAAAACTGCAGAAACACTATCCCTGGCACTATGGCCTAGACAGACAGTGGGAGATGAGTCTACCTGTTGGCTCACTTTGTTTCTCTAAGAGAAAAGCAGTATGAAGGTTTTAAAAAAACTGCCTTTTCTCTTTTCTGAACTGTACAAAATCTTTTATTTATTAAACTTCAACAATTATTAATTATATTATGCTATATAACTGTATAATTAAAAAAAGGTCTCTCTACTGTTTAATACATTAAAAGTGACTAGTAAGACAATATTGAATTACATTATTTAAACTAGAGAGTCAAAGTGACCTGACTTCATAATATTGAGAATTAATTAAATGGATTATATAACAATAGTTACTTTCTGCTTTCACTAAGAGTAAAATCATAATAAATCAGAAATTGACCATTAAGTATGTATGTATGTATGTATGTATACATATATATATATAAATATATATAATTCAAACAAGTAAAGAGAGTTTTAAGAATAGGAGAGTTAAATTGTCCTATATGAAAGGTACACTAAGCTCTTTCTAGCTTCATTTAAGAATGTATAATATTTCAGTAAAAGCAGAAAAACAATGGATGATATTGTGGGCTGTATGCTTCTGGACTGTGGTAACATAATATTCTAAAGACACAGGATTATTTTACTGCTTCATAGCTTCTAGAATACATTCCCCTTTAATTTAATGAATATAGTCTAAGCCTGAGGGTATCATGATATAATCATTTAGTGACATGAGTAATAAAAACCAGTTGAAATCTTTTAAAAACAGGAAAATAAAGAACAGGCAGTGGGCAGGAGAGAGGGATAGGTGTATTATTGCTTTCTCAGTACAAACTCTCCAGATGTTTATTATCTTGCTGCAGAAGATGCTTGTCTATATTTTATGGTCAGCAGTTCAGAGAAGGGTAAATAGGCTGGGTCTTGGGGAAAATAAAAAGGTGTTTTTACTCACCGTTAGGTGATACTGCCTCCAGATTTCTGGGCAAGCCTGGAAAATAAAAATATTGATCAGCTGGGAGCATGAAACAAGGTACTTTACAGCCTGTTGGTTTTGGCATAACCCAGCATCCACCGGTGTCGGTCACAGGAAAATAAGAAGCTTAACAGAAAGGGTCTGCATTTCAGCTTCAAAAACCTGGCTAGACGGTTTAATTGAATTTTACACTGCTTTAACACACTCCCCGCCATTGTCAGGAAGCCAGTTACAAAGTTTTCCTCTCTTTCTTCACAGGTTAGAAGTTTGGGGACTATAGTATGATGCAGGGCCGTAAGTCAGTTAAACTGGTAAGTGAAGAGCAGTGGTCTAGATCCGTAAGACTAACCTAGAGAGTCTTTAAAAGAACCCCGCTTTAAAGAAGCCTTAACTGCGCAGTGTACTTATCTGTAATGTCTGCTGGTGCTAACTTAAAACTTAATGAAAAAAGAAAACCAAGCTAAACCACAGCACAACCCCTAAAGTCCATGGCCTTTCTCATATATAACAAAATTTTACATGTTCATATTTATAGAGGAAAAAATATAACACAAAAAAGTGAAACCTCAAAAATTGTGTCCAAGATGAATTTACTGAAATCATAATAGATAACGAAATACTCAGCAACAAACACCAGCTAGAGGTCCTTTCCTGAGCCACACTCTGATCTCTCTCAAGAGGAAACTGTCTAACAGCACCGTTTCGCTCATCAGTTGACTATCTTTGCAGAAAAAGAATGCTGATGACAATAACTATAAACAGCAAAATCTCTATTGAAAATACCTCATAAGTGACCAGACAAAAGATGTGTAACGAAGGTGAAAGAGTACACATTATGCACATCAAGCTTATCTAGCCCGTGCGATTTTTCTATAGGAAAGCATGTAAATTAAAATGTCCACTGGTCCCCTTCCCATTTCCAATGGCATATTCATAAAATATATAGCATCTGAAAAAACTACTACCTATGTCAATGATTTCTGGATTAGTAACACTAACTGAAAGAAAAATAACTTTAGAAAATTAAAAGTAGCTTCAGGAGGCAAAGACAATGTCAGTACCACATGAAGAACAGCTACAGAGTGGTTGGCTCCCAGGTTCTTAAGGATGACACACTGAGACATACTTACATACAAGACCTAGTGTACGATATATCTTCCTGCCTTCTAGCACACACCTTTTGCTGTGTTCATATAATTTGAGTTCAATTACGATAGAGATAAGCAAGCAGTTATTTATACAGTAGTTATGGATAGTTCTTGATTACCACAGTATCCTCAGAATAATACGGTTGAAAAATCACACTCACTGACTTGTCATGGACTGGCAGAATGCCACTCTACCATGTGACCTTTCCTGATGTCGTAGCAATTTAGTAAGAGAAGAAAGAATGACTTGGTGTTTGAACAATCATCTGATTGCTCTGTCCATGAGGTTGATGACTGATACAGAAATTTAGTAGTGGGTGACATGAAACTTCTTTTCTCTTATTAGATGATAATACTGCAATTAAAAAAATCTAGTTATTATGTAAGTGCTTTCACTTAACATTCCTATTACAGATTCATATTACTATTTTGTACATAATACTATGTAAGGTTACAGAAAAAGACTTCCAAGCAGGGGTCGACAGAGAGCATATGCCGTTAACTTTAAATAAAAAATGTAAGCCACCGCAACCACTAACCTAATTTTAAAATCCCATTTTTTTCTACATGCTAAGGCATTGGTGGCTTCTTTTTAACACTCCTTAGTATTATACACACATAGACATTTAAAAAATTCTCACCAAGCAGAATGGCAAAATATTCAGGTTTATATAGGTTTTGCATGGGAAATTTAGATAGGATAAATTTCTAAAGAAAGAAGCTAAGTACTGCAAGTGAAAACTTGGTCTAAGTAAAACATTTACACTGAGTGAGTAGTCAGCTGCTCATCTCATCTCACATGAAAACCTACAAAGCATCAAAGGGCACTGCACTCTACCGCCCTGCTGCTCCCACCGTCCTGGCACTTAGGTAAGTGAACCCAAAGGCCATCCTCAAGTCACACACCCGAACACACAAAGTGCACACGTACATCTGTTTCAGCAATGTGGCATGCTGGTTGCCAACTTCTGTCCAACTAGTTTTGCTATCTATTGTGCTTTGGATAATAAACATACATGAATAACTGAGTGTTATTATTCATAAAATTCAAAGATGAATCAACACACTTTGCCATGCCAGATGAACTGAGAGTTTATACTGTGCATTTCAACCCATATTGAATTTTATCAGGTGCTAATTATTGTTTTATGAGAACAACGGCTTAGTGCATCTGTTGTTTAATTCCCACTTCCCTATTCTCAAATGCGTACATCAAAGAAAATAAAACACTCAATCTTGAACAGCCCCTGACAGCAGACCAAGACTCAAGTGCTCAACAGACAAGGCCCTTGCCACCAGTTCTCATATTTCCACAACAATGAACAAACACAAAACAGCGCTAAGCGGCCTTTCCTCCTCCTCAGCTCCCCTTGGCCAGTTGTCTGCCTTGTACTAGAGAGAGCCCTTGAACGCAGCCCTGCTGGGAACACAGCACAGGAGAAAGGATTAGCCTTACTAACATGCTAGCATTTGCAAAAGGGAAGAAAAAAACCCCAGTACTGTATTTGGTATATGAATAACCAAAGTGTATGAGCTGACAAGAGACCAGGACAGGCCTGTGGCTCCCCGGGAGAAAATGTAGCTGTGATGAGTGACAGGGCTTTCAGGAAATATGTTCACAATCACAGACAGTGAAGGCCATGACCTAGATCGTTTAAGAGCTTGTCTTGTCAAATTATCAAAAGCTTCTTCCTCTCTGAATAAAGAGTGACATAAGTGAGTGTCAGGAAGCTGCAGGCTGACAAGCCAAGCATACAATAACAGAATGCACGTCACATACATGCTCAACACCGCCACTGCTAGCGGCAAATCTTAATGAGAGCGCGGCCAGCCCAGGAGACTTGGGTCCCTGCTGGCACAGCTACTCATCTCACAAAAATCCTTCAGCTCCAAGTCAGTTAGGCTCTGACACGACAACTACAATTACGAAACACAACTTTTTAACAGAATCCTCTGGTGCTTTGTCAAAGCCTCTGTTGTTAAGAGCTGGCCCCTTAAGTCACTACAGCAAAACAAAAGATTTAATAAAACAAGCAATGCTCATCAATGGTGAATAACTTACACAGGAAAAAAATAAGGAGAATAATTTTGTTAAAAATTTGTTGACTGAGAAGTGATGGCAAGAAAAATAATCCCATCTCTGGATCTGAATGCCAGTGTGAGTCTCCCCACACACTAACATTGTTTTAGGCACCTTCCATTGCAAAGGACAACTCTACGCTGAAGCCCGGTCAGCACTCTTCATACAAAGACTCTCAAGTCATCCAACTGTCCAAACACTTGGCTAACCATTGTGTATGCATGGGATTCTCCCGACATATTTATGTGAGCTGGAATTCATCTTAGGAGAAAAGAAAATTAAAAGAATATCTTAACATCTACCTTAAGCCAAAAGTCTACATAAAGACAGCTCTAAGGTCTAACATTACAGAAATCTACAATGAAAATTCAAAATGTTTTAAGATTGTTTACTCTATTTCTATTTCTGCACAAACATGGCTATTCTTCGTAAGGAGATAAACACATAAACACCAACAGGATTAGACATATATATGACACCTATATGTGGCAATGTATCGGCATCTATAATTTTTTCAGCAATCAGTGTGAAAAGCCACTCACTGATTACTATCTCAAAGCTGCTTCCAAAATGAACCAGGCTCATAAAACTATCCTGTGATCCAAGGTCAAATTTATTCAGTTTTTAGACTCAAAATCCTCTGTAATTAGGAAAATTAACAAGCTATTTTTTTTGTAGAAAACATTCTTTTTTTGTATTCTCCTAAGTTAAGTGTAGTTATAAGGGCATAAAGTTTGTTAAATTATATTTCAGTTTTATTAGAAAATGCAATTGTCATATTTTACAGAAAAATATTTAAAATTGATCACAAAAGATCCTCAACAAACTCATGCACACTCAGTTCTCTGAAGTAACATTTTCTTTTGAAAAAGATTTTTTTATAATAAGGAATCACAATGTTTCTGTAGATACTTTGATTCTAGATCACTGACAAGTTTATTTTACAAAGAGCTGCTAATTTTCTGACACATATGGTTTTTAGCTAAGAGAAACATAAAACAATAGGAGAAAATGACAACAATGAGTCTTGAGAGCACAGCAGCTGAAATTAGACATGCCAGAACCAAATAAAAGGCTGGGTTCAAATCCTGACCCTGCTACTTACTGTCCTAGGCAAGTTATATATTGCTGTGTCTCAGCTTTCTTATTCATAAAACAGGGCTGCCAGAACTCTCTCAGTGTGCTGCTGTGATGGTTAGAGCTGTTAAGATTAATTCTTAGAACAATGCCTGCTAAACAGCAAGGCTCAACTGCTACTAGTCATGACTGCAGTCACATGAGAGTGGCACTCTATACTTTATGGCACTCCATGGTCATGGACAGATGGACATCAATAAGGCTGCTGAGACTCTATTGGATAGTGGTCAAGCTTGGTAGGAAAGCAAAGACTCCCAGAAACAAATCTAAAAGGAAAGAACAAGCTACATTTCCTTTAGATGTAGCTGCTTGTGACTCCCTTCTTCAGAGTGAGGGTGGGGAAAATATCAAATTGATCAGCACCTAAGTTACCCACTTAGTTTACACTCAGATGAGATCTACTTAATGTTTTTAGTTGTTTAGAATGATAGAAAAGGATACTGGATCAGAGAGTATTTGACCTTAAATTTTAGAGTTAACTTCTGACTACAAAATTTTTAAATTATTTTGGCCACTGAAGAAAGCCAGAAGTGTTCCACCCCGTTCTCAAACTGACATGTCAGTGCTCAATTTACTCAAACTCAGGTGAGTTCTTTCCCCTACAATGTCTAAACAATGAGGGCCACAGCATTTTTGCCAGCATTTCCTTTTTAGCAGTAACCAGAGATTTCCTTCCAGGAAATTCTTGTGCAGCTCAGCCTGGCCTTGAAGCAGCAATCCTGCTCTTAGCTTCCTGAGTACTGCAATTACATGGGCCAGAACCTCCATTTCTTTTCTTCTAATTATTTTTTTTTTACATTACATGCATGTGCAATGTTTATGGCTGGTGCCTGATGCCCCCAGGAGCTGCAGTTATAGACGGACTGACCAACCATCTGGGTGGTGGGAACTGAATTTGGGTCTTCTGCCATGCATCTCTCTTTCTTACCCACTCACCAACTCTCCATTTATTTAAAATAACCGTTTACAGTCATTCATTCTGTGTGCGTGCACCTGTATGCATGTGGAGGTCAAAGGACAACCTGCTGGAATTGGTTTTCCCTTCTATCATGTAGATTCTGGGGACTGAACTCAAGTATAAGGCTTAGTGGCAGGCGCCCTTACTTGTTAAGCTATCTCACTAGTCTAGAGGCTTCCTTTCTGAAAGACTAACCTTCCTATACCTCAACAATAACAAAGATTTAGGTTGACAGCATCCCTAATCCTGTCACGAGCACTTTGATAGCGCCCAATGAACAGTGAGTTTCTGAGTGCTGACTGACACTTATTATTTTATATTTACATATATAAAAACATAAGCAGCATCTCAAATGACAAAAACCTAATGATACAAACTATTTCCCTTGGTAACTACATTAGCTATTTCTTTTTTTTTTTTTTTTTTTTGGTTCTTTTTTTCGGAGCTGAGGACCGAACCCAGGGCCTTGCGCTTCCTAGGTAAGCGCTCTACCACTGAGCTAAATCCCCAGCCCCTACATTAGCTATTTCTATTCATGATCATGTTTTATCATTCAGTTCTTATCATGGAATTAATTCTTCTTTGGAATTACCTTTTCTTTTTCTCTCAAGATACTCATAACTTCCAGGGTATGTTAGATACGGTTTGGGTCCACAGTGGTGCTATTTGATGCTGTCACAGATATAATTTAAAAGCTCTTCTTAAAAAATCATTATAAGGATTAGGGAGATGCTCAGTTGGTAAAACACGTGAGGACCTGAGTTTGGATCCCCAGTCCTCATGTAAAGAGCAGGGTGTGGTGGCACAGCCTGTAATTCCAGTGTTGGGGAGGCGGAGGCCAGAGGATCTTTGGAGCTTTGCCATCTAGTCTAGCCAAACCAGGGAGTTCTAGCTTCAAAGATCCTCTCTCAAAAAATAAGGGGGAGAAGAGGTTGAAGAAGGCATTTGACATTGATCTCTGAGGCCTACACACACACATACCAAAGTACTAAACATTCATAATAAGTTAACTATAAGCTATAACACTGGAGAACTACTGCAAATAGTTAATAAAATATTTTTCTATACATAAGCAATAAGTGACTGAAAAGCAATTTGGTAAAAAAACAAAACAAAACTGGTACACTTCCAATAAAAATGTGTAAATCTAAATATGAAGAATATGCAATATTAAAATCTTCAAAATTCTTGTAACATAAAGCAAAGCGTCAGTGGTAAGAAGTATATTGTACTTTTGGGTTATAACGCTCAATATAGTAAACTGCCCCTGTAGTCATCAGTAGATTGCACACAATAATCAAAACCCAATCAGGATTTATCACAGGTAAATGAATGAGCTAACATAATCATTTGGAAAGAGAAAGGAAACAGAGAAAACAAAGTTTTAAGAAACTACACTCACTATCTGGATTTATGACTGTGGGGACACAGTAGTCAAGAGTTGGGTGTCAGTACCATGGCATAAAGTCTAAGTATCAATCCATTTAAGTGTGGTTATGTAATCTTTAACAAAGACACAAAGGATGGACTTTAATGAGTGATGAGAACCAACTCACACCAATGTAAGACCAACTGAAAACGGACCAGCGGTCAGTATATGAAACATAAGCTACAAGATGTCTAGAAGAATACACAGGACAAAATTTTTATGCCCCAAGGGTAGAAAAAGAGTTCTTAGAAATGGTACCAAAAATATAAGCCATAAAAGACTGGCAAGTTGTACTTGAAATTTACAAATGAGCTGTTGATTGAAATGATACTTCCGGATCATATAGGCAATGAAAGAGTTCTATCTGAAATAATAATGAGAAAATAAGGACCACAATTAAAAATGGGAAGGGATCTAGACGCTTTGCCAAAGATGACGCAAGAATAAAAATGAGCACAAGAAAGGATGTCCAGCAGGGTTAGTCACTGAGCAGACACAAGCTAGAACCACAAATAGAGTGATACTGTGCAGTTATTAGAATGGCTAAAAACCACTCAACAGTACAAAAAACTGGTTACTGACTATGCTATTCCCAAAGAATTTATGACATATAATACTTGTAAGTAATAGAATAGGGCACATTACACCTTGAATACATAAAGCAAATAGTAAATAAACACAAGTCACTATAAAAGCTGAAATAAAGGACAACAGAAATACAAATGCATCTATGAGTCCTGATGTAACTACAGTGACACCATCTCACAGCCTGGGTAAGCGGCTCACCCCGGAGCCCTATCAGCAATCCTAACTGGTATATTTTCCTAGGTTCTTACACTAAGCCGCCCAGGCTGGCCTTGAACTTGGTAATCCTTCTGCTTCAGCCTCCTGAGTAGCTGGGATTACAGGCTATGATATCAAGTCTGGCTTAAACTGAAGTCTTCCAGAAATAATTATTCTTTTCTCTCTTTTTAAAAAAACTGAACTATGATAAAAAGTAGAGGGGAACTAGTTACGTCTGTCAGCCTGTCTGTATTCTTAGTGTGCAGAGGAGGATGCAGGCTGGTGACCTGGTATACAATCCTTTTCCCATTTAACAGGATAAAATAATACATATGAACAAGCAATACACAAATCCGAGAACCGAGTCCATTTTAACTCAAAATTATTCTGCAGATATTTTAAAGTTTTCAAGAGAAATTACATACACTTTTAGGTGTGTCTGGCATGTGGCCCACACACCCCATGTGTGTAGCAATGAGTGTGGCCTAATACAAAACTGTAAGATTCCTTACACTCTGAGGGGTTTTTGCTTGTTTGTTTTTAATTGGACTTTGTAGTTCTGGATGGTGGACTGTACAGATGACAATGGGTCTGAAATGTGTACTCTGCACATGACAATGGTACTGGAGGAAGAATGTGGACTCTAGTCACATGGTGTGTTGCAATGACAAAAGGTTGGACACAACTGCATTTTTCAATGAATTAATTAGTATATAATAGTATAGTTTGAAGGAGATTTGCAAAATCCGGTTCAGAAGCTATCTGGAATCAATGAAGTTTAGGAGAGTTGACCTTGGCTTGCAGTATTTAATTATGTTTGTAGCCTCACAGGGCATTAATGTGGATCTGCCTTTCTTAATTTCACAGATCAATTGTATCAGAATTTGTCCTTATTAGAGATCTAAGAATTAAATCCAAGTCTACATAGACGTTTACAACTGAATTTTAAAAGAAGGTGAAATGTTCAATTAGTCTGAAAATCACATTTCTGGTACCAACCTACTTTGTCACAGTCTCACATAGGACTGGACTAAGATTAAGTCCATTTCTAAGGACCACATACTTCTCAATGACACCGAAGACTCAGAGGACAGTCTCTTTTCTGGCATCCTCTCCTAGCACGTTCTTAGTTTCAACAAAGAAATCCTTTCATTAAGCTGCTAGGCTCACTCTAGGGTCACAAACTGGAAAGTGAGGCATGTGCTAGAGACAGCTTCAGAGGGTGGGGAAGTCTTCAAGAGAGATATTGAGGAAGGAAACTGTTTAACACAATTTGAAAACAAGGCTGGATTCCTCTTCAAAGTTGAAACGTATTAGGGTACATAGCTTCAATTTAAAACGTAGAATATGTATATGCAATTTCATAAAGTTTAGACATTCATTTATTAGTTAAGTGGCTTGGGAACAGTTTCAATGAATGATTAATTCTTAGCTTGGGATTTGTTCTCCTAACAATGAACACACAAAAGATTTTCATTAAAATGATCATGAGGACAGAAGTAGGGCCGGGCAGATGGCTTAGTGGGTAAACATGCCAGTTTCACGAGCCTGAGGACCCAAGTTCAATTCCTAGGCCTATCTAAAAAGTCAGATGCAATGGCATGTATCTTCAGTCTCAGCACTGCTGTGCTAGTCATTGTTTGTCAACTTGACATATGCTCAGGTCATTTGGGAAGAGGGGATCTCAACTGAGAAAATGCCCCCAAGTCAGTTTTTCTCACAGCAACACAGAATCAAAGTAGGGCGATTTCTGGCAAGTCTACTGAAACAATTTTAAACAGAACTGGAAAAATAACTAGGTTTACCTTATTATCACCCAAGCATACCCGACTCATTTATTAATTCATTATTCAAAGTCCTACTGAGCTCCAATGATACAGCATTGTCCTAGAGCCCACAGTTACTATGATGAGTGTGCTGAAAACACACTTGTAGCTTATGTTTAAAGTAGAGGACAGAAAAGTGATTCAATGTAAGATGTAAGTGTTACGGAGAAAAAGTAGGGCTGGAGAGATGGCTCAGGGGTTAGGAGCACTGACCGCTCCACAGACCGCTCCACGTGGTGGCTCACAACCATCTGTAATGGGATCTGATGCTCTCCTCTGGTGTGTCTGAAGACAGCGGCAGTGTACTCACATACATAAAAAAAAAATAAATAGATACATCTTTGGGGAAAAAAAGGAGAAAAAATAGAAAAAGAGGGCAAGGAAAGTTGAAGGTATAGAGATGTGCTGTTTTAATGAGGGTGGGCAAAGGAGACATTTGGGGAGACACAATAAAGATGAGGAAGTAAGTTCTTGTGGGCAACTAAGTGGAAAAGTAACAGAGGATACAGAGAAAGTTTATTTGGCCTTTCAAGGAAATCATCTAAATAAAGTACGCTCCAGGAATTCCCGTGGTCAAGAAGTCAGAGCATGCACAGTCCTTGTACAGACGGTATGAGCCTGAGCTTTGACTCTGAGACAAAGTCATACAAATTTGGATAGATGTAAGCTGAGACATGTTTAAAAGGACTACTCCAAGAAAGGTTTGGTGGCACATGCCTAATCCCAGCATTTAGGAGGCAGAATGCTATGCTGGTACACACAGCCAGCTGCATATCTTGCCAGACACTAACAGAGAAATACAAACAACAACAAAACCCAACCAATCAAGAATGATTATTCTAGCCGCCTACAGAAAAATAGAGAAAAGGGAAAGTGGGAACTGTTCACAAAGGTCCAGAGTTACTATTCCCTCACAGACTGTGCAGGACAGTAACAAGTACGATGGAAGTGGCTAAGACTCTTGATACTGTGAAAGGCTCTTTCACATCAGTGCTAAAACTATTCAGATTCTGATATAACACCGTAGCCTTTCAAGATCGGAACAGTCAGAGCGAGGAGAAAACAGCTCAGAGCAGCTAACCTTTCTCAACTATGATTTTGCATCTCTGGGTCTACATAGAAAGGCCCTATCTAAAAGCAGAGGAGGAAAGCTATTAAACCAGGTACGGAAGCTCACAATGTGCATAAGTTATCTCAGCATTCAAGAGGCAGGAAGATTTGGAGTTTAAGGCCAGTCTGAAATATCTAACAGGATGCTTGATTTAAGAATTTTGGGGAAGAGGACAGAGTCTTTGGCAGTTTGAGGATGGGAAATCTTTTTCTAATCTTTCTATAGCTTTGTCATTTGGAGGGCAATAACCACTGGTGTAGGCTGACTTCGGTCTTACACTGTATCTCTGTCCTTCACTTTATAAAATAGGGATTTCAGTCAAATGGTTTCTGCATTGGTAACTAATGAGATATTTCAAATATAGCAAGAGTTCAAACACAACTCATCAGTTTTTATTATGAATTTTCTTTGCATGAATGTATCTGGTTCTGGCCAAACAGACATCCAAGGATGGCCATGGGAAGAGAAAGTTAAACTTTGTTCATCTATTTAAATTAAAAAAAAAAATTATTCCGTGTGTGTGTGTGTGTGTGTGTGTGTGTGTGTGTGTGTGTGTGTGTGTATGCATGCTATGGTATGGAGAGGTCAGAGGATAACCTGTGAGAGTCTGTTCTCTTTTTCTACCACATTAAGTTCTAGGGATCCAACTTATCGACCAGGTTTGGTGTGCAAGTGCTTTTATCCATTGACCCATTTTGCTGGCTCCCACTTGATCTTTAAACTTATAAAATGTTAAAAGTCTCAATATTCAACAAGGTTCCGGAGCCTTCTGTGAAAGGACAGAAAGTGTAGGAGTGGTGAGAAGGAGTTACTAACTAGATGGGTGGCAGACAGCTGTCTGCACAGGTCAGGAGTGTGAGTCAAGGGCTTCTATACAGAGCCGGGAGGGGAAGGCTTGCCAAGAGTCCCAGTAAATTAAGAAGAAATGGACTCCAACAGTTCAAAACTACATGTGGGTTAGTGAGCTGCTCTGGGCTTCTGGCACAAGCCTGGAATCTCAGCACTGAGAAGACAATGAGGACTGACCTGAAACAGGGTTGAACCAGGTAAGAATGTGGAATGTCTTAGCAATGATTAACTCTAAGTACAAAATAGGCACCTGCCACCGTGTAGGAATGGATGTGATTAAGAGCTAAAGTGACAGACCCTTAGTGACAAACCCATTAGGATAAGGAGTAAACTGTAGGAAGCTCCACATTCCTTATCAAAGTCATTAGCCTTCCTGGGCTCTGGAATTGTGGTTAGAACTGATAATCCTTTAACCCCACACATATTTACAACAGGAGGGGGCAGGTCTAATGCACCATTTTGGTTTTGTTGTAAGAAATGTTCTCAATTACTTGTAGTTTCTTAATATTAACAAATACATAATTTTTGAGGCAGAGTTTTGTTGGTCTCAAAACTTGAAATCCCTCTTGACTAGGACTCCTAGGTGGTGGAATTAGAGGTCTCACTACAATGCCCAAGTTACTTTTTAAATATCTAAAAGGACCTAATAAAACAAGCATATTTAAAGCACTGGGAAGCATGTACTTCACAGTCACAGACTATTTATTTTACCACTAGTAAAATCACCAACAAGAATTTCAGATCAGTTTTCACACGCACGTCTGTATAAAACATGTAAGTGTACATTCTTCCAAAGCCAGCTGTGCTGGCACACACCTTGAATCCCAGCACTCAGGAGGCAGAGACAGGTGTATCTCTGAGTTGGAGGCCAGCCTGCTTCGCAGAGCAAGTTCGAGGACAGCCAGGGCTACACAGAGAAACCCTGATTCAAAAACAACAACAAACAAACCTACCAACAAACGTTCCTTCAAGTAGAACGGCTGATGGTTATGAATTGTTACACTGCCCAAAGTCTTGACAATTTAGTTGCAGTAAAAATACTTACATCAGCATAGTGGCCTATCATATCACATCGGTCACATCGCTTTCTCCAGGAAGATCTTTCAAAACATCTGTGAGTGGAAGACATGGGCAAAGAGCAGTCTAAGCAGTAACGGGCTGGACAGCCATACTGGAGGTGTCCTCTTTCCGAGCAGAGACAGCAGGGCCGGACTTTCTGTGTGGCAGACAAACATAAACTCTCTTTAGCAAAACTTATCAGTCTCAAATGGTAGAACATTGGCTTTCCTTTCCTAGATAAAAAGTTATTTCTAACTTGAAACTCAGTGAAGGTCCAACCTTGAACAGAATTATAAAATCAGACAAATGTCTAGACTCAGCTTGAACACACCTATCAGTGTGTTGCTGCCACAAAGTCCTAAGTCTGGATGTATGCCCAGCAGGCATGTACTTAGCATATCTTATTTTACAGAGGAATAGCCATAGAGTAGAAATATCCAGGGTAACAGGATGAGGATGTCTGGAAATCAAGTCACAGGAGGAGCAGACAGAGAAGCAGTCGCATGCCTACGAAGAGCAACTTGGGAGGCAGTAGGTAATGAAAGGGCTGTGTGCACAGAGCCACTACATACCAAAGTGTAGAACTTCAGTTCCATTTGTTTCAAACAGATGTGCTCGCTTTGCCATTACTCCACACATATAAATGAAAAGAATTACAGATCTCTAATAGTGAGAATTATCCCACAATGAAATGTGCTGTCTATAGAGGAGAAAGTTTCAAAAGGAAATCATTTCACTCAGTCTTCTTTCGCATCTTTTGGACAAGAAAGTCTAGGCACAGAGTATGGGTACCTGTACAGTCACCCAGCTTCTAACAGGGAAGCTGAAATGGAGCCCAGGGCCTGCAGACACTGCGCCCATGCTAGGCTCATGAGCTACCTATGATCCAACGCTTTAACAAGAGCTCAGTCCAAACTCCAGGGGTCTAGGCCTAACAGTCTGACTTTAACACAGGAAGAAGCATCATGCATCTCACGTACTTGTGGTAAGGGGCAGTTTTTTGACAAATGGCCACGTTTATCACAATTTCTACACGTGACATTTTTGTTGACTGAATAGTATCGGTTGTTCCACCTTCCAGATGATCTGTTGTTATCTATCTTGGCCTAAGGGTAGGAGGAAAAAACAATCAAGAATTAAAATTATTTCAGTCAGTTTAAGGAAACCTTTCTATTCTTCCTCTTAAAACTACTGAGTAAGAAACATTAAATTTGAAGTCAGCTCCATTACTTTGGTCTGACAAAAGAAGGAACAGACACCTATGTTCCACCTAACATCCAGAAGCAGACTCCATTCCCGAGAAGCTGAGCACGAGGACAGCTCTATCTCTTGGGCCCTTGCTCACGTGACTCCCTCACTGGTCAGTCTCCACTGAGGGCTCGGGTCTAGAAGAAATACTGAGAGCTCCGTTAGCTGGTGCTAACTACATCTAAACATACACCATTTATTCCTGAATGAGAGACTTGCTAAAAGTTTTAGTTAAGGAATGGTATTTTTATGATTTTGTGCTTTAAAACATTTTAAAACCATATAACTACCAAATGTAACCTTTTCAAAAGCACAGGGCTACCTCTATTGCCTATAAAACCAATTACAACTTCTAAGAGTATAAGACAATCTTCGTCCACTATTGGTTACATAGTGACCCAATTCTAGTTGTCTCTTATGCTAGTCAAATTTCTACTATGTATGAAAGAACAAGAGAAAGTACATCATATGAAATACCTAAAGAGGACTATGTAATCCCAACCATTATTCTTGTTTGGCAGAATTCCATCTTTAAAGTCAGGCATGGTGGTTCATGCCTATAATCCCAACACTTGGGAGGCTGGGGCAGGAGGATTGTAAGCTCAAGGCCAGCCTAGGCTATGTAGGAGACCCTGTCTCAAAAAAAAGAAAAGTACATACATAAATAAATAAATTCCAGTTGTGAAAAAGTGTCATGTTTTACCTGGTATTCTCTTGAATTGGTTGTCAGTTATTTCTAATTTAGTGATTTCTTAAACTTGACTATAAAGTTGAAAACAGCCTTTTAATTTTTTTTATTTTTAAGTATTTGTTACAATAAGGCTAATAATTGACACAAGCACCTGCCCCATTCTAAATATAGATTGACCATTTCCTTACACTGAAGAAACAGTCATTTCCGGTGTTGATCTTAGTAGTATTAGGCCACCCGGGCTACAGGAATCTTTAAGGCAGAGATGAAACATAAACGGAAGGGTGATTATAGCCACTCATCAGCTGACAAAATCCAAGTTGACTTACAGTTCTGAAACATTAAATTATATAATACTAAAACCAAACTTTCCCTTCTAAGCTATGGGATTATGTCTTTTAAAAAAGCTTATACTGTTCCAAAAAATATATTGTGGAAAAAACAAATGGAACATAGAGATCAAAAGACAATATTAGCCTATTATTTAGATTTGAAAAAATTGATCTTACCTCGATGTCTTTGTCACTGATGAACCAATTTACATCATTTTCTCCTAGAAAAGAAAACAAATGTTACTTTTAGTGCCTTAAGTCACATCACAGACAGACAGACAGACAATGGTTCTTCAGTTCGTTAGCATTCACAGTGGTATGAGTAAGAAGTGTAAGAGAAGGGGTCAGTGGAAAGTGCCAAACACCTCAAATTCTCATGCTGCTCTAAAATGTTATTCCTCAGACTTTTATCTATTTAAAATTGTGTGTCTATGCATATGAGTGTATATGCCCATGGGTACCAGAAGACGCTGCTGGATCTCCCTGGACCTGGAGCTTCTCCATGTGGGTCCTGGGAAATGAATTTTAGACCTCTGCCAGGGCAGCAAGTGTTCTTAACTGATGAGCCTTCTTCCCAGCCCTAAAATGTTATTATGTTTTTGTGGTAATAGGCTTTGAGCATGCCACACAAAGCACTAATGCCACTGGTTTTGTGTGTCTGCGTGTGCAGCTGCACATGTGTTGGGATATCTATGGGAGGCTGGGAGGATGTCGGTATCCTACTTGCCAGCACTCTACCTTCTTCCTCTGAGACAGCCTCTCTCACTGGCAGCGGACTCAGACTCTGCTTACCACCACAATGCTAAGGTTACAGGTACCTGTGTGCCCATACCCTACTCTATACACGGGTGCTGAGGACTCCAAGTTAGAGCCTAGCCAGCACCCCAAGTGCTCTCACCCACCCGAGCCACCCACTCAACACTTTACTTAAAAGTACTCATTTTAGTTGTGCGACTCTCAACAAATAATCACATGTGCCTGTGAAACAGGGACAACAGTATTTATAGTATTTGCCCTGACCACCTAAAATCTGTAAGAATCAAGAGATTTGTGGAAAATGCTTTGTATCTTTTTTTCTTTTTTTTTTTTTTTTGGAGCTGGGGACTGAACCCAGGGCCTTGCACTTGCTAGGCAATGCTTTGTATCTTAAGCTCTATACAAATAATAAATAAATAAAGGACCCAACAGAAGATGCAGAAATAAATTTATGTCAATCTCCTTACCTGACCAAGCAGAACTTTACTTAGAGGGGAGGTGCCCTAATGATCCCACCCCTTTTATTTTTCTAGACCCCAGACACTGGGACATTCCAAAACCTTTTGTAAACAAGCCTAAGAGTCTTGTTTTTTGATACTCTAGTTTGCTATTTTGTGATGCTGGCACATAAACTGTGATCACTATCTACCTAAACCGTCCAACAAGCTCCTCATTAATGAGTCCTCCCAGCAGTATCAGCAGACTTTGTCTTTCACTCACACTGTACAGTGGTGGAAAACTCACACGATCTCATTCACACTAAGTCGGTAGAAGGGAAGGAAATCCTTCACCTCAGCATCAGCATTAACAATGTCTGCTGCTTTTTCTAGATGACGTCCATACAGCATCAAATATCTTTGAAAGAATTATCTATTTACTTGGTCTGTTCATGTGCACGCAGGTATCTATGTGCATGAGGCCAGGGGGAATCCGAGGGAGGTGGCTCTCATCTACCACCGTATGGATTTCAGGGCTCACACCTGAGTCATGGAACTTGCAGGCACCTTAACCTGCTGTTACTTCATCTTGCTGCCTCCACTAAAACATTTTTAAAACAACAGACCTTGAAAACTGTCCACTTT
This sequence comes from Rattus norvegicus, assembly GCF_021556685.1. Classification (NCBI taxonomy): domain Eukaryota; kingdom Metazoa; phylum Chordata; class Mammalia; order Rodentia; family Muridae; genus Rattus; species Rattus norvegicus. The sequence continues at coordinate 64,407,235 of NC_141538.1, read as the reverse complement.
GTATGTCAGGAACTTTGCATTACATTTACAACATCAAAAATAGTGACATAAAGGAGCAAAACAAGAGGCCTAACATCCAGACACTTCTGGGTGGGGCGATGCATGCAGGAGGCAGAGGAGGTGGGACGGCTGACTGCTTAAGGGTAGCTTGGCCCATACAGTGAGCACACAGTGTACGGAAGTGAGCTTAGGCTAGCCACAGATGTAAAACCCTGCCTCAAAATAAAAACAAACCCCAAATATCCATAAACCAGCAGGTATTAATCTAAAAATAAAACTGTAAAACTGGGGGACCACAGCATTTCTTCTGTGTCAGCTATTTCCTTTTCTTTGCATTGCTCTTTACAAACCTGCAAATGCCTCCTATTCCTTTGGTCCCTCTCCGGACAAGAAGGAAGGGACCTATGACTAATGCAGGCTCTAAGGCAGTGTCAACAAAGGGCTAAAAGCCGAGTTCTGATTTCCTCCTCCGTCTAACCTTACTACTTTCACCTATCTCAAAAACACAAATCAAGCTTGACTCGCTTCTCTGAAAAGAATTTTGAAGAGACATGAGGTAATCTACATTTTTTCAGCCTACCAGGGTTAAGTGTCTAGAAACTTATTTTAAAATAAAATACCTGTACTAAAAAAAAAAAAATTATGAGGCTGCTCTACAAAAAGGTCACTGCACAGGCAAGCAGGAGCACTGGGCTGCTGCTGCTATTCTCTGTGGAGTCTGGGGCTGCACACACGCACTGAGACTGAGTGTGTATCAAAGAGCAGCCGCCTCATTTCTTCACCCCACCATATTATTTTTCATTTAAAAGATGCAGGTAAGTAACATATGGGCTGCTGTTCTCAGAGCTGCCCTATGTATCCCAGTGACATTCATCACTAAAATCTAATGATTCCTTGTAATCACTTTAATTATAAAACTCATTTAATTTTTTCTTCTGTTTTGGGGATGTGTATGTGTGTCTGCACACATGCCAGTGCAGAGGCCTGAGGTAGATATCTTTTGTCTTCTTCAATATCGCTCTACATTACCTTTTGAGATTGGGTTTCTCACTGAACTGGGTGCTCACCAATATAGGTGCATGCTGCACCCAGGTTTTTGTATGGGTGCTAGGGATTGAACTCAGGTCCTTACGCAAGCACTTTGAATAGCAAGCAAAGGCTGACTAAACCATTCCCCCAACTCCATAAGCTGATTTAATTTTGTTCTTATAAAATTAAATGCAGGCTGGGCATAGTAGGGCATGCAATTCATCACTACACTTGCAAAGCAGAAGCTGACAGATTTTTGTGAGTTTCAGGCCAGCCAAGGCTACACTGTGAGCCTGTCTCAACCCAACCCAACCCAACCCAACCCAACACAACCCAACCCAACCCAACCAAACCAAACTAAACCAAACAAAAAATGAAACTCAGGGGTACACACCCTTGACTTTCATTCTTCTCAAGACTGTTTTGGCTATTCTAGTCCCTTTGATTGGGTGTATATATTTTAGAATAAACATGTCAATTTCAGTAAAAAAGTCTGTTAGGATTTTGATTGGTATTGTCTTGAATCCACATCGCATATTATTATGATACCAAGTCTCCATATAAACTGATATATCTCTCTCAACTTACTTTGGCTTAAGTTTTCATGGTAATACTTTTCCAGTTTTTGATTATATGTTTATAAAATATAAGTGACTTTCATATACTCATATTACATTGTCTAAATTTGTTGTGCTAACTTAGTTTAGAGGCTTGTGCTGCATGCTTCCACCAATTTTCAGTGTGTGTGTGTGTGTGTGTGTGTGTGTGTGTGTGTATTCATACCACCTGTAAGTAAAGACAGCTTTACTTTCTCCTTTCTTATAATTTTTATTCATTTGTTCACATATATACACACACCTGCATGAGGAGGTGAGGGGACAACTTGTGAAAGTTGGTTCTTTCCTTCCATCACGTGGGCCCCAGGGGTCTATAACTCAGGTTCTGTGGCAGAGTTGGCAGCAAGTGCCTTACATCTGGAACATCTTGTTTGTCCTGGCTCTCTCTCTGGCAATTCACATGCTTTTCTTTCTTTCTCTTATGTTACTGATTCTCAGAGGATCTCCTACAGAATGATGCTAAATGTAGGTGGTGACAGCAAATCTTTGCTCAGTTCCCAATCTTAGGAAATAAAATACATTTTCTTTTACAATTGCATATATTGGTTTTTTTTCTTTGCCTTCCTTCATTTTCTTCTCTTACATATACTGTTTTTTTATGAAAATTTTATAACTAAAGAAATTCTTTTCCCAGTTTGCTGAGTTTTTAATACAAACAGGTGGTGAATTTTACTGAATGTTATTTTTGCAACAAGTTAAGAAGTCTGTGATTTTTCCTATTTCTTCCTGGATGGCAGGCACAGTAATTTAGTTTCAAATGTCAGGCTGACCCTTCATTTTGAAACTAACTGGGTTAATATGTAGTATCTTTAAAGAAAAAATACTTGACATAAGTAAGATTTTTATAATGGCATTCATGAAGAGTTGTAGGTTGGGTTGTGAAATGACCCCTGGAAGCCATGTTTTGAACACTTAGAAGCCAGCTGGTGGCACTGTATTGGGAGGCTGTGTGACTTTAGGAGGAAGGGACAGAAGTGGGTCACTGTGGGCAAGCTTCTGAAAGTTACAGATATCTCAGTCAGGCCTGTCTCCCTCTCTGCTTCCTGTCTAATATCACATGAAGAGCCACCAGGGACAGAGCTGCTGGGTCATCACTGTAATTGTGATGGACTGAAAAATCCCAAAACCATGAGCCAAAATAAGTATTTCTTTTTCTAAGTTGTTTCTATTATGTGCTTTATGATGCAAAAGTACCTACCATAGGGATATTGATTTAGAGTTTCCTTATGATATCTTTGTTTGGTTTTGATAGTGGTATAAAACTGGACTCATAAGAACTAAGAAAAAAAATTGTGTCCTTCCCTAAACACGTGGTAGAATTTGGCTCTGTGGTCAGGAATTTTACTTGTAGAAAATTCTTTAGGAAGGAATTCTATTTCTTTAGTAGATATGGATCCATCTATATTTCTTTTCTTAATGGGGCCAATTTTAGTAATTGTGGCTTTTAAATAATTTCCTCCTATTCCTTTTCTTTATCTAATTTGTACTTCAGTACATTTAGCAAAAGTTCATCTACATATTATTTAGCAGTCTCTTTGTTTCTTTTTATTGTAACTTTTATTAACTTTGTTCTTTGACAATTTCATACATGTATGTAGTACAGATTACTCCCATCCCCTGCCCTTTCTGACAAGTCTCCCATGATGAGCCGGTTTCCCCCATTCTTATCTCTTTGTTTTGTTTGTGACTGAGTTTAACTAGAACTACCTGTGTGTGACCAGGAACCACTGGAGCCTAGCAGCCTAGATTCCCAGACCACCAGGTGATTTCAGGTCTTGTCAGGTTGACAACTGAGATTAATTAGCACAACTGGCTTCCAACTTGTGATTCTCCTGTCTCAGCTTCCCACTGATGAAGCTATAGGTATGTACCACGATAATGGGTAACTAAGTTTTTTTAAGGCAAAAAGCCCAACAGGCAGTGGTGGCACACACCTTAAAATCCCTGCACTTGGGAGGCAGGGGCAGGCAGAACTTGTGAGTTCCAGGACAGTTAGGGCTGTTTTGAGACAGAGAAAACCCTGTCCCAGAGAGAGAGAGAGAGAGAGAGAGAGAGAGAGAGAGAGAGAGAGAGAGAGAGAGACAGAGACAGAGAGAGAGACAGAGAGAGACAGAGAGACAAAGAGACAGAGAGAGAGACAAAGAGACAGACAGAGAGAGAGAGAGAGAGAGAGAGAGAGAGAGAGAGAGAGAGAGAGAGAAGGCCCAATACTATTTGGAAAAAGAGGCCCTTTGGCAAAAAGTACTGACTTCTACCTACAACTACCCAGTCTTTCTTTTTTTGAAACCTACAATTTATATTTGAATTTATATACTATATAGAGTAAGCTAGTAAGGGGGAGGGGAGGAGAAAGCCAATGATTAGCATAAACCTACAATCCCCAAAGAACCAAAATCTGAGTCTTTCCCAATATTTATTTTTCATTTGCAATATAAAGCCAAATTTGACTGCTTGGAAACAGCACTCTTCTACCACTGAGAATACAGTTAAACTGTCAAGGAAACCAGACGCATCATAGGTAACTCATATAGGTAAAGCATTAAAAGTTCTTTCCTGGGGTTGGGAATTTAGCTCAGTGGTAGAGCACTTGCTTAGCAAGCGCAAGGCCCTGGGTTCGGTCCCCAGCTCTGAAAAAAAGAAAAAAAAAAAAAAGTTCTTTCCTCTCCACTCTTGAAAGCTCAGAGATGAGAGAGCTTGCTAAGAATTCAGTACTGGGCTTAATCCTTGGTACTATAAACTAATAAACAACCAGACATATAAAACATAAAAACTCCCTAGTTTTCCTTTTCCTCCTGATATTTGACAACTTATACCAAGTCTGTTTTTCCCAGTCAGAAACCTTTAACTCTTCTCCCTTACTTAGAGCATAAAAGGCGTTGAGGTTGGGGATTTAGCTCAGTGGTGGAGCGCTTGCCTAGTAAGCGCAAGGCCCTGGGTTCGGTCCCCAGCTCTGACAAAAAAGAAAAGGTTAAAAAAAAAAAAAAAAGAAAAGAAAAGAGCATAAAATTACTCACCAGATCCTATAAATTGTTTATCCTAAATAGCCTTAGTACTATTATTTTAGCTCTGGGACACTTAATTTCTGACGTAGATTATTAAAATAACCTTTCTTCATTAGCACAAATTCCACCCTATTCTACTGTTATTCTACTGTTAGAGGTGGACGCATTTTATCTGGAAGGTCCCTTGCTGCCAACTGGACACATGTTCGAAGACAAACAGTAGTACAACACAACACTGCCCATGATTTAGTCCTTATTTTTCTGGTCCCACTGTTTTAGCTAGATCCAGAAATTTCCTCAGTGTCCTACCATACTTTGCAGGTATGACTTCACATGTACTCTCTAGAACCCCTGAAGACTTCCCAGCCATTTCATTTACTGGGTACCCAGAGTAGCCTTGTAAGTTCTCGGTTACTGCCACCTGTTACTGCTTCAGAATTAGAGAGGATCAATTACAACTCTGTAACATTCCAAACACTGAAGTATGACTACTAGTTATCCAGGGGTACTGCCTTCTCCTTAATAAATTAACTAAGAGGCTGGTGAGATGACGCAGCGGCTCAGTGTATTGGCTGCTCTTCTGGAGTATGGTTCTCAGCACCCACACCAGGTGGTTCACAACTGCCTGGAGCTCCTGCACCAAGGGATCGGATAGCCAGCCTCCTTCTGCACTCCGGTGGCATTTCCACTCACATGAGCACATATGTACATGTAACTAAAATAAAAATAAAATTTCAAAAACCAACCAATAAGTAAACTAAGTAACATTTCTATTCCCACTGACCTCCCTTTTGTAAAGTCTTTTCTCCCTCAATGATAGTGTAAAAGCTCATTACCTGCATCTTTTAGGCTACTATTCATTGAAAGCCCTAAATTAAAGGTTCTACTAAGAAATAATTTATTCATTTCTATGTCAAAGCTGTCTGTGGACTGAGACTACATCTGTTTTATCCATGTATCCACTGATGACGGTATCTTGTATAATTAAAATTAGAAAGAAAAAGAAATCACACTTAATCATATGTACTATTGTGTGAATAAGCACTATTCTGAACTGAGAAATGTAGCTAATGCATAATTTAATTGCCTGTTCAATGTAACAGTAAATGTTTAGTAAGATAGTTTTTTATGGCTAAGAAAAAATAGAATTTTTAGAGGAAAACTTTAAAGAACTCAAAAGAATTAAAAAAAAAAAAACAGAAACAGAAAAACCAAACACCCCCCCCCCCAAAACCAAAAACCAATCACCATTACTGAATAATAACCCTGAGACAGGCCCAAGAGCGACACAGACTGTAAGAGAACTGCATATCACAGTTAACTGTGCCTGTGCTTGAACGCAGATTAAGGATCACAAAGACAAGGCGACCATGTGGTTATTTGTCATTCCCTTCCCAGAGCGAACTCTACTACACAGATCCCCTGTGGGGGCCTCTCACTACTAAGAAGCAACGGAAACAGCCACAAGTGAATTTAGGATTCCCAACTTTAGCAGTAGCATCTGTTACTTCAACGGAAACCTTTGAGAAGCACAAAGCCACACTAAAACCCCGAGGGCACCGCCATTTTATTCCCTTGCATTCTTCTCAAACTGTGCACTTGTGTGTGCGTTCTCTTTCTTTCTTCCTCATAGTTATGATTTTTCATCTTAACGAAAGGCGGAAATCAGTCAATTTAATCATTATAATTTTGTGCTATATAACCAACAACTGCTTAAGAAAAACAAATTTTGGGGTTGGGGATTTAGCTCAGTGGTAGAACGCTTGCCTAGGAAGCGTAAGGCCCTGGGTTCAGTCCCCAGCTCCGAAAAAAAAAGAAAAGAAAAAAAAAAAAAAGAAAAACAAATTTTAACAATAATTTATAAGAAAGAAAATGTTCATCTTATTTTAATCATATTAAATTTACCAGAAACGGCTTATACTTAAAATTATGTGTGAAAGATAAAACGAGGCTTTGACTTCTCTTTTTTTAGAGATAGAGGAGGAGGAAGAAGAAAGAGGAAATAAGTGCAGGTGCTTAGCTTGGGGTTACAAAGAGCTCTTCACAGTTTATATACAAAAATATAGATTTATAGATAAAATATAAAAGTCTATTGCCAGTGGGAACAGACATAGAGACAACTGCCAAATATCCTTCATTCCCTAAGCCCTAATAGTTCACCAGTGAGCTACCAGGTTAAGAGCTTCTCATTTAGAAAGTCAAGCTGGGCAGAATCACTCAGGCCTGTAATCTTAGCCCTTGCAAGGTAAACTCAGGAAAATCAGGAATTCAAGGTCATCCTACATAGAAAGTTTGAAGCCAGCAGGGTTGTTTAAGACCCCGTCTAAAGAACACACAAATCCCTAAGAACAAGCAATAAAGTTAATTCTAAGCAACAGATGTAGAGTAAACAAAACCACCAATAGTCAACAGTACAGTGGGATCAGGAGGTCTCTCTCTTGAACACTCCTCCCACTAGAAAAGGTATCAATAGATGAATTAGACTTCCACATCCCTCCACCTCTCTGCCCAGAGTATCTGTAAAAACTTAAGCACAAATAAAAACACTAATTCAGAGGCTCCTTTGTAAAAGGCTTCGGAGGTGAGGTCTAAGTAGAGGCTGCAGAAAACATGTCAGCTCTGTGCTGGTGTGGGCACTAGCAACTGGAACTATTCTTTCACTTGTTCTACTTCTTTCAACATTTCCTTGTCTCCTTCTCACTTCCTTTTTCTTCAGTGTCTGATTCTGTATTCACTCTCTCCTTGGTAGAACAAGTCACCAAATCTCCTAGATTAAATATACCTAGGTTGACATTTATGATTTTTCTTTTTTCTTTTTGTGATAGAACCCAGGGTCTTAAACATGTTGATATCAGCCATTATAAGCATAACATATCCAAAGAAAAATAATCTTTACAACTTTACCTTCAAAGGGCTCAAATATCTTCACCCTTGTAGTTATTAATAGCTCAAATGTAGCTTTCATTTCAACCAAATAATCACTCACTATCCAAACAGCTCGCGTCTTAAGTTCCACAGTTTTTTCTTTCCTTGTCTGTAGGGCAGCTACACTTTATTTTCTTATATCCCCCAGAAGTTACTCGTTCCCTAAGACTGAAGGCTGCTTGTTCTGTTGGTACACCTTCAACTTCATTTACATACAGGATAGATTTTCTCTAAACTATTTTCTATTTCATTGTGAATTTTTATCATGAGTTTTATAAAACACAACAACAGCAATGAACTTGATATTATACTGACTGTTCAACTAAAGAGTTATTTCAAGTCTTACCATTATTAATTATTTCCACACAGCAGACACCATTTTAGGTGCTCAGAATATGTCAGTCAACAAGATAGACACTGATTCTTTAATAGGACTTAAATTTTGGTGGGAGGAGGAAACCAATACATATAAAAAAGTAATAATTAGTGATGCATGCCATGGGGTCATAAGCGCTTTGGAAAAACAGTAGAGCCTGTGGCAGAAACTGTGTTTGGTATGGGTTACAATTTTATGCAGAGTGGAGAGTAGGTTTCACCAGCATTTAAGCAAACTTATTATGGAAGATAACAGAACCAAGTCATGCATTTCTGGGGAAGAGCATTCCAAGCATGGCAAAGTGCTTATAAGGCAGCAGTGTGCAGTGTGGCTAGAGCAGCGAATGGAGGGCTGCAGGGTGAAGTCAAACAGGTATAGGCCACCTTTATAAGGTTTAGGGCATCATACAGACTCAGGCCTTCGCTGTTAGTCAAAGGGTTGTCACTGGAGTACAGTGAGCAGAGACATTTGACTTGTAAAGAATTACTCTCCTGAGAATAAAAAATGAGGCGAGTATGTGAGTAGGGGGACAGCTAGGAAGCTACTGTAGTAGTTGAATCAATAGATAACAGGGTCTCTGATCGACCGAGATGAATGAGAAGTACAGTTGAGTACAGTGAAGGTAAAGGTGATAGTCCGTGAGAGTTAGACAGAAACATGAAAGAACCGAGTCAAGGGTCACTCCTTAGTGTCTGACCTAAAAGGAGGGGTTACTGTAGCAAAACCTGTAAACAACATGTGGGGGGGGGTTAAATTTAGTTCCAGACAGGTTAGATTAAAAGTATTAAAATACTGAAATGAAGAAGCTACGAATCATAATTTAGGACAGGATTGGAAATAGAAATTTCCCGATAGAGGTATGGGGATAATAAATATTCAGTCTAATTCTGGTTGAGGAATACCAAGGGACTGAATGAATACAGGTCAAGCAGAAAAGTAAGGATTTAAATCAACAAGGTGATAGCAAATCTGAGCAGAAGGGCCCACGTACTTTGGCTGACTTGAGACAATGTATCCAAAGTCAGATAAGGCCTTAGTGCTGACTTCAGACTTACTAACAAAGCCACTGGTGATCTCAAGAGAGGTGACAAAAACTTGACTGAACTGAAAAGAGAACTGAAGGAAAGAATTTATGAACAATAAGGACAGGCAATGGTCTGAGAAGTATGATCACCAACTCTAAATACTGGTACCCTATCAACCTGAAAACTTGCATCTTCTACTATGGCACCAAGTGACCCGGTCTGTGGGGGGAATTCAAGTACTACTTGAACAGCCATCTCCATAAGTGACTCTCATGGCAATTTAACTTCAGGAAGAATACATGATTAAATTGTCCTTAAATTCCAAAAGCACAAACTAGACAGAGGTGGCATACACCTTTAATCACAGTAGTTGCGGGGCAGAGACAGGTGAATTTCTGTGAGTTTGAGGCCATACTGGGCTACAGTGCAAGTTCCAGGACAGCAGGGTAAACAGAGAAACCTCATCTCCAAAAATAAAAACAAACAAAAAATTCCAAAGACAAGTATCCATTAATGGACTTACAATAATTATTACTTATATAAGCTGAGACTGCCAGAAAGTAAGCAAAAGGCATGAGACTAAAATAAAATTTTATATTTTTTAATACTTACATTTTTTGACACAAATGTACAATACTCGAAAGAAAATATTCACTAGACCTAAAGAACATGTCTTTTCAAATCCCCACTAAGAGACCCTCCCCCAGGTAGAAAGTCAAGATTGAAACAGGACGTAGTCCATAAAAACACATACATGTTGCTGAGAGTCACCTCTACAAGATCGTCTCCTTTTATCACACTGTACATACAAGTACTAATGGGACTCAGCTCTACTTTTAATACAGAATTATATTTGATATAGCTATGAATGGTATGTGAGGAGCAATGCCAGTGTTCTAGGAGGTACTGTAAGAGTAACACCTCGTATCTGCAGTTGTGGTTCCGTTAGACTGCATGGGGCAGAGACGAGTCCCATCTTACTCATATCTTAGCCCTTGTCCAGTGTCCAGTATCTAGCAGAGCTTCCACAAATAGTATTTAAAGAGTTTAAGAACTGGTTCTTAAAAAGTCATTTTATTAAAATGTTTACTTTTACATATTTTATTACTTTTGTGTATGTGTGGGAGCACACATGTGGGTACAGGTCAGAGGACAACTGGCGGGAGTTAATTCCTGGGGGCATGTCAGTAGGTGCCTTTCCCTTAGGCCATGTAGCTGGCGCTATACTGATCTTTACAGATCATTAGTATCTTCAGGGTATTGGTTACTCTTGCACTTACATGAGCAGCCACTGACAACCGTGTGATCAGTTTGTAACTTGCTAAAATATCAGGGTAATACAATTTCCATTTTGAATAGTATTCAAAAAGAGTAAGGTAGCTCTTTACGGGTGGAGCACACAGGTTAGACAAATTTCTGACCTACCAGCCTGTTCCTTAGAGTGCTATAACCTACTAGCAGTAAGACCAAGATGTCGAAGAAAAGACAAAGCACAAAAAGAGAAAAGAAAACGTCAGAAAACAGATTAAGAAACTATTTCTAAACATCTCCAATAAGAGTGGTGAAACTACTGTGCAAGGAAACAGTTGGTGGGGACTGAGGCCTGGGTTCTTTACAGCATACCATGTGACTGCATGCTAAATATTCTCTTCCTTGAGATTTCAATTTCCTATTTGTGAGCATGAAGTCTAGCTATCACATAATCTCTAAAATAAGACCCCAAATCAGTTCTAAAAGTTCTGCTTCCTCAAAGTCCCCAGACAAAATACAGTCACTCCAGATCCAAAGACTTTTCTCTATTAATTTTAGTATCCTTCAAAATTGTGTTCCAATTCATACTACAGAGAGTACATAAGAAAATTTTAATAATAGAACCTTCAAATTACAAGGGAAAAATTTAATTATATTTAATTTTGTACCTAGAAATACGTGTAGACTAGAATCTGTCGGATACTCAGCTCATACCCCTGAGAATACACACTAACGTCCACTTCAGAAGAGACAGTGTCTATTGTTTCCGTGTGCAGTGTGCACTATTGAGGCCTACTAGGCAGGGTTTTAAGGCTGTTTTTTTTTTTTTTCAACAAGGCTCACAAGTCCTGAGGTTAAATACACATGAATTAAGAATGTTTAATCCAACTTAAGATACCACCTTTTCATATTTAAAGCAGTTTCCATTAAACAGGAAAAATACAAAATACATGAGCTATCTCTGAAAATAAAGCTTCTACAGGCTAATTAATAAAAACTTTAAGAACATCACTTAGACTCATATGGTGTTTACTCTCATTTCTTATATGTACACTTTTATAATAAAAGCAAACTAATGAAGCAGAAAGCTTCATAAACAGAAAATTCTCTTACTTGTCATGTTTAGACCCATGCTGAGCTGTAACTAGGGCTAACTGCATAACATATGAAAGTGTAGTTTTTGGTGTGTGTACACACAGAGCTCTAGTATGCACATACGTAGAGAAATAAACAGTTAAACAGCTTCTACCTGTTTTGTATACTCCCTTTCAGATTTTGACCCCTAGAGCTTTGGCCTCTGTTGCTGTCTAACTTGAATTCACAAAACTCAATGGCTCATGGTTTTCAAAGCTCAGAACAAAGTCGCTTTCTCTCTCTCTCTCTCTCTCTCTCCTCCTTTTGGTGGGTACAAGTATGGGGACCACAGGAACAGTTAAATTCATGGCATGGCTGGTCTACCACACAGTCGGGGGAATTCTTTAAATAGAGCCTGTCACTCTCTTGGCCCATCAATGGGATTTCCTCCTCGAACTGCTGATTCGTTCAGGTACACAACAGAGGAAATTTCAGTTAACCTTTGTTTCACCCCAGGGAAAAATCTGTCTCAAAGTATAAAATGAATAGATTAAAAAAAAAAAAAAAAGCTGCTCAGCCCCACGGCTGTTCTCTTCGTGAGCACAGCAGCTTAAGTTAGAGTAGAAAGGGACAGGAGAGTGCTGCACCCCAATGGAAATGCAAAATACAGGGTATCCAGTAGGTCAGACTTTAGTTCTGATGACTAAACCAAGTCAGCCGTCTTTTCTGTTCAATAAAGCTGAGATCCTCCTGCTGATAATCTTCCGGGTCAGATTTTTCTCATGTCACCAAATCACTAAACTGCTGTAATCTGAATGTCCCTAACCAAACTGTATCTCCAATCTTCTTACCCCCCTGATACCCAAAAAAGGGCTCTTAGGAAAATTTTCAAACAAAACTTGTGAAATTTAAGCAGGGTGCCAGATAAGAAAAAGGAATCAGCTAAAGGAGAATCCTGTTGAACTCTTTCTATTATTCCTTTCGAAATAAAAAAGTTCCAGGGAGGAAGGACACACAGAAACCCCATTTGGAAGCAACAGAGTTCTTGGAGAGGCTGGAGTTGGCTCTATAGATGTAGGAATCACAGGGTGAAGGATGAACACAGAGAAAACATAAGCTAAACCATTCATGATATTATGAGATTTAGCTTATAGACCATTGAAAACATGAATATAAATTCTGAAGTATGGTGGGTGGTCACTCCTGAATACAGTGAGACAGAGCAGCTACTGTGCTGCCAATACTCTGTATACATCTAACATATGATCAGTACAATATGTTGACATATGTTAACATATGATCAGTACAATATGTTGACTATAAGCTATTGGAGCAGTAACAGAAAAAAGACCAATTTCGCCTCAATGACCAACACCATTTTTCGTAAACATAACAACAAAAGGATTCATTGCATTTTGTCTATTTTCCTCACCAGTATATGAACATATTCTAATTTTAATTGATGTGCTGATGGAAAGGCGTGATAACTTTATGTCTATCTACACTGTCAATGGTGAAATCAGGCTTCTTTACGTTAGGAACCTTACCCCTGCCCAGTTATTTGAGAGTGTGAGTATCTATGAGAGAAAATCACCAAAACTCCCCATCTGTGCTAGGCTTATTACACTTAACACTGAAATGTCCTGTAATTCACCCTGTTGCTGTAAAGGACCAGATTTCAATCTTTGTGGCCAAATAATATTCTATGGTGTACATAGGACATGGTTTCTTTATATATTCATCTGCCAATGTAATGTACATCTTGGTTAGTTACCTTTGCCATTGTAAATACCGCTTTAACAAACAGTAGAGTACAGATAACAGTCTGACATATACATTTTCTTAGATACACACACAATTCAGAAAATTGTACTACTATCCATTTTTTTTTTTTTTTGGTTCTTTTTTTCCGGAGCTAGGGACTGAACCCAGGGCCTTGCGCTTCCTAGGCAAGCGCTCTACCACTGAGCTAAATCCCCAGCCCCTACTATCCATTTTTTTAAATCAAAAAAGTCTATATATATCCAAGTAACAAAATTATCAGATTTTACTGTTAACTTTTTTAATATGGAAAAAGGACTATAAAATTAAATACTATAATCATCTATGACATAACAACTTATGTCTCTTCCTATCTTGGATTGGGCACGAACCCAGAATTTAAAATTTACCACTCTTCTGTGTCCAACTATGTAAACAAGTAAGGCAAAGTAAGAGTGTGGCCCTATGAAAGGTATATAAATTACAATCTGAGAAATTATATCATTAAAGAAACTGAAAATAACACAGACTAATGTACAACCAGGACACACTACAGCACAACTCCTTTTCTGAGTGACAATCTGAACTAGAGTGTTAAACAGCTAACGTGGCCTGCGAGATAGCTCAGTAAGTCATGATGCTTGCCACCAGTTCTGACCCTGCGACTTGCATGATGGGAAAAGTGTCTTCTACCTTTCACATCCCATGGCATGTGTGCCACTCTATATGTATGCACGTGCACACATCTGTGCATGGGTATACAACATACACTCACGAATGAAAAGTATATAAACGGGTAGCATATACCATTCCAAGACGTGTGATTCTGAGTTTTAGGTTTGACTCTTCTCTATAAACCCCAACAATAGCACTCATAAAACGCCTTACAGTTCCATTTCCATTTTTTCTTCCTTCTCTTGTAATCCCAATAGCACGTTAGTTCTTTAATGGGTTAAGACATTAGAATGTCTAATGGGTTAAGACATTAGAATGTATTCTTTGAAAGTATGTTCTAAATTATTTTTGTTTTTCAGATTGGGTAAATTTGATCTCTCAATTCATTGGTATTCTATACTTCCTGTTAAGTGCAACCAGAGAAGTTTTATTTCAGAAAATATGTATTTTAGTTCTAAATGTTCCATTTAGTTCTCTTATCTTTATTTCATTATATGCTTATTTTACATCCTTGAACAAAGTCATTGGCTTTACAATGCTTGCCTGCTAATACCAAGCTTGGTCATCACAGAGTGAGAATTTACTGAATGTCTCTTAAGCATGCATCACATTTTCCAGTTTCTACATATGTTTGGTCATTTTGAGTTGTGGCTTAGATATGAACAAGACTTTAGAGACTATATCTAAAAGACTATTTTGTTCCTCTGAAGAGTGCTGATGAGTTGTTAAAGGGTCGCACATCTGGCAAACACACACAGGCAGAATGTAGTGACTCTTTATGTTGATTCCCCTTCATTTTTAAGTGGGACTTTACTTCATGGCCCCAGTCACCTTCAAGCTTAATCAATTAGTGACTAACTTCAAGCAAACACGTTGCATAAAGACAGAAAATTTATCTAATGCAGCTTCTTTATTTCAAGTGTCGACTTTCTATCAGTTTCTGATTGATTTGTTTCTAGTACCTTCAGACGTAAAAGTATTAAAGTATTCTGTATTTACATAGACCCAATCGTAACTTATGTATTAAATGTTTTATTATAGTAATAAATATGCTATAATGTTTTGACTCCTGCATGATTATCTGTGGGAAGGTTGGTCCTTTCTATTATTATCAGAAGAGGAACTTTGGGATCGAAGATGCACGGTGCTAGGAAACCTTTTTACTTAGCTTCACTGATTGAGTCTGTAGTTTTCAGTGTTTTGGTGCTAGCATACTTAAATGTTGTATATTGTGTACAATTATTGTCAGTGAATAATAGAACAAGAGAAAATGAAATCAGTCAACAAGCATGAGAAAGTTCCAAAGGATTGGAGAAGGAAGGGTCTTCAGGCGGGAGTGACTGCAATTTAAGAAACCTTGCTTGCTCTCTTCCTGGAGGCAGAGAGACCTCCCTTGTTTGGTTCAGACTCTGATGCATTACGTATAGGTTCAGAATTGTTCTAACTGATCCCTTCTCATGTCCTAGATAAGATACTCTAGTCATGATTTTTATTATTTGAGGATCCCATATTGACTGTGAATTCTTTTCATCAGAGAAAATTTTACATTTTAGTTCTCTGGGCAAATTAATTATGGTTTACTATTTTAGGCCACCTTCTAAATTCCTAGGATAATTATATGAGATTCTAATTTCCAAAACATTCATTTGCAAATAGCTCATGAATACTACCCAATTTCCCAAAAGACAGGATGAAAATGAGCACCCTAAATGATGGAGAGGCAATTAACATCTACTGAGGGACTGCTAGGTGAATGGCTCCATAGTAAGTGTTTTATCTTGCCTAATCTTCTCAATTGCACTATGGCATGGATATTATTACCATCTATTTACAGATAAGGAAAGGGAAGTTCAAAAGCTGGCCAAGGTCACACAGTAGGTTACATGTGGACTATGAATTCAAATATGCAAACTGAAATCACCATACTTCCCATCTTCTATTTGAATTTACTTTTATTAGTATATATTAAATTATATAAAATAATGGACTTCGTTGACACTTTCATAATGCATACAATATACTTGGATTATAGCTATCATCTTTCACATATTGTCGTTTGTTGTTCTGCCTCCCCTGATATCCTTTTCCAAATAGTCCTTTTCTATTTTTAGTTTTGACTATACTGAAATCAATTATGTTTTCACCAAAGAAAACAAAAAAAATGTCATTAAGATTGAAAAAGTAAGCTGCAGAATAACGTAACAATAAAAGGTTCATGCTGACACGAGTCATCCCTGAGTTAGTGACATAAATATAAGCTACTATGCTCAAAGTAAACAGGTCCTTAAGAAGATACTGATGTCTCTTTCCTCCAGCCAAGCAAGATGCCCAAAGGAAAGAAGGTGGCCCTGGCCCCCACCATTGTCAAGAAACAGGCCAAAAGGTTGTCAATCCTTTGAGAAAAGGCCCAAGAACTTAGGTATTGGGCAGGACATCCTGCCCCAAAGAGACCTCACATGCTTCATCAAATGACCCAGCCACACCAGACTGCGGCTGCAAAGAGGCATCCTCTATAAGCGGCTCAAAGTACTTCCTGCCATTAACCAGTGCCCCCAGGCCCTGGACAGGCATCCATGCCCTGGACAGGGAAACAGCGACTCAGCTGCTTAAGCCAGAGACAAAGCAGGAGAACAAGCTAGGCTGCCGGCCCGCACTGAGAAGAAAGCTGCTGGCAAAGCAGACATCCCAACTGAGAGACTGCCTGTCCTCTGAGCAGGGGTCAATACAGTCACCACCTTGGTGGAGAACAAGAAGGCTCAGTTGGTGGTGATTGCCCATGATGTAGACCCCACTGAGCTGGTGGTTTTCCTGCCTGCCCTTTGTCGAAAGATGGGGGTGCCCTATTACGTCATCAAGGGAAAGGCCAGGCTGGGGCGCCTGGTCCACAGGAAGACATGCACCACTGTTGCCTTCACACAGGTTGACTCAGAAGACAAGAGTGCTCTGGCTAGGCTGGTGGAAGCTATTAGGACCAATTATAATGACAGATATGACGAGATCCACTGCCACTGGGGAGGCAACGTCCTGGGTCCCAAATCTGTGGCTCGCATTGCCAAGCTGGAAAAGGCAAAGGCTAAAGAACTCACCACTAAACCGGGTTAAATGTACACAAGTTTTCTGTAAATAAATATAATTGCAAAATTAAAAAAAAAAGAAGATACTGATGTGACTCACAAAAATATAAATGGAATTCGACTTCATTTAGTTATCTGGCAAGTGGACATTAAACCCACAGTAAAAGGCTACTTCTCATCACCACAATATAACTAAGACACTACCCATATCAAATGTTGGCAAGGGCATAGATGATGGGAACTCTAGCACATTAATATTAGGGTATAAACTGGCACAAACACTTTGGAAATGGAAGATAGGCACGAAAAGCAATCAATGCTACTCCTCAGTGTGCTCTAAAAAGAAGTGAAATATCACTACTGAAGTTGAAATGTCCAAACAGAAAGGAGGATAAACAAAAGCAGATAAACAAAAAGACTGCAATATTTTATATAGAAATACCAAACTATCCGTCTTATGTTGATTCTATTAATAATATTTATCTTGGGGTGGGAAGATGGCTCAGTGGGTAAAGTGCCTGTTACTCAAGTGTGAGCAGCAGAGTTCAGATGCCTAGCACTGATGAAGCCAGGCAGGTGTGCTGGTCATCTGCACTCAGAGCACTCAGGAGGCACTGATGGAGTGTCTGAGGTAAGTTATCTAGCTAGACTGGCTGGAAGTAGCAGGTTCTGGGTTCTTTGAGAGATTCTGCCTCAATTAAAACAAAACAAAACAAAACAAAACAAAACAAAACAAAACAAAACAAAACAAAACAGATTGTGGTGGACATCTGATGTTGACCTTGGGCCTCTATCCTCATGTATACAGGTGCATCCCTACCACACATACATCAACATTCAAAGTTATACACGATGACATCATTAAGAAATTAATTATGCTTGGTAGTTCATATAAAGTCATATTAATATATGAAGTTGATACCCATCCTTCTGTTACATAATAGCATGTGTATTCACAGTAAATACACACTAGGAACAGCTAAAGTCTGCAGATATTGCCATGGGGAGATGGCTCAGTAGGACAAAGTGCTTTTTGTGCAAACTTGTTCACTTATGGTCAGAATCTCAAAATGTGTATAAAAGAAGCAGTAGCCTTGTCTATCAGCATGCCCTATGGATGGGAGATGAAGCCAGCACAGTCTCCTGAAGCCAGGCTGAAGCCTGCAGGCCTGGTTTGTCTAGCTTATAAAGAGGCCCTGTCTTAAACAAGGTAAAAGGTAAGGACCTACACAAAAATGCTCTTTGAATTCCTACAGAACACACACACACACACACACACACACACACACAGTCACTTCTGTTAAAAAAAGACTATAGGAAAAAACATTGAGCCAGAAATACATGAATACAATCTCATATTGGCTCCTAAAATTTAGTGATTCTGGAGATTATCCTGGAATTTAACGATTCTAATATATATGTAAATATAACTAAAAGTGGGAATCAGAATATCAGCATCAGCAAGTTTTTCTTAAATGGCTAGATAGCAAACATTTGAGGCTGGATCTGCCAACCTAGGCTGAAAGTACTCACAGACAGCATGTACAACTGGGCATACCTATTCCACGAACGTTTTACTTTAATGAAAACAGGGAAACTTGTCTATGAGCCATGCTCTAGCTAGCTTTGCTCTATACATATATATACACACTCATACATGTTTACCAAAAACACTTTGTTTATCAATGCAAAAACCTAACAACTTAAAGGTCTATTAATGAAAGAACAAATTCACTGACAGAAGGGCCATACATAGAACGCAGCTGTGTTGCTTAATGACAGGGGTACATTTTGAGACAATAGGTGCATTCACTGTGGTATGAACATTATAGAGTGTACTTATACAAACATAGTTTATATAGGCCATTTGGCGTCCTGATGTAATCATGAGGTGAACAAAATAGCAGTTGGTGTGATGTTTTATGTATACGACTACATATATAATAAAAGGAATGAATCTAGGGCTAGCTAGATAGTTTAGTAGGTAAAGGTACTGATGCCAAGTCTGACAACTTGAGTTCAATCCCTGGAATCAACAAGTTTTTCCCTGACCTCCACATGTATTCTATGGCACGTGTGCCCAAATACATGCGCATGCACACTCACATAAAATGAACTAGGACTAGGAATGTGGCTCAATGGTAGGTGTACGTGTCTGCCATGTACAAAGTCCTGGGTTTGTTCCCCTAGAGCCCACAGGTTAGGTATGCTGGTCTATTCCTGCAGCCCCAAGACTTGGGAAGTAGAGACAGGAGGATCCACTTCATTCTTCACTATATAGAATCAGATTCCAGCCTGACATGAAAGAGATCCCACTTCAAAAAAAATGAAAAAGAAACAAAAAGAAACCACAGGCACTACTAGGAACCTTAATGAGTCTTCTAGGTGGGTGCAAACTGAAGAAAACCAGAAGAATGTTTACAAGGTAGTATCAATTTATATAATGTTTGAAATATGCAAGCCAAAACTATACATATTTAAGTGCATAGTAAGGAAAAGAATGCACAGGAGTAAAGATAAATATATTTTTGAGGTGTTAAAAGAGAAATAAAGAAGTGATTTCCACAAGTCAGAGCAATAGAGCTATCCACTGGCAGGGTCAGAAAGAGCAAACAAGACCTGGGCATCTAAAGCACATGCTTCAAGGGAATTTCGAGGCCTCATTTCTTGGCTTCAGTGATGGTTACACAGATACTCATAAATTTCCTTATAAATCTTCTCTCTATCTGAGTGACTTTGGAATATCTGCAGTAATTACATTCATAGAAAAGATAAACACAAGTCATAGAACTTACCAGGTAAGGCGAAGTGACTGAGAGAAGGCTGCAGAGTCAACGCACCTGCTTTAGGAAGCACCTGAATCCTACTTACTAGTCAGTACCCCAGACTTGCCAGATCCTTAGGAAAATCAAGGGGATAAATCATGGGAATAAATCTTGAAATTTTGGTTCCTATTTCTAGAACTTCTGAAGCAAAGGCCCATTTTCTCTTTGCATATTTCCTGCACTAAGTAAGCCTTTGCTTACTCTTTTCACTGTTTTTGGAAAATTTCAAAAATACAAAAGAGAAAAGGGTAAAATACAAAAAGAACTCCCACAGAAACAACCTCAACAATTATTGACCCACACTGACAATCTGATCATGTCCATTATTCTTATTGACATCCCCTAGGATATATATATATTAATTAGTATAATTTATATTATACATTTATTATATATTATACATAATTAACATAAGAAATTCAGTATCTTAAAAAGTCAAAATTCTTTTGGATGTAAGTAATCATGTTAACTAAGTCATGCTTTCAAAATTAATCCTATCAATGGTACATATCTGTATTGAAATGTCTATAATCAACTCAAAAATGTAGTTTATAAAATTATAAATGGTCAATTGTAATAAACTTGCATTTATGTCTCTGAATTCATGGATTTTCTCTTTCCATATTTTCTTCCTTCCAACTACTTCCTCTCATTGCCTGAAATTGTTTGTTAAATAATTTGTAATAGTCTTTATATTTCTCCCATTCTGGACTTAGCTAATCATATTTTTACAGTACATATCCTTGAATTTTTTAAACATAGTAGTGAAATCAAGATGCCTGACTACATTTAGATCTGATTTTTACAACTTTTTAAGAATTATTTCTAGGTAAGCATGTACTCTTTGAAAAGTCATGTTGTCTAGGTTAGCCCTTTTGGTCAATAATTGATAATTCTTTCAATTGTCATTTCATTAGAAGCTATAAAATGTTGGTATTCAAACTAGTCTCTGTGCATTTTTAAACTTTAGTCCTTTCTTGAAGGGAAACCCCCTGATGTAACGTAACTAATATCTTCTTGTTCCCTAAGATTGACATAGTAATTGAGGATATCTAAAAAATTCAAGCCATACAGCATCATCTCTGCTTCTTCAGAAATTGGGCAGAGATTAAGCCAGTTCCTCCTTCAATGAAACTATTTTTAGTGATACTTCCCCCAAAAGGAGGTAGGAAGAAAAAAATGTCTTACATTTTTAAGCAAGTAAAAATTTAAGAGGTTTCTTTCAGGGCTGAAATCTTAAGTATGAAGTGTGTCCAAAGTATTTTAATGACGATGTCAAGAATTTGACTATTCTGGTAATACAATACAAATGAAAGTTGAGATTATGTCATGTTGTGGTCTGCCCAGGAGTTATCTGTATTTTGATGCTAATTCACTGCCCCAAGGACAGCTGCCTAGTCACTACTCAGGACTCAGGTGACTTCACCAGAACCTTCTCCCCATTGAATTTGTAAAATACAGGTGAGGGGCAGGAACAGGATAGAAGGAGGCCTGTCATTGGAGGAGAAGGAAGGATGGGCGGGAGAGAAGTTTGAAGGAAGAGGAGGAGACTGGAACGGATAGAAGGAGAGAGGAGGGAGAAGGGGAGAAGCGATGGCAGGACAATGGAGGCTGATGTTAAGATTCTGCTCTGTGTATTTATAGATTGTTATAAATGTTCTTAAAGGGATGGATGGTACCGGGCTTTGTATGTTTAAGTGGGCAATTATATCTTACCAATTGGGTCAAAGATTATTGGGTTGTATGTTTTTTTACGTGACGGTTTGAGTGTAGGAAAGTTTGCAGTGGCTGGAGACACTGGGCCGCTGCGGCGGGAGTTGGGATGTTTTTCCGCCAAGATAGCTAGCAGATATCTTGGGGCACTGAGGTGCCGGACCTAAGTGAGGTAAAAGACAACCATACTTTTTTTAATTTTTTATATTTTTACAACAACAATGTCAAGGTCTGTCTTAGTCACTGTTCTATTGCCGAGGAGGCATCAGGACCATGGCAACTGTTACAAAAGCAAGCATTTAATTGGGGCTGACTGGCTTAGTTTCCGAGATTTAGTCCATTATAGTAGTGGCCTGCTGTTAGACATGGTGTTGGGGAGGTAGCAGAGTTCATCATCTGGATCCATAGGCAGCAGGAAGAGAGACTATGGCCCTGGTTTGAGCTTAAGAAACTGCAGGGTCCACCCTGAGTGAAATACTTCCTCAAACAAGGTCACAGCTTGCCAACTAGGCCACACCTAATCCCTCTCAAGTAGTGACACTCCCTGAGAACTAAACATCCAAACACATGAGCCTGGTGGGGGGTGGGGGGGGCACTATTCTAATTCAAACCATCACAAGGCACAATTTTAAGCTTTTAATAACAGCAGTGCACAAAAGAAATTATATATACATATATATATAAATATATATATAATCTTAAATGTGAGATTGATAATTTCGAAATTTCTAAAAGTTAGGCTAGGGCAATGAATCAACAGATAAAGTGCTTGCTGCAAAAGTAAGAGGAGCCGAGTTCAGATCCTCTCTAGAGCTTAATTTAAAAACACCAACACTAATGAAAACCTTGGTATGGCAGCAGGTGTCTGTAACCCTGGACTGGGGAGGAGATAGGAGCATTCTGGGGCTTCACCAGCCATCCAGTCAAGCTGAAATGGCTAGCTCCAGATTTAGTGAAAGACTGTTTCAAAACAAACATATAACATAGAAAAAGGATTGAGGAAGACATCCTAGTATTAATTTCTACTTTTTTTTCCTTTTTTCTACTAAAACTGTGCCTGCATGGATGAGTGCATACTCATACACATATGCATACAGTATACACACACACACACACACGCGTGCGCAGAACTTCTATTAGCTCCAATATTTTGTATTTTATTATACATCTAAAATATCATTTAGTATGCAATAAGGATAAAAATTAATGACTATATTTTTTACACTGCTCTTAGAGTACAGCATATTTCATCCCAGAGCAGATATATTCCATGTGCCCAATTATAACATGTAGTGAGTGTCTACCATATTGAGCAACACATCTCTACACTGTGAGAATCTAAGAGAGACTGCCTACACATGTCTATGAAGAAAAACCCTCCTTGGGCTGACTGCTCCTATAAATCCAAGTACCTAGGTACCTCACACTTAGTCTCGTAGCACTCATCTTCTAAACCTCGTCCCCTTTCCATGCTCCCATACATATGCCATCGTAATATGGGCAATGCATGATAAGAAATGCAGGAAATATTGCATTCTTCTTCCTTACTGATTACATAGACGCTTTACTGACTACCACTGACTTTACTTTCAAACATAGCAATGAGTTCATTTCCCTCCTCTCTGCTACTTCACTATTTATTACAGTAACACACCAGCCTCATAGCTGGTCTTTCTCAATCTACTATATAGCCCATGTGACAATTCTCAATTCTACAGCTTTAATGAAAATGCAAATATGACCATGTAGCTACTATAACACACTTCAATAACTTACAACTATCCTAAAAATAAAGATAAAAAAATCTTAACGTGGGGCTAGAGAGATGGCTTAGAGGTTAAAAGCACTGGATGCTCTTCCAGAGTTCCTGAGTTCAATTCTCAGGAACACGTGGTGACTCATAACCATCTATAAAGTGATCTGGTGTCTTTCTTCCAGTCTGCAGGCATACATGTAAACAGAACACTGTATACGTAATAAATAAATCTTAAAAAAAAAAACAAAAAAAAACCTTACCATGTCTGCAAGTTCTGACCTGTGTCTAAGGCCTCATCTTATTCTGTGTGTGTACTCAACGCTGTACTGGCCTTCTGTCAGGAGAGCAAAGGAGGCATTGTCTTGTCTACCAGTGAGCCCTACACATGTTATTTCTTGGTCTAAGACACCCTTTACCTTACCATTTCAACTAGTTTTCAATTCTCATCATTTGGATTTAAACTTACATATTACTCATGAAAGTTCCCATTCTAAACTGAATGCCAGAAGCGACTGATTGAATTCAAGGTTGAGACAACAGATTGGCAGTAGAAACACCAGAAATTCTGTTGACTTTAAAAAAAAAAAGTAATTAGTATAGGCCTGAAGACAACATTCATGGCTTTTGAAATTTTAAGATTCTATTTATTTTAAAATGAACAGCCAAAAAGTCTGTAACCTCTGCATGTCGTGGTCAGGTCCAGAAACAGAGAACACATGAAATACCATTATGACCCTATATAGCTTGTAGCTTGTTTGTTTAGAAAGCACATAGGTTTGAAGGGCTTCAAACACACACATGTACTGTGTTCTGTTCTAGGTATCATAGAGAACAAAACTTAAAGCTTAAAACTGTTCTTGCTTTGAGAAACTTGTGATGAAACGATACGTACAATGAAATAAAGATAAAACTGGTAAATGAAAGAAAAAGTTGAATGCAAGACACTACACAGAGTTCAAAGAAGACCCAGATCAATGTCATCAGAGACTATGGAATCTGATCAAAGGAAATGATAAAAATAAAAAGTCAGGAATACATCTATCAGGAGGAATGTTAAACTCAAGGCAGAAAATGCAGAGTAGGCTTTGTTTGAGAGCTGTGTACATCATTTTGGCTACTAAGCAAAGAAGTTTCATCTCAATGATTGTGATATCGCCAAGTAACAAAATAGGCCACCAAATTCATCATAGTTTGGACATCATACCAAGAAAATATTTATGATTAATGAAATCTGTGAGCCAGATTCCAAAGCTTAAAAATGGACAAATTAACTGCAGCAACTCCATGAGCTGCCTTTTCACAACTTTGCTCCATCTTTCAATGTTTTCTGACCATCACACATAGAAATAGGAATAACCACATGCTTAGAATCTCTCAAGAAAGCAGTAGACATGAGGAAACATGCCGGGATGCAGTTTCACGGCAGAGAGCTCACCTAGCATGAATGAGCTCCTGGATTTGCTCCCTAGCAGTGGGAGGGAGGGAACACACACACACACACACACACACACACACACACACACACACACACACACACACACACACACACACAAATAAAAAAGGACCAAGGTAGTTTACATCAGGAAAACATTTTGAAAATGTCAAGTACAACATCACACTGAGGGTCAGAGTCTGCTACAAATGGCTTTTACCCTAATACATCAAGTTCTTCTGCTGATACTTGTTTTCAAAGGCATCCAGTTCAGAAATCTAATATGTTAAGCTTTTACAGACCGCCTTAATGGTTTGCTCTTAACCATTTGGGTCATACCATCACTTCCTACATATGGCAACGAAAGTTTCCATGAAAACATCTGCATTTGGTAGGTCTTTTAGTTTTCCTGGGTGAACTATGAATGTATACTGAGCTATTAACCTTTTGAACTGAAGGGTGGTGAGGGTGTAAAAGTGCTCTTGCTTTGTTTGTTTTTACTTTATATGTCAGGATGTTTCTTCTGAAGTCTGACCTTAAAATCTAGGGGTAAATTTATGATAATATTTTGAAGACAATGTAGGTCTTCAATGTGTAGGGATTTGGAGAGGGAGTGAGAAATAGGAAAAGGCAGAGCTCCAAAAGAGAGTTTTGTTTTTCTTTTTGTTTTTGTTTTTTTTTTTTTGGTTCTTTTTTTCGGAGCTGGGGACCGAACCCAGGGCCTTGCGCTTCCTAGGTAAGCGCTCTACCACTGAGCTAAATCCCCAGCCCCCAAAAGAGAGATTTGATTTGAAGATAAGAAGAGAGAGTAAAATATAGAGACTGAACCCAACTTTGTGCCTGAGAACGAGTACTATAGCATACATAGGCAAAACAGATAGGGCAGGTCAACATGGGGCTCCAACTCTAGGGCAGATAGACTATATTTAATTTTTATAGACAATGGGACAGTCTTTTAAAACAGCAAAGCCATAACAAAAGACTTATTGTACAGCAATGTGAAAGCGGCTGAAAACAGCAAGAGGGCATGGTAAGCAGAGTATGATCTGAACTACTCTAGGTAAAAAAGGGTTAACAGTGGGAGAAACAGATGCAGGTTCTTACTTTACCCTTTTTAGAGAAACATATGCAGAACTTGACAATATCACTTAATCAAAACAATTTAAAATAGAATGCTGTACAGAAGAGCATGGCTAGAAATAACTGATGGTTTGGGGCTGATTGGTATGGGAATGCTGATCTTTAAGTAGGCCTCCTATTTGCAATTCTAAAAATAAAACAGGCTAGTTCTAATAGATGACTTAAACATCAACCTTCTTTGCTTTTTTGTCTGAAGGCATGAGGACAAGTAGAAAAGGATTCAGTACCATTCACGGGGACAACGTCATGTGATTCTTGCTCCTGCCTGCTGAAAGACTCCTGTCTCAAGAGTATCATCCAAGAAGAGATTCCTAACTGCTAAATGGATAGCCATAGTTTCCGTTCCTTACCAGGAGAAAGAACATCTGTTTTCTGCCTGATGGGATACAGGTTTCCTAGGCTACCAAATTTATCCTCTCCTCTCCACTGCCACATAAATGCATAGGGGCAGAAACACACTCTCAAATGCAGGAAAAGAGATCCAAGTATGAGGCAACTCCCAAACATTAGAAGAAACTGCTCTTAAGTCTCAAATACGTGGCTTTAAGCATATCTCTTCAAGGAAAATGTCTTACTCCCAAGAAGGTTCAAGTCTAAATGCCAGGGGAGCATTAGAGAAAACAATGAACAATATGCAGGGTTCCTAATTAATAAAAAGTGAGACCAAATCTGGCCATTCTAAGTTTTTGGTGCTACCCTGGTATTTATGAAGAAATTTATCCAGAAATACCAGCAACCCCGCCCCCCCAGTAAAAACCAAAACCCAAAAACCAAACTAAAACAAAACATAACCTGGTGAAATAAATCCTAATGTATTAAACATAGACTTTTCTATTCTTTCTATTCTTATCAGAAATAAACCAGGAAAAACAAGATTTAATGAAAAGAGAGAACCATTTACATCATGCTGTAGTCTGCAGGCACACACAGTAGAACATGCAGAAGGGTGTGTGAATGTTATGTACAACTCCCTGTTCTCCACCAAACTCGCAAGGTAAAAATGTTCATCAAGATATAGGTTTGACACAGAAAAATAATTGTTATTTTAAGAAGAAAAGTCTGGTCTTCCATTAAGTCTGACTTAATTTTAAAAGAATTAAGAGCAACTTATTTGTAAGCAATACTATTTTATACTGTATCCTATTTGATAGTTTAAAATGTTTTTTTATTAATAATTTGATGTAATCTTCACAAGTACACTGCATGAGAATTAGCATTATTTCCATTTTCTAGGAAAATGGGATTTTTTTCTTCATTATTACCATATAACAAGGAAGTAATACAGGATGGCTTGGTCAGGTATTAAGACAGTCCATTACTTTCCTCACCAAGGGGGGAGATATTATTCCTAAACTTTTGTATGTGTTGGAAGTGCATTCAATTGAGAAGTCTTAACTTTCTTTATCCTTGGACAGCAAATTTAAGTTGAGTCGTGACTATCTATAAACCCTTGGGTGGGGTGGGGTGTTAAGGGGTACCTGCCCAGTCCCTGCTGCAAAGAGCTCCTCATAATTTTAATGTGTATTTTTGGAACTTTCTAAGTTTAAAAGTCATACTTTAGTATTTTGCTTCACAAATAATTTTTAAGTTTTGATTTTGGTTTTAAAATTTCTAAGAACAAAGCCAGTTTCCTGTTTTAAGTTGAAACTGAGAAAAATTCTATGCACTTCACAGGGTTGGGGGTGGAGGGATCCAAATGTCCTATTAGTCCTTGCAACCAGTCTTCTTCAAGTGTAATTTGCTAAGTAAGGACAATGAGACAGTGTAGTAGGTGAAGGTGTTTGCTATCTGAATTGAATTCATCCTTGAAGATCTACGTGCTGGAAAGGGAGAACTGACTCCCACAAACTGGCCTTGACTGCATGTACATGCATGTGTGCAAACACGCGTACTTAATAAAATTTTTTTTCTGGGGCTGGAGAGATGGCTCAGGGGTTAAGAGCACTGACTGCTCTTCCAGAGGTTCTGAGTTCAATTCCCAGCAACCACATGGTGGCTCACAACCATCTGTAATGAGATCTGATGCCCTCCTCTGGTGTGTCTGAAGACAGTGACAGTGTTCCCACATACATAAAATAAATAAATAATTCTTTAAAAAAGGTCTGAAGTTCTCTAGTCTTGTGTGTCAACAGTGGGATTGTAATGAGGGAGACAGGCTGAATTATTAAAATGTATATGAACTTCAGAAATAAAATATATCATAAAATCTTTTATATAATTCACTAAGAGAAAGAGCAATCAATGGCAAACTATGAATTTTACTGAAAAAATACAATAAAAACTATTAGGTCTTGTTCTTTTCTTAGAGTTTTAAAACATGAAAACAAAGTCTAAATTTTTCTTAGTAAATAAAAAAAGTAGGGATAGTCTGTTATTTTCAATAAGAAAATAAAAATCTAAATTGAATTTTTATTAATATTCTAGTATTGGTTTTGTTAAGTATAATAACTGATATTAATCTCATAGGTCCATAAAGCTAGAGTATAAAACAGAGTTAAGGAATAACAACTTAGAAGAAATAAGACAATAATCTAGAATCCATAGTAATTGGTTTTAAGAAAAATCACTAGTCACCCCATATGCATCATGAAAGTGAAACTTTTATGCCCATCTTTTAAGATATCATATAAGACTTTCTTAAGAAAATATGTAAGACTATATCTTCTAAGAAAAACCATCAAGGGGAATCCACCCAGCTGTAAAGTTTTTTGGAAACTATAACCTCTAGAGACACAGACACACGAAGGAACAAACCTGAAGTAGATGAAGAAAGACAGCACACGGTATAGTTAGGGCTCATACAATGGTAAAATTCTCAGCTGCAAGGAATGATGACCAACATCTAACAACTTGGCCATGTCCGATTTCCTTTAGTCCCATTGGGGGTTCTATGTGGCACGGATGACCAGGAGAGGGCAGCTCACCACTACAGCTACAAGAGAACTCTTAAAAATGTGAATCTTTCTTTGCTATCAAGTGGATAGTCTACTTATATTGAATTAATGAGAAAAATATTGCCCTTAAAAATTGTAAGCATCAGGCAAAATAATAACAGCACAAGTCATTACGACCATCAGCTAATGAGAAAGACTTCTGATGTGTGACTGGAACTCATAAAAGGATGCTAAAGTCCCTGCTCTCCTAGGAAGCTGCAAATATACAGGAGCTAGAATTACAGTCACTACGACCACAACATACATTCTCTATCTTTTCTTATCACAGTACTCTTTTGGTAATAAATTCTAACAGTTTGTCTAAACTCTTTACTACAATAAATTCAACATTTACAATAAATGTGATCAAATGTAGTCTATCATGTATATCAGTGGATTTATGGAATTGGGGACACAAACTCTTTTTATGAATACATTTCAAAACTTGGTATTTATCTTGGATTTCACTTATGCAGGTTCTGTGTATAATGTATGTTGTTACTGTAGCCTTAATCAAATTATGTAGCTATGTCCTTAATCAGACCAGACTTTCCTAATGCCAGGAGACAGACCAGTACCCAGTTTGCTAACTTTTGTTTTTGAGACAGGGCCTTGTGTAGCTCCAGCTGGCCTTCCTAACCTAGAATGCTGAGGTCACAACTGTCACTGCCATACTTTGCTAGTCATTTGTCAGTAACAGCTCTGATTCTTACAACAAAGCAACCAGGAGCAAAGCTATTTGACTCTAAGTCTCTCAATGTTTATCTTTATCAGTGTGCAGTCTGCTAAAGAATGCTTCTCTTACATACAATGATAAGAAAAGACCATGAACACAAAACCAATAATGATTAAATATAGTTAAAAGGCTATTGTTTTAACTATATAAAACCTAGTTACTGTTTAAATACAGAATTTCTTCTTCTTGTTGAGTTTTTAATTTGTGGTTTAAGGCAGTACTTCAATCCCTTTCCATGTCATAAGGTTCAAACAAAATGAAGTTTGAACAACATATTAAGATAAAATGGTGAGTACATTCCATTCCGAGACAATCAACCCAGAAGCCCAGGAAGCTCTAGACCCTACTGGGCCACCCTGAGGACCAAAGCAGGACATATCTTGATCACCCAACATATTAGTTACCAAATTCTGATGTGTATCTCTTAAAGGGTAACAGGATAATGGAGGAATGAAAGCAGGAATTGCAAACTTACTTCAGTGATGGCATCATTTTATAACATTGAAGGTGGTCTCTAGTAGGCAGGGCAGTGGCTGAGTGTAGCCTTGTCTTTCTTTGCCTTTGCATGCACTCATTGCTTCGAATTCTATTCATTTTAACAAAGTAAAACTGCATTCCATTAGAGGAATTTCTTCTAAAATTTTTTTGAGACTTTAAAGAAGAAAAAAAAAAGAAACAGATATTTTGGTTTGAGTCTTGAAGACTTTCTCTAACAAAGGCACAAGATTTAAGAGTGTGTGTGGTGGGGTATCAGAAATGCACAAAACTTTAGTTATTAGCATTGAGGACCAGTAGAGTAGGCTATGAATGAATAGAGTCAAAGAGGTGTAGGGCAGAACTAAACGATAATTATAAAAATCCATGGTTGAACCCCCTCTTTTAACAACAACAAAAGTCTGAGATAATACAACTCAAGTCATTTTAAAGATAAACAAAACATTTAAAAGGTAAATATAACAAAAACAAGTATTTAAATAATTTGAATTTCCCACCAAAGGTCTGCCTCTTAGAATCTCAGTTTGACCCAACATTACAATACTAGGGATTTCAGTGTCCATAAAGCCCTTAAAGGGCAGTTTAGCAGATTGTGTGCTTCATTCTGATGGATAAGCAGGCAGGGCCAGCTTACTGAGCATGCAACTTGAGCATTATACAGGGTTTCCTTCCAGCTTGGGATTTGCTTGACAGAATGCTTTAATTATTGTTATTTTTAAAAATTTGTTTATTTTATGTATATGTATACATTGTAGCTGTCTTCAGACACACCAGAAGAGGGCTTCAGATCCCATTACAGATGGTTGTGAGCCACCATGTGGTTGCTGGGAATTGAACTCAGGACCTTTAGAAGAGGAGTCAGTGCTCTCAACCGCTGAGCCATCTCTCAGCTCCCAGTTATTGATAATTTTGTCTCTGAACTTGTCCTTTCTATGTGAAGAACAGAACAGTGGAGGATGACCACAAGGAACAGGTCAGGTGTCTGAATATAGATCTAGCAATTGGCTTGGCTCAGATGTGCACACCTAAAGGAATAGAGGCTATCACGGGCCCTCAAGAGGTAGAGATAAACCTGGATTAGTGCTAACAATGGTGACAATGGCACCAGGAAAGAGGTGTAGCATTTCTCAATAGAAAAGCAGCTTTCCTGGGAGTGCATCCTATCTGTACATGAAACTCTGAGCAACAAGACAGGAAGTGCTAGTACAAGTACATAAAAGGACAAGAAAGGACACAGCATGTGAGGGACTCAGCAGAATTCAGGAAAGCACTTACAATCTCTGCTGCAAAGTAAATACAGACAAATTATCTTAAAGAGACTAGTATTTCATAGAATACTTTCTGTATTTAGCTTCAGATTATCAAGTACTAATTATCAAGTAAGACAAATTTTAACTTATTTTCTACTTAAATTGAAAATAGCATGATAGAATCAAGAAACCATCTGACTTCACGCATGGCTTCCAAGAAGAGAGGAAGTACTGAAGTTCTACTGTATAATTAAAAGTCAGCACCAAGTAGCTAGAGAGTTGGCTTAGCTGTAAGAGCACTTGTTGTTCTTTTAGAAGACTCAGGTTTGGTTCCTAGCACCTACATAGTAACTCATAACCACCCAAGTCACCACACATGGCACAATGGTCAGAGCATTTGCCACCTTATTCTGAGCTCCACAGACAACTAGGCACATAGACACACATGCAGAGACAACATGCATACAAACTTATGAAAGAAAGGAAGAGAGAGAGAGAGAGAGAGAGAGAGAGAGAGAGAGAGAGAGAGAGACAAGGAAAGAGAAAACAAATCTAAAAATTACTATAAAAACATTTGTAAACTTACACTTGCTCTAAGTGGCTAATGTTATTTTATACTAACTAAAGTTGCCGAAAGTATACAGTTTGATGATGTGAGAAATATATTTGCAGAAGGATAAAGTAGAAAATTCACAATTTCATCAAAATGTCACAGTTAAAAAGTATTTTGCTATATTACATAAAATTATGAGACTCAAATCTTGCTTTTTAAACAAGGGTCCAGCATTTCCAGTTTGCTAAGCTGTATCCCTCAAGTTGTAATAACCAGCCCTAATCCAGGGAGCTAAATCCCATAGTTTCTTCTCAATGGTTGGCTCTTGCCTTGTCAAACTCTTCTGATTTTTGAGGGCCAACTTAAACAAATACCATATCTTAACAATTCTGTCCTTGGCTGTACCTCTTGTTATGACTGTCTACTTGAACTGCCATGGTGAAATCTTTACCATATATGTAAATCTGTAACCCAGAGTTTGAATGTCTCCTTTCTTAAGCATTTGTATTTTTTTTCTCTCTCCAACCTATAATATCCCCAAGTGAGCTCAGAATAATCTTGATTTAAGGGTTGGTATTCAGCCAGCCACTAAATCTTATCAAATCTGTAACTATTCTAAATAAATTCCTGAAATCTTCTATTGGACAGGGAAGTTTACCTCCCACAGAATCTTCGTAAGTTCAGGGTTAAAACCGACTTCTTAAAGACACAGAGAGGAATCCTGACCAGATATCCTCCATTATATTCCTATCTGGCCTTTTTTTTTTTTTTTTTGTCCTTTGAATTTTTTAGAAATTTCTGAATAATTTTCATTAAAAACTGACTACTGCCTAGAACATAAACTACAGCCCTCTAATACTTCAGATATTGGAAGCATCCACCAGCTTACTGCAAACGAGGGTGTACTCTTTAAACACTTGTCTTCTGATACCCCGCGCACTCTGCTCCATGTCAATGCTAAGAGAGCGTATGGCTTAGCTAACCTAGCACACTCCTGCTCAGACTCAAATCCCAAGTGACACATGCTGCCTGAGGTAACTTCATTATTCTCAAAGAATCATCCTTTATTACTCTGAACCTCTGTGAGTTCTAGGTCAGTCTGTTCTAAGTAGTGAGTTGTTTGGGGGGAAAAAAATCATAGAATGACACCCTGTGCTAGTTAATATAGAGGATAAGTTGGCGGTGGGAGGGTTCCAAAAAGATTCAATTAGGGCAAACCCTAAAATGTCCGGCCATACTGGAAAGAGATTTAAACAAGGAAAGATAAATTTTGAGTTGATTTGGTTATAAGTACATAGAAATCAGACTAAATTTCCTATCAAAACAAAGACAAAAGAATATCGAGACAAAAACTTGGAGAGGGAGAAGGTAGGAATATTACAGGACAAAAATTCATGATCCTGCTACATCACATGTACTTAACACTTAACACTGGCTACAGCTCAGACTGAAGTAACAATAAAATCATATAGCAAGGAAGCAACCAGTGTCTGCAGGTAGTGAGAGCAGAAGCTAGGAAAAGATACACCTTATCTTCTATTATGAGAAGTCCATAAAGCAAAACTGAAAAGCCAAGAGATAACAATACACACAACTAAGCCCAACAATGGGGAGCACCAAAGAGCCGGCCAGAGCAGATACCCTGTGCTGGGAAAGTGAAAGAAATGGAAGGAAGGAGGAGTAACAACTAAATGGTTTTCATAATGCTTTCAA
Organism: Rattus norvegicus; assembly: GCF_021556685.1. Classification (NCBI taxonomy): domain Eukaryota; kingdom Metazoa; phylum Chordata; class Mammalia; order Rodentia; family Muridae; genus Rattus; species Rattus norvegicus. The sequence continues at coordinate 64,373,880 of NC_141538.1, read as the reverse complement.
GTTGCATAAAAACTTCATCATTGATAACCTTTATTCTCACGGGAAAGATAAACCTTGTAAACTAATAATAATGCCAGGTGGCTAAATTCTAGTACTGGGAGGCAGACACAGGAGATAGTAAGTTCAAGACCAGCCAGGACCATGGAACACTGTCTTGATAAAACAAAACAGCAAAAAATCAGCTACAACACTCAGAATGGAAGCTGGCAAAGAGGTTCAACAGAGATCATGGGGATCCCTTTTAGCAAGATGCCAGCAGCTATATCATTTCCAGGTTCTTCTAGTAACAATAACCACTTGTGCAGATGGTGTGAAACATATCAGCAATGCCAGAGAGAGCAAAGGATAACCACTGAACACAGCCTTAGATTTCTATCCACTCTATGGTATGGCAGAGAATCAATATCCACTAACTGGTCTGATCTGGTATTTACCTGCCACATTTGCTCACCCTTTAGGCTCAAAGCCCTATCCTGTCTTTCTACTTCTATCAAACAAAACAAAACAAAACAAAACAAAACTGCCCCTTGTTAATAATGCTAGAGAAGAGGGAATTCAGAGCCTTAGCTCAGAGAATCACTTATTCCCCTGGCATCTTCTGTTTCACTCATTAGCCTGTCTCTCATAGGTGTCCATTCCTCACTAAGAACCTGTGAGGGTTGATGAAAATATTGTTTTTGAGGCCTAAAGAGATAGATTAGTCAGTAAAGGGCTTGCTATGTAAGCATAAGGATCTGAGTAATCTGATCTAGAACACACATAGAAAGCTAAGTGCCAGGGAGGCAGAGCCAGGATTCTTGTCTGCCAGCCAGTCTTGTCAGAGTGAACAGGTCATCTCCGGGTTCAATAGGAGATTCTGGGAGCAAATAAATAAAGGAAGACATCTGGCATTAACCTCTAGTGTCCATAGCCCATATACTTACAAAAAATATTTTAAAAAACCACTTCTCTAACATGAAGATAACCTGGCGCTAATTCTTTGAAATAGGAATAGATGCTCATGAATCTTGTTCTTTGATACTATGCCAAACTCAAGATATGGTAGTTTCCTAAAGATTTATGATGATATAAAATTTGACATGTTACACTTTGGATTCTTCACTTGTGAAAATAAAAGGGTAAAAAAATCCCAACAAAAACATGATAAAGTAGTTTTTGAAATGTTCTCAGGAGGCCCCTGTGAAGCAGGACATAGCCAAGTTCTTTCTGTGGCATGGAGAAGTAAACTGGTTGGCTTGTAAAGCAGGTGAGGAAAACAGAAGATTTGGTTACACAAAGCAACTCAAAATCCAAGCCATGAGATTCCTGAGCTGTTTTCTGGATATCCTACTCTACAAGAGTGCGTACACTCTTTTATCGTCTATGACCAGAGCTCCAGCTACAGATCCTTGCAGAATAAATGCTTGCAAGGCTTGTGACGAATGTAAATGCTACAATAAACTACCCTCCTTGCCTTCCTTCAACCTCCAATTCAGAGCTCTATGAACCTGTTCCTTGAACTCCAAATCTTTTTTACTTTCCCAGAAAACTTCTGAGGAGGAATTAACATATTCATGCGTGAAAATACTGGTTTACTGAACTTCATACCTCCATTACATCACACAGAATATTTTAAATATTTTAAAGGTGTATTAAAGTACTGAGATTACTAAGTTTCTTCTTAAATTTAACTTGTTGCTTTGAGACAGAGGCTGGTCTGGAAATTATGTAGTTGAGGCTGGTCTTTAATACTTGATACTCCTGCCTTGGCCTTTTGAGTTTTAGTATTTCAAAAGTCTAACACCACAACCAGTTTTTTTTTTTTTTTAATAGTTTCATCCAGAAAGGGCTTTTTATTGGGGGTGGGGGGATGTTGGGTGTGTGTGGAGAAATAATGAGCAAATAACTATTTATAGCAAGATCTGATACAATTGTCTTGATTAGGCAAAGAGCCAACAGGCTTAATCACCACTGCTTTTGCCAACGCAGTAAGAAAGCTAATAATAACTTTTATTATCATTGTGAAAATAGATTTGAGCTTGAAGAAACAGACTCAAGACTACCAAAGGTTCTCAGACTAAACTTTGAGGCTCACTACTTTAGGGTGCTGGCTCATCCATCTAAGAAGACATAAAGCTGACCCATGGTGATATATCAACCTGAAAGGATGTTGTACAAGTGTTTGAAAGTTTTGCTGTAAAAAAATCTAGTCAGTTATTAATGGCATCTGATTACAGCATCCTCATGTAAATGATGAAAACATTGCTTCTTTAAGAAAATTATATTAGAGTGTTACCTTTGGATGGCCAGAGAGATGGCTCAGTTGTTAAGAGTAAATACTGCTCTTGCAGAAGACCTGAGTTCTATTCCCAGCGCCTATATCGGGTAGCTCACAACTGCCTGTAACTCTAGTTCCAGGGACTCTGATGGCTCCTCTGACTTCCTACACACACACACACACACACACACACACACACACACACACACACACACACTCTCTCTCTCTCTCTCTCTCTCTCTCTCTCTCTCTCTCTCTCTCTCTCATATTCTCCCCCCCCCCTCTCTGTCTATCTCTCTCTCTGGATTTTTAAAAAGTCACCAGTGGGGGTGGAGATAGTTCCCAGCCCCACATGGTGATTAACAACCCTCTGTGATATTAGTTCCCAGGAATCTCGTACCTACCTATGGCCTCCTCAGGCATGTAGTGCACAAATATATATGTAGGCAAAACACTCATTCGCACAGGGATAAAATAAAATTTAATTTGAAAAAGTCACTGCTAGGGTTGATCTCAATACGTATTATATGGAGGGAAAGAAGGGTAAGAAAATAGTGATATTCATGAATTTAGAGATTTGAGAAGATCTTAAGACAGTTCACACCCCACTGTTAAGAATATGGCTGACAACTAGATGATAAGACACTATTGCTGAAGATGCCATATACTTTTGTTTCAAGGTACAGAGAAATCAAGCTGGGACTAACTGGAAAGCTTCTTCTCTGCTGGTTTTCATTGTGCTAAAAGTAAAAAGTGCTATGTAGGCAGCCAGAGAAGAAAAGACATAAATGGTCTTACTCAGGGCTGGACTGTGAGTGCTACACCATCAACTAGCCTGGCAAGATCTGCATACTGGTATGGGAGTGGCATGGTAGTTAAGGCAATAACCAACCGCTTTTGACTAGATTGAGGTCTGCTCCACAGGGAGAAACTAATGCCTGGTACTATAAACTTGATCCATGGGAGGGAAATTCATAGCCCTGTAGGAAAATCTAGTATTGATGTTTTTGCTAAATAAACAGTCATGTCAACCAGCCTTTTATAAGATATTTTTCATAAAGATACCCATAGATCTTTGCTGTTCTGAACTTTTGTCAGAGAGACCTCTTTTTGCAGAGGGTAACAGTTAATGCAGAGATTCATAATTGGACAGAAGTGACTGAAAATAAGTGACTCTTGAGTCCTCTTAGTGTTCTAAATGGAACGTCTAAATCAACCCACCCAGGACTCAGTCTAGAAGTGGAGACAGAAAAAAATATTAGAGCCCCGAAGACAGGGAGGATGCTGTGAAGTACTGTCTTTTGGATATAACATGGCTATTGTACATGAACTCAAATCAGTTGTAGTTACCTGCCCTGCCCAAGTTCAACCTAATTAAAAGTCCAGTATGGAGGAGGGAGGGACTCATAGGCCTCACACTCCTGACTTTGCTACTGGCAACTAATGGCTGCTGTGAAAAGGAGAGACGTTATTCTTTGGGTATGATCTGACCTTTAGTAAGTTTCCCAAGTTTCAATGGCTTTGCCAGGAATAGAAAAAAAAAGTGGAGAGTGGATATAATCAAAACCCATAATAAATACATATGGAATTATCAAAGAAAACATATAATGTTTTACTCTTTGATATAAACTATGTGGCTGGCAAAGAAGTTGATGTCTTTATTTCTATATTACTTAGATTCCAGAACTACCATGTCTCATTTATTTTAATAAAATAAATTAAGACAAAGTGCGAAAAGCACATAAATGGACGGACTCCTAGAATAGGGTGCTATCCTGCTTATCTATCAACACCTATTCAGCTACTCATATTTCTCGAAGTAACGGGTTACAGATGACTAATGTTGGCAAGTATGAAAATATAAGCACACCTGCAGGATCACTTTCCAACAGTTAGAAGGCATTACCAGTGACTGCTACTTGATTACTATCACTTAATATTTGAACCATTGGTTTTTGTGTATACATAATTTAATTTTGAAATATTAACATATTTTAATTTCATGTATGTAGTATTTCTAGAAGTAGGTAGGAATATTTTATGCTTTTATAAATAGTTAATAAACCCCAATGTTTCTGGCTGTTTTACTGACTTTTTTTGTATTCTATAAACTGCAACTCTGTAGTCAAGATCATTACTCACATCGTGGGTTGTTTTGTTTTGTTTTGTTTTTACTTCGATAAAAGTTTTATTATACATAAAAGCTGTCTGATCATTGCCTATTAACAACAGTCAGAACTGAAACAGCTGTTACAAGTCCTTTACTAGAGCGGTTGCAAAGTCTCCTGAGGCCAGGAAAGTAAAGCAAATTCTTGCAGTGTACTGGTTCGGTATCAGAGGGAGAGCAAGGGACTGAAGTAAAGGCTAATCTAAGGCTGACCAAGTCCTTGGGTTATCATTATGGAAAAGGCAGATAGGACTGAGGTCAAAGGATATTAACAGATTTGTCCAAAATGAAAAGATTCTGTGGTATTTATCGGAACTAAATAATAATCTGTAGGGTCCATTCAAGATAAAATGGGGGGCTCTGTTCAACACTCATTTGGAAATCAGTATGGTGCTATCAAAGCACTACATGAAGCTGAACCCTGTGTACCTCACATGGTGTGATATTCTGGAGAGATGGCTCACTGGTTAAGAGCACTTATTCCTGCAAAGGTCTAGGGTTTGGCTTCCAGCACCACATGGTGGCTCACAACCATCTGTACCTCCAGTTCCAGGGACTGATGCCCTCTTCTGGCCTCCACATGATATACACAGGCAAAACAAAAAATAAAAATAAATTAACCTAAAAATATTTGAAATATAATTTGCATTCATAAGAAATAGCGTGAGCTCTCTACTTTTCTTAGGTAAGTATTAAACCAAAAAGGTTTTTGCACATTAAAAATAAAATTTAGGGGTTGGGGATTTAGCTCAGTGGTAGAGCGCTTGCCTAGGAAGCGCAAGGCCCCGGGTTCGGTCCCCAGCTCCGAAAAAAAAAAAAATTTATACTTAGAAATGGTATAAACATTGATATATACATTGTATAATAAGGTTAAACATAACTGTCCTTGAGAATTAATCTCTTTATGATAAAATATCTGAAGGTCCTTTCTTCTGGCTTTCTGAGAAAGACAGCACACAATACTGTGTGTGGTTAACTGCACACTTAACTGCATTTCAGAATTTTCTATTTTCTTTGTAACTCAAAAATAATACAAGAATTTCCCACTCATGAATTTTCTCTAAACCAATAAATAACACGATTGTGAACACCACCATGCTTGTTTCAAATTTCATAAGATTCATTCTATTTTATTTTATATTGGTTACAAAGTCTTTTTTCTTAACTATGTAAGCCAATTCTTAAAATTATCTTAAGCCAAGATTCTATACAAAAGCATATGAGGCCCTGCTGTACAGAGCAGTCAGCATGACTGTTACTGAAGAAACTTGCCAGTATTGGCATGAGGGTTTTCACTTTAACAAGTATGTTCTCACTATTCCGGTTGTACTTTCTAACTACAAGTCCCAGATACTTAAAATATAGAGACAGATTTAATATTGGCATTATTTCTAATAAGTTCTGCCATAAGACTCCAATTACTAATATCCCACTAACAGTCATATATTATGATTACAGAAAAAGGGAATTAAACAAAGAAAGGCTTTGTGCTTCACATTTTAATAAAACTCAATCAGCAAGATCTAATTAGCTTTCTGGTGCCTGGTTTCTAATTTAAAGCTAGCAGGAGCCAAATCTATACTTAAATACATACATACATACATATACATATACATATACATATACATATACACACACACACACACACACACACACACACACACACACATATATATATATATATATATATATATATATATATATATATATATATATATATATATATAAAGGTGGAAGAACTAACTCCTAAAAGTTGGCCTAGGACCTCAACACAAGACTGTGGAATCCAAGTGCCCACATATTCTCTCCCTCTCTGTCTTTCTCTTTTTCACATACACAAACATGCAATATAAGTATATATGTATATATAATATTTAACATATATAGTGTGTTTATATTATATGGGGGAGAGAAAGAAAATGGCTTAATTTAAAAAACAGACCACCAGTAAAGTTAATATAAAGCTATTTTCAAGGATCTATGAGTTTTAAAGGCAGTTTGTTTTTAATCTTTGTTGAGATGGCAACAAATCCATACTTTATATTTCTTCTCATATGTATGCTACCTGCAAGGCTTCAAAGCTCAGAGTGACAGGCACTCTCAGCTGAGATTATTATAACATTTCTATACCAACCATCCTGGTCCTACCATACAGATGTTTATGCTGCAGTGAAAATACGTGACATAAATTTCAAACTTGTTTCCTACTATAATTTTAAGCCATTTACCATGTTTTCAGTCAAATATTTGGAAGAGCATGAAGAAAAAGGCAAGCTGGGTGTAGCGGAGCACACCTTTAATTCCAGGACTTGAGGCAGAGGCAGACAAGTCTCTGCTTTCAAGGCCAGCCTCATCTACATTAGGAGTTTCAGTACAGTCAGGGCTATATAGTGAGTCCCTGTCTTGAAAACAACAACAACAACAACAACAACAACAACAACGCACAAGGCAATTGACAATTCAAAAGATTGAGAGCCATAAACAACAATATTGATCTCTGATTTACCAAGGTTCACTAGGATAGTAATTCAGTCAAAACTTGCTTTGACACTCCCACCTCCATATATAAATCCTGTATTTCTCCCACAAATCTTTTTAAGAAGTCATACTTTAATTCTCTTTGAGAAAGAACCCTCGATAAAGATATAGCACAACCTAGTTAGGAAATAAGAAATCACCATCTCTGTCATTTTCTAGCATAAAGGTAATTTTTCCAAGAAGATCTTTGTCATTGTGTCAGACCTCTTTGTAATTGTGGACATCCAGAAGCTTGTGCTAAACATTACCAAACATTGTGTGTGTGTGTGTGTGTGTGTGTCTATGCGCGCGCGTGCACGCATGCATGTATGTGTCTGTGTTTTGTGTATATATGCACACGCACCCGCAATGCTTTTGTCTTTATGTCAATGGTTATGAATTGTCTAAAATATAAAAGTCATTTATATTTTAATGTGGAGAAAAAGCTAAGTTGCTCATTTTAATATGAGTTTGCTTCCTACCCTGTGAAAGTATGAAATTATTGGTGGTATGGTACAGTATCCTGCTGTCTTCACCGGGTGTCTTACTTGCCAGTGGGTAACAGGTATAAGCTAAAGACAGCTCTGGCTAGCACAAAGTTAATTGTGTTGAGTTGACTGCTCATCTAATTTAAAGCTAATCTTTGCAAGTCTATTGCTACTTTACCTTAAATCTCAGTTATACTTCTAATTCACATTTATATTTTCTTGAAATCTCTTTGCTTTTTCTTCTAGTGAATGTAGGAGATTGCTGAGTTTACATTTTGTATGTGACCACAAATAATTTCTTGAAATACATAAATAAGAGAAAGGCTAAAATTAAAGAATTCTAAAATTGGCTATTAAAATCATACTTAGTATATTATGAGTAATAACCGTTTTGTGGCTAACTTGGACTCACTTGGCATGTACATTTTTACTTTTGCTTTGGGTAAAAACTAAAGACAGATTTCCTAAAAGTATGGAATGTCCTGACCCAATCTTTCACTGTGTTACATGCTATTTTCAGATAATTAGCACTATAATCTTTTGTAACCGATAATTACAGGAAAGCATCAAACTATTCAATTTGAGATATCCTAGTGAAGCTTCAGAACAATTTCAGAAAATCATCTTCAAGCTCTTCCAATATATATTTCATTTCATAAACTTAAATTCCATCATAATTTGGTGTAACTTATAAGGCCTACATATATTATTTATAAGGCCTACATATATTTAATAATATATTATTAAATAGTTACTTTTTCTACCAACAAGTCTTAAATTATTAATTATAAATATACCTAGTTTTTATGTGTTAAAAAAAGGTACAGCAAGAACAAAAGGAAGAAAACAAGACAAAAACTAAATTAAAAACACTAATATTGCTAATACTGCTTACATATGAACATCAAGATGCCAAGGGACCCAATACAATCCTCAGTCTAACATTTTCAATGGCACAGCCTAGTGATCACACGATACTGGTGATACTCTCTAGTTACCCCTGGCAACCTTTCTCAACTGTAACGATGCTACCCTACAATAGGTTTCACTGGGCAGCTTTCTCTTCACTTAGCTGAATGCTCTGGGACCATCTGCGTCGGCAAGCATAAAAGGCCAGCCTGCCTGTGGGCCCGTCACTCTGAACACCACCTCTCTGACCCTGATTAAATACAACTTTCAATCCTTTTTGTCCTCCCTGTTGACTTCTCCTATTAAGGGAGCCCTTTGACAAAGAAAGCGGAAGAGTGGACTAACTGCCCCCAAGAAAGGTGATGTCTGATACTGCTCAACACAAGGATTAGCAAGCCAATACATAACAAAAGCAAGTTTGGGGGAGGGGAGAAGTAAAGAAAAAATGGTTTTAGCTAGCGCTTTGACTAATTCAGTAGGTACACAATTCAACAAATAGCCATACAAGAGACCTTCCTTGAGAGAAATAACTACAGCAGAACAACAGTTTGGAGAAATACGTTTCAGTATCTTGACGTAAAGCCATGACATTAACAAAAACACACCAGATAGTAATATTTTAGTTAATTTTTAAATTAATAACTTATAAGCAAAGAAAAAGATGGTGTAAAAATCAGAAACAAAGATAACTAGAAAGCAATCATAACTGTAAACTACTTTCTCATTAAAACATAAGACAGGTGATATCGAAATAAACTAATATTTGAGTATTGTATTAAAGCTGTAAAAATACCAACAGTATAATCATTTTTATAACTCATCATGACACGATAGCTTGTAAAAAGTTCAATTTTAAAAGACAGGTTTACAGACTTAACTGTTTCTGATATAAAGAACTCATTGAACTATGTCTACTCAGACAGCTTGTTCAACATGGCCAGAGCCTTCCTATCAGGGCGTGCAGTCAGAATGACCACCTGCAATAATCCAGCATTTTACAAGTAACTCTGTACCATGCTCCCATGTCAGGCCAATTAATAAACGAAAGGTTTATTATTTGGTTGGTTACAAAACAGTCAATAACACAACTCTATAACATAACCTGAAACATTAAATAAGAATACCCTTTTAAAAAGCAAACAATAACTAGCACCTACATAGGACCAGGATCTACTCATGTCTATTAAAATCTACCTCATCGGACATAAGGGGTAGCTCTGTGGTAGAACATACGCAAAGTCCTAGAACTGAGCCAGCAACTGGCCACAGAATCCAGGCTAAAGTGGCTAAGTAGTTACGAGCATGGGTTGCTGCTCTTGCAGAGGACTCTGTTTTGATTCACAGCACCCACCTGGCAGCTCACAAACATATATAATTCCAGTCTCAGGGAATCTGGTGCCCTCTTCTGACTTCTACAGACACCAGGCATGCATGTGGTGCACATACATAGATGCAAGCTAAACATTTACATATAAAGAAATATAAAAAACATCAAACTTTTACAGTAAAATTTGACTATTCTTTATTCAAAGAATGAGTAGCTAATAAGCCTAGAAAATCAGGTGAACAAGGGAAGAGGAGCCAGCGCCTAGGATGTAAAAGTATTTCAATGTTAAATCTGGGAAAAGAGCTAAGTGATGGTGATGAAGAAAGAGGGCAGTGAGTTTTTGTTGTGGGTTCAATAGTTAGGAGAAGAGAGTATCCCTGTGCCCTTCAGCTACAGTAAGAGCAGATGGCACAGGGGTAGCTCTCTTCTCCCAACTACTGAATCCGAAACAAAAATTCATATGGACATATGCTCCACTATGTTCATAGCGGCCTTATTTATAATAGCCAGAAGCTGGAAAGAACCCAGATGCCCTTCAACAGAGGAATGGATACAGAAAATGTGGTACATTTACACAATAGAGTACTACTCAGCTATTAAAAACAATGACTTCGTGAAATTCTTAGGCAAATGGATAGAGAACTAGAAAATATCATCCTGAGTGAGGTAACCCATTCATAAAAACCACACCTGGTATACACTCATTGATATGTGGATATTAGCCCAAAAGCTTGAATTACCCAAGATACAATACATAGAATACATGAAGCTCATAAAGGATGACCAAAGTGTGATGCCTCAGTCTTTCTTAGAATGGGGAACAAAAATATTAATAGGAGGAAATACGGAGGCAAAGTTTGGAGCAGAGACTGAAGAAAAGTCCATCCAGAAACTGTCCCACCTGGGGACCCAGCCCATATACATACAGCCACCAAACGCAGACAATATTGCTGATGCCAAGAAGTGCATGCTGACAGGAGCCTGTTACAGCAGTCTCCTGAGAGGCTCTGCCAGAGCCTGACAAATACAGAGGCAAATGCTAGCAACAAACCACTGAACTGAGAACGGGATCCCCATTGGAGGAGCTAGAGAAAGGACTGAAGGAGCTGAAGGGGCTCGCAACACCATTAAGAACAGTAATACCAACCAACCAGAGCTCCCAGGGACTAAACCACCACCCAATGAATATACTTGGACAGACCCATGGCTCCAGCCTCATATGTAGCAGAGGATGGCTTTGTTAGACATCAATGGGAGGAGAAGCCCTGGGTCCTGCCAAAGCTGGAACCCCCATTGTAGAGGAATGTCAGGGCAGGGAGGCCGGAAGGTGTGGATGGATGGGTGGGGGAAAATCTTCACAGGGTTAGGGAGGATAGGATAGGAGGTTTAAGGACGGGGAAACTGGGAAAGGGGATAACATTTGAAATGTAAATAAAAAATCCAATTAAAAAAAAAAAAGAAAAAAAAACCTCACTGTCCTCTCTCCCCATCACCAACACTTGGTTCTTTCTTAACACAAGCCTTCCTGTGCCATAGGACTTCCCTCGGAAAGAAAGATGAACACATGGCTCTCTTGTTGGAGATAGAGAATAACAGGCATGAACATAAAAAGGCAAAAACTTTCAGTGAAGTGAAAACAATGGAAGGAGAAGGTCTTTCATAGAACTTGAAAATAATACAAAATGTAGGTAACCAGAAAAAGAAACGGAGATGATCTGACTGGCAGAGGTGAGTGATGGTGCAACAGAGCATTCGGAAGTATTCGGGTGCCCAGAGTCAGAAGGAAGAGCTTGTTTTAGGAACTAATAAACCACAGAAGGATTTTACAGCAAGGAAAATATAACCAAGCATGCTTTTAACCCATTAACACATTAAGCCAAACACAGAAGCCTAGTATAAACAGCAGGCTAAATGCTCACATTTTCTCCAACATTTTTAATAGAGTTTTCTTTTGGAAATCCTAGCCTAACATTCAGATATTCCCTAGCTAAAAACTAAAATGGTTTCATATGCATTAGGTATAGATCCTAAAATAGCTTGAACTCAAAAGAGTAACATAATTACTTTGTCATAATAGCAAGTCTGACATTTTTTTAAAGATAAAAGGAATAAAAAATTAAAAAAGAAAAGAAAGACGTGTCTCTCCCAACATACAGTTAAAATTAAAAGATACAGAGAATTGGAATTTTGATAGAAAAGACAATGAAGGTGTGACAAAGTGAGACCTAAGAGAAAAGACAATAATGAAGGCAACTGGCAGACCACAAATAAACCAAAAAGGTAACATATAGGCAAGTAACTAAAATAACAAAGTTACAAATGACGCCAGCAGAAAGAATGTTATGAATGGCCTAAAATCATCACTAGTTGCGTAGTGGCAGAAGCTTTACAAAGAATAACCAGTTAGGTTGAACTTGAAGGCTGGCTGAGTTTCTGCAACTTGAGATGAGATAAAGTAGCATAGGTAGACATGTGTGAGCAACAGCAAAAATGGTGAAATTTGCCAAGTATTTGATATGTGGCTGCAATTTAGCTGATTACAGCAGGCTCTTACTAGGGTTGCTATGCCTGCTGGTTCTAACATGATGTCTAGATGGAGTCACATGAAAGCACCTGCAGTGTCTAGCTACACACGCTGGACTCAGGGTCTGCTGTGCTTCCTTTCTTCCTTGCTTCTTTCCTTCCTTCCTTGCTTCCTCCCTTCCTTCCTTGCTTCCTCCTTCCTTCCTTCCTCCCTTCCTCCCTTCCTTGCTTCCTCCCTTCCTTCCTTCCTCCCTTCCTTGCTTCCTTGCTTCCTCCCTTCCTCCCTTCCTTGCTTCCTTCCTCCCTTCCTTCCTTCCTCCCTTCCTTGCTTCCTCCCTTCCTTGCTTCCTTCCTCCCTTCCTTCCTTCCTTGCTTCCTTCCTCCCTTCCTTCCTTGCTTCCTTCCTCCCTTCCTTGCTTCCTTCCTTCCTTCCTTGCTTCCTTCCTCCCTTCCTTGCTTCCTTCCTTCCTTGCTTCCTCCCTTCCTTCCTTCCTTCCTTCCTTCCTCCCTTCCTCGCTTCCTTCCTCCCTTCCTTCCTTCCTTGCTTCCTCCCTTCCTTGCTTCCTTCCTTCCAATATTCTCTCCAAGAAGCTTCTAAGCACTAAGCACTAAGCATGATTCTGTCAACCACAAACTCTTGGCTTCTGATCACTGTTACTGGGTAGAAAATCTGGATTGTGTACAGTTGCAGAGTCTAAAAGTGTATGAAGAAACAGTTGGTTTCATTTCCCAAAAATATAGAAATCCCTGCTTGGGGTGGGTAGGGGAAAAGAAAACATCGATGATATTATTTGAATTTGAAAATTCAAATTATTTTAACTTGTACACATATTATACATCTAGAAACTGGGTCACATAATAGGAAAAACACTAAATCTTAAATAAGTGGCTTCACCTTCCAAATTTATTCCTTCAAACTTGAAATTCGATTAATACCCATCCGGACTAGCCTCTGTGCTAAGTGAAAGAAAGTACCTAACCTCAGAGCACTGTGAATACATTTCAGTATAATTTCCGTTGGCTCGCATACACGCAACAGTGAAAACAAACTCTACGAGACATATCTCTAGAGGAAACAATGGCAACCCAACTACACCAGCCTTCAGGGTTAGGACTCACTGTCAAGTCAAGTGGCAAGGAGACCCATCAGATATCCTGTGCTTCTAATGTCACTGTGCTAGAACTGGGAGCATGGTTTTAAATCCTAACACTCTTACTAACTGTCATTTTAGAGGTCACTCTCAGAAGAGGATGTCCTGTGCGTACTGATTACTGTACCCAGAACACAATCAGCGCAGGGGTGGAGTAGCTAAACAAGGTTTGGGTAGGGAGGAGCTAGGTGGGAGTGCACTTGTGAAGTCTAGGGTTAAATCACTAGCACAGGACAGGGCTACTGTGGACATACGGATTCTTCATTGCAGCTCACACAGCTTTCAGTGAAACCTTTGGACTTCCTGTTTTAAGTTGGCTCCCATTAGTTATTTCTACCATCCCAGTTTTCATCAGAAACTCATGAGGGAGCAAGTTACCTAACAAGATCACTACTTGTCTCAGTAGAAAACAACAATCCACAATGTCTACTTAGAGTGAAGAACTAAGAACTAACAGAATCTAGAGAATTTGGGGGTAAAATGGTGGTTACCAGGAGATATGGCTCTGTTGGTTAAAAGATACCTTTGTTCTTTTAGTCAGTTTAAGATATTAAGTTCTAAATAAATATAAATGACTATGGTTAATAACAATGAATAGTATTTTTCAAATTTGCTATACATCTTGTATGTTTGCCAGAAAAAGTACAGTATGTAAAGTGAAACACGTTTACTAGCATGCTTTGGCCAACCCACAATATACATATTTTACAAAATAAGTCATATATAATAAGTATACCCTTTTTAAGATGAAAGGTAATATGAAATATTGAAACATGTATATATGCAAACCACCAGTGCCTGATAAAGTTCTTTATCCCTCCTTATTATTGTATAATCCTTTGTTTGAGATAGGTTTGCTGTGTAGCCCAGGCTGTCCTGAAACTCAATGGCTATTTTCTTGTAACAGCTCTCCAAGTGTTAAGATTACACGGTGAGCCATTACTTTTGGCTTACTCATTCTATTCCTAAACTACAAGCAAAAAAACCAGATAAGATTTTTACTATTAACGAATATTAGTATAACAAAAAGTTCACTGCAACAAGTTGCTTCTCTGTTCCAAACGACAGCCTGATCCATTACACTAATCTTCTCATGCCAGAGCAATGTGTATGTGCAATACACTCTCCTGCTTAGTAAGTCGTTCACAATATAACCACATCTATCTCAGGTGGCCACACAAACATAATAAACTGAGCAACAAAGGCTCATATGTTGATGCTAGAGTTACATAGATGTGTAGACTTCTGTGACTCAGCACCTGGCCAGCAGCTTCCCTCCTGGCTTAGTCCTGTGCTCATACACCCCACTGCTGCCTGAGACACAACAGGTACAGCGCATGGGCACACCAAACTAAATGCTGAGAACCAAGCTGACATTTCCCTTTTCCTAGGTTTGGGCTTCCTCTAATAGCAGTCCCTGGGAAGAGTGGTTCCATCATGACTCACCTGTTCTAACAGCCCCACTTCTGCTCTTCTCTATTCTTTCACCAAATTAATTTCTAATATGTGGCTCTGTCTTAACACCAGCCTACAAAAATATCATCTTGAAACTCTTAATTTTTCTGACCATGCTTCTAAAGAACTTTATAACTTGGTCACTTTATCACTGTACACTAATTTCCAGCTCTTCTCCATTGTTTTTAATACCTCATGTGCCAATCACCCATCTAACTTTTTTTGAGCAAACCAGTATATACTTGGACTAAATATACCTTCTATTTCCTACAAAACACTTTTTACATTCTCCCTTTGTTTGGCTTACTCTTACTTAATCTTCCAACACTGAGTTAGGCCTTTCTATGTGTACCCATTCTGTCCTATACTGTTATCAAGATACTGTCTGTTTGCATTGCAAATATTGTATGTCTCACTTCTTGCTAAGCAATACTAGGTTTCCACTTCCTAATAACATCCACAGCACTGCTATACATTCAGTAATAATTGTTAAATGACGGCTTTATTAAATGCCTGCCAAGAAACTAGTTATAAAAATAATTTAGGCTAGTGTTTTAGATTGTAATTTTAACTGCTCACATGTCAGATCCTTGTTCCTGCTTATTCCGATCATTTGATTGGTGCTGGGTTTGAATCTAGGTGGGTGAGAACCCTACCGCCAAGCTAAATGCCCACCCACAATCTACAGAAATCACTACTTCTGAAACACCGCAGAAGGGAAAAACCTGAACAGTAAAGAAAGCTGCCTATTCCATTAGAGTATCTCAGGGACAGAACAGGAGTATTACTGTTTGCAAATCTGACACATTGGTTTACCTAAAAATGATTCATCTAAAAAGTTAACATTTTTTGTCTTAAAAATGAAGTCATTTTATAGAAGAATGAATGAATCTCCAATTTTACACTTTAAAAGTCATGAGAAAAATAGAAATTGATAGGGCTATATAACAAAGTAAGGTTGCTAAGTGAGACACAGCTGATGTTTTAGTGAGCTTCCTTCAGAGAAATTAGCTGTTATAAGTTAATCAATGCAATAAATGTTCTTCCTTATTCTACACTATTCAATATGAAACAAAATAGAAAAACTCAGCATTGGTTTCTCTTCCATAGTCACACACACACACACACACACACACACACACACACACACACACAGACAGAGACAGAGACAGAGACAGTGGCACTCACAGATCAATCATGGCAGAATAGTCTAGGCACAGCCACAGTAGATAAGCAGAGCAAAGCATTACCTAACCCAGTGTTTTAAAGAAAAGGAAAAAGAGCAAAAACAACAGGATTAATTGGGTTTTAAAAAGGAGAAGGAGGTCTTGGTAACAATAACTCTCTATCACTTGTCCCTTTTAATACATGAGGCCTAAAAAATATCTGTCATTCACTAAGTTTATTACAAATCAAATATTTAAAACACCAGTTGTCTTTAAAAGAACTAATGGGTATTTTATTTTAAAATCTTTTTGTTAAATAAATTTGTGTTCTTTTTTTAGTAAATCGAGCCATTTAAAAAAAAACCATTCTATATAAACAAACCCTTCGTGCTATCCTCCTTGCTGCAGAGTGGCTTGTGTACGTACATCAGAAATGCTCTTGTTGGAGAAGTGAGGGCTGGGGCAGCAGATTTTGTTTTGCTGTGTTTGCTGTTTATTTTTTAAAGCCAACCCAGCACAGTGGATCCCTTGCCTCACACTTCACTCCATAAGGATTAACTAGACCAACAAAGAGGCTAGGGCTGTGTAGAGAGCACAAAAACTGAGGTTCTAAGCCAAGCCAGGCAGGAACCCTATGGGGTTTCAGAGCAGTCTTGGGAAGCAATAGGCATACCTGAAATGCTTGATTTAAGTTAGCCCCCTATTGACGAACAAACAAGAATAGACTAGAGTCACAACGTGCAGGACCGAGAGTTCAGGTGCACAGTGAAGGAACCATAAGAGGCCACACCACATAATGCTACAGCAATCTGTTACTACCTCACGAACGTGGGAGAAGACTGAAGAGAAGCTACAATGAGGACTTTTTGCATCTGAGCTCTGGCCAGTATTCTGCCGTCACATTTCTATGCAGACTGAAAGGGTTTCAGGGGACTGCCCAGATCATTTTTGCTCTTATTTCCAATCAACCTGAAAAGAAAGCACAGGAACTATCCTAGCCCAACCCACACTTTGGTTTAAATGGTTGTTCAGATATTTATAAGTGCAGAAGAACTTCACCATAAATGTGTAGATCTTGACAGTGTTTTTTGTGGTACCTATAATTGACTAATAAAGTACAAATGGTGGCTTTCAAAACAGAATAAAGGATGAAGCCACATTTCCCCCCTTCTAAAACAGGTTCTTCTCAAAAGATGTGTAATATTTTAAAGGAGAAAAACATCTGGGTTAAAGATTTTCCAAAGCACTTGTAGGTAGTAGTACAAAACGATAAAATGACTTCTCAGTATTAGACTACCTGGAACACTGATTGCTCGTTTTGTAACAAAGATTTTGAATTCTCCATGAAAGGTCTATTTTTTAAAAATAGTATATATTGTTACTTATAAATATGTTATATAAACACACATATATGTGTACACGTACATATACATGCATGCATGCTCTGGGGGAATCAAACCTAGTTCCTTGCACTTGCAAGGCAAGCACTTCCCTACTGAGCCATCTCCTATCCCTCCTCCATGAAAGGTCTTAAAATTATTTTTATCACATTCTTAAATCTTATAAGGTACACTTACAAAATCAAGGTAACACATACACATATATAATTCAAATATACTACTTATCGCTTAAAATGTATTACTCATTACCTCCTTAAAAAATGAACATTTTTTATGATAGAAAACTTGCTAAGAAATAATTCTAAAATTCCAACCCCAATTCTTCTCTCTACTTTGGCTCAAACATCTATAACCTCCGGATATGTTTTTTTTTTTTTTTTTTTTTTTTGCTGCCTTCCTTCCTAATTTATAAATGTGAGGGTCAAACTTCTCAATGAATCTGGCCTTCCTTAACGTAGAATAAAAATTCAGTTTGCTGATACAATTAATTCATTTATGGAGTTCAAATGTAATTTCATGCTTTTGTTTAAACATATGTAAATCTTTTAATTTGAAAGCAATTTTAATAGATAAAATTAGTATGTAAATGTACGCTGTAAATATAAAATACACAGTTTGAAATAGGAGGCAGGAGGCTCCAGCCTGCTCTCCACTAATACTGCAACATTAGAACGATTAGAACGTGTTATAATAAGAGCTTTATCTGTCATCCTGCTGTCTTGGCTTCACTGTACTATACAAGAAGGTGCGCTATCTAGAGGAAATG
The DNA here is from genome assembly GCF_021556685.1 of Rattus norvegicus. Lineage (NCBI taxonomy): Eukaryota > Metazoa > Chordata > Mammalia > Rodentia > Muridae > Rattus > Rattus norvegicus. The sequence goes on along the minus strand of NC_141538.1, from coordinate 64,355,754 downwards.
CAAAAGCACTGTCTACACAGAATACAAAACTTGGTACCAGGTAACACGAAGCAGTAACAGGATAAATATAGTATGAGAAATATACTATCCAAGATTACATGAGCAGACCTGCTTTGTATGTTCCATTGAGAGCGTGCCCCAAGTACTATGGAAAGCAAGGACATGCTTCCTACACAAAGCACAGAAATTAAATAACCAGCACACGATGAATCCATGCACACACAACCCTCTGGTCAAGGCCAGACATCACAAATCTAAACAAAGAATCTGACCTTTGTTTGGAAATTTAAGTAGACTGTATGTAGATTGTGACCAAACTTGTTTTTGAAATTCTTGTAAATTTCCTTACTACTTATTCAAACACCAAGCAGGGATACGTCCCACATGTGGCAGCCAGGAAGGACAGGACGAGCAGCTCTGCGCCCACCTCAGTGAGAGTAAGCTTGTTACCACGTGTTTGCTGCCTCTATCTTGCTGTGTGCTAGAGAAAGGCGCAAGAAACACTGAGGAAATATTGGGATTAGCAAGATTATCCAATATCTAGTTTAATCAGATAGTGCAATGTTTAAAGACTAGAACTGTGCTGAGGCATAGAACTAAGGTGGGAGACCGTACACCACCGATATCGGCCATCTTCATTAGCCCGTCAGCATCTTATTTTAAATCCTGGAGCTAAATATTTTATAGTAGTAGTCAACTTCGAAGATATAAAATTCTTGTTCTTTGGGTTTGGGGTAGGAAGGTCGCTAAGAAAATCAGTGAAACCGCCAGGACAAGCAGCTGGCACTTTAGTATCTCACTGGACACCCTGGAGACCCACACTGTAGAGAGCAGGCCACCGCTTATGATAGTTGTATTTCTGTGTTATCTAGAGAAAAACAGGTTCATCCATGCAAAATGGACTGTTTTAGAAGATACTGCTGCTAAAATGAAAGACGTTTCAAAGGGGAAGTGATTACTCCAGATGAAATGAGAAGCTGCAGTGTCAACCTTCCTTCCTGAATCAGCAGAAATCAAAGCTTTCCTTAGAATAGGAAATTGGAGATTTTCTTTTAATTTACATATCTTTTTTGCTGAGTATGTTTTAGCTGAAATATGAGAGAACTTCCAGGAGACAGCACTTCTCGTTCCTGGCCATGCTCTGCTGTGGCATTATAAAATCCTTCTACTGGGAACTAGGAAGACATCAATTATACTAACACTGATGTGGAAGAGTCTCGAGTTTAAATCAGAAATAGCTTTCCATTTGGGGCATTTTGTTAGACACTCATTAACCAGCTAATACCAGCCCACAGGCCAGCTGCAGCATAAACATTCTGACTATCACCGGAACATATCTGAGTAGCTCACTGTTTGACACATTATAAACCAAATTCCTAAATAAGCCTTAAAATAAAAACAAGAAAAACATTTTGACTCCTTTACCTTATTGTCATACATACATTCATATATACATACATACTATTATATGTCTGAATTCCTTGATAAATGAAGGAAAAGTCTGAGTGTGCTGAGGTAAATGAACTGTATTTTTAAATGTGAAAATTTATCAAACACATCATAACCCTATGTCTATAATAACATCCTTATTAAAATCTGTAAGTGTGTCTAAATTGTACAATTTACAATTATCAATATAATTGAAACAAGTATAAATTTCCTTTGCATCAACATTTGATTTTTATTAAATTGATTTTCATCCTACTTGGGTGAAATTCTGTCTTAACAATAAGTGCTATCTATTGGCTAGAAGAACAAGTTTTGTCTGTTTTCACCAGCTATAAAATGTCTCTAGTAATACTTACAAAGAATATAAAACTTTATACATATATAATGTATATATTACATATATAAAATATAATATCATCTCAAAACTGCTTAAAATTTGTAAACTGGCTTTTCTCACTGTGGTGACAATAAGAAGACTAGCGCTGGTTTTCACAACCCGACCATGGAAGAGGGTGGCAGAGATTCCGCTGTGTTTGTTTCCTTTACATAATAGGTCACAAAAACATTGACAGACTCAAATGTATAATGTAAGATATATTAAGGATCTTTAGGTCCAAACCCCTCAACAGCAATTTATCTCCCAATGAAGCATAAACCAGGTTTTCATGTAGCTCACCATGGTAATAATTACCTTGTAATATAGGATTCACCCTATGACGCCTGCCTACTTCCTGAAGCCCCCGCCCCAGGTGCTGGCCACACTGAGCTGTTCTAGAGCTGGCTTCCCTTCTGTGGCAGAGGTGTCCTTGCTTACTTTAGTGTCTTCTGACCATATCTGAATGGCACAGACACATTTTTTTCTTCAATATTGAAATCAAAGAAAAAAAAGGCTGTTTTTTTTTTTTAAAAGGTCTTTGTTTCAAAGACATGAAATCCCATCTCACTGTAAACAGAAGCTGAAGCACAGTACAGTTAAAAGGCAGGCTGGTCCCAAACAGACGCATGGCTATGAGGCAGACAACTGTAAAGGTTTACCAAGCTGATCTCTTTTTCAGCCCGTTCTGTCATGAAATCACTTCATGTGCAGAGGCTGCAGGATGGTAATAGGAGAACTGGCAGGGCGGTGGCATAACCTTACAGAGCTCGTGGAGCTGGAATATAGGCTGCTGTTTTCTATGCCAGAGTCCCATGCTCAAAGCCCTTCCTGCCTGCCTTTGTTCAGCTCTCTTGCCAGCAACCAAGGGCTTTTCTTTTGGTTCAGCCTACTAAAAAGTCAAAGGACGAGAACATGGGGGTCACCTAGGTAGATGAGCAAGCCAACAAAGCGACATCACAGGGGAACGAAATAAGGAATTACAATAAGAATCTAATTTCAACAAAAAGGCCAGTTTATATAAAATACTGATAATTATGAGAAAGAGCTGCCTTTATTTTGGCAGATGTATCAATGATACTCTTCAATATGAAAAGAAACAATATCCACTACTTATTTTCAAATTCAAGTTCTATAAATACCAGGAGACAATCACCTCTTAACTAGGAAGCACATACCCAAATCCACCTTGGAATGAAGCAGGTTTTAATTTGGGCTCTATCTCATTAATAATACACTTAACATACGTCTCTTAATCTGTGTAGAACACTGACTCCTCCTACTCACTGTGTTGTTTCAAAGTTTAAAATGACGTTAACTACAAAGAATAAGAACCTGGAGCCACTTGGCAGAAGCAATCAACATGGAAGGCAAGCATAAAATATATTTCCTTTTGAAACCCATGGAGGAAAAGGAAAATAATTTCATAATTATTTATAAAATGTAGCCTTTTCTGGTTTTACTTCCTCTGCTACCATTTCTTATTACTGATATAACTGTGGGCAAAGAAATGCTAAATATTAATGAAATTTCTATTTACTTATTAATTTTAGTTACAGTCATATTAACTGCTGCCATTACATTCATTTGCATGCCAATCCTGCAGTGGATAAACTGACTTTGACAATCTGAACTACAGGGAGAAAGAGAGTACTCATCCAGGCAAGACAGAGGTCCAGAGTAATGTGAAGAGGATAAATTTGATTTTAACAAAATCAAAATCAAAATCTACTTTCAGGAAAGACCAGTTTAAAGAGAGGTGAACACCAGGTGAGCAGAAAAGAGCTGACTCTCAGGGAGTTTCCTGGTAACATAAAAATCTATTAGTTCAGTATTTTTCTATCATATCAATAACTATCTGAACATAATGGAAACAAAAATTCAAAAAATTAAAATACAATTCTGTAAAAGAGAAAAATTACTTAGTAAAATAGTTCAATAGTTTCATGTACTTTAGCAGGTGTTCTATCCCAAAAACCAAAATCACTTTACAGAAACATTTGACACAGATATAAATAAATGATAAGAAATCCAGACATAGTACAAACTCACAAATTTCCTATTTATTTATTTTTGATGGGAGGGGACAGAGGAGTGGTGTGATAGTATTATAAAAAGTCATTAACAAGTCTGGTCAAGCAGGGTAGGATCAGTGCTGACCTATCAGGACAGCTGCCAGAAACAAGAAATCTCTCCTTTCTTCTGGAGTGTTAATCTCAATACAAAAGGCCACAGCAGAAAAGTCAAGATTGATAATTCTGTTTTCTGATCATCAAGGAAATCAGAAAACAGAGCAGGACTTTGAAAGCTGCACAGGAGACTTTCACATACCCACGGTAAATATAATCTCTACTGATTCCTAGGTTTAGAAGCAAATGACATAAAACAAAACAAAACAGCTTAGACAAGAGTTTTTCACACCAAGAACTACACATGTAAGGGGCAGTGGTCATTACTGCTTTTCTTTTCAATGTTTCTTATAATGACTGACTGACTTACTGACTATTAAGCTAAAATATACTAGTAAAAATCCACAGCCATTGAGGCCAGAAAAGCTACCCTGCTTTCCTAAAATGAAACTTCCCTCTCCTGAATGATCCTGTTATATTAGACATATATGTAATACAGCTTCTAAAGGGTTAAAGCCCGTTGACGGCAGAACTGTGCTTTACTTCTTATTGTGTCTGCCGTGATAGCTAGATGATATAAAAAAAAATGATGTATTATTTAAACAAAGTACCTTAATTTCCAAAAGTAATACTTACTTGACATTTTATAAAAATACAAAATAAAGACAGGGCAGAATTCCGGAGTGTTCTCAGTGAGTTCTATAACAGGGTTGAAGAGGTGAACATAAAAAAAGGGAAGGCAATTTTGAAGAACAGCGTGAGACACAGTGTCAGGGCAGGAAGCGAGATGATGAGGGGAAGGATGAGGACTGAATCTCCAACATGTGATAGGCTTCACTACATATTTAGGAAAATGTGAACTGGAAACTGTGATCCCAGTCAGGTCTTGTGCACTGGGTGGTTTGGATAAGGCAAAGTCACACATTTCTCAGAGAATTATTTTCATGTAAAAACCCAGACTACATTATTTTAGTGAGATTCTGTCAATCAAAGGAGGAAAGCAGGGTTATGTTCCTTTTGAAGAGCAAAGGTTATGTTGGACTGTCTCTTTGGGTTTTCTTGTTCTGTCCTTTTTCCCTTCTCGGAGCTCCAGGTTGGGGGCTCAGTCCTGAAAAAGCAGCTGTACTCCGAGACTTGTATGGTTCCTATTAGAAATGCCTTTGGTTAGAGGACTTCCTTCAACAGCCAGAATGGGAGGAGCTGAAATAACAGCTGTAAAATAGTCCCCAGAGGCGAATTCTGGGAGATAGGCAACCCTCTTGAAGAAGTTCAAATTGAAAGCGTTTGAGTGAAAGCATGTCTATGAAACAACCTCAAAGGCAAGAGATTATGAGACTCAGGAGATGAAGGATGTTTCTGAAGCAAAAATGTAACAACTGGAGTGGAACTGATAAATGATTTTTCAACTTAGCCTTTCATCCTTCCAAGGTAGATAAATTGAGTAGCCTGCAATGTGCTGGGCACGGGTCTTCCAGATGAGGCTTACTCTATGCTTTGTGTAACATTTAAAATCCCAGAGCACTTTAGATAAATAAAAAGTAGGGAGATACCCAGCAAGGCTAGGTCAATGTCTTAAAATATAACTTGGTATTTCTTAGCTTGCATAAATCCTCTAGACTGGTTGAGAAACTGAGACAAAATGTGGGAAGAAAATCACTTTTAAATAATCTTGAAATCTAGGTCTCTACATAAAAGTTTTACAGTTACTTTTCAAAAAAAAAAAAAGACAAAATAACATAACAGGCATTCAATACATGGTTGAAAGAATGGCCAAAATGGCATATCTTTCATAGTTACACTGAGAAACTTAGATGAGAAGTATAAAGGTCTGGATCCCCACATGGGCCATGTGTGTATGGAGAAGTCAACCTTGGGAATGGTTCCTCAGGTGCCATCCACCTTCTTTGTGAGCTAGGGTCTCTCTCTCTGGCCCAGAATTTGCCAAGTTGACTAGGCTGGCTGGCCAATGCCCCAGGTCTGTTTCTCCCTCTAGCACTAAGACTGTAAGCAACAGAGCTGGGATTTTAAACACATGCTGCCCCACCTGGTGTTTTCAAACCTGGGACTGAACTCAGGTCTTCAGGTGTTCAAGGCCAGCACTGCTGACTAAGTCATTTCCCCAGTACCTCCACCATCTGTAAACTAGAGACTATTCAAGCATACTTTGATTTTAAATGCAGCCTGCAACAAAGGCTATCGTATGTAGTTTTACTCAGAAACTATGTGTACTAAGTTTGGCTTAATGTTTAATTATTTTCCTCCTCAGTATTCTATCTATTTCTTCTGGTGACACAACAGTGTCTTACTGTACAACTACCCCATAGAGCTTGGACACTAAGTTCCAGTCCCAGTCTACTGCACCTCTTAGTGAGGTAGTCACATATCCAATCTCGATGCATACACTCTCTGTATCCACTGGGTAGTTGGGTATAACACAGTGGGGCTGAAGGAAGAACTGCTCGGCAGAGTACTTTTCTAGCACACTGGTCCTCGGTGCATTCCCAGGACTGGGGTGCCTTGACAAAGCCCTTGAGACAGAGGTACTAAGGCTCCCATAAGATCTGAAGCTGCCAATGTCCCCTTTATTTTATCTATAGCCAGCCTAAGAAAGAATTAGCCAGCACAGAGCAAAGCAGAACTAAGAAATGTGGTATAATTGAGGTTCTAGAATGATCCAACCATGTTGAAGTCATACCAATACCTAAATTTCCTAATTACAAGTAAACAAGTGAATCATCTCCCTCGTTCTTCCTCTAAAACCACTGCACTTTCTCTGCCATCTCTTCATGTCGTCGTGGCATCCTCTATCATTCCCAACAATCCTGTCACCACTGCCATCCTAAAGATGACAGAGTACTGTCTGAGTGGCAGGGATGTCTGTTACCTTTCTTGTTACCTAACTTTGCCCCTAAACAAAGGATGTGTAGTAGGATCTGGAGACCAAAGTCTCAAGGTCCTACATGAGATCATAACTACCAAGTTCACATACAGTAGTGACTCCATACTTGGTGAGAAGACAAACAGTTACAGAAAGTTCCTAAGTTCCTTTATAAAGTTCAGCCACAGGAACAACTTTTATAAGCCTACTATAACTCAAAATCTAAAAGCAAAAAAAAAAAAAAAAAGAAAAGAAAAAAAGAAAAAAGAAAAAGAAAAACAGAAAGAAATCATGAATGACAGCAGCATACATCCAGATTATTGCTTAAAATTTGTCAAGGAAAAGGTTAACATTTAGAATATTTTAATCCCTTAGACATTAGGGGAAAAAAAAGGATAAACCAAAAAGAAACACAAACAAACAAAAAAAGAAGTCAAAACTGACTCCATGCCACCATACCCAGAGAAATCCTGTACATACAGTAGGAATTTCATTGTCTGACTTGCTAAGTAAGGGAGTCTTTAATAAAAACTTGAAATTCAACCTTAAAATAATTTATAGTCAGATGTACTTTAACAGCTGAGGCAGCCATTGCTTTGAAGCTAATAGTGTCCTCAGGAAAATTCATCTACAGCAACTCAAGTTCAACTGGAAATGGGATGGGAAGTTAAACGTTACTTTAAACCATTAAACCAGTATCACCAAATTCATAATACTGTTCTGTGAGAAATGATATTGAACAACTTTAAACGAACAGCACAAACCACAACTTTCTCATACTTTTAAATGACTATTAAAGTTGAGCTAGTAACTTCTCTTCTTATATATCAAAGGAACAAAAAGATGAATTATACTTGCATCAAAAGAGAAGTGGTAAGAGAGTAAATAAAAGATTTTAACTATCCATTAAAAAAGATTCTTGGGCCTATTATCTTAGCACTTGCAGACCAAGCCAAGAAGGCAAGTTTGAGGCCAACTTGGGATGATCTTGAAAGAAAGACGAGGTCAAGGAAGGGGAGAGAAGAGAAAAGTCTTTTGAGTTTAAGAAAAATTCAGAGGTGGGGATATCGGTACAGAACACTTGGCCTAGCATGCACAAAGTTCTGAATTTAACACTACTTTAGCAAGTGGGGTGGTGAGAATGGACCAGGATCTATGACTTCACTTCTAGACAGAATTTAAAATTGCATGGGATTCTCACATCAAGAATTTCTCTAGACAAGGGTAAAGCAGAAAGTAAGGCTTTAAATTATCCAGATGATGCTGATGCGCATCCAAAATTGATGGGCACAAAATATAGACGGACTCACCAGATGAAGGATGTAGCACCAATGCAGTGGAGGGAGAAGAATCCTGCACACTGTCCTCTGGCCTCCACACACGGACCATATCATGCATGCAGCCCCACACAGATACAATCACACAAACTCACACGCAAAAAATAAATTAAAATAGTTGAAACTTTTTCATTAATCAACTTCATGCTGAATTAAAATATATGATTTTCAGCAAGACAGTCTAATAAAAGATAAATATATAAAGCTCAACAATGAATATCAGAAAAATATAAAAAGCAAAATGGAAACCAGCAAACGGCCACGGGAGAGTAACTAAGGTCTCATTCCGCACGCCATCCTAAACGACTGTGGAGTGTTTGGTACTGAGATTGAGCCAGGGGCCTTGCACACATCAGCCAAGTGACTTCAAGTTTAATTTCCTAGTGGGTAATGTCTTATTTTTTCATGAACATTTAGGCCATCTGAATATCTTCTGTGGTAAATATCTATAAGTTCTTTACCCAATTTCCCCTTGATCATCATCTTCCTCTGAAGTCGTGAAGTTCATTGTGTCCTCTGAACACAGGTCCTTGTAAATACTTTTTCCAGGTCTATGACTTGAGCTTTCAGTTTCTTAAATATCTCTGAAAAACCAACATTTAACATTTTCTGCTTCTAGTTTGTGTTTCTTAGGTCTTGTTTTTCTAATATTTGATTCATCCACGGTTATCCATTTTGTGTTTGATCTCTCATTTATTCTCAAATTTAACCCTATGAAATGTTGCGAGTCAACTGGCTCATGGCACGTGATGGAAGACACCAGTTTATTTTCAGCATTTTAGCTACCTAATTGGTTTAGTAAAGATGTATTTCCTAGTTGAAAACCAGTCCCATATCTATGTTTAGAACATCACACCATCTTCCCTGTGCTCTAGGTTCTTTTGTATTTCCAAATACAGTATCATCAGCTCAGATAATGCCACTCAAGTAAAAACAAACAAATGACATCTGCTTACCTTTTAACTGGTACAGATGAAAACAATGAATATACTACACGTGGCTTTTTGTTCTAGGTTCTCTAATTATTCTGTGTTTTAGTTTTCAGTGTAAAACTATTCCCTACCTTTAGTGACGACTACTCTGCACATATTTCATTTTCTTAGCAAATGACATTAAAAAGAATTAGTTTATTATCCATTGCTAATAAGCACAAACTGGACTTGACTCACCACTGGGTGGTGGTGGTGGTGGTGGTGGTGGTGGTGGTGGTGGTGGTGGTGGTGGTGGTGGTGGTGGTGTGGAATTGGTGGTAGTTAAGATACATCTATCTTAATACATAAGTGCATTTTATACAATTTACATCTTTTTAAATATATTATGTGACCTCAGAGTAAATAATTTTAGGTTGTCTTATCAGACAACCTCTAGACTACAGAATCGAAATTACTTAGGAATGTGTTAAAAATAAAGAGGCTTTCATAGCATCTAAAATACTATCAAATTATGAAGAATCTTATTATTAACTGGTCTATGATGTATCTTAACAGATTAAGGCTATTTTCCCTAAGAGATAAAATACATATCTTATAATTATTTGGGGCAAATGAAATTAGAAAGAAAAATAATTAATAAAATATACTGCAATTTCTATACAATGTAAGAAACATGCTTATTTCTAAGGTGTAGTGGCTGTAATAAGTACTTTTAAGTGGCCAAGAAATAGAATAAATACATAAGCAAACCACACTATCTAAAAGATAAGAATGAAGGTATACAATATTCTATATGACTCCATAGTTAAAAATACTGTAGTTCCCTAGCGAAAGATGACAGCGTAGACGTAGATAGTCAGAAGTAACAAAACCTGTATCACTACGTTGTTTGTTCTGTGGGTGCAGGAAAAGGATTATTGCTAATCCTCTAACTGTGAATAACAGTTTATTGAACAGTTTTTAAGTCAATTTCAACTATGACCACAAAAAAAAAATATGGCACCTTATATAACAAAATGAAAATGTTTAAAATTGTACACATATCAGCATACAATAAAATCAGATTACAAAATGATTTATATGTGTTCAGTAAAAGTATCAAGCATTTAGAATTCATTTTTATTTTAATCTTAATTGAGTAAGTCCAACTGTGGTTCTACCATGTAGGTATCAATTAAAAGTGGTAACATAATTTCAAAATACCTTTTCAAATGGTCGGGCTTCATTCAGAGAAATAAAGAAGGTGTTCGAATGAGGTTAAGTGCTTCCTTTGTCAGTAACCGATGTTGCTCCCCCTGGCCTCATAAACAAGCTGCTGCTTCCTGAATACAGCAGACCTTCAATTTAAATTTATGGAAAGACTAAGCAGGAGAGCCTGCACTCACAATTTTAATAACCTATTAAGTTGCGACTTCAGATTCATTTTATAACCATGCTCCTCCGGGAGCTAAGCTATCTGGATAAAGATAAAATTTTTTTCCTTTAAAGATAAATAGCATCATTAATCTGCAACATTTCTTTTCTATTATCTTTCGAAATGAGGAGTTATTTTGTTCTGATCTTGAGGTAATTAGCCTTCATTCACTAGCCTGAAAATGTCTGTGTTCTGAAAATTAAAAATGTGTCATTAAGTGGAATTTACCATAATGTCATTTATCTTTATATAGTTCATCAGTGACAGCAATGGGCCTGGGAATCCATCAGCTTTTACCAAGAAAGCATTAAAACAAATTGAAAAACAGAATAATCCCAGGCACTCTTTAACACAGTCAAAGCCATTTGGGTAATTAAATAGTGGTATTTAAAGTTTTAATTTAGATTTTCCCCTCTGTTCATCAGTAGTCAAATGAGATGTTCATATTCATAACTGTTTGTAATAAAGGTTTTGTAAAGCAAGCAGAATATCAATGTTATTAAAATTTAATATAACCTACAAAATAAAGTTCTTATTCTCTTGACCCTAATTTCTGAGATTACAAAAGAAATTTCCCTTTCTTCAACTACTTTAGTTGTGAAATTAGCTTCACAAAGCTAATTCACTAATATTCAGCCCCCATTAATATTCACTAATAATTCAGCCCCCATAAAAACGCAAAAAAAAAAAAAAACAAAACAAAACAAAAAAAAAAAACCCTGAATGCTTAGAAATTAAACTTCATTACTGTCAATGTTGGAAAAGAGAAAAGAGTATCCTCTATGCCCGAAATTTGTTTGTCACTAACTACTTCTTCCAATAATTAATTCAGAATTATCAAACATAATAATAAAAATTGTGAAACAGCATAAGAGATTAAAATTAGGTCTCTTGGTGGTAGGACAGTCCAGAAGCATTCATTCTGTTAAACCCAGTTCTAGTCCTATATTATTGATCAGGGAAATAGCACATTATTTTTTAAAGCAAATTTTTAAAAATCATATTGTTATTTAAGATAGTGATATAGTGAATGAATTTTAAAAATATAATACCATGAAATCAATCTATTGGAAATGCTAAAATTTCATAAAGATGTTTCAGAAGTATAAAACTTTCAAATTGCATAGGTCATTCAAAATACCATAGAAACATTTTTCTGAACATCTGGAAACAATATCATCTCTAAAAATTGTTTTCTTATCGTAAGCACAATCCAAACCTAGAATTTAACTCAATGCAGCACTGCTCACTAATACATAATTCATACTCTGAACTTATATAGCATACTCAAACATGTTAATGACTGTTACAGTATGATTTTATGTTAAACTACTGGATGACTGAAGTTTAGTGCTTTGCCACTTAGATATGTAAATCTGAGTTCCAAATGTCTTTTGGGGAAGAAAAACAGAATAAATAAATGATATTTTATAAAATATCTGTAATAGGAAGTAATCTTCTTGGTTGATGAATTCCAATACACATACAGACACACAAACACAAACACACACACACACACACACACACACACACACACACACACACACACACACACACAGAGCAAGTATCATACCAAATGTTGGTTAAGGACCAAAAACTTTTAAGTAAAAATGCTTTTCACCCCCAGTTCCCTCCTGGCTTTTCAATGCTGTTGATCTATTCTGCAATAACTTGGGGAAATGTAAATTTGAAGACAGCCTTATTAAATGAATGTATGATTATATCACACATGCCTTTAAAAGAATGTGCAAGTTAATAGACCAGAACACTGAAGAACTGAAAATTTTAAAACAATTCAAGTATACAATAAAAAAAGAGAGAGAGAGAGAGATCCCAAGAGGTAAAATCCTGGCATATTTGTTCAACCAGTCAACAACAGCACATCTAGAACTAGAATCTGGCATATTTTACAACCTGGTTTGCAGATTAATGAATCTAACATTTACTTGGGATCTGAAGGTGCATAGTTATCAGACAAATAAGCACATTTCAAAACTAAGAAACTTCTCTTCAGATAGCTGTAGGATCTTTTATCAATAAAGCAATTTGTTATTTAGATCTGTTTTACCTTTTTTCTGTTTTTGAAATTAAAAATATTTCTTAAAATAATCTATTTACCTACATAATTTGTAAGCATTTCTTTCTACATTCAAGAGACCTGCAGGGTATTTTGTAAAATCTGTCTTGCCTTTAATAGTTGTTTGTCTCCTTTTAAGCCAGGGGGAAGAACACCAATCTGAGCAGTAACAATGTTTAACTTCTTCTTAGCACTAAACACAACTTGACAATTTTATTGTTAGAAAATGAAATGTAGATATAATATTGCTCAAAATAGTTTTAAAAAGTTGAAACCAACTAAGTTTATTAAAGAGTAGCTTAATAAATGCTGGCACATCCATTAAAAAGAAAAGTCGGGGGACAGGGATACAGCTAAAGTGTTACAACTTTTGCCTAACACAAGAGAGGTCCTGATTTCAATCCTTACTCTACCCCACCCAAACCCTTCACACATGGGATTTAAAAAAAAAAAAAAAAAAAACTGAAGCACCATATTAACCAAGAAATATTTTAGTGTGAAAGTGAGAAAATATTCTTCGAAGAGGTAAGTAAAAGTAACCAACAAACTACTCTGTATGTATTTCATAACATGAAATACATAGTTTTCAAATGCTCATATAGATGAATGGGAAAGGGTACTGAAAATATAGATGTTAACAGCAGCATACTTTAGTGTTAACTTAAGCATGGACACTGTCAACAATGTGTTTGGTTAATAAAGCAGGTGGGACAAAGGGAAATACTAAAACTTTGTCCTTTGAAACAGGGTCTTATCTACCATATGGCCCAAGCTGATCTTGAACTCTACTGAGTAGCTTAAACTGGTCTTGAATTTGTGAACCTCCTGTCTTCACCTTTCAAGTGCTAGGACTATAGGATAAAACAGTTAAAAGCACTGTTTTAGTTAACCTTTAGTAGAAAGCAATTCTGCCAGTAAGGCAACAGGTCTATTCTGTTCAATGGTGACTTTGAAGTCTGAACTGAGCTGCCTTAAGTTTATACAAAAGCTTTCAAATTCCATTGTGGGCAAAAATATACTGAATATACTGAAACTAATTTTTACCTCATCTTACTGATACTGATAGTTAACAGATATAAGGAGGCATATACACAATGTATTACCAAGCCTGCCAATGGGAATTCACTATGTAGATCAGGCTGGACTCAGACTCATACAAATTAGTCTGTTTCTACATCCAGAGAGCTGAGAATAAAGTGTGAACTTCACGCTAGGCTTTTGAAGAAAATGTTTAAAATGCTTTAAAGGGAATGAGTAGGGTAACTAAATTTGTATGACTAGACAGAAACATTAGCATGACACTTACTTTTATAAAGCTCACCTTTCACAATCTTGGGACTACAAAGATTCTCGGTAGAACAGTACTTATTGTTTGAGTATCTTGTTCAAGGTATGACATTAGTGGCTACTCAGTAGAAACCAGTAGTGACTATACCACCTCTAACAACCAAAACTGTGTTCAAACATTAAAATCAAAATAAGCAAAAAGCTTACGGCCTGGAGGGGTCAAGGACTTCTGGTTCAGCCAAAGATTTCCTAGGAAATGACTGGAATACTTGACACACTAGTGTTTACCCTTTACAGGGTTTTACCTTTTACATGAGTTCATTTTCCACAGTAGAAAATGTCTTGGTCATTGAATTCCTACTTCTAAAGCACAAAACCTAAAACTTAAAACATTTCCAGTGTTGGTTAGATAGCTCAGTGGATAAAAAATGCCACTAAGCCTGTCAACTGGGACCTACATGTTTGAAAGAGAAGGCTGACTCTGGACTCTGGAGGTCCCCCATGCCCTCTTTCTCACACATGCATAGACAAGAACATATTCAGTAATACAAATTAAAAAATAAACAGAAAAATAAAAAGAATTGTCATTGTAAAATATATTTTATCTACTATAAAAATAAAAAAGCTCTAATATCAGATGAAATATTTTAGAGTACTAAGTATTTTACCACTAAAATAAAAGGGAAATTATATGTATTCCTTTAAAATGTACTATAATTATTAAAATTTTTCAGTAATTGTTAGAAATTTATAGTACAGCATTTGTCCAGGAGCTAAGGAGAAAAAAAAAGAATCAATTCTTGAGATAAATATAATTTTTCTGTAAAATTTAAAATAACAAAATTCAGACAAAAACATAACCTACCTCGGGTATCATATATAGCTTGCTTTACTTTTAAATAACACCAGCTTTAAATATAAAATGTAGTATCATAAACACACACATATATTAACACACTATCCTACTGACCATCAATACTTAAGAATATCATACAAACAATGTTGGCCTAAACTGTCACACTACTGAAAGTAATAAAAAGTCTAGTATGTTAATGAGGACTGAAGAGGAGGAACTACAGAGGAAAGGAAAGACAAGGCAGGTGAGAGCAGGAGAATCTCTGGAGTGTGTGATGGACAGGCTCATGAGAGAGATGGAGGACAGTGAGAGATACATGAACTTATCATTCAGCCACACAAATGGAGTGACTGCCAAACATTCTTCTAGTTAGAACCTACTAAAGGCAACATAAGTGTACAAGAGATTAGAACCTGACAAAAGGAAAGAACTTGAGACTGCTTGGCCCTCTCCAAGCCAGGCCTGCAGAGGCAGTGAGGAACCACTTGAAAGCTGCAGCACACAAGTAAGGGAGCATGAGAGCGGGGCAAGACGCACTACTTTGGAAGGTAAGTCATGTGTTAGGGACAAGGTATTATGAAATGACTCATGTATTAGCCACAGTGTTTTATATGTATATAAAACACTACAACTATCCTAAAAAAGGAGAAGAATCAATGAGATGTAAAAAAGAAATGGATAAAATAAATCTTGCAGGTTATTAGCCACTAGTTTTCAAATCTTTCAGTGTTTGTGATGTTTTTATTTATTGTATGAAAAGGATCTACAAGACAAAACCATATATACAGAATATATATATATATATATACAGACCCTTCATCAGTGGCTATATCACACTTAATACACCCTATCCCAGAATACATACAGGAAGGACACTTTTTAGTACTATAAATACTAGTAGTTCATCAATACAGTATTTGTCGCTGTTAAAGCACAGCTTCTCACATGAATCTCCTAAAGGCCCATCACTGTGACGCAGACTGTTAGGTGTCAGTCTGTATGTCAAGTAGCAGCCAACAGCCATATCAACTGTCAGTTTGATAAGTTCTCTTTCAGTATTCAGAGATAAAGTGCAGATGTGTAATATCCTTCCTGACAAAAAAAATGAGGACAGGGAGATGAGAGCCAGTCACCATAGGGAGCAAAATCAAACTATGAGGAAAACTGGAAAATGGCCACAGCAATAACTCAGAACGCAGGAAAACTTGTGTACTCTCCTCACTTCCTGACACTCACCATCAAGAGCTAATCTTATAGTAGAATCAAAAAGGCAAATGAGAGAAGAAACGTTGTCCATGGTGTATGTTTGTCTCTGTGTCTGTGTGGGGGGTGGGGGGATTGAGAAAACCCTTTAACTTTGTGTATTATTACCTGCCTAAGCAGTTACTAGTGGGTAATCCTTACCACCAAGATGCCCACTACTGCAGGACTTACTTCCTATCCTCAGGACCCACTAATCACTTTCCACATGTCTTCAACATACTAATGTTGGTGTGATCACGTCTCCTCTTACCAGTTAAGCTACTTCTTACCCTCACTGTATTTACTCAAACATTTAGGCAAGATACTACCTAAAAGCTGGCTCTGGTGACGTAAGCCTGTGATCTCAGCACTCAGAAGGCTGAGGTAGGTAGAATGTCACCAATCTGAGGCCATCCTGAACTTCATAGGGAGAACTAAGCAGATCAAATGAGGCTAAATAGTAAGACCTTGTCACAAACAAATTCATGATCCTCCTTCAGTCTCCAGAGATGCTGAATTATGGTGTATACCAGGCCCATATCCTGATCTACATTTTTAAAACGATCTAGCTAACTGGGGGGAAGGGAAGGGGGATAACCTAGAAGATTGTTGCAAAGTCCAGACTATATAGGATGATTGGCTCAATTAAGATGCTAGTGTTTGGAAATTAAGAACAGACCAGACTCTAAACATATTTCAAAGGCTTTAAATGACGGACTTGTTGCTAGTATGGATGTAGACTACTAGAAAGGAGTTCAGATAAGGATGTTGCCAGCCTGCACTCAGCAACCAATACAACGGCTACACATGCACTCATTTTTTCCTACTATTCAGTCTCACTCTACACTGCTACATCTATTCTTACTCTTACACTTCTTTTCTATGTAGGGTCTCATGGCAAACATTGAGAAAGGAGCGACTGTAAAGAAACCAGGCATGTGTATGTAAAATAAGTAGAGTGCACTTCAGGAGTTAAACCAGAAAATATATCAAAACCTCCTACTTCAAAATCTGGTGTGAGCAACACAGGCACAGAATGGGGGCAGTAGCACCAGTGCCTAAGAGCTTATTATATAACAAAACTATTCACTTGTCTGATTATTAAAAAAGAATGATAATCAAAACATTGTTAAAGTTTTATTCTAGGTGTGATGATCACAGTCTTTTACTAGAAATAATATGGGGCTGCTTTTATAACTAACCTTTTAAAGACTTTAAGGGAAAAAAGACATTCCACTCCTTGACAATTTTAAAAGTAAAAAAAACAAACAAACAAACAACAAAAAAAAAAACCCTTCACATCAAACCAGATACACTCAAACTAGTAGAAGAAAAAGTGCGGAAGAGTCTCGAACACATGGGCACTGGGGAAATTTTCCTGAACAAAACACCAATGGTTTATGCTCTAAGACCAAGAATTAACAAATAGGACCTCATAAAACTGCAAAGTTTTTGTAAAGCAAAAGACACTGTCATTAGGACAAAAACGGCAACCAAAAGATTGGGAAAAGATCCTTAACAATCTTACATCTGATAGAGAGCTAATATCCAAAATATACAAAGAACTCAAGAAGTTAGACTCCAGAGAGCCAAATAACCCTATTAAAAATGGGGTTCAGAGGGGCTGGGGATTTAGCTCAGTGGTAGAGCGCTTACCTAGGAAGCGCAAGGCCCTGAGTTCGGTCCCCAGCTCCGAAAAAAAGAACCAAAAAAAAAAAAAAAAAAAAAAAAAAAAAGGGTTCAGAGCTAAACAAAACATTCTCAGCTGAGGATTATCGAATGGCCAAAAAGCACCTAAAGAAATGTTCAACATCCTTAGTCACCAGGGAAATGCAAATCAAAACAACCCTGAGATTCCACCTCACGCCAGTCAGAATGGCTAAGATAAAAAACTCAGGTGACAGCAGATGCTGGCGAGGATGTGGAGAAAGAGAAACACTCCTCCATTGTTGGTGGGATTGCAGACTGGTACAACCATTCTGGAAATCAGTCTGGAGGTTCCTCAGAAAATTGGACATTGCACTACCTGAGGACCCAGCTATACTCTCTTGGGCATATACCCAAAAGATACTCTAACATATAACAAAGACACGTGCTCCACTATGTTCATAGCAGCCTTATTTATAATAGCCAGAAGCTGGAAAGAACCCAGACGTCCTTCAACGGAGGAATGGATACAGGAAATGTGGTAAATTTACACAATGGAGTACTACTCAGCTATCAAAAACAATGACTTTATGAAATTCATAGGCAAATGGGATGAACTAGAAAATATCCTAAGTGAGGTTACTCAATCACAGAAAAACACACTTGGTATGTACTCATTGATAAGTGGATATTAGCCAAAAAGCTCAAATTACCCAAGATTCAATCCACAGACCACAGGAAGCTCAAGAAGGATGATCAAAATGTGGATGCTCCCACTCCTTCTTAAAAGGGGGAAAATATTCATAGGAGGGGATATGGAAGCAAAGTTTAGAGCAGCGACTCAAGGAAAGGCCATTCACAGCTTGACATACCTGTGGCCCATATATATATATATATCTCCACCAAAACTAGATAAGATCAATGAAGCTAAAAAATGCATGTGGAAAGGGACCGGATATAGATCTCTCCTGAGAGACACATCCAGAGCATGTCCAATACAGAGGTCAATGCTAGCAACAAACCACCGAACTGAGAACAGGACCTCCTTGGGGAAAATTAGAGGAAGTATTGAAAGAGTTGAAGGAGCTTGCTACCCCATAAAAACAACAATGCCAGAGCTTCCAGGGACTAAACCACTACTGAAAGACTATACATGGACTGACCCAGGGCTCCAACTGCATATGTAGCAGAGAATAGCTTTGTTGGGGCACCAGTGGAAGGGGAAGCCCTTGGTCTTGCCAAGGTTGAACCCCCAGTGCAAGGGAATATGGGGGAGGGCAATAAGGGGGATGTATAGGGGGAACACCCCTATAGGGGAAAGAGAGGGGGAGGGAATGGGGGCTTATGGGAAGGAAACTGGGAAGAGGAATAACCTTTGAAATGTAAGTAAAGAAACATATAATAAAAAATTTTTTAAAAAACAGTAAAAAAATTTTTTAAAAATCTGAATGGGATAGTCTACCCTAATAAATCAGTTTTTGGAACAATCTATAGTTTCTTTTAAAATAAAAGCTTTAAAAGTAAGAATTCTGGGTCCCAAAGTCACCTAAGGTGCAGAAGTGTGAAGGTCACAAAAATTACATATCTATCACATTCTCAGGAGGCAAGGAAAATCACTATGTAGCCCAGGTTGGCTTTGAACTCTCATTCTTTAGTCTCACTTACTTAGGTTCTGAGCTATACACCACTCCACCTATCCCCTAAGATACGGTCCTAAATTAATTCAGGTGTGGCACTTCAGGTAGCAAACTAGAAACTTCAAATAAAAAAAAGAAAGCAATTCACAGAGTATACAGAGATTAAAACTGATTATCAAGGTAAGAAAAGACTTAATAACAGAAAAATTTAGTCAGAAAAGTCAGTTTAGACTTCCAAACCAAAAAGATCTCACTGAAAAACACCAAATTCTGAGCTTTGTGCATAACAATAATGCTTTACTAATACATATGCAACTACGCTAAATATCAATTTAAAAGAGGAGAAATATATATGCTGTTATTTTTGTAAAAATATAGAATAGTTTCTTACATAAGAAGCTATACAGTAACTTTTACTCTCCCCAATCTTTCAATATCCCATCTTAAAGATTTAGAAATTGGGGCTGAAAAAGTTTAAATAGAGTCAACTGTCAGCTTTGAAAAACAAACAAGTCTCTTTGGAGAAGCATAACAGAATCCAAAGACCCTACAAGGTACCATTTTTGGTAATCAACCAAATAGCCCTAAATTGGCAGACATTGTAAATGTCGCTTTTATTTCCTCTCATAATGGGATGGGATGGGAGCTGTACCCAAGCTGTACGAATAGAAGGCTTAGGCTGAGCATAGAACATTTCTATCTCTGTTTTAACTATCCCCAGGCCTAGGCCTGAAAGCTTCTAGCCTCCGTACAATGTAATCTTCCAAGCTGTCTGATTCAATTCGGCTTCTCTTTACTTCTGCCTGAACTGCTGTACTTGGCCTCATACTTTGGCAATCTATTCTAATCTTCTGACTCCTTCTCTTTCTCTGGCTTATTATGTCTTCACCTGCAACTGGTATCTGTAAAACTGCCATACACACACACACACACACACACACACACACACACACACCACACCACACACCACACTACCACCCCCCTTCTCCCTCCCTGCAGCCTCTGTTCTTTCCTGTACTGTTCTCATGTGAGTTGCTTTTCCTATCTAAACCTTCATATCCTATCTCTGAATCATTCTGTCAAATCTTTCTCTGATTGGTCACTTTGTTTGCCCCTCAATTAGATATCACTTTCAAATACACTGTTTCCTTTTACAAACTAACCTTACCTTCATTGTTAGGGACTAAAGGTGTGTGCTATGGGTGTGCCTCTATTCTAGCCTGATCATACTGTAATTCAGGGAATGTCTGCCTTCCTGCTGGATCATACAGACTTAGAAGGTCTTTGGATGAGACCCCTTGTCAAAGCAGCCATGCTGCTGGATCACGATTCCTCTACAAGTCATGACAGAAGTAAAATGTTACCTATGCTCAAAAGAAAATGCATCCATGGAAAGTTCCTCCCTAATGGTCAAGATTTTGCATGATTAATAGCAAGGACTAAGCCATAATGTTGTTCGAAGTGAACAAAAACATACTTCTATATTTTTGGTTTCTAGTTCAGCAAATAAGAAAGAGAAGTCACCACTCTTTCAGAGCATGGTAGTAAAAGCCCAGCACTCAGAAGGCAGAGGAATCTCACAAAGTGAGATTCAGTATCAAACAGATAAACAGAAGTTACCCAAAGAGAAGCAAGTTCTGTGACAAAGTATTATACCTAAAATTAAAGGGACAGGCAGAAAGAATCAAACTTACTGAAGGAAAATGATGAGAATGGAAATCTCCAAAGAAGCAATGCCCTGGTGGGAAAACCTAAGCTGTAACCTATAAATGGCTGGAGACAAGACACCTTTTAAGGTAAAATTCTAGAGGGACCTAGACATATGAGTACCTCCAGACCGTTTTGAATTTTATTTCTCAGAGACCTACCATGTCCTCACATAATTGTCAAAGAAAGACTGCCTCATACAGCATCAGGGACGGGCAAAGAAAGCATTTGAAAGAAATTTTAACACAATTATTTTCTTAAAGAAACATTTAACAGCATTTGACTTTAAAGTGTTATCAGTGTTTTCACTACCTTGGGAAAGAACAATAATCATTTAGTCTTACGTAACAGTGGGACAGGATGAGACCCAGAAGCAATAAGGAAGATCACAGCCAGGCACAGGTTACCTAAAGGCTAAAAATTATAAACCAAAGAATGCTTCTCCTACCCCCACGCCATAGCATTATATTAATAAAGGCCTACTTATTACATAGTATTTTTTTCTGTCATACAATTTATACCATTCAACAAAAAAAGTTAGCAGGTGTCAGAAACCCCACCCCACCCCCCAAAAAACCCACAGTTTAAAGAACCCAAACAAGCACACAGCACAGATGTTACAAATATCACACCGGGAATTTTTAAAATTCTGGTTAATATTTAATGGAAAAAGCACACATTTTGTGAAAGAGCACACAGGCAGAGATGAAAACTCCATAAAGAAGAAGTCAGAAAAGTTACAAATAAAAACAAATGTCTTTGATCACTCCCTAGTTAAGCACACATCACTGAGAACATGTAACTATTATAATGGAAACTTCCAAAACGGAAAAGAAAAGGGAGCACGAAAAACCTAAACAAAATGTCTGAGAAATGTGGGCAGTTACAAAACATGTCATAAATGAATGATGGGATTCTCGAAGGAGAAAAGGAAAACAGAATAGACTTTAAAGCAACTGTGAGAATGTTCCTATGTTGTACCAGACAACATCACATCAAAGAAGACATATCCTTTAACACATATGTACATAACAACAAAAGAGGAATTGGTACAGCTTCAAGGAGAAGTAGATGAATCTAAAACACACAAAACTACAAAGAAATACCTGATTTTGAGTAGGTAAAAGCATACAAGTAGCAACCAAGCATGATGCAGTCAGTGACTGGTGCCTTGTGGAATGATGCGGAATGATGAGGGGTGATGAAAACAGTGCCAGTGTGGAGCAGCAAAGCAAATACCCGATAGACCATATTCTCCAGGGTAAACAAAAGAAACTGGGGTCGTGAATTAAGAAGATATATTGGCTTAAATAAAGCAGTGTGGGATATTACAGTATTTTAATTATTAGTAAGTATGAAAAAACAAATTATTTTTTCTACCATGATGGAAGGCTGTACCTAACATAATGGTCAATTGCCTAGAATCAACTATGCAATCATCTCTGTGGAAATATGAGAGAATCTTTTGCTTGTACTCAAATTACTATGATTTAAATTTGAGAGGAATATGTGACGCCTTAATTTCTTTATCTTTTGTCGTGATAAAAAATCTCTAACAAAAGTAAGAGAGAAAGAGTTTATTTTGGCTCAGAGTTGAAGGGCATAGTTCTATCATAGAGAAGGCAGCCAGAGCTTTAAGAAACTGTCATATCGGGGGCTGGGGATTTAGCTCAGTGGTAGAGCGCTTACCTAGGAAGCGCAAGGCCCTGGGTTCGGTCCCCAGCTCCGAAAAAAAGAACCAAAAAAAAAAAAAAAAAAAAAAAAAAAAGAAACTGTCATATCACATCCAAATCAGGAAGCAGAGAGTGATGAATGCACACTACTGCTTCGTCCCTTTCTCTCCTTTTAGTCCAGAATTCCAACCAGGGAATGCACCCACTGTGGCAACTCTTGTCCTCTCAGTTAACATGATCAAGATAATCTCTCATGGGCATGCCCATGGGACCTTCTCTTAACCCAGTCTAGACATTCTAGTCTCTGAAGTTGACAACATTAACAATCACAAGGGAATACTGAGGATTAAACTTGTAATGCTCATGACTGTGATTTTATAAGAGCTTAAATATTGCCAGAAATATCAACAATTCAGGCACATATTTAAGAGCTTTCTTTCACTTTGCAACCTACTACTGGTACACAAATATATCAACATTTAGTTCAGAGCATTTAGGTCAAACTAATATAATTTTTGCATATTACATTATCATTAATAATGACTATACTGAGTAATTAAGTGTTCTCATCTCTATTTTTAACAATTAGTCCAGTATTAATACTATTGTTAATGTTTCTTTACAAGTGAGAAAACCAAGCTTGAATGTGTTAAATAATTTGTCAGGGTTAAACAACAAAACCTAAGGTCTGTTTTTTTCTGGAAAACTCACACTGAGTGGAGGACACATTGGAAAATGTCATTGGTCTTGATTGAAAGTGAGGAAACTGGGCTTACCTAGCAAGCACAAGGCCCTGGGTTCGGTCCCCAGCTCCGGAAAAAAAAAAGAAAAAAAAAGAAAGTGAGGAAACTAAAGGCCAATGGGGCTTGTGTGGCATCCAGGGTCACAGCATTCAAAGGAAGGCCAGATGAATATCTGGGGCTCATTTGAACCCAGAGTTTCTGATGGTCTTACCATCTCTCCAGTTCAGTTTCACCTGTGACTTCTCAGGAGCTCTTTGGAAGTAAAGGATCTATACAAAGAACTACTTTTGCATTGCTGTTTTTATCAAAAGAAGTCATTTTCTTGAAAAAGCTCATTTTCCTGAAAAAGCCACTTGACAATTTGAACTAAAAATCTTACTTGTGCTAAAACATAGATCTAGATAGTCCTTATTCCAGAGAGTTTACAGACATAATGCAGCATATGCACAAAGAAACTTAAGATTAAAATGTATTTCTCTTTAATAGGCATATAGTCCACTATATTTTTCCCTGCTTTACTGTCAAGGCTAAGATCTAGTGTAGTGTTTACAGACAGGCATCATTTCTTAAATATTCCTCAGAGAAGCAGCTGCGCACATTTTACTTTTTATCTTCTAGTTTATGCATAACTGTCTTTATTTCAATCTATTTTAAGTCCTGTCGAAGTATATAAAATAAGAAAGTCTAGTTTGTATTAACAAACTGAATCTGTAAAAATACATTTTTAGTCTACAGGATACTCAGTTAATTTTATCTATGCACAGCATACCAAAGACATTCTGGATTGACTGTGGGATCAAATGATACTGTATATTAGCAGTATTATGACAACTGAAACTCTAGGAGACCATGTAAATGAATCCCTATTTGTGTATTTATTATTTATCACATAGACTACACAAACTCTTAAAACCAGCCCTGGACGTACATTAGAATACGTAAGTTGAGAATGTGAAATGGGGAAATAGCGTACGGCTGGAGAAGTGGTTTTGCAAAAGCCAATGCAATGCAAACAACAGTCTTCTGCAGGGCGGTAGTGGAGAGCACTAGACCAACAACCAGTCTGTGCTTTTCACATCCTGGGCATGGTAATTTGCTGCTGCCTCTGCAACGATTCCAGACAAACCTGTAAGTACCCTATATTGACCCAAACACATTTGACTTTTAGTACTGCAGGGACACTTGATTCTATAGTCATTATCTATTATCACCTTTCCTCTACAATAAAAATTGAAGATTCTCATTTATTTTACTCTATGGACAATACAACAGATATGTAGTGATTTGAGCGGGGTCTGCTCTTCAAATATAAACATCAAGAACATTCTAATGGCTGGCAGTGAAGGGACAGAATGAGGAATGGAAGGGTTCAAGTACATGCTATCTGAGTCCCTTTTTCTCTTTGATCCTGCTCATTTACTTCAAGCCACAGAACAGATAGGGAGCTACTGCACAGTAAAAACAACAGGGTACAAAGAAAACAATGAACAGAAGTCATCCCTTAAATACAAATCAACCAAAGGCAAGTCAAACTCTTTGGGTCATTTTTTTTTCCTTATAAAAAGATATTAAGTAAGCCTCCATCTCCTTCAACTAAAAAAAAAAAAAAAACAAAACAAAAACAAAAAACAAAAAACTCAACGAATTCTACATGAAAATCATAAAATGAGATGATGCTCTTCTCTGCGTGGCTCCTACCCACATTAGCTTGTCACTTTCCCACTGTCCTTTATACACAAATCAAAATTTCTATTCACAATCTAAGACTAATTCACACAATGTCTAGATGAGACTTAATATCAGGACATTTGCATTTCTGAAAGGATCAGCTAAACCACATGGATTCCTTTTTTCTCTCATATGGGCTAGGTGGGAGATGCAGGGTTATCTGAGGACAGGTCTCACCACAGGCTACCCAGGCCTGCCTGGAACTCACTCTATAACCCAAACTCACTTTTCCCTTTAACTCCTGCAGCCTCAGCCTCCCCACGTGTAGGACTACGAATATGTACCTAACTTAAACCCTATGCATTTCTAATGAGTAGTACTTGATGGCAGATGTAAATTACATTATTTCAGCAGAGAAGCCTCCCGAACAACACAAACTTTCCCTCGCTTCTCAATCATGCTTCTAGCACTTTCCAGAAAGCATAATTTATAAACAACTATAATGTCCTCTAGATTTAAAAACAAAACAAAACAAAACACAACGTTCAGAGTATAATTATATTACTTCCCCCTCTCCCTTCCTTTCAAATTCAGGGCATCTCCTTTCATTAATACTGTGTACATGTATGTATATATACTGCTAAATATACAAATATCATCTGGTCAGCCTATGATGTTACTCATATAAGCATTTGGTATTAGATAGCCAATTGGGGTGCTCTTCCCTGAGACAGACTATTCTCCTGCTCTTAGCTGCCTGCAGTTCTTCATCTAAGGCTGAGGCCCTGGGCTTTCCCCCTTCCATGTTAACATGTCTGTTGTATTTGTATGGTTCATGTTTGGGCAGTTGTGTTGGTGAGACTACGAGTGTAGCTTCTGACATTCTGGAGACACAGACAAACAAGTTTTCTTGATCGGCTCTTAACAACCTTTCTTCCTCCCTTTCTGCAATGCTCCCTGAGGCTGAGGTCCGGGAGCTGTGTTGCACATGTTATCAGTTAGACCTGGGCTCCACAACACTGGATTTTGATTGGTTGTAGTTTTCTACAGTGGTCTCCATCTGTTACAAAGAGATGTTTCCTTGATGAGGAATGAAGACAACACTTATCTCGTTAGACTCTGGAGAAAAAGGTACAGGATCTCCTCTAGTTTTTTATTTGAGTCTTGTTTTTCCTCTGCACTGACTCCTGTCTCTAACTCAGCACTAAAGTTTCTAAAAGGCAGTAAATACCTCAGGACTCCGCTGCACACCCTCCTCATCTTTACAGACGGAATAAAACACAAATTAGAACAAGAGCAGATGATGGAAGGACACACAGAGCCGTGTATGCAACTAATAAAAAGTGAGCTAATAGTAATATTTTAAACATTTATTATAGTCAAGATCTATGAGAAGAGTAATAAATGTCAGGGCAGCATGGGGTCAGATACTATGGAAGCAAAGCGTAAAGGAGGCCTAGAGACAGGGCAGGACTTGTATGTGTGTTTGAAACATGATGCATAACCAAAAGTGGGAAAGGGAGACAAGTTAAGGGTAATGAAGGCAGAAATGGGGTGTATCATGAAACTCAGAGAAAAGGGGAGCAATGACAGCGCACGTAAAGCACCACACTCCATCTCAGCACAAGGTGGCACATGAGTGTGGGGGTGGGGCAGTTAGAGGAAATGGGAAAATGGAGAAAAAGACTGGGAAGCAAGAATAAGAAACATAAAATTTTACAGAGACAGTGAACAGAGTGAGTTATAAAGAGCTGAAGTGAAGATCACCAAGAAGAAAGGGATCATAGCCAAGCCAGCACTGTCTTTTTGTTCTGGTTTTTAAAAATGGAAAACAATGTGCCGAGAGATTGTGGAGTATGTTCCATTGGCCTTTGAATATGCTATATACAAGAAACAGACCCCAGCTACCCTCCGTCCAAACCATGTGGATGACAGAGTGAAGCAAACAAGACAGAAAAAGGAAGCAGCAGACAAGGTCAGTGGGTAGCAGCAGTGGACAGAGATGGTAAGCACCTGATGTCAGGCTGCACAACCACACAGAAAACAACAGCACTGGATACATGATAAAAAACACAATAAGCACCATCAATTAGCACATAAAAACCTACATATGGAGCATAGGTCTCAGAACTGCTTCCTTCCCCCATCATTTATCCCATCTATCCCAAGCTTGGGTTCCCTTGCTTTGGAAATATGGTCTGGTCACAGATCTGCAATCTTCTGCTTCTGCCTCTAGAGTGCAGAGACTACTGTTATACACAACCACACACGGCTTACAGTTCTTTTATTCTAGAGAAAGGGTCTGGTTATACGGTTTAACCTGATCTTGAATGAACAATGTAGCAAAGGCTGGCTTTGAACTTATACCCTCTCACCTCCTAAATGCTGAGAGAACACGTGTACCATGATGCCTGGCAAATCTATAATTTGCAAAAATTATTGTAGCTATAAAGTTCTGGAAACAGGGAAAAGCAAGAGGGTCTCAAGGATGGCTCAGGAGGTTAAAGACTGATTTAGACCTCAGGGTCCTACATGGTAGAATGACAGAACCTACTCTTATAGGGCGTCCTCTGACTTCCACGTGAGGGTTGTGGTTAAGTATTCCCACATATACGCACATGCACACACAAGCAAGATAAATGATAAATAAATATAAATTTAGAAACAAACAAAACAAAATGACACCAACTAAGGATTCACAGAATTGATACTTACGCAGGGTCTATGGAGTCTAAAGCTGCCTCTTTCAGAAAGAGCAAACATGATACACTGAGACACAGGATGAAAACACGGGCCCCGACTCTACAGTTGGTGGGAAGTCCTATATGGCTGGAGAAGACGGTATTTAGAGGGAAGAGACCAAAGACTTAAGATATAGCCTTGGGCTTTATTATGGAAAACAACTGTAGTTTTCCATTTGGTGAGAAATTTTGTGAATAACCCCCTTCCTTATTATCTATATAGAGTCACCTCACCAAATGGTGATACTATGTATTCCTGATGATGGTGTCAATGTCCCTTGCTCATAGGCTAAGTGTGATACTGCCTGAAGCAGACAGCCTCTGCAATCCCACTTTAGAATCCCATGTGGCTACTATGTCAGAAAGACAATCATACTTGGCTCTCACTGACCCTGATCCTACAAATCATATTCTTAGGATTTTCTGAACAAAACATTAAATATGAACTTCTTAAATACGGAAATAGGTGTGTTGGTTTTCCAAACAAAAAGGGTTACTAAGTAAGAAATAAAAGCCACGATATTCATTAACGGGATGTCTTGCTTAAAATGATTAGTTTAAAGTAAATTATATTAACAGTGAATCCTTCTGAGAATAGTACCTTTATCTACAAATTTACATTTCTGAATTCAGGCTATTGGAGGCTGTGGCATTTTAAAAAAGATTTCATTGTGCACTTCCTGCCATCCATATACCACTCAACACAAGCGCTATCGAGTGCTTTAAATAATACTTTCAATAACGTGAACTCTGTTCTTGTTATACTTTGCTGTAACTTCCTGTGTCTCTGACATATTCAAGAAGTGAAACTCATGCATAGCATGTTTATATTATTCTCTCCTTAGTGAAAGCTCCCAGACAATGTCAGGCCTGGAGAGATAAGAGCTGCTCCAGGACATGAATTCTCATGAGGATTAGGCAACCACCATCTGGGGCTCCAGAGTTTATCTGTAGCAGCTGCCTTCAAAGTATCCCATCAGCAGTGGGGGAGACAGTCTAATGCTAAAGTGTTTAACAAGTTGCTTCAGCCTGGCTCTGATTGTTCTGCATTGCTTTTTCCTCCTTCTAAATAAGAATAAAATACCAACGTGGTAGCCACTCCCTCCTAAAACACAACCAAGTAGTCTGACATATTCAAATTGGCTCTCTTTGGTAATATCTAATATGAATACTTACTATACCACCAATTTGTAACAATAAAATATTAATAATTAATTCTTTTAATAATTATCCAGTAATGACCTAAAATAGTTTTAGATAATTTAAATTTTGGTTTTGAGACTATCATAGATATCTATTAAAAATTCTTCTTTTAATGCCCTCAAGAAATGTTAAAACAACCATAATATGAAACAGAAAGCTTCTAATCAATATTTATATTAAATAAGGGAGATTAACTATAAAACCTGCTAGAGGAGAAAGTTATCTTTAAATTCTCAGTTCTAAATAGCACCCTACTAAAGCTGTCCACCATATTTAACTTTTCTAATGCCAAAAAAATAACAAAAAGCTAGATATAAAAGCAAAATAGGAAAAATTAAATGAACATATATTTTAGACAGTTTAAGTCTCAAAACCACTACACCTCAAATTTTGCCTGATTCTTTAATTTCAAATGTTAAACGATATTTGTTCATTTGAACAACAATTTGCAAAAGACTTACTTGAAATATACAACCTATTTCTGTACTGGACAGTGTGAACCAGATAACAAAAGGCAGAGATTTTTGGGTGTGCCAAAAAATGTTGAAAGATGATATAATTTTTGAGATTTCTTCCAGAACCAAAAATACTACATATATTTGTATCATAGTTTCTGATACAACATTCTACTCTTTCTCTTGAGGTACCTTCACAATTCCTTCACAACTCAACTCTTCTACGAGAGTCGATCTTCTTCCAATGTCCCTTTAGCTGTCAGTAGTAGAGTAACATTTAAAAGTTATTCTAAAACATGAACTTCTTTTACTTCTTTCTTGGCCAATATTTTTAAATTATATTTTCAAGTCCTAAGAGACTTACTTCAAAATTACTTGGGTAATATTTACTTTCAACCCTATAGTACCAGTCTGCTATAAATTACCTCTCAGATTTTGAACTGCAATAAAATGTGCACAGAAACACATTATGTAATTGCATTAATACTTCCTCAAACCCATTTACTTACACTATTCAGTTTTTCTTGCTTGAAATGCCATTCATTCTCTCCACATAGTAAAATACTTTTGATATGAGATTTTTCAGGATTCAAACTTGTTTCCTCCCCATGCAAAAAACCTATTTATACCAAAATAATTATTTTTCCCTTCACTGAATGCTAATTTAAAGACATAAGACATGGGCTTATGTGATCATGTCACAAATATTATTTTCTGGTGGTACTTTTCATATTTCTGATGGAGATAGGAAAGAATAGGTAACAAACAAAACCTATTTTGCTTTATCTTCCCTCAAATGCTCACAATCATTCACAATATAATAAACGGTTGCGAGAATTTTTTTTTTTTTTTGTTTCTTTTTTTTCGGAGCTGGGGACCGAACCCAGGGCCTTGCGCTTCCTAGGTAAGCGCTCTACCACTGAACTAAATCCCCAGCCCCGGTTGCCAGAATTTTTAAGTCAACCTTCCTTTTAGGTATCTCTTCACAGCAGGTAAAAGAACGCAAGAACTGCTTCCGTCCTGCTAGAAATCTGAGCTAGCACTGATATAATACATAGATGTTATCTGGATAGAGAATTTGTCTAAAAAATAATTCCTTGTAATAAATATTAGCTATTCTCTTAAAAATGGAATTTTTTTCTCCTAAATTCCTTGTGAGCATTTATTAGAGATTCAATTTGATACCCAAGCCATGTATTTATGGGATTTACATTCTTAAAACCAATTCCAGCATATTTTCACACAAAGCTTTTCATAAGTTAACCAGGACAACACCCAAAATAAACCTTTTCTTTAAGAAGAAATGCTCCATGATAATAATGAAGATATCAGTTAGACATGAAAGCATGCTGTCTGCACTAGCCAAGTTCTACTGTCTTCTTCTACCCTGCACTAGGATTCAGATGCCCTTCTCAAGACTGTTCAAATTCACCTCTACACTGAATCCTGCTTCGTTCTGTTAGCTTCTTAACCTAGAGGATCTTTGCTTCTTGCTCAAGTCTCTACTTAACTCCAAATTTCCTACCCATGTACTGAATAGGCTCTCTGAACTATTTTCTGACCCACAGTGGGATAAGGTTTTACAATCTAGATTCTACCATTCAGTCTTCTAGTAAGAGCATCTCCTCAACCAGAATAACCCTCAGTATACTCAAACACACTGGTGTAAGTGATAAACATGAACAGAGTGACTGCTACCCCACTTTTCAGAGCCTGACCTTAATATATGCAGATCTGTATAAAAGCCAGGTTGGTCTCAAATGTCAATCCCCTACCTGTGCTTCCTCAGTGCTGGGACTAATTAAGTGTGATCCACCATGCCTGCTCTAAGATTTATACTTGAACTGCCATAAATAAATGTATGCCCTCCAGAAGCATAGAAATCCAATATGGCAGGGCCAGAAAACATCTGCCACTGAAAGGTGGCGAGTGCTTACATGAATCTATTATCACCTTCCGGGAACCAATATATCCAAAGAATGAGGGTTGCTCTGTGCTACTTTTACTAGAAAACCAGAGCATACACCCATCAATAAAAACAAACAATTTTTATTTAAAACAAAAAACCATTTAGACATCAGTAGAAAAGTCAACAAAAAAACAGTATGAGATAGAGATGCATGTGTTAGAGGGTAATTTGTAGCCATAATTTGTATTTATAAACTTTAAAAATAAGTATGGGGGCCAGAGGAGATGGCTCAGTTGAAAGTGTGTGTAAAATCACAAGAACATGAGATCAGAGATCCACAACTATATAAAAGCTTGGTATAATGGAGAGGTGGCAGATACATAGAGCGTGCTGGTCAGCTAATCTAGATAACTAGTCAGAGACCCTGTTTCAAAAACAAACACAAACAAAACCATAAAACAAGGTGGATGATAAAGGAAGATACCCAACATCCATCTCTGGCCTACACACACACACACACACACACACACACACACACACACACACACACACTCAGAAAAACGAGACTCTGGATTGCTTAACTGAACCCCCAGAAAGCAAAATAAATATATTCAAAAGTCTAGGGGGTATAGATACAATTTCTCCAATATCACTTAGAAATATGTTTAGTGTTCTAATCAACAAATAGCTTGAAGTACAGGCAGGTTGTCAAAAGGTTGAGACAGAATGAAAAAGAAACATTCTGCACAAAGAAAACAACAGTAAACAGAACTCTAGAAAGCAAGAACAATCCAGGAGGTAATTCATTCGTTGAGTGCCTAGGAAGAAACGCTAATCTCTTGAATGCCAGTCTGTAAGCAGGGAAGTTAGCAGTGCTCATGATGACTTATTTATATTTGGAGGAAACTGAAGAAGATGACTGAAACACTAGGAGCTACATGTCAGGAATTTCCTCATCCATCAGAGAGATATTCGAATAATTCCTGTATTCAAGAATTCAAAACCTGGAAAAACTAATATGTATAAAATTACATGATATCGTAAAATATATGATGGCATCATGTGTTATTCTAAAAAACAATATAAAAATGATTCTTTTGTGGAGCAGATAGCAAAGTTCTTACGTAGGAAATGCTTTTGAAACATGCCTAGAGAGGTACGGTTTCTTCAGATGAAACAATGGTGTGATCAAGGAAGTGATTAAGACCTGATTTGGAGATCTCTGGTGAGATTGGAAGGTAGGAAAGAAACATTTAATAAATAATTAATTAGATAAATTAATAATAAATTCTAAAATCTAAGAGAGAAAATAAGAGTCAGTAGTTCTGATCCCAAGAACATGCCCAACAGAACTAAAAATGTGCATAAAAAAATGTTCAAAACAAACATTATTCCTAATAGCCAAAAACTGGAACTACCTTAAATGTCCATCAACTGAGTGACAAAAAAGGCGATATATGCATACAAATTACCTATAACGCAGCTCTAAGAGCACTAAGTTCTGACAGTCACTGTGCCGCCACTCTGAAAAACACTGCAAGTGAAAGAAAGCAGCAGCAAATCCAAAGCAGAGAGCCTGAGTTCATGTCTATGACCTGCCCACATGGAAGGACAGACAGTGGATGAGGACCAGACTGCTCTGCTGCTGCTGTTATGTATCCTCATGATGGAACTCACCAAGTACGAGGCAAAGAGGGAACAGTCAATGCCAATTAGCTCATTGATCTTTCATATTTATTTGTATATAAAACAATGGAAAATCCAAAAGCTTAAACAAGTTATGATAAGCAAGCAAAGAGTTCTTTAAAAAGTTATTTTCTAGGGCTGGGGATTTAGCTCAGTGGTAGAGCGCTTACCTAGGAAGCGCAAGGCCCTGGGTTCGGTCCCCAGCTCCGAAAAAAAAAAAAAAAAAAAGTTATTTTCTTCAGGCTGTAATCGACAGAACATAGTGCGGGTCCACATGTGCAACTAATGTCACCAGAGAAATTCTCTTTTGTCTAACATTTTAACAATTTAAACTGACACTTTCCATTAAACACAAGACAATTATTCTTCTAAAATAAAAATAGAACTTTCTAAAATACCCTTTTCCAGCCTGTTACAAGTAAGATTTTCTATTTGAAGAGCATAATTACTGTTGATAAGAGTAATTTCACTGCAACTATCAAAAACACAGTAGTTACATTCCTTCTGTGAGACATTCCAATTATAACACATATTACTGCATTTTCTCAGACAATGATCTTTTTAAAAACTGGGCTAATACAAAGATAATACAACAGTGAACTGAAACAAACAATTTCACATTCATTGACGTCAAGTCAATGGATCATTATACAAAAGCATATGTTCATCAACAAAAATAAACTTTCACTTCTAAAAGTTTCCATTTGAGTCTAAAATCCTAAAATAGCCCTTAAGTTGCACCACAATTCAGCTACTAAGAAAAAGCTAAGTAATGCTTCCCATGACTAACTGGATTAATTCTTTAGCCCAAACACAATTACTGTTCTCCACACTGTTCTATTGAACATCTAAATAAGCATCCCAAAGCTCATTTTATTCAAAGAAAAGATCCAGACCAAAGAATAATCCCAAATGTATGAAGTTTACATTTTGTGTAAAGTTTTTTTTCTTAAAGGGGGAAAAAAAAATCTATAGGTGGTAATCAGGAAAGGAGTGAGTCGCCCCGGCCAGGTGTGGGGTGACATCTATTGACCCAAAGATATCTTTGTTGAAGGAGTGCCCTGGAGATTCCAGAAGATGTCTTTTTCTCAAAACAATTTTCTTGACGTAGACATTGAATCTAGACTTTTCCAAAGCTGGCACATACTAGTACTAAAAACATTTTTTCAAGAAGCACCCTATTACATAGAAAGAAATGTTTCATCTGAATGTGTTTTTTTCCCTCCTGCTGCAGAATTCTGACCTCAGCATGTCCAAAGACTGCTGCTCTCTAATCCAGTTTATGAAAACTTTATTCTCCAGTATAAATCCAAAAACCTGCTACAGTATATATACACCTGCTCTAAAGAGGAGCTACAGTGGAGTCAGGAAAGAGAAGAAGGAAATGTGCTGTGCCTGAATAACTCTGTGACTCAAGGGGTAAAATGAAAGAAAACAAAGAACAAGATTTAACAGTTTAAAGTATCTCAATGGAGGACAGTTTCCTCACTTCAGTCTTACACATGTGTGGGCCCCACTGCCACTGGCTATTTTATCCACCATCATCAAAAACAATACTATTGGGGTTGGGGATTTAGCTCAGTGGTAGGCAGGCGCAAGGCCCTGGGTTCGGTTAACTGATTTCAGACAGAATCTACTACAAATGACAAGTTATCTGACCATGTGTCAGGCTGCCTTCTTAAGGCTTGCTGTTACTAAGACATCTACCCAGAAACCTAGGGACAAGCTCCATTGTGCTCGGGACAGAATACTTACATGAGGTGGTCTAGATAACCTGTAGTGATTCTTCTTCCTTTTAAGACTGGTCATTTAATTTCCAATCTTCTTTATCTGGAATTGCGAAATTGTAATTGTCTTGTCATCTGCATAATGCCCCTTGGGAGACTACTATTGTCAAATTATCATAACACTGGTTATTAGAATGGGAATTTTTAGCTCTTTATAAAATTGTGCATTTAACTAAAGGATTATCTGGTGTTAGGTGGTCTTCCACGGTTCTGTCTCAAAAGATTCATAATCAACCCAAATATTTTTCTTTAAAAAAAAAAATGAAGCTATTTAGTTTTGGTCTCTTAATGAAAGCTGTATTAAATGGCAAAGCCTTTTTTGCATTATTAGAAACTGGATGGCGGCAAGAAGAGTGTGTGTGTGTGTGTGTGTGTGTGTGTGTGCGCGCGCGCGCGCGCACTCACGTGTATGTTTGAGAGAGAGAGAGAGAGAGAGAGAGAGAGAGAGAGAGAGAGAGAGAGAGAGAGGACAGAAAAGGACATAGACAAAGACAGAGAGAAGGTGGAGGGGTTATTTCTCTTTATATCAAAAATTAAATTGCAAAGTTCCTAACTAGTTTTGAATCATGTTTGACTTTATTAGCAGGAGGTTAAACATCCTGAGCCTCACCTTTGGCAAATGCAGGTATAATCGGATTAATTTAAATGATTATTAACGCCCTTTGGAATTATAATTAGCCAGGAGGACAGCTGATACAGGCAGCCTTTGGGAAGGAGCAGGAGTGTTCCCTCAGAATTCAAACTCTACTTAGACTAGCACCCTACATAATCCTACCTACCCATCTGGGAGTAGCTCAGAGGTGGCAGGGAGGGGTAGTAAAGGTCCTGAAGGAATACAAAAGCTGTGATAGGGAAGAGAAGAGAAGAGAGAGAGTGAGAGAGTTGGTTTTGACTGATTTCCATGTCTTCCCCTCTTTATTTTGAGACAGGGTCTCACTCTACTGCCCACACAGACCTTGAACTCATGGTGCTCCTTCTGCCTCAGCCTCCCAAATACTGCTATCACAGATTTGAGGCATCATGATATACTTGTTAAACTGTACAGTTTAAAACCAATTTAAAAAAAGAGACAGAGAGAGCAAGATCAAGAGAGAAGACAAGACAAGCATGCAGGAAACCTATTGTGCTTCTAATATTTGCAACAAACAAAAGCTTTGCTAGAAATAATTATTAAGATATATAGACTATGGAAAACAAAAGCATAATTAGACTAGAATCTTAGGACAAATCAGAAAGACTTAAATATAAGACAAAAGTTTCTTTTCACTAAAGAAAAGATTTCAGAGTTTCAACTTGAAGTAAGCTGAAATAAGCACATTCTCCTTTCTGTCTTTCTTAGATAGGATACATGAAGCAGCTTATTAAGGCAGATCTGAACTACCATCAAATGGCAGCAAGTTTAACAGTTTCTTCTCTGCTGTCCCCTGGCCTAGACTTTAATACAGCCAAATCTGGAAGTGCAAACTGAGTGAAAACAGAGAGAACTCCAGAAGTAAGCATCTGGTTCTAGCTTGCTGACCAGGAAATCATCTCCTAATGCTCAGAGTGGAAGAATTTCTCGTTTGTCTTTAAATAGTATTTTTTTTCTTTTTTGGAGCTGGGGACCGAACCCAGGGCTTTGCGCTTGCCTACCACTGAGATAAATCCCCAACCCCAATAGTATTGTTTTTGATGATGGTGGATAAAGTAGCCAGTGGCAGTGGGGCCCACACATGTGTAAGACTGAAGTGAGGAAACTGTAATCCATTGAGATACTTTAAACTGTTAAATCTTGTTCTTTGTCTTTCTGTTACTTAGCATCAAGAGCTCTAGCACAGTGGCTGGAAGATCAAATTGGAGAAGTCTAGGCAACCAAAATGTACCAAGGATACTAAAAAGGGAGCTTGGGAAAGCAGGCCTATAAAACTGTTCATATATTCCTGGGCTTACTTTAAGCTGTGCATGAATTCAGAGTTGATGTTAAAGGAGCAAACCAGATGCTTCTAAAAATCCAAATAGTGTACAGTTACTTGTCAGATAGACTAATCACGGCATACACAAACAACAGACCTGAGTAAAAATAAGGACTGTATAAAGGAAAGTGGCATTAAAGTCTAATCCACAGCAGACTGGTTACAAATTATTACCTAAACCCAACCATAGATTACCTGCTAAGAGCAAAGCATCTCAGCGTTCACCATAGAACTGAGACAAAGTCTCACAATCTTATATAAATTCTTCAGAAAAAAGTTGGATGCTTGAAGAATAAAACAAAAAATGAAACTAAATCATGAGGAAAGACAATGTATGACAAAACAATGTATCAGATTTACTGGCCAATGACCTTGACATCATTACCAGGAAAATGTTCCAACAACATTTCCTGCTCAATGTGAACACAAGATGAAGTTTTCTTTCTTTCCTTTTAGGCAGATCTTGGCTAGCAGACGCTGAGTACAATTGTTTGACCTCCTGTCTTCCAAGTGTTGGGATGGAAGATACATGCCACCACAACACACCCAGCTGGAAATTTTCATTAAACAAACAAACAAACATGAAGAACCAAAAGGAAATGTGTGACACTAAGAAAATGTAGTATCATCTGAGATACTCAGTGGACAGACAGACCCCACAGCTGAAAGGAAACTGAGCAGTACGGTCAAAGACAGTGATTAAGGAACTGAGCATCCCTTAAATTAACCAATCCGAAGGAAAAAGGAGAGAGGAGCAAAGCCTTAGGTAACAGAGTAGGAAAGAAAGAAAAACTAAAATGCTAAAACCTCAAAGTTTAGAATCTTAAGTTTTAGTTGAATTATCTATAGTAAACACAGTGGAATAACAAAATTTCTTATCACTAGGATGTGCTGTGGCCTTTTAAGTACTTAGAATTCCTATATGCAGAGAAAATGAAGAAAAAGCTAAGAGAATTCATTCACTGCTACAAAAGAATTACTTCTTCAGAACTAAGTTATATGAAGCCAGAAGAAAACTTGAAACTTGGGATGGGGGAAAAACAATGGAAACTCAGAGTCTTCCTTTTGACATCATTGAACTTTTTTCCTTTGGATGTGGAAAGAACACCAAGGCTTGAATGGGATATGCATTATAAATACACAGAGAAGTCACAGATGATACATCCTTAAACAGGACACCTGACACAACAGACTTCCGAAAGCGCTATCCACAATTCATTCTTTCACTTAGGTATTTACTTATAGGGGAGGGGTGTGCTACAGTACATACCTGGAAGTCAGAGGGCAACTCAGGGAGTCAATTCTTTCTGTCTCAGGGATTGAGCTTAGGTCATAAGACTAGGAAGCAAGTGCCCTTTGCCACTGAACCATCCTGCTAACTATACTTGCAACGTTTTGTTCCTAATTCCAATTTTAAAAGAGGAAATTAAAAAATTTGATACCCATAGATCTTTAAAAGCCAAGCTGTCTTGAATTTCTTTGTTAAATTTGCCCTTCTCCTTAAATGGAAACCTAGACACAAAGCAGCTTCTAAGCAAAAAATAGTGCAAGGTGACAACAACTGAAAAGATGTGTTCTTGTCCTTTAAAATTCGTAGTTGAAACTATACAAACCAATAAGAAAAGAAGTGAAAGTAATGAATTAAACACAGGCTGAAGAAAATCTGGAAATTATTTAAAGACCCAAATATATATATATATTTTTTTCTTTTTTTCAGAGCTTGCTAGGCAAGCGCCCTACCACTGAGCTAAATCCCCAACCTCCAAATATATTTTATGGTGTTGTTTAACAGTATACTTGTTTGCACGAAGAAAAACCACTGAGGAAGGCCCGCCATGCTCCACTGTCTTAGCACCTCTTTTTTATAATGTCAAGCAATTTCTGACAGAAACACACCTAAACACACTTACCTTAGTAAGTCAGAACTTCTCTAAAGTGCTAAGTGGGAAAGAGGAACACGTAAATTCAGATGAATGTGCATATATATATACACACACACATTATACATATATACACTTTAACGTGTGTGTGCGCGCGCATGTGTGTCAGTTGCATCCCTTATGTATTAAAACACAACACAAAAAATAAATCATTTCACCCTTAATTCATCTCGTTAGTTCTTAAACATTTATTTTGTATCTCATAGAAAAATTATCTTCAAATCTGCAAATATTCTAGCAATATAACTTTGTTTCCTTTTAAGTAAAGTACATGATCTTTAATAATATTAATACATTGTTAAAATGCAGGCAAACCTGAGTTACTGCCAACTGTCCTTGATGTGTTTGTAACACCCTAAAGATTAAACAGTATAATGTCATAAATCCTATTATAGAATATAAATAATCTCTAAATTACATTCAAAGGGATAAAGCATACAGCACATTAATGAACTTTACATTTTCATAACATCCTTTACACTGAAAGCAGAAATCTATCTATTACTTTGGATAAAAGTTTATGAAAATCCATCTCTAATAGATATTAAGTAAAATATATCCTGTTCGACCTTGGAATTTACTCTGAAAATGATGTGTCTTAGAAGTGGATTAACCTTTTCCATCTCTCC
Source organism: Rattus norvegicus (assembly GCF_021556685.1). Lineage (NCBI taxonomy): Eukaryota > Metazoa > Chordata > Mammalia > Rodentia > Muridae > Rattus > Rattus norvegicus. The sequence goes on along the minus strand of NC_141538.1, from coordinate 64,316,403 downwards.
TGTCTATAATTTCAAGACTTTAAATGCCATATACAAGAGGTGGGGAAAAAAAACAAAAATAAAACCCTCGAGCCCAAGTAACCCGAAATTCTGACTTAAAGGAAGAGTGTAACTCTTTTTTAAAATATGAAAGAAGTAAAGCCCAATACTTTTAGCAGGCAAAGAAAAAGAGCAAAACAGCAAGAGACAAAATGGGGCTACAGATTGCAAAACTGCCAGAAACTTGGGGATCTTGAATAGATACGAAGGCAAAATATACAACATCTTCTAAATGTCTGGAGACTGAAGCAAGAGCTCTTGGGTTCAAATCCTGAGTATCCCACTCACTGATTTTCAGGACAAGTGCAATGTCTGCTATCAGTACTATCATTCTTACCTGGTAAGCTGACACAAATTACTTTTAATTTGGACCTCATAAAATTACTACTGTTACAGGCACTTTTAAGATACTTTAAAATTTGGACATGTTTCTATGGCTCAAATTAATGAAATAGTGGCAAAAAACAAATTGCTAAGAATGTACATTGCATTCAAGATCTACAGCTACAGGTGGCTAAGAGAAAAGCTCAGCGGCTTTAGTAGTTTGCACCACACCTGAATATCCAAGTCAGATCCATGGGAGGGGCCATACAAGCTGGACCTCTACGAGTTGGCCTCTGACTTTCACATGTGTACTCTGGTACTCAAATACCCACACTTAGAAACATGTGTGTGAAGTTATTAAATAGATGCAACTTTAAAATGGAATAACTGGAGCCAACCCTGGAATATATTCACACAGTAGTTCTAAAGTATAACTGGAAATAAATGACTTTTGTAGCAGGTTTCAAACACATCACACACTTCAAATAATATAATGTACAATCCATTCTGACTGACCTCTCAAACAGCCAATACTTGACACTGGATTGATTCTCAAAGCTAAAGGGATATTTTATATGCAACTAGACGACATTTTCCTCTGACTCACAAAATGAATGCTATCACAATCTCAAAGGGTATGTACTGTAGTTTTTATTGACTATATTCTGAAACTGCCCACCTTTAGTCATGTGAACATTTTATAAAACTAATGCTGCTTGTTAACACAGTATCTGCCAAATTTTTAGTCAATATAATTGTTAACTGAACACAAAGAATATATTTGCATTTTTCAAAAATTTACCTTGATTTTATGAATACACTCATTTTTCTACATACTCACGCAGGTAAGTTTCTCTAATTTAACAACTTACTTACAATCTACCTTAGAATCTGTAACTTCCTTACTAGAAATGAGTGCTGAAATCTCAAAGCAAGGACAGCACGATTTCAGGGCAGTCTGATTTCCTCAAGACTGTCTTATGTACACATTTAAAGAAAACTGTATTCTTTAAACGATAAGATGTGTAAAACCTGCGAAACTGTTAATAGTAGGTAGGTCAGTATAGATAAACTGAAGCTGCTGCTCAAGACTGCACTCTCACCACTACCTCCAGGCCTGCTTCCCTGTGATCCTTGTCAGTCCTCCCAGCACAGGACGCCTCAATTAAACAAAAGAAGACGGCACGGTGAGTGACACTCTTCTGGCAATGATTTCCCAATCACTTGGCAGCTTCGAATTTCTCCATTTACTCCTTTTTCAATTAACATCAGTTACCAGCCATGATGTGAAAGGCACAATTCAACAGGCTTTACAGTCATAAGTCTTTAGTCATGACCACTCATCATAAAGCATCACACATATATGAGATTCTCTTTCCTGCTAATCCCCAGTAAGCAAAAATCTACTCTGTCTTCATGAATTTCCCTATTTGAGACATTTCACAAAAATGAAATCATAGAATATAGTCCTGTGAGTCTGATATCTTTCACTTGGAATGTTAACAAGGTTCACTTATCAGATTCATCCATATTTCACTTTTATATGGCTGAATATTTTACCTCAGCAATCTATATATTTTGTTTACCTTTTCATTAATTAATGGCCTCTGGGTTGTTTCTAAGTCTTGGCTATTATGATCAACACCATTCTGCAAGTTCTTCACATAGGCTTGAAGTTATGTGACAATGTTTCAAAATTACAGCCAATCATAGAACTAGTAAAAGAAGTCTATGAAGGTCTTAAAGTCAAACTAAACAATAATACAAATTTCATATAATACACATTGAAGGCTTAAAACTTGAGAAAAACTCTCTGATTTCAATTTTTCAGATTTTAGAATATGTTCATATATATAATAAATATATGTAATATATTGTATTATTTAATATATTATATATCACATATTTTATATATATAGCATCAATCTAAAAAAATCACTTGTATTTAATACACTCATGTATTTTATACACATACCTTGAAAACAGTTTTACTGAAATCTGTGATGTATATCTATGTAAACTGTGAAGTCTAGAATTTTCCACAGTGCTAACATGTTATATAAGATTTCAGATTTGTATATTTTAGGATTCTGAGGTTAGATATATTCGAAACCTGCAGCATCTTATTTTGCTATAAATTCTGTTCTCTGAGTTACTCATTCTATTTTAAGATCATCTGGACAGAGGAAAAAGAAAAACTTGCCATCTGCCCTCTGCAAACCATGCATAAACATGAAGAAAAGACAACAAAAAAAATACTGAAACACATGACACAATTTCCTTTTCCTATTTTGACACAGGATCACACTGTGTTGTCCAGGCTAGCCTCAAACTTGTGATCCTCCTGTCTCAGTCTGCCAAGAAATATTCTAAATTTCTGATATTTATCTAAAAAAATAATAATAACAACAACTATAAGGTCCTTTGTATTTTCAAAGGTAGCTTAAATATTTACATGTGAATTAAATTGTTATCTTCACGAACTTCTAAGAAGAACATAACTATATTTAAACTGTCCTAAACCCCTAGGATAAATCTAGGATTTCATATCTAAGAACAATTTCCAAAATTTGTATTTTGTAAATAAAGAAACAAACCACCCAAGATGTCCAAATCAACACTGATAAGATTAATTTAAATAGCCTTGTATATTTGGAAGCAAAAATTAAGTTAAAAATTAATTTTGAATAGTGATTAAAATTAATTTGATAAAAAAAATCTCAAATGTCTACCTGAAAAATAGTTTTCACTTTTTTATATATGTGGACAAACCCCCAAATATTACAATTGAAACAAAAGCCTGAAATTTACTTATTTGCTTTGACTAAAAATAGTGTCAGCAAAATATTATTATTCTTCAATTAAATGACATCAAAATATTCTACAAAGAAATACACAGCATTGAAACAACTCTCACTAATACACCCTATTTTATGTTTTTACATATTAATTAAAAATAAATGTTTAAAAGAAAGGATAAAATTGTAAAGACCTCCTTGAGACTATGCTGCAGACTGGTATAATTTATGTCAATTTTTGGGTAATATACACTGCTTTACAGCATTATCAAACGTACTAAAGCTCACCCACTGTTCCCCTCTGGACCAGAATCAGAATGTTCTGCATCTGTGCTTTTTAACTACAACTTTCCATTCAAGGAAGAAAAACAGTGAACAATGCCTACCTAGAAAATATTTATGAAAAAATTATATATTTTAAAATCTTTCAGTAAATTCCTAAAAGTTAGCTTTAAAAAGAATTCAATCCTGCAAATGTTTTTGTTATAGTTTTACAAATAAGCATTTAAAATACAAAATCTAGAGTTACACTTGTAGGATATCAAATATACTTGGGGCCTAATTTTTAATTCAAATTCAATAAATATTTATTGAGTGGTCTTGTACAAGTCTAACACTATGCTAAGCACTATGGGTTAAAGGAAGGAAGGAAAGAAAGAAAAGAAAGAAAGAAAGGGAGGGAGGAAGGGAGGGAGGGAGGAAGGGAGGAAGGGAGGGAGGGAGGAAGGGAGGAAGGAAGGAAGGAAGGAAGGGAGGGAGGGAGGAAGGGAGGAAGGGAAGAAGGAAGCAAGGGAGGGAGGGACGGAGGGAGGGAGGGAGGAAGGAAGGAAGGAAGGAGGGAAAGGAAGGAAGGAAGGATGGAAGGAGGGAAAGGAAGGAAGGAAGGATGGAAGGAGGGAAAGGAAGGAAGGAAGGAAGAAAGGAAGGGAGGGAGGGAGGGAGGGAGGGAGGGAGGGAGGGAGGGAGGAAAAAAGAAAAAAAAACCACTATTCTGGTTTTCCCTATCTTCCATTTTCTTTGTCAGTGTGGCCAACACAAAGAATCATTTGATGAAAAATGCCAGCAGGGGAACAGTACCCTCATTTACTACACACTTGCCTTAAATTTATACTCATGGCCTCTAAACTCAGAATTCAAATAAATACCAACTATGAAAAAGAATTCACGAGAATCTGTTTTTCTGTAGGGCACTCATCACTGAGGGGTAACATTTTTCTCATATGCATCATGAAAGCAGATCCTTTTTCCATGTTGTTGGCAAAACTGTCAATCATCTTGATGAGCAGCAAATAAATGAATGCCCAATGATGGGATTCTGTATTATCCTTAAAAAAGAAATCCATCAACTAAACATCAACAGGTAAATGTTTATACTCGACAGCCATCAATTTCAACTATCCATGCAAAGAGACAGGTGAGCTGGACTGGTAAACCTCGAAATTAGAGAGGTATTAATCGCCTACTTCCAGCCAATATAAACAGATGTTATTTTTAAACAGGCAAAATCATCTCTTCCACTGAAATTTATTTGCAGCAGATAATGTTCTGTTACATTTTTAATCAAGCAGATGAAGTTACATTTAAATTGAAAATCTGCTTCACTCAACTAATCAGGCAAGTAAAATTCAGAGCTGATTGAATGGCATTACACAGCACACTATTGCGGCAGGTAAATTGGGAAATTTACCTGTCACACCACACAGTTTATTGTTCAGTCACTGCATCTGCAACTTAGAAGCAAAGCACTAAGACAAAAAGGGAAAGGCATGTTAAACAGACTTATAAATCAATCATATTTCATGAAAACATTATTAACACTGCCAGCAAAAAAAAATAATTTTTTTAAAGAAAAAGGGAGAAACCCACACCACCTCTCAGAGATGTAATGAGGACATACAAGGGCTGTGCTTATCTGCCTCATGTAAATAACATGCCTGGTGATTCTGAAGATCACGATACAACTAAGACGGAGAAAAGCAGCAAGTATCATAATATCATATGGGCAAAGAAGAAAAAAACAATGAGTACATAATGCCAAGAAAACAGAAAGGAAGGAAGGAAGGGAGGGAGGGAAGGAAGGAAGGGAGGGAAGGAAGGAAGGGAGGGAGGAGGGAGGGAGGGTCAGCAGATATAAAACAAAGGTGAATCAGACCTTTAAAAAGAACAAAATAAACATCACAAACACAGATCATAAGATGAAAGGACTAGCATACGGACCATTAACTGTGCACACAGAACATATCTAAAACATGCCAGTTCATTATGCATATAAAATATCTATTTCTTTTTTTTTTTTTTCAGAGCTGGGGACCGACCACTGAGCTAAATCCCCAACCCCAAAATATCTATTTCTTTTCAGTCCTTTATGGTTTCCATGTGGGTGAGTGGGTGGTAACATTTCTAAAAAGGCCTTCAAAAGCTTTATTCACAGATTTAAAAAAAAAAAAAAACAGGTATTTTTTTTTTTCATTTCATTGCTTGGTCTTCATAGATCAAATGCTTTTGAGGCCACACTTGAAGGCCATATATCCCTGTTGGTAAGACTGATGACGAATAGTTCCAATATCATGTACCAACACTGTTGTATCTTTTACATTTTAATTATACTACCAGGCACTGTACCTTTTCTGTCTCTCCCTCCTACTCCCTCTTCCCTAGTTTACATTATCTTTTTTCCTTTATTCTCTTTCTTTAATTTTTTTGGAGTGGGATGAAATAGAGATGGCTAGAAATTAAAGAAAATCTGGAATTCTCTCTAAATTATAAACAAAATTCTATTATGTAGTTTTTAATATAGTGGACTTTTACATTAAGAATGACATAACAAACCCTGTCAAAGGGTTAATTAGTGAGGCTAAGTAGAACCATTATGCACGCAACAGCACAGTGTTTTAGCTACCAAACCATCATTTCTGCAAATTATTGTTTAGGGTTCTGTACTGGTTCACTTTGAGTCAACATAACAAAATACCTCAAACTGGGTAATTTCTTTTAAAAAAAAAAAGTATTTCTGACAGTTCTGGAGGCTCGGAAGGCCCAGGTAAGAAGCCACAATGATATCTAGTGAGGTTCTTCTCAGGGAACCACAGCAGGATGATCAAACAAGCATGAGAGTCAAGGATGCAACCAATGAGGCCCCATGCTTATTGCCTTGTGGCATCTCGACTGCCTACCAAAGGTCTCCACCTCCAAATCCTAACACGTGACTTTTTATATTTCTTTAGGGAATTAAAATTCTACTGCACTAACTTTTAGGGAGCACATTCTCACCATAACAAGCTTTAGACAATACTTACCAAGTATATTTCCCAGATGCCCCATCCTAGTTCCTCTACTGCTTTTAACCTAGTTAGTATGGCAAGTTTCTAAGATTAATAAACTAATACTGGAACTTTTTTTATTAACCAAAGTCCATCTTTATTCAGATGTCTTTAGTTGCTACTACAGTTTTTTTTCCCGGTTCTAGGATCATATATAAAAAATATTATATTCAGTTATCATATTTCTTTAATGTTCCTCTAGGCTGTGAATTTATCTAAAACTTTGTGATGACCTATCAACTTGAATGCTACATAGGCATTTCATACAATATTCGCCCCACTGTTGGGGTTCCTGATGTTTTCCTCATGGTGGAACAGTATGGTATCATTCTCCACATCTTAAGTGCAAGCACTATCAACACGGATTCTTGCCATTAGTAGTCTCCACAGCACTCTTTATTATGTTCTAACTCAACCTTCACAAAAACTACTTATACTTTGCTTTTAAATGGCTATTTTAGTTTGCTTTTTTCCTTGCATCTATGTGTGCATGTTTGGAGTGTCTATGCAAATAGAGGCCATAAAAGCAGGCATCAGGTGTCTTTGCCAATCACTTCCCATGTACTGAATGTGGCAAAGTCTCTCACAGACACCCGAAGCCACTGAATTGATAGCCAGCTTGCTCCAGGGACTCTGTCTCCAGTGGCTGAATGGGGAGACTACAGAGAGCCACTGTGCCTCTCAGGTTTTAAGTGGGTGCTGACGATTCCAACCATGTCCTCATGCTTGCACCTTTATCTACTAAGCCACCCTCCCTGGCCTCCTTTTGTTTTTTTATTGAGACAAGTTCTTATTACATAGTCTACTATATGGTTCAAAGCTGGCTCCAAATTTGGGACCTTCCTGCTTCAGCCTTCAAATTGATGAGATTACAAGTGTACACCTCCATGCCCTCCATATATTTTGTTCTTCTAAACTTCAAAGCATTTTTAATAATATACCGCTACCCATCACTGTTTAAGGCAACAATTTCAACTGCTATTCTCTTTAAGTGTGACTGAAAAGGACAAGAAGAATGGAAGAACAATACCGCATTGTTTCATGTAGTACATAAAGAGGAGTCTTTTACAATAGCTGTTCTATGTCGTCAGCTGGTTAGGTTCACAGTTAGCACAAGGTAGAAGCTTCGTGACTTTGGCTGACCACTAAACTGCTGCAAAAGCTTTTAAAAATTGTTATATCCTAATCAGAATTCTTAACATGAGACTTGTAAAGTGACAGCTTTGATTTTTTTTCTTAAGTTGGTAAGTTATCCTAATACAGTGTAAAAAATCACAGGTTCACCACCTCAGCTCCATAGTGAATGCTACTGTGCAGGCTGATTTGTCTTCCTACTTACATAACAAACAACTATGGTATGTTGTTTGAGGGTTCCAAATCTTGTTCAGTTCTCACCTACATTCTTCGGGGTCAAAAGAACCCTATATACTTTACACTACGGGGCATTAAACACTGGAAGATTAAGCAAAGCTAACGACACTGAGTAGCATTTATAAATACTATCAATAATATACATATATGTATTTTAAAATCCAGGCAGGCGACCTCACAGGTTACCTTTTAAAAAGTATATTTACCCCAAAGAACCAAAGAAATCCTGTGTCTAATTGCTGGAGATGTAGATCTGTTGCCAATACCACAAAAGAAGAGAAAGGAAAGGAGAAGGTCAGAGAGGGACAGAGAAGCTACGTCCTCTGAATCACACAGAGTTGACACATACTGTATTCTTTATTTACTAAATCCTAAAAATGCCCAATTCTGATGTGAACATTTTATAAAACTAATACTGGCTTATTAATTAAACACAAAACCTGCCAAATTTTTAGTCAATATAACTTCATTGACTAAATACAGAGAATGTATTTACATTTTTATAAACATTTACTTTGATTTTTATTAATATACTCTTATTTATAATCTACTTTAGAATCTGTAACCTCCCTACCAGAAATGAGTGCTGAAATCTCAAAATACAACAGCACAATTTCGGGATAGCCTGATTTTCCTCAAGGCTCTTACATACATCTTTTAAAATTATTAAAAGAAAACTGTGTTCTTTATAAGAGATGTAAAGATATAGGGCATGTAAAAACATACATGAAAATAACATTCAGCTTCATTCTTCACATTGTGAATGATAAGCAGAAAATAGGCTTTATGGAAAATTAAGGAACTACTTTTAAATTTTTATTAAATCTAAAATACTAGTGCCTGAAGGCATCTGTCAGACAGGGTGAATGGTCTGACAATTCTACACAGTGCAAGACATAAAACAGTCAGGTGGGGGATGAAACCATGGTCCATGAGGGAAAAGACCTTTTAAGAGAGGATGAACAGAGAAGCCGCTGTTAGGAAACATGGGAAAGAGCTTCCAAAACAGAAAAATGAAAAAGAGTCCTTAATTGGAGCTATGATCCAAGTGAAAGATGCCTTCTATGTGTTTTTACATGTCTAAGGAAAGAAAGAGGCATTTATAAGTTCACAGGGTAAATTCACAGGCTAGTTAAGCATTCTGACTGTCCAGTAAACCACAAGATCGGATATTCTTCAGATTGTTGTAGTAACTTTTATGAAGCAACTGGCACATAACAAAATTTAGTTGAAAACAAAAACAAAAACAAAAAGACTATTTTCCTAAGCAGGAAGAAACTTCCAAACCTTCAAACGTACTAACACACAAGATCACTGGGGAGGAGTACACCACTTAAAAGGAGGTCATTGGTTTGCCAAGCATGAGAGAAGAATCAAAGCTAAGCATGTATATCCTTCACCATCAACTTGTCATAAACATCCCTTATTCAAGTATCAAGAATGGACCACCATTATTTACTACCTAAGATAATCAGGCTTTAGATTCTACTCTTCTACCTAACATAAGTATTTTCCCAAAATAATGAAACCTATAATTAACAATTATTCCATTTCTGCTTAATGGTTATTGTTTTTAAGAATAACGTGCATGCTCACTGAATTCATGTAGCATTGATAGAAATATAAAGTGGTAGCCAACTTCGGAAAATTCAGCAATTATTGTGCACAAAAGAAAGTGAGATATCATATAGCATATTCACCATACTCCTGGACACTTACATACATCAATGAGGACCAAAAGTCACAAAAACCTACATAAGAATGTTTACAGCAGCTTTACTTGCAAAGGACAAAAACAGAAAACAATCTAGCTGTCTTTCAGCAATTTGATTAAGCTGTATGCATGCATATTAGAGGCAATTGAAAAGAATAAACTAAGAATATATACACATGACTTGAATGAATTTCCAGAGAATGCAAAAGGCCAATCCTCAAAGGTCTTACAGTATAATTTTATTATATAAGATTTAAAGTTATAGAAATGCAGATTAATGGTTGGTTACAAAGGAAGTTGGGTCAACATTATGGCCCCGTATAGTAACAGAAGTGTTCTTATCTTGACCTTACTAAGATTTATATTCTGTAATATAGTTCTGTAAGATGCTACACCATAAAGAAATAAGGAAAAGTTACACAGTAGCTCAATAGTATTATGTAAACCTGCCTTTGTGGTGGTGATGAGTGAATGCCTAGGAATCTGAAAGGGCATTACTTTTGATGTGTCTATGAGGTTTCCAGAGAAAGTTAATAGTGAGTCTGAGGGAACAAGATGGGGAAGATAACCCCCACTTCTCTGAGGAAGACACCAATATACATAAAATACATCGATAAATAAATCCAAAAAAAAAAAAGGAAAGAAAATGGCTTTCTGTATTGTACTGAAGAAAGTGAAACTTAGAAATGTTACCTATATAAGGAAATGGATTCTGTATATGAATGAGATCTGACTCCAAAAATCAAGATTAAACCTACCACAAAACAACTACATAGGTTGTATCCAGAAAAATAAACATCATGGCCATTAGAAAGAGAAATATAATGCTTATAAGTAATAAGTTTAATTCCATGATGCATTATGTATTTAGGCTGACTGCTGTTAATCAGAAATCTGAGTTTATATGTTGTGCCACTATAAACTATCAAAAACTAAATGTGTAATCAGATTAACCTAATTAAAAGTTAACATGTTAACTAATTAAAAGAAACATGTTCTAACATAATATGACAGTACTTAGCTTTCTAGAATATGTTTGTTTCTGAAAAAGTTAAGTTTTATAAGAAATTAGATTATATACAATCAGATATCTCAGGTCCAAAGGAAAAGGTGGCTCGAACCTATAATGCAGCATTTGGAAGGCTGGGGCAAGAAAACTCTACAAATGTGATGCCAGTCTGAGTTACAGAATGAAACCTTTTTTTTTTTTTTTTAAGCTGCATGGGTATCAGCTGTAAACACACCTTCCTTCACTTCCAATAAGAGAGAGCTACATACGAAGGGGATGAATATGATCAAAGTGCATTATGTGAACTGTAAAAATGCTGAAACCGGGCTGGGGATTTAGCTCAGTGGTAGAGCGCTTACCTAGGAAGCGCAAGGCCCTGGGTTCGGTCCCCAGCTCCGAAAAAAAAAAAAAAAAAAAGATTGACTTTTAAAAAAATCAATCTGAAACCTGTTAAAGTATACAAGTACTATACACTAAAAGACCGACATGTATGAGAGTCGGCGAAAGCCAAATAATCAGAAGAATTTTAACTGTCTAATCCTAATTTTTAAAAATGCTTTTAAAATTAGATAGAAGGAAACTCCAACAATCCAAAAAATTTATAGCTGATACTGTATATACAATGATGAAAGACTGCTATCAGGAATGAGACAAGGATAATCACTGCCACCTATCCAATGGTTCCAATGTCTTTATGCAGAGCAATAAAGCATGGAAAATAGAAAAGTCACTGTATAGCAACTAGTCAGTCTTTAGTTGTATTTGACAAGTGAGTCAAATTCCAAAGACTCAACAAAAGATTTTCTCCAAATAATGAAAGATTTTAGCAAAGATATGGGAACACAGACTAATATACAAATTTTTTTTAAATATCATCACAACAGTATCAAAAACTATAAGACAAAACATTTAGATATGAATTTGATGGTAGAATTTGGACTCTAAAATTTAAAAAAACACTGCTGAGAAATCTAATTAAAAATATGAAACCTAATTAAAGTATGGAGATATACCAATATTCATGAGCTGAAATACTAAGTATTTTACTATGTCATTCTTTTAAGATTTTATTTTAGTTGTATGCATGTAGACAGAAGAGGATATTGGCGCCTATAGAACTAGAGTTACAAGTGATTGTGTGCAGAAGACTGAACTCAGGTTCTCTGTATAAACCACAGTGCCTTTAATCTTTGAGTAACTGCTCCATACTCTTAGCATTTCAAATCTTAACTGGCAAATATTCAGCACAATATTTTGAAATCTCTTAACACCGTTTTTAGAAGAAACTGATTAAAAATTTTACATAGAAATGCAAAGGGTCTAAAACAACCACAGAAATATTGCAAACTGAAGTTGGGGGACTAATACATTCTCAATTGATACTTATCATGAAGCTACAGAATTAAGATTGGTAAATGGAAAACTAGTAGTAATTTTTGTTGTTGTTAGGACTGAACCTAGGGCCTTAAACATTGAGTACACATAACATGGTACTCACCTATAGTTCTAGCACACAAGAGGTGAGGCAGAAAGGATCACAAGTTTTAGGCCAGAGTGGGCTTCATAATGAGTTCAAGGGCAGCTTGAGCGATATAATAAAACTCCACCTCAAAAAAACCAATCTTGTCTACCATGCAGAAGCTCAATCCCCAGCACCATAAATACAAAACAGAAAAGAGACACCTGGCTTTTCACATAGGTACTGAGATTCCAAACTCCGGTCCTCATGCTTGCATGAAAGTATTTAGCTCAGTTATCTCTTCAGTCTCTTATATTTAAAGAAAAACTGCATCACTCTTAATGAAAAAATTACTCTACCCCAGAAGAAACCAACTGTTCCAATGGAAGAAGGTTGAGGAGCAGCAAGAGACAGAACTCCCGACGAGGCACAAGGAGACTTCTGGAGGGGTCTATGGTGCTAGGAATCAACAGAGCCCAGGACCTCAGCAATGCCCAGAAAGGTCCTAACACTAAATCTGCATCCACCTGCTATAACTGAAGAATCAGTCACTGCTAAAAAATTGTCTGAAAGGAGTTGGGGATTTAGCTCAGTGGTAGAGCGCTTGCCTAGCAAGCACAAGGCCCTGGGTTTGGTCCCCAGCACCAAAAAAAAAAAAAAAATTGTCTTGAAGAGACACAGTCAAGACTTTTGGTTCTTACTAGTCTGAATATAGCCATGACCTGAGCTCCAAATATGCTTCAACTGTAGCTGTCATGAAGAGAGAAGCAAACTGAATATCCACTGACGTGTCACTGTACTGAAATGTTCTATTTAGGAGAGCAGAGTGCTGCCCTTGAAGCTATGACTTTCGATCACTTTGCACCAGTATAAACCACTGTGAGATTCGATACACAAGCCCAAGCTTCATGTGTATTAGGTGTAATGCTTATCTTTCTTGTCAACTGATAGATTAAAGAACAAATAGGTTATCAGACACATCCAAAGGCATTTCTGTGAAGTTCTTCCTAGAGAGAATTAACTGAGGAAAGACTAATTTTAAATGTGGGCACCACCATAACTGCAGAGGTTTCTTTTAGCCCATGGCCACTTTGATCTGCGTGGTTTGGTCTATGGTGAGACAGAACCACAGCAGTGGGCAAATGGTGAAGCAAATCGGATGGAGACAGAAACTAGATAAACCCTTCAAAACTGTGCCTGTATGACCTATCCCCCTTTATCTCCCTTCAAAATTTTTCCCCTGCTTCCCAATAATGCTATCAAGGTATTACTCCATCAGTGGATTCTGAGGTCTAACTATCCAATCACTACGCAAAAGCATATCAGCTGACAACCAAGCCTTTAACACAGGAGCCTTTAGGGAACATTTAATATCCCAAGCATTAGCATAGACTGTGATGTTCTCAGAACATCCTTCACATTAGCTGCTAGTAAAAAAAGCATTTTAAAATATTTAAAACTATCAGTTCTTTCTATTGACAAACTGGTTTTTTATTACTTGATAAATAAATGCTTTAAATGTTTTATATGTCAAGTGATCATATAAAATATGCTTAAATATTCTAGAGATAGATTAAAATATTTTTCATAGCTAGTAGCATTGACTTAATGCAGGTGAATCCTGAATTTAGACTTTATCCTGAAATTTTATTAAAATTTTGTTCCTCTGGACATAATGGCAATTGAAAATCTATTTCAAAAAGATTATACCAATCAAGGAGAAAGAGAAATATACCTGTTAAAGAATGAATAAATGTGAACAGCATGCAAATTGCTTTTTATCTTAAACTTTATTTCTGGCTGTTCCCCAAATAGCCAATGATTTAATACCTTGTGTGGTTTTATGCCATCAGGCAAAGTAACCTAATTCTTTTAATTCCTAGAATTGGCTGCTGTTCCAAGACTAGAAAGATTGTACTGAAAATGGCTACGGCAGACAATAATACAATTAATACACTACAGAAAGAAAAATAAGATTAATTTACCAAATTTAATATACTAGATTAATACCTGTAAGCCAAGTGTATACAATTATTGGGTGCCCTATATTCCCTCATCTATTATATATTGTATACAGATTTATTCCTCATTCTATTAAGAATGGATCTTTGAAAAAATTATAAGATGAAAATATTACCATAATGATTTTATAATTTGAATATCTTTTAAATAAACATTCTAATTAACACAGAAACAGAAAGCATGTTTCCACATCAGGTAAGTATATGCACTTGTTATATTCATTACTGTGAGTCAAAGGGTCTTTACACGTTGCCATTCTCTGTCCCTTGACTTATGAGCACATAATCAAAGCTGGTTTTAGGTTCTGATTCCCCCATTTCTGCCTTACTCATTACTCTGTTTAGCCTGCAAATTCCTATTTAATTTGGTGCTAAGTATTTGCCACTATACAACCTTCTGACATTAACAAATACTCTGGAACATAGAAAAACTATATATATGGACCATATCCATTCCTCAGAGCATTCTGATTGGTTTCTATCTAGAAACACCATATACTCTCAAAATGTCACAAAACTCACAAATCTTTTCTTAGTTATCTTAACAATCAATGCTCTCAACTAATTTTATACAACATACCAGAGATACACCACACTTAATCATTAACAACACACCACTCTCATTCACCGACTCTAACTGAACCTGCTGAAGAACATGCCTACCAAGTGTGCACTTGTACACTTTCTCTTTGAGAAAAATGTTTTCTTTGGATGTAAATATTCAGGGGGTGGGATTAGTAGACCTTTTGCTACTTTTCAGGTTCTTTGAGGGATTTCTCTATTGTTTCCTAAAATGGCTACAATGGCATGTATACAGGTTCTACTTCCGTCACATCTCCGTCAAGCCTTGGCATGATTTATCTTTTTAATAAAGGTCATCTGAATAGGTATAAGGTAACGTCTCATGGTGGTTCTGATTTGCATTTCCCTGACCAGTGATATTGAGCACCTTCATGTATATTTTTAGCCAACTATATTTTCTTAAGAAAAATGTTCTATTCAAGTTTTTTGCCCATTTTCAATTGGGTTATTTATGTTATTATTTTGAGGGATATGTGTTCCTTACATATCCATATGCTTGGGAATTCTATCACATACATGGTTGACAAAAACATTTTTTCCTCGCTATATAGGTAATTTCTTATTGCTGAACACAAACTTCTTATGCAGTTCTACTTTCTTTGTTTTAGTTCTCTGTGCTTTGAGTGTGACAGGTAAAGAATTCACTGATAACAGCTTTTATCCTATTCTCCTAAGACTTTTAGCTGCATGTCTTACATTTAGGTCTTTAATACATTTCGAGTTGGTTTTTAGTAAAATTCAATGTTTTTCCTTTATAGGTGAATATCTAGTTTTCCCAACAGCACTTATTAAAGAAACTAACCTTTATCAATTGCATAATCTTGACCCCTTTATCAAAAAACTAATTAACCTTTTACGGTTAGATTTATTGCTAGGCTTCTCTGTTCCAATATCTTTGTGTATGTTTTTGTGCCGTTTTCATTCTGTTCTGATCACTCTAGCTTTAAAATATACTTTAAATCAGATAGTATGATTCCATTTTTGTTCCTTCTCCAGATTGTTTTGGCTATCTAGAGGTTACTGGTGGTTCTCTACAAATTTTAAAAATTATTTCATTTCTGTAAAAAGAAAAAAGTCATTGAAATTTTGACAGGTATTTCAGTGATTATGATTAGATTATGTAGTATGAATATTTTGATATAAATTCTTCCAATGTATGAATGCAGGATAGCTTTTACACACACACACACACACACACACACACACACACACACACACACACCAAAAACTGCCCTTTGACTGCCATATGTGAGTTATGACACATACTTGCACACACATACATATTCACAAATAAATGTCAGGACACCTTCTAATCTAGATTTTCATTGAGTATTTTAGTCTTCTTGGTACTCACTGTTAGTGTGTGGAACTAAAAATGAGCTTGTCGGGGCTGGGGATTTAGCTCAGTGGTAGAGCGCTTACCTAGGAAGCACAAGGCCCTGGGTTCGGTCCCCAGCTCCGAAAAAAAGAACCACAAAAAAAAAAAAAAAAAAAAAAAAAAAAAAGAGCTTGTCCACTTCTCTGCAGCCCTGTTTTTACTGACCTCACTTATCCTAACAGTTAGTGTCAGTGCAGTCTTACAGGATTTCCATATGTAAATATTAACTGGAAATTATTTTACTTTTTCCAATTTTGGTACTACTTCCTTTTGCCCATTACCTAATTACTGACAAAAGTGACGATAGAATCTTGTCTTGTCCTGAGCTATAAGAAAGCCTTCCACTTTCACCCCTGCCTATGTTTGATGTAGGACTGTCATACGACCTTTGTCATACTGTGCGTGATACATTTCTTCTACACCAAATTTATTCAGTTTTTACCTCAAACGAATGTGGTATTATCTTAAATGCTTTTTCTTCATCAAAACAGGATTCTTAAGTGTAACCTCAGCATTTAGGAAAATTCTGAGTTCAAAGTGAATCTGTATTATAAAGATGACCTTGTCCCAAAAATCAAAACAGTAATAGGGAATGGTTTTTATCCTTCTGCACGTTAATGTAGTATTTATATATACTGAACTATCCCTATATCCCAAAGAGAAATCCAGGGAATTACAATGTCCACTGAATCTGGTTTATCTGTGTTTTGTTGAGGATTCTTCCTTTATCTTCATCACAAACTTAACCATGTAATTTTTTTCTTATACTATCCTTGGTGTCAGCTTGACATCTGGTTCATGAAGCAAGCTTGGAACTACTGCCTCCTTTTCAGTTACTTTACAAGAATTTTGTAAACCGTATTTCTTTCCCCCTTAACTGTCCAATTCCCCTTATCTTAAATATCCCCTTCTTCCCAGCCCTACTTCTATAAAGACTATAGGTAACTTTAATATTTTCCTCCCTAATGAAACCTTTTTTTTGGCTTCTACTTCACAAGAAATAAAAACTCACTCTTCTCTAAACACACAGTTTTTAGTTACTCAATTATCATGCATAACTATTGTTATATCTGAGTTATGTGTGCCTTTGCCAAGTAACTGCATCTTAAGCTTCTTTGCCTCAAGACTGTACATTCTCACCCATTACTGGGCAAGCTACAGCACACAGGGCTGTGTGGACATAGCACTGTAATGGCTGACCAGATCAGGTTAGCCTGACTACATAAGCAGACTGTGTCTCAATAAATAAAGATAACTGAACATCCTAAGCCATTTTATGTTGGTTATATTCATCAATACAATGAATTCATCATACAATAAACTAAAGCTAAGTAATTTAATATATACTAACTCATAACAATGATTTATTATTAATAAAAACAATTTGATGAATACTTTCAAAATGTTATTAGAGCAGTAATTCCACAACAGTCTAGTGGCTGGCCTAACAATGGAGTTAATTTTCTTTTTAAGATGTGTCTTATTTCTAAATGTGTGTGTGTGTGTGTGTGTGTGTGTGTGTGTGTGTGTGTGTGTGTGTAGGTGGATATGCGCTTTGATGCAGGTATCCTCAGAAAGCCAAGAGAGGAAGTTGGATGCTCTAAAGCTAGAGTTACAGACAGCTGTGAGCCACCTGACATGGGTCCTCTGAAAGAGAAGTACATACTCTCACCTAGACCAACTCCCCAGGCCAAATGTGGGTTTCCATTTCTTTTAACATTCTGTGCATTACGACATATTGTTCTGGTAGAAAAATACAAAGAAAATCTGCTTTCAAAGACAGGTAGTTAAACAGCTGGGTAGAAGGATCAGTCAGTAAAGTGCCTGCCTTATAAACAAGAGGACGTGTTGGGGACTTCGGGTGGGGAGGTGTCATGATATGTATGTTTTTAATCCCAGCACTGAGGAGGCAAAGAGTATGTAAACACACATAAACATGCATACACTTGAACACATACAAATGGACAGGCATGGTAACTAACACAAGCCTGCAATCTCAGCATGAGGCCTGTCTGAGCTACATAGCAAGACCCTGTCCAAAACCAAACAAAAAAAGAAAAGTAAAATAGCTTTCTTGCAGTCCAAATATATTCTAATGTTAATATATGTATTTGAGGAAAATTTGCAAAAATAGCTTAAAATTTTAAAAAAGTTAATTCAAATAAATATTTGGAAAAAACAAGTAAAGTTGGGAAGGAAAAAAGGATGCATGAAATAAGGAAAGAACAAAAGGTGAATAAACTCTTAAATCAAAGAAACCCATGACAAGGTGGGAGAGTGAGGTCTACCTCATTCCAATATAGAGACTAGGGAAGACTTCAAGTGAATCTCCACAAAGTAAGAGCACCAATAACATTTAAGAGCTAATAAACATGAACTTCTAAGAGAGTCTAACACAGGAGAGTTAGGACCACTTTCCTGCATAATCTAAGATGGGAAGCAGACTACATGGTGGTGGTAAGAGAACCCCAGTCTTACTCAGCCCCACAGGCACATCTAGTGCCTACGGAAAGTACCCAATAAAATCTGTCAACTAATGGGCACTGACCCCTCAGAACACCACCAGACATAATACTCTCTGAATTCACACTATGAGCTACGACTCGCTAATGAGATATATGCAAGTACTTAAAGAAGAGAATAAAGGTGGCATATTTTAGGTACTAAAAAATGGGAAAGACTCTGAAACTCGGTAAATGTTATCATCTGAGAACAAAAACTTTTTAAAATTAAAAGAATTCTCTCTGGTTCAACTCTTCAGAATACCAATAGCAATTTACAAAGAGAATTCTTCACATGAAAAATCTAACCACTCTCCTAGAATTTAAAGAGCTATTTTTTTTTCTTTTTCTTTTTTTCGGAGCTGGGGACTGAACCCAGGGCCTTGTGTTTGCTAGGCAAGCGCTCTACCACTGAGCTAAATCCCCAACCCCAAGAGCTATTTTAATGTTAGAGTCAGATAACAGGACTATTTAAAAATATATTCAAAATCAAACATTACTATCAAAACTACTAGGGTAAGAGAGTACTTGCCCATACAGTACACAGTCCCCAAAACTTCCAAAACAAGAACAAAATCCAAATAAAAGTATCACTATTGTAAACTAATAAAAGTCAACTTGGGAGATCTAGTTATCACTAAGTGAATTATATAAATATCACCTTAGCTTTCATATTTATATTTTTTCCAATATCCCCTGTAACTAGAAATTCAAAGTATAGTAGTAACTGCCACCTCAGAAAGCTAGAAAGGGACAAATAATTAAGAAATGGTGAGGGTATATAATTACCGTGTGAAGAATGAGAAAGAACAGATAGATGAGGTAAGCAATATTTCAATTTTATATGTACTCTACCCTCAAAAACACAGAGCTGAGTACATCACTGCTTGTAAGTATGAGTTCATCTCTGAAACCCACGTAAGAGTGGAGACAAACTACTCATTGAGGTGTCCTCTGACCTCCACATACATGAGCACTCCCCAACAAAGTCACATACACACAATCTTATACACACATAACTTAAAAAATGCGATATTTTTACAGACCTAAACACTACCTTAGCCAGATGACCAAGACTATTAATATCAATAAATCACACATTTATAGTATATATATTTGAAAAGATGCAATGAGAATGGTACTTTCTGGATAAAGAGAAGATGGGACTATGAAATAATCATAATCCCTACATAATTCCTGAAAGGTTATTTAATCTTTTGTAGATGCTAAAGAGATGTCTATTCTCTTGAGAACTCCTTGGGATGAGCATTCTCTAATTTCTTCTAACATAATGACCACCGCTATCAGCCTGTTCTGATTTAAACCCAAATTCTCAGGACATATTAGAGAACTACTGGTCTCAACTCTTCATTAATAAAGGGAGAAGCACTGGTGAATTTCACTTTGTATCAGGTAGAAATGATGCGGACTCAGTGAAACACTGAGCTACCAGCAAGTGTCTAAGAAGCAGCCCATGCAAGGAAAGTTAACCCTGAGCAACACAGAGCTCTGATGTCATCTCAGAGTCAAAGAAAAATAACTTTTAAACATATTTAACATATAAAAATGAGTTTATAATTTTTCACAAACCTACAAAGCTAAGAAAAAGGCAAAGCTATCCTTTTCAAAGCCAGCTTTAATTTTTTTTTAATTACAAGTAAAATTAAGTATAGAAAAAATCACTCCAACATAGAGATTCTCATGGGAAATAGATATAAGGTATACTAGCCATTTGTCTCTTGGCGGCAGGGCAGTTCTGGGAACTGAACCCAAGACTTCATATGTATGCCAGGCAAGTTCTTTACCACTAAGCTATAAATCTTTAGTCCTTGTAGAAATTTCCAATTTTAACTGGAAAAACTTCAGGAAAACATAAATCACATTCCTATTAATTTCAGGACTATAGGGATTCATAGAGAAAAAAACCCTACCTGCTCAAAAAAAAAAAAAAAAAAAAAAAAAAGAAGGCTGTTATGGCTTATAAAACAGAAAAAAGCACTGTATAGACATTGTAATCTCAAAAGCAACACAAAATACTACACAGATGGCAAATGTTATTCATTAAATACAAGTGTTTAAGAAGAAATTGAAGGAAGAAATTCTGAAAGCCTATTTTGGAATAATTTCTCTTTCTGACCTCTACCCCATGAAAAAAGTGATGCAGTATCTTTTAGATGCTATTATAATGTTTGAGGAGAAAGGCAAGCTCTTCTGTTCCTATTCTAAGAAGCCGCTGTTCCTGGCACACATTTTTATTTGCCCTCTTTTGTGATGCAATCTGATTTACCTGCAGAACACAGCAAGGGCAATTACTGTCACCACAGGAAAGAACAATACGTTAAAACAGGATCCTCAGAGCAGAAGTGGAATTACAATTTAAATGAAATTTCAGATTTAATATATTCAAACAGTTTCAGTTAAATTCAAAGAGAAATCACATTTCCAAATGCAAATAGTTAAGGCTGATTGTTTATTGGCCCTCAACATATCTAGAGTTTGGTTTACCTTTTTATATTGAGCCCTAAAAATCCAACATGTACATCAGTGACAAAAGTAAAATCTTAGGCATACAGGTGCCCACTCTGGTCTACTCCCATTCCCGTCGTCCTCCCCATCCCCCTTCCGCACCTGATTAAAAACCTAAAAGGAGCCCAGCTGAGAAGCCCCAAGCCACACACTGGGCATCACAGTGGTCCCAGTGGTCCTCTCCTCGGGAGCATTCATTTCTAAAACCCTAATGACACTCTGTCACATTCTCTGAAAAGAGGAAAACTGCCATTAAAGACTGTGTTCATTACAGCCTGTGACTTCTTAAAAATGCCTGCAGTTAGGCCGTGTGCAGTTTAGCAGTGGTGTCCTTAGTACTTCTTTCAGTGCCTCAGTCTTTCAGCGGCTCCTCTGGTTTCGGGGTTTCCACACATAGGAAATTACAAGATGCTTGCAAATGCTCAGAGTTTAAAAAAAAACAAAAAACAAAACAAAAAAAAAAAAAAAGAACAAGAAAACAACAATACTGCATTTTTGTTCCTGTTAGCCATTTAAAATATCCATCAATCAAAATGAAGCGTTTTCTATAACAGCAAACTGGCACAAGAAATGCTATGAGCATCAAATAGTAACAAAGTCTATTATATGCAAAATACTGTCGGGACCGATAGACACACTAAAATCATTCTAAGTATGACAGAAGCAAATGATGGCATTCCTAACTTGTACTCCAAGATCAAAATCCTCCCATAAGAAGTAGTAATTTCTGAAGAGTTCCCCCCCCCTTCTAAAAGCTTGCACAGATCTCATTCAGAATGTATATAAAAATCAAAGCCACCAAATTTTTACTTTGGCCAGTTCTGTTTGATTGGTAGGGGAAAGAAAAATTTTTTTCTTTAAAAATAATGCCCCTTTTCCTCCAAAAATTATATGTTTGAGATATTCATATAAATATTCTTAAATGTATTATACATAAAATATATAATTAGAACTAAAATGTCCTTATAAACATTTAATTATAAGGTAAGGTATTTGCTCTTTGTTTAGAAGTCTCTGAATTTATGAAACATCCTACTCACACTCTACAAGATAACAGAGCTTCAATGAACTCATTTAAACAGTTAATTCACTGCAGACTGCTGACAGAGAGGAAACAGGAAATCCAAAAGCAGCCAGTTACACAAGGCCTTCACTACTCTCCAGAACCCTAGAAAGGAGATAGTGACAAATGAATAATTAATCCCCAAATGGCTCCCTTGCCACCCATATCCTCTGGGCCACCTACTTTTATGCCATCAATCTGAATGTTGCTCAAAGAGCACAGATTAATTTAAAATATTAGTCTAGGCTTTTGTTTATCAAGTTTATCAAGATGATATGCATCATCTTAAGAAAAATGAAGTTCTCTTTTTTTTTTGTTTTTTTTTTTTTTTTTTTGGTTCTTTTTTTTTTTCCGGAGCTGGGGACCGAACCCAGGGCCTTGCGCTTCCTAGGTAAGCGCTCTACCACTGAGCTAAATCCCCAGCCCCAAATGAAGTTCTCTTAAACATCAAGCAAATCTGTGGCAAATCCCAAACTGGCAATGAGAAACAGTAGCTTAAGTCCAAAACCTTTCAATGTTGAAATAAGAATACAAATCTTGGGGCTGGGGATTTAGCTCAGTGGTAGAGCGCTTGCCTAGCAAGCGCAAGGCCCTGGGTTCGGTCCCCAGCTCCGAGAAAAAAAAAAAGAAAAGAAAAGAAAAAAAAAAAAAAGAATACAAATCTTAAAACTTTTAACAAATTCTGTAACCTTCTCCAAATTCTAAGGAGCCTTATCTGAAGAGCATGTGTTCTGTTTGAAGTGACAGTCTACTGTCCCTGTCCCCTAGCCATTTATATGACATTGTATCTCTCCCACACACCCCTAACCCTCAAAAAAAAAAAAAAAAAAAAGGCCTTCCCTCCACTGCACCTCTGGATTTTTCTCCTGCAAGTCTTGGCCTCTACTCCACTGTAGGATCTGTGAAGTCAGGCTCTATTCTTGACGCATCCCTGTATTTACTGGGACACTTTACAGAGTAGTAACACAGGAAGCCTTGATTAGTCATTGATTAAATGAACGGATATGAGTCTTATTTTTGCTTATTATTTGTGGTCTCAGATTATTTGTCCTTGTTCTCAGTCAGTGAAAGATAACCAAAGAGTTTACAGACTTCATAATCAAATCGTTAAATAGTAAAAGCAACAGAAGTAAACATATTTCGCTAGCCCACTATGAAGAAACGGTTGCTTACAGGTAATAGAGACCAGACGGAGAACAGGTTATCATTAAATGAGCTTTAGAGATTTAAATAGAGCAAAACTTCCTTTTTAATCAAACTCCACTGTTAGACTCTAGATATAAGTAAACTCTAGTAAAAATTAGCTGACCAATACTGGTGACCTTCAATTCTAAATGTTGTTCAAGAGGCCAATTGGCCTAGCTGAACCAATAACAATATCATAGGGTATAAGTAGCTATCTTGCTTCAAACAATGTACTAAAAAATTTAAATAAAACCTATCAAATATATACTTTGGTATGAACAAAAGTCACAAATATTTAGTCTTCATTAAAAAGCTATAAAAAAATCAGCTGTAAGTTCTAGATGCTAAAACACTGGTGGAATCTTACAAACTTAATCAAAAGCACAGTATGAACTATAATGTTTAATCCTAATAGAACTGTCATGCCTTTTATAAAGAAAAGTCATTTGCACTGCAGGAACAAAAGCCCCAAGCATTAGACACTATATATAAAAGTTAGCCTTTGGATTTAAATACTAACCCTGTTTTTATTCTATTCATCTACACAACTCTCATTTATCTTCTTAGATTTATATTTTCCTTTGTCTTATTTAATTTATATAGTAAAAAAAATGAACTTACATCTCTATACCATCCAATATTAAACATTTATAAAGTAGTTTTGCAACATTTGGTAGACTTCATTTGGTTAAATAGAAAAGGCATTATATAAAAGTAATTTTTATTTAGCAGACCACTCACCAGTTACAATAAAATGCCTATTATTCCAAGAACTTCATTATAAATTAAACAATAATCTTTAATGGTCTTAAGTGAAATAGTATTACTTTAAGTTCTTAAACTTCCACTAAGCTTTTTAAAGTGGCCTGGCTTGAAGCTATTTGAATAGCATAATACACACAGAAAGAGAGAAATAACTAAGGGCAAGCATCCCCATGGGCCGCATCCCTGCTTATAACATTACTCCTGCAGGAGGGGCCCTAAAGGAGCAAAAGTCCTAATGAAGTAGCTCTACTACAGCTCAGCCTTTCATAATATATTTTTTTCAGTTTCTTAATTAGCATCCAAAATTAATGAGTTTTCTTAATGAAGTGTCATACATATTTAGTTGTGGCTGATACCCAGCTCCCAACCCACTCCTGTGTGTTCCCTTCATCCTCAACTATTTCCTTTCCCATGTCCAGATCACATGTGTTCTGCTACCCTCCCCGTACCTCTCCCTCAAGGTCTACTTTTCCCTTTCTTAAGCATCTTCCCATATTCCTGGAGTTTACCCATGTTCATCCCCACATAAATACACACATATAAAACTAGAAGCTAGGCCCTCCAAGAGAGACTATGTGGTACCTGACAATTCTGAGCCTGGATTACCTCACTCAACATATCATTTCCCAGTTCCATCTACCCTTTACATTTTCTGTTGAATGTTAATACCTGGATCTATTTAAAAGTTAAACATCAAATTAAAAGAGAAATAACAAAGGGTTAATATTGTTTGCTACATCTAAAAAATATTATGTAGAACAAGAAGAATATTAATTTCAAGTGAATTTCTATTAATTCAGAGGTGAATTTGATTTGCAACTTAATATCTATCTATCCTACTTCTTCCCACCTCCTTTAAAGTTAAATACAAAGTAGCAAAATGAGAAGCTTGTCTTTTTCATATTGCCATGCCATTATACTAACGGTTCACCTGTTTTCTAAAATCCTTAAGAAAATGTTGGTGGAACTATATGTCTTCCTGAAAAGAAGCTACTTGTTTCTTTCCCATGCGATGACAAATCACAAGGGAAGGAACTGATTTACTTCCTGTAGCTAGAAAATCTTTAACCTACTTTGTACACTGCCGTACACTTTTTTCCAGTGCTTCCATTTGGAAAGAGAAAAGTAAGAAAAATAGCATATACAGATCTTTGTAGAAGTGCCTTTTCCAAAACTTAAATCCACAAATCCTAAGTTGCAAGGGCTACCCAAAGTGGGTCAGGCGGCTGTACTTCAGAGACAGTGTATCTCATAGCTATCCAGATCGTACAGCTTTACATATTCAATTCTACAGGAATCTCGGCACCAAAAAAGTTAGGCCCTGCAACAAAGGTTCTTCAACATAATTGTATAATCTACTATGATACATCAAACAATCTGAGATTAAGAAATTCAACAATTCAGTTAAAGTAGTAATCACATTGACCTAAATAAATTGCTATTATAACTTATAGTATTTAAACTGTATAAAGCATTTATCCATTTAATGGTGAATGCATATGAAAACGTGTATTACACACTTCAAATACAAGGCTTATTTAAAGCTCATATTCTATTTAAGTATATCCTTACTATATGTTATATATATATCTTTATGAACTAGCAAACAATTTATCTTTTAATCTGGGTTATATTCCTTGCTTTTAGATGAAGTGACCATAACCAATCCACCTTGCAAGAACAATTTTGACTAAATTTTATTAAAATATTTCAATATGCTAAGTAAGGAATTACTGATCACACTAATAATAAGAATTTGTAAAATCCATCATTAATGTAATAAGCAACTAAAAAGTTGGGTATGTTTCTTTTTTCCAAACTCATAAAACTTGCCATTTTTACTCATTTATAACAGCATAAAGAATCAACGTTAGATTCTTTCCTTCTAAATTAAGGTTTGCTTGTATCTGGTAATCATCTTGACTCTAGAATTCTTATGTTCTGCTTTAATAGCTCAAATGTAGAAACTAAGGAAGTTTTTACACTTTGGGGTTTCTTCACACACATTTCTCCTCATAAATTACATATTCATAAAGAATGAATATAATCTTAAGAAATATGAATACAAATATGAAGTAGGCATCCAAAAACATGAAATATTATGTTAGCACTTTTTGAAGACTACAAAAAAGACAAAAAAGAAAACTTTATTTAACTTCCCCACTTTCATGTCAGTTTTCAATATAGTCCATTTTTTAATCAAGAGAAAAATCTCTGGAAAGTTAACTGTTTATTACAATTCTTGAGGAATAGCAAATCACTGCTAGAAAACTTCTTTAGTCCATCCATCCTTTAAATAATCAAACAATAAAACAAATATTACAAGAACAAGGCTGACAAAAAATCATAATGAACCTCTCAGATGAGAAACTAATTGGTACTAAGTACACAATGGCTTACATTTAATCCTGTTAATAACCACACAAAAAAAGAAATAAAAGACTCACTTTTCAGTCATCTCTCTGGACCACTGGGCTAAAATAACAGCATGACTAAATCTGACATTGACCCCGTGGCCCTGCTAGGAGTTAAAAGAATTCCTTTGAGCCTTCTGAGGCCTGTTTTCAACTGCTCCAGAGGGGTGGGCTAGTCACACACACTTGTTAGCCTTTACAGTAACAGGTCAGATTAGAAATGGTCATATGCACTGTAATATATAGCGCACTTACTGTACAGCTGCCCAAGAAAGAATACTAATGTAGTTATATCTGGCTCACAAGATATCTTGTTGACTGAAATATAATTACCACTATGAAAATTTGTCCAAATAACATTATTGAAATGAATCTTTACCCAAATTCAGAAAAAATCCAAATTAACAAAAACAAAAACAAAAAAACCCACTAAATGACATTCAAGGACAAACATTAAACTATAAAAATTTTTTCACCTATTTTTTTCTAGATTCATCATGTTTTAAGCAGCCAACTGAATGAAAATATACTTTGTGAATTTTCACAAGCTTTTATGACATGAATCTTCAAAGACCTTTAAGAGGCAAAGATACAAATTTACCTGAAAGCAGTTTTCTATTTCATCCTTTTTCGGGATACAATTTATCTCCCAACCCAACAAAGAAAGCAACAGCACCGTAGGAATGGGATGACAAGGATACAATCTGCTACACTTCACAAGGCTTTCTTCCGGTACTGCTAATCATGCATGTATATCCCGAAAATAATGCCAGGACTATGTTTCTATTTCACCAAGTGTAATCACTAGAAACTTTAAAAGCCAACTGCTGGCATCCATCCTGTACCTTTTTTTTTTTTAAAGGCTCCAATTTATATCAATATTTAAAATTAAAGTTCAAAAATTTCTGAATGTTAAAATGAGATATCCTTATAACCCAAAGAAATAAAGTATGTATTATGGCATACCCGAATTATAGGCAGTTTCTAAAGCAAAATATAAAAATTAATTTTTGTGATTCTACTTCTGTACTCTTATAGACCTCTTATAACTTTATATTTTCATATTAATAAGTTTTAATAAATATAATCATTTATTAGACAGTAATAATAAGTTTCAAAGCTTTTTTTGCTAATTTTTTAAAACCTATATTGCTTTAGAGTAAAGACCAGAGAAAAAGTTATTAACACTTATCACTACCAAACCTTGTCAAATATGTTCAACCCTGTTAGTATTTTAAACTGGAGTTTCAATACTGTCTCTTAAAACTCTCTACTGGTCTGCAGTCTCTCCACCTGTCAGCTGCAATCACTTGGGGCAGATGATTTCTTGCTCCCTCCCCCAATTTTTATTCTGTTCTCATCTCCTACTTTCTCTCTTATCACCGAATATCATTTTTCAAAAATTACCAAAACTCAACTGGAACACAGAAACACAGTAATAGGACTTATTTCGTAAGCAGCTCCAATTTAAATTCTAACTCAAAACAGAAACTGAACAGAAAATTCCAAAGCTAATCGGTTTCTAAAACATTCATTAATTTTATTCTCATTAGCTTACCGTCACAGCATTTTCTGGACTAAAAAAAAGTCTTACATGAAAGTATTTCCGTTATACCTTAATAGTTACTATACAAGTTTAGCTACTCAGTTTTAAAAGAATATTCCATCCAGCACCAAAGCAAAAAATAAAGAGGAGAGAGAGAGAGAGACAGAAAAAAAAAAAAAAAAAAAAAAAAAAGGAAATGCCACAAAACAAGAATTGCAAATAAAGACTGGAAAAGGCATCAGGCAATCATGACCTTTAAAAACAAAGGTTGTGTGACAACTGCCTGTGAGGTTTCAGCAGCACTGAGCACTCCCCCAGCTTCTTCCCTTGGTACATTTCCAGCCTGCAGTACTGTGCTAGTATGCTCACAGACAGTAAGGTCTACACTTGCTGTGAAAATGTATTCTCAAAGCTCCATGCTTTTATAGTTATAGTACTTTCACATCATAGAAAAATGCCCTGACTTGGTGTACTATTTCAAATGGTTGTATTTTGCAATTATTAGAAATATCAAAGGTCAAGTAAAAACTCTTTTAAAATACCATTCAGAATTCTGTGAATAATTTTACTAATGTAAATATTAAATATATGAGCAAAAAGTTCAAATGACTATTTATTTAGAACCATCAACAACTAGTTAAATATCAGGATATATTTTCTTGTTTTGAAACTGTTTTTAAAAGAAATTGTTTCTTGAGAACTCATTTCATACAAATCAAAATATTAGGGTAAAATCAAACTATTGAGAAATGATAAACAAAAAATAGCAAAATAACATAAAAATAATGTAATATTGGTAATCATGAATTTTGTAATTTAAGACACTAAAATTACCAAAATTTAAAAAAAGAACACCATTACTAGACACAGGATGGTCATTCTCCCATTACCAGAGTACCCATATACAGAAAATTATTAAATATCCAATTGCTATAATATATAATCACTTATATTAAAAATTCCACAATGATAAATTAACACAGTGACTCCTCCCCTTCTATTTATCAACAACAGAAAGTTTTTTTCAGGCTGTTAACTGAGAGTGCATCACAGCATTTTTCCTGAGCCAAATAGTAAATTATTACAACCTTTAAATGGCCAAGGATTTTTTATTTATTTTATGTTAGAGTAATATACATATTGTATTATGTCATATACATAAAACAACTCTAAAACAGAAATAGTTTTAAAACCTTTGTATATGGGAAAAATATTTTGTAGAGCTGTTAGGACCAGATTCCCTGGTTTTTATTTACAGCAAAAATCACTGCCACAGCACACTTTTCCAAGGACTTGGCATTAGCAGCATAAAGCTATTATCTCATAAAGCTATTATCTCATGGAACAAAGTTATTTATGTCCGAAGAGAAATAAGCATAGTCTTTTTTTTTAAAAGATAAATTTATAAAAAGATCTCAAGGTAAAGATGCAATATTCCTAATCAAGTAAATGAACATTCAAATGTCTATTTATACATGCTATGGACAACAAATTTTCAATACAAATAAAATCATGTACACAATTAAAACTAATCTTAAGAATGTGTTTTTATTATGTAATATTTAATATAAAATCTCTTAATAGTACTGCTTACTGACAATTAGTATTTTTACTATTAAAACGTGACTCAACAACAAACAATATTTTCATTCTAACAGTAAAATGATCAAGAACAGATAGGATTAATAATTTTCCATCAATTTCATAAATAAAGCTGACATATATTTTAAGCTTCTCAATAGTTCAGGAATTAAATTGCTACTGTTATTAAGAAAACAAAACCAAGAACAAAATAACTTTTTCTCTACTAGTCCCCATGGATCTAACTACCACACAATTCTTTCCAATCTGCCAAACAAAACAACATAGAAAAATATGCACTGAGGAAAAGAAATAACAAAGAACAAGTGTGGTATTTAAAAAAAAAAAAATCTGTCCTCTTAGCAATCAACAAAATAAGACTAAAGAAAAAGTAGAAAAGTCACTCGGAATATATGACCAAATGAGCATGGGCACTCTTGCAGAAAACCAAGTCTGCAACCCAAAGCCATGGGAAATTTAAATGAGCAAGCAGCCACAATAGGCAGGAAAATCTGCACAGACAGACTGCTGAGCGGCAGGTACCCTACTGAAGATCTTTCTGAGATTCCTAAACAAACTTTATTGGTTTAATCCGTGTTTAAAAATAACTACCAAGACTCAAAAGAAGATTAAGTTTTTCCTTTTTTTGCTAAACTACACACCTGTGTATAATATATTTAAAGGAAAAAAAATTATTCTCATTGCTTAATATTGTTTTAAAACGCTGCACACAAAACTATAATCTTCAAGGTTTAAATAATCAAAAGGAATAAAAACATCTAATGTAATAAAGCCTTTGCTGCTCCTGCTAACCTAGCATTAGGTAGTGGCGAGATCCAACAGCAAGCACAGCCTCTCCACTAACACTGAACTATACTGCAGTCAGTTTAACCAATATTGTTGAAAATGAGATGACTTGGGGTTTGACCATTACATTTATTTTGTTAAACCCAATATAATAATGATGGCTTTCCAAATGAAAACATTTTAAACAGAAAATTTTAAGCACAAATAGAACAACAACAACAAAACCCCACAAATATCTCACAAGCTACTACCTGGTGGAGTTTTTACCAAGAACTTAAAAGATTCAGAAACATTTAAACTGGGTATTATGAACTTCTTCAACTAGTAGACATCAGGTTAGATGGTTATTAGGCAATACTGACACAGAACAACATTTAAGTTTATTCACCACAAAATCTGTGTCATGTCTAAAGCAAACCAAATAAGCAAAAATAGGCAGAATGATCAAAATACTTGCCTATACAGAACTGAGGCAATCTTTCAAGTTCTTATTGGAACAAAGAAATTTTAATGACAATGAAGATTCTTCTCCTTAAATGTATAAAGGAATATTATCTCTAAAAAAAAAAATTACTGGCAAAAAAAAATCCCTATGCTCAGAGCAGACAACTTAACACATAAGATCAGGCTAACTTCAGAGTTGATGCAGTTCCACAACTCTTCAAAAGCCACCTTTTTTCAGTTAAATTTATCTGCCATTATCCTAAATTCCCCACTTTTTAAAAAGCACTATTTGAATGACTTTAGCAAACATTTATCAGCATGACCAAACTTTTCTCGTCTTTAGAATTCCTCATTAATAGAAATATGGAGAGTATTGAAAAGTTCTCTCTAGAGGTAGGACCGTGTGCCTGGTGTGGACAACTCTGTTACAAGTGCTATTAAGTTACAAAGCAAAGCCAAATGGGACCTACTTCAAGGGACTTGCCAACAAAACACTTTTCTTTCATAACTGGCCTGTGAGCTTCTGAAGCGCTACTCTCTCACCTGGTGCGGATGACTAGCTTAAAGCAAGGGATGGCACAAACTATTTCACCACCACACAGGTTCGCCGTCTTCTTTTAAAATGTGTTTGCAAAAGACAGGGATAAGAACAGCGAATGAACTTTCAAAACTGACAAAAGCTGGAATTCTAAGGTTAAGAATTTATCACAGAAATTGAAGTTACACATTTAACACAGTAAGAATACCTTAAAATAGTGTTTCATCCATTACTTGAATCCAAACAGGCACTACAAGGTAAATTTTATCTCCAGAATTACACCAGAGACATCACAGACAATGTGACTGGATCAAGATTCAAATGAAACTCAAATCAAAGGTATGCTTTTATGTGCTCTGTACTATTTTTAAAAGAAAATGTGGCCTTACACGTGGTGGATGCTCACTAAAATGTTTATCTCTTATTCTTAGCAGAGGTGACAATAATCAGGCATATAACTGAAAATGCCAAAACCCTCAGCACAATACCTTCAACACAGTCAACAAAGGTAAGCAAGGAAACAGAGGGAACTTTTTAGACTGAGCAATTTCCATCAACATGTCATTTTTAACTGCAATGGGAGTACTTAAGAAAGTAACAAATTACTTGAAACTGAACATAAACTTAGCAAAGTCTTAAAAATAAAATCTATAAAGAAATTATCTGAAAAGTCCTTATGCTTATGGGGGAAAAAAAAGTTCTCCTGTATTTCTTTTGAAAAATGTTTCACAGTCTAAACATGCCATTCATATAAAATTTATAAACTAACCATAAAAATATCCTATCCATTAGTTATATTTAATAACCTTATATAAATTATCTTTATATATAAAAGATTATTTTTATAGAAAAAAAGCTATGTGAAAATTACATTTAACACTGCACCTAAACACATCAGGACTCAAGTTCCTATGATAAGAATGAAAATGTCGCCCACTTAATTTTATGCTTCTCCATTCCAAAGCAGTAAGCAAATCTATAAACTAACTTTTAAATAGTAACTACACTAAGCCATTAGTTCAACAAATATATATCAAGGTAGTTTTCCACAGAATAGTTTCTATTAAATTTAGTGTAGCTATGAAAATCAAAGTTGGTTTTTAATGTCCTTTTCAAAAGCAAAATTCAGTTTTCTTCCTCAGTACTCAACAAGGTTTTTTTTTTAAAACAATAAATGAATTTAGACTGAAAGTCATAAAATGACTTTGAAAGAATGCATACCAAAGTTGCTGGTCTACAGTAAAATTAGCGACACATAATATCGACATTTCAAATGTTATTAAAATTCAACCCAAAGCTGCCTTGGACTTCCTGGGTTTCCAATAAGATTTGTAGTCTGCTGAACAATAGCCATAAGAGGCTTTCAGACTTCACCCCATTCACAAGTAAAGTTGAATCTGAACATTTTTATTTCTTCTCATCCTATGACAACTTCACCATGGAACACTGAATAACACAGCTCAAGTCATTATGCTAATTAGAAATTAAATAAAAAAGATGCCCTTACAACAGTTAAGTAGAAGGTGACATGTACAACTGGAGACACAGCTCAAAGCAGCTTTAGGGATCGTGTAGTCCAAGCTGACAAAAGCTGAACACTGGGGAGGGAGCCCTTGTTGCTCCTGGTCACTGGAGCTCCAGCATGTGGCTACTTTTTAATTAAAGACAGACACTAAACTGTGCATCTATGAGAAGTGTGTCAAATGGCAATTTGTTTTTATAACCAACTAGGCCTAGGATGCCATAAGAACTGTAATTACCGAAATTAAGTTGATAAAAGAAAAGGAGAAAAATACTACCTTAAAAATCTGAAGGATTCTTGAAAATAAAGCTTAATTGTTTAGATTCCAAACTAAACAATTTGGTTCCTTAACTATGCTCAATCAATTAAGGAAGACAACAACTTATAAAAAGCCCAAATTATGGGTTGGGGGTTTAGCTCAGTGGTAGAGCGCTTGCCTAGCAAACGCAAGGCCCTGGGTACGGTCCCCAGCTCCGAAAAAAAAAAAAAAAAAAAAAAAAAAGAGAGAGAAAAAAAAATTGATAAAAAAAAAAAAGCCCAAATTATGTTTCATTTAAAAAAAAAAAATGTTCTCTTTTCAAAAGCTCTACATAAAAGGGGCTGGAGACATGGCCCAGTTGTTAAAAGAATTGGCTACCCTTCCAGAGGACTCAAGTTTGAGTCCCAGCACCCACATGATGACTTATCACCCAGTTCCAGGGGATCTGATGCTCTACCAAGCACACACATGGTAACCAGGCATACATGCAAGCAAGACACCCATACATACAAAATAAATAATTTTTAAAAGTTTAAAGACCTGTGTAAGATACTCCTTAAATAGCTAGTCCCATTCCTTAACCATTTACAGCACCTGATCCAGCTGCAATGTATACTACACACTTCAAGTGAACTACATACTAACATCTTGTCTCATAAAACTATGCACAGGCTGGGCATTTTTTATAAATAAAATATCCAACTATATTTTCTTTTCTTTTTTGTGTGTGGAAAGTAGGTTTCAAGACAGGGTTTCTCTGTGTAGCCCTGGCTGTCCTGGAACTCACTCTATAGACTAGGCTGGCCTTGAACTCAGAGACCCACCTGTCTCTGCCTCCCAAAAGCTGTACCACCACTGCCTGGTTCCAACTATATTTTCAATAAGAAGAAATGGGAGAAATAGAGACAAGAAATAGTCAGAAACAAAGAAAATCAAGACCAAGAAATCTTCCACAGTATTCTGAACATAAACAGAACCTAAATGTCTGCTCTAATCTTAGCTAAGATAGCTGTGTGAAAGACATACTATTAAAATGTTCCATTCTATCTACCCACATATAAGCATCAATGGTACCATATATTCATGTTTCGTTCATGCATATTACTTGAACTTTTCAACTGAGTCTTGTGCTTTGCCTACAAAGTAAAAGTTATGGGGGTTTTTTGTTTGTTTTTTGTTTTGTTCATTTGTTTTGTTTTGTTTCTTTTGAGACAAAGTCTCTCTACGTAGCCATGGCTGGCCCTAGAACTTACTATGTATACCAAACTGGCCTTGAATTCACAACCTTGCATACCTGTTGAGTGCTAGGATTAAAGACATGAACCCAGCTGTGCATTGTTTTAGAAGACAAGGTTTCAGTATGCAGCCCAGTCTGGTCTTAAACTTGAAATCAGCCTTAGCCTTCCTGAACTGGTACAGGCATAAGCCATCATACCCAGCTAGTGAGCTTTCTCAATTGCATGCACCACTCTTATCTCCCCACATGTAGGTATGTTCATGTGCATGAGCACACGTGTGATGTGCACATATATGTGTGTACATGCATGGAGGCTAGAGATCAACTTTGGGTGTTGTCCTGTTTTTTTAAGACAGGGGCTCTTGTTAGGATCTGATGCTTGTCAATTATGCTAAATACTCTGGCTAGCAAGTCCCAGGGATCTAATCTGCCTGTCTCTGCCTCCTCAGTACTGGAATTTCAAGTACCTACAATCATACCAGACTTTTCATTCAGGTGCTGGGGATCAAAATTATGTCGTTATGCTTGCAGGCAAGTGCTTTACAGACTAAGCTTTTTTGTTTTTTAAATTATTTTAGATTTATTTTATATGTATGAGCATTTTGCCTTCGTGTATGTATGTGCACCACATGCATGCATGGTGCCCATGGAAGTCAGATGAAGGCTTTGAATTCCCTGGAACTTGAGCTACAGACATAAGCAGACACGTAGATTCTGGTAACAGAACTTGGGCCAGAGCAACAGTGCTCTTAACTACCAAGCCATGTCTACAGCACCTGGAACTTTTAAAAAAATAACTAAATAAAGTGTATTCTATCCATGTAGGATGACTGTATGTGGTGATGCGACATCTCTTGTTCCTGTAGAAATGTCTTTTAACACCAGTGAGTTTTCCATACGATCAAGCAAGTTAAGGCTTCTAAAGGCAGGGACCACACGACAGCTCTTGAATCCCAATACCTTACTAAGGAAGTACTTGCAAAGTGATTGTTTTGTCTGTTTGTTTGTTTAAGGTTTAAGAATTAAGATTATCTCATAAGCTAGATTAGAAAATGTCATTAAATCAAATAAAATGTATTTAAAGAAAGTGTCATACTTGAGACAATCAAAAAACAACTTGGGTTTTTTGTTTAAGTAGAATTTGGTATCTAATAACTGAGAAATTGTAACCATTACTTCCTTCAGTAAACTTTAAACTGACAACTGAAGGATGAACAGGGATCAGGCAGGCAAGGCAGAGATTAATCCAAGAAGAAAAACTGTGTATGTAAAGACCCAAACCAAATCAAATAATTGAAATGCTTGAAAAACTAAAAAGCGGAGGACACGAAGGTGAGGAGAGATGCTAAGAAGGTATGAGGTAGGAAGGTGAGACTGGTGGTCCTCAATGATCAATATACATGGCACCTAGGTGGGAAATGATCAAAAACTCAGTAAAAAGGCAAGAAACAAAAAACTTAATTTTAAATAGAAGCCCATTCTACTCCATTATTTTCAGCTTCAAGCCTTGGTTGAGAACCTGGAGAGTGCCAGGAACTCAGCAAGGACACTGCCGGAGTTCTCCACCTTCTGAAATTACACCCAAGCTTATGTACATGATTTAGGGAAAAATGAAATTTGACACAAAAAAAATTGTCAATTTCTTATTGTCCTAAATATATCTCAATTTCAAAAATCCATGATTTCACATTAACCAAACCACAACTTCAACTTCAAATAACTATGAAAAGAAAATATATTAGTAGCAAAGACAGAAATGCACTTAAACTCCTTCTGTATCTACTACATGAGCCAAACTGGATATGCTAAGCATTAATAAAGAACTTTTAGACCACCACAGTCACAAACTAGAAATTAATATGGCTTCAACTTAAAAATGCCATAGTTTTCATTCTTCAAAGGATATTTTCTTTCTAAATCCTGAGACTATTAATTTTTGCTAAATCTGTAGCTTTCAACACTTTGGAATGAGAAAGAGGCACTAACGGAGAACAGAACTAAAGCTTGCTTCTCCAGTTGTAACTCAACTATTATCTATCTGCTCTTCATTTAATAGTGCAACAAGTTTACCATTCACTGACTATTTCAGTATTCTTTACTTACATTCAGAAAACACTAAGTATCTCATTATCAGCATGGCTCAGCATAAGAGGTACAAAAATATCCACAGTCCTAAAAATGAGAAACATTTTTACATATGCATAGTTATTGAAATCCAGCTCCATTACATACTATTTAAAAAAAGGTAGAATAGTATGACAGCGTGTCCTAATTATTTAACAAAGGGGAAGAGAGACCACGAAGATATAAATATATATATTTGTTATATATATATATTTATTTGTTTTTATATATTTGTTTGTTTTTTTACTTTAACATAAGGACAAAGCACTGCCTTGTTTTCTTTTCTATCTTAACCTGTATTCATGAGGATAAGGGAGAGACTTCAACAATAGGTTTATCTGAATAGGCTTTACCTTATTTTATTGATTTTATAATTATATAAAACTAAATTATTTATATAAGACAAAATTAAATTTTGAAAAGATAATCTTTACCAGTATAGTTCTTGCTGCTCATCATGGAGACATGTTTGCAATAGACAGAGACCATAACAGAAACCTACAAGAAGCAAAATGCAGTGTTGTGGAGCCCAGTCCCCAAGGATACATCTACAGTACAACTCCTGCACCACTGGAAAAGGAGGTAGAAAGACTCTAACCCCCAGAGGGGTAGGGAATGTACTGTAAGACTGTCTCCTAGGAATGTCAGAAGCGATACTCAAGAAGTCTCACCAACAAGACTGCCTAAACATGAGCTGAACAAGGAAAACAAAAGACATGTTTAAGTGGAGGGGTGGGAGTGGAAGCGTGAGCATGAGGCCTCAACCCTAACAAAGAACTACAGGCAACTTAAGAGTGGGAGGCAGCAGTCTTCTTTAGAGAAGAGCATACCAATCGACTGTCCAAGGGTCACCCTGAAAACATGCATTAAGTAACATTATATGGGCCAAGCAGGTTGTATTTATGGATTAGGGATACAAACAAACACACATAATAGCAGTACACATATACAGCAGCAATTAAGGGAAAAGAGGGCATACATTTGAAAGAGAGAAAGTGGTTGGTAAACATGGGAAGATTTGAAGGGAGGGAAGAAACAATGTGATTATACTATAATCTAAAAAAATAAAATGTATGTATTTTTAAAAGGCAATTGAAAATTTAAAAGGCAAAATGAAACAGATGAATCTATGTATCAAAGGTAAGTAAAAGGAAAACAAGGAAGTAGGAAATGCAATAAGATATATTAAACCAAACAAAATATAGATATAGGAAATTCTAGATGGAAAGCAATCCAATTAGTGTAACTACATTTACAAAAAAATTAAAAAAGAAAGCAGAGGAGATAAAGGGTAACTTATAAATGAAAGGACATTAAAGTCAGCAAGAAATTGCAACATACAGACCAGAAATGATTCAAATTAACTCTAAGGGGAAAAAGCTGGGAGTTGGCCTGTGACTTTCACTGGGTATTTGATAAACTGGTTATTAGCAAATGGTTTGGGAGTGAAAATGATTACATTATCAGCCCAAAATTCAATGAATTTCCCTTTTAGGAAGTTTTACAGAGTGAAACACATACTGTATATATGAGTGAAATGACATATCTATGGTCTGCTTCAAAATAGTGACAAAAAAAGATAAGTTCCAAGTTCTAAGATCGTGTCAACTATGAATCATTGTTGAAGCTGGTTTACAGGACACTGGAATTCATTACAACATTCTATCCTTAATAAAAACCTACAAGAACTAACCATTGTTCCTACAGTTAAAACATCCTTTTTTTAATCCAAGAAAAATCCTAAAGTTCTTATTGTCTTTATTATTTAGCTGTCTTATGCAAGCAATGGTTGCCATACTACACCAGTGAAAACATACTCGTTTCTTTTGGTACATCTTTCCTCCCAACAGCAGACATGCTTTTCTAACACAGAAGTCCTATAGCTATCCATGCTTTGGTCTCCAAAGTATGTTACACATGGTCAACTCCAATCTGAAAAAATATTAAATGGAAAATTCCAGGAATAATCAATGGAGTAAATTTCAACCTGTATGCCATTCTGAGTAGCTTGGCACTATCTTTCACTAGCCTCCTCTGTTGGCTTTTGAGAATCATCCCTTTGCCCAGCATATCCATGCTGCATACATTACTGCCTCCTAGTCACCCAATAGCACTCCAGTTCTCAGGTCAGCCATCATGATATCACAAAGGTTGTATTAAGTAGCCCTAATTTTATTTAACAGCAGCCCCAAAGTTCAAGGATGGTGATACTAGTAACTGGAATAGACCAAAGAGAAAATTTTATAAAGTTTTCTTTTGAACAAAAATGTAGAGGTTCTTAATGATAGAAAATGTGTATATTGAGATTGCTAAAAAATCTACAGCAACTATGAACCCTCTGCCCATGTAAATGTATCTAGAGGGAAAATGCAGAATATGTATGCATTTAAATAACATACTAGTTCAAATGCACTTACTCATTTATAAAACACAAAATTTCAGAAACATTATCAGAATTTTGAAAGACAGTTCCAATGGCTGAGACATCTACAAAATTACACAGCTTCTTACTGTATTAGTCTCTTCAATGGAACAATTGGTCTCTAGTTTAAAATAAGTACATGTCTATGTTTTCATGCCAGTCTGTATTTTAAGCATCTCTTTTTTCTCAAGGTTCTCAGACTGCACGTTAGTCTACTAACACCACCTTTCCTTTTCAGGCCAACACTTACACACAATTTCAGTGAATGAAGACTGAGTAAGGCAGCTCAGCAGGAAATTGTATTAGACTCTGAAGATTGTGTTAAGACTCCCAGGACCCACATGGTAGGAGAGAACTAATTCTTTCTTGTAAGTTGTCCTCTGGCTTCCACCAAGTGTGCCACAGCATTCGCATACCCAAACTTACCCACACTCATGCATGTACATATATATACAAATAAAAACTAAAAATGTAATTTCTAATAATAAAAAAATTTAGCAAGTAAATAATCCTCTCATATACCTTTCTAAGCACAACTTGCCTTTGATCTTTTCTTATAGAAACCTTCTCTCCAACCAGGTTCCCTCATCATCCAACAGCAGAAAGGCAGCCCTGCCCCAACACCATGCTGCAATTCCAGTGCCACATCAAGTCCATCACCTACGTCAAGTCACTTCCTCTTTAGGTCCACAGCATTAGCAACTTCTCTTTCTCAGCGCCACCCTTTCTCATTTCAAGTTCTTTCAATGCCTAGTTTATATTTTCAGATATTTTATAAATACTGCCATTAGCTTTTACCATCTCTGCAGATCCTCAAACCAGCAGAGACCTGTTACAAAATAAAAACAAACTTTATCTTCAGTATGTGAAATCCTTGTTTTGCAATAAAGGCAAATAGAGAGACTCAGGAAAAAAAAAGGAATATGAATAGAAACTAGTTAAGAAGAGGATCTTTAGACTACCAAATATTACCAAAACAATGGCATCCTTTGAAATGAGTTACTATATTCACATTATTCTATTGTGACTGAACACCACTTCTAAGCAGTCTTTATTCTTTTACTGCTGAGGTGTTAGCTTAATGAATTCCAGGCTCAGAGCTGGAGACTCCTGGGGAGCTAAACAATTAATAACAGGTTAGGTATTGAGTCATGTATTATATAAAGACCATCTCCCACATGTGTATTAACCAAGGTACAGTGTTGTGATTATTAAATAGTCTTTAGCAGAGTATTAGCAACTCTTTATTAACACACATTTTTCCAATTGCCAGATACTAAAAGTAGACCTACAGTCGTAGTGAGGCCCATCAACTATTCTAAAGGGACTGTATCTTGCAAATGCGAAGATCCACTATCGGACAGTCTCCAGAGCGCCCATCCTTTCCAGTCACCTTTCATCTCCCTCTTCCCAAGGGAATCACACACCAGCTCATACCGTTCCCTCATCCACTTCAATCCATCAGAATGCAGACCTTTCTTCCCCAGCTCTACAAATATTAGAAGATTTGGCAGTTCACTTTTAAGACTCATTTAATAACATATATAGCTAATCTCATCTTACAAAACTTCTGTGACCTAGCAAACCAGTTTAGTCTCTAAAGGTTTCTTCCCTTCTGCCTAAAACATTATTATTTCTCTCTTACTCAAGCAGAACTTCATTTGATTTGGCTGTATTACTACTATACTATTACTATCATCATCATCATCATCATCATCATCATCATCATCATCATCATCATCATCATCATTTATTGCTGTCAAATCCTGAGGCTCAACAAACTATAGCCTGTGCTAGTCCTCTGTTTTCTAAGAAAGATCTTGTTGAAACAGCCACCCCCAAATCTTCTTATTCTTCTTTTTAAGACAGTATCTCATGTACTTAAGGCTGGCCTATTAACTTGGTACATAACCTTTAACTCCTGGTCCTCCTGCTTCCACCACCTCCCGAATACTGGGACTACAGGTGTACATCAGCACAACTGCTTTATATGATGGCAGAGATCAAACCCAGGCCTTCATACATGCTACACATGTATTCTACCAAATGAGCTACTTCCTTAGCCCCTATTTCTTTAAGTATTATGGAAGACAACTTTCCAACAAAAGGTTGAATAGTTAAAAAATTTTATAGCCTGGAGTCCTAAAATATTGCCCACCTGATTCCTCAAAAAAAAAAAAAAAAAAGTTTGCCATTCCTTGGATATCCATTCCTTGGATATCCAAGCATGATCTATATTTAATGTCATCATTTCTTCAGAAAACAGAAGGGATGCAATATGGTTTTGAAACTCCAACAAAGTACCATGAAGACTCCTAGCGTGCAGGGCAGGTTTAAAGAAGACCAATTAGGAAGCTTGTAAGAGACTCTGCGTGAAAGAAGGGAATGAAGGTAACTGTTAAGACTATCCACTGATACCAGATGTATGTAACAGAGGGAGCAAAACTTAACACCGAAAGTTTCACCTTCAAGAATGTGGTACTTAAAATTTGCATTTTCTCCTACAGTCTACTGCAGAATTTTAGGCTGTCCTATCTCCTGCCTTACTAGATCTGCAGTTCTGTCTGTTTTCTGTGCACTAGACGTTCAACATGCTTGTTATCCGCCTAACTACTGAATAACGAAACCACACAGAGGGAGTTCCAAGATCTGGTCGAATAAGAGCACAAAGCCAAGTAGACAGAGTACTCACCTGTGCTCACAAACAGAAAAGAACTAAGACTTCCATCTAGAATGACTTGAGCCAAACACGAAGAAATTCTATGAATTTGCTTATAGAAGCGGTTTCCTTGATACTTTAACACACCCTTTATCATGTTTAGAAAAAGCACCACTAGGGTAGTAAGCCTCATGAGAGTAAGACCAAAAAATGAAATTGAACGGATCAGAGCCTACTGGCCTTTCATCTAGGAAAAGCAGTCCTCCTTTGATAAAGATGTACTTTTCAAAATAGTCAAGACGATACTAACCTTCAGCACCAGCGTCCTTGCATCCCACCAGGTTGAGAAGGATGTCATTGTCTTTATCATCTTCCTCACATCCCAGGAGCATCCAGCTTTCCACATTTTCATTCTCTGAAATGGTACTTTCTTCCTCCTCATCTGAGCTGACCTCTATGATCATGACCTCTCGGATCGTACTTGGGCTCTCTTCAGGTTCAGGCTTCTTATTACTCCTCTTGCATTTGTTA
Source organism: Rattus norvegicus (assembly GCF_021556685.1). Lineage (NCBI taxonomy): Eukaryota > Metazoa > Chordata > Mammalia > Rodentia > Muridae > Rattus > Rattus norvegicus. The sequence goes on along the minus strand of NC_141538.1, from coordinate 64,274,264 downwards.
GCCACTTTATTAGAACGAGGCGTTGCAGGACTTTGGGTCTTTTCTTGTGCTTGGACTTCAATATTTTTTCTCTTACATCTATAAATACTATCTTCATCAGACAATGTGATGACCTCTGATGTATCTGACAGCTGGATGACCTCACTATCTGAAAGGACGATTAAGTTCTTCTGGTCTGGTTGAATACTCACTGTTTCAGAACTCTCACAGTTCTTTTCCTCATACCCTTCCTCCTCGTTGGCATTATGAATATTCTGGGAATAATGGACTTGGCTGTAGAGCTGAAATTCCACTTCACTATCAACACTAAGTTCACTAGATGAATCATCACGATAAAGGTCATCTTCGAATGCTTCTATAGTCTCAAAGCCACCAAACATTATGGAAAGTCAGTTGCCGCAATGCTGTAAAAGAGAAAGTCATACGAGAATAATTTTAAAAGTTAAAATCCTGATTCCTAAGTGCCTATCACCCCAGAGCTCACTTCTAAGGCCACCACTTTTCCCAACATGTTAAAATGTCTTCTTATGCACTTATAAATCCTGCTATTGCCCACTAGAACAGTTGTTCTCAACCTTCCTAATGCTGAGACCCTTTAATAGGGTTCTTCATAATGAGATGATTCCCAACCATAAAACTATTGTTGCTACTTCATAACTGTAATTTTACTGCTGTTATGAATTATAATATAAATACCTAATATGCAGGCTACCTGATATGAGAGTTGTTCAACCCCCAAAGGGATTGTGACACACAGTTGAGAGCTGCTACTCTAGACCTTTCAAATAAGAATTGCTACCAACAGACTGAACTGTATCAATGCAAATATCCTAAAGATATACTAGAAAACAAAACTGTTTGAGATCCACTGCTTGTCAGCAAACAGTTGTTCTCCAAAACATTTAGACTCCTAAAAGTAAGGTACTCCTATTCCATTCATCTTTTACTCCTCTTTTATTTTTTTTTTTAAACAGGTTGTTGTTATATAGAGACCAGGCTAACCTTGAACTTAAAAGTGACAGTTGTCTGTATGCTGGAATTAAAGTACGCCAAGTTGCTGAGCTCTATTAACTTTTTTTTAAAGAAAAGAGAGAGAGGGAGAGAGAGAGAGAGAGAGAGAGAGAGAGAGAGAAAGAGAGAGAGAGAGAGAAGTTTATCATACTACAAAGAGAACAGCAGTAGCAGGAGAACCACCTGCCTCCATCCATCTTCCTCTGTCTCTCCTTTTGTTCTCTATCACTTCTTCCCAGGCATACCTCCTCATACAAGAGAAAGCCCTCTTCACACTTACTATCAATGTTTTATTCTCAATTTAAAACAGATGAGGGCCCAGGAGCAATGTGCGAGCCTCTATGTGAAATGACCCTGGGTTGACTCCCAGTGCTGCAACACTATTGCTACCTCTACTACTAATAGTAACCTATCCTGTGGCCTTCAGATCTTGGTCAAAAGAATTCATAAAACACTTGATAATATGTTTATTCCCATGTTAGTTACAAAATTGCATTCCAAACACAAATTTTCTAAATACCTAAAGTTGAGACAAAAATAACAGTTTTGGGAATAAATGTCCAGAAAAAATTTCTGCTATGCATATATAAAATCCCATGTATCTTTCAACTCAGGTTTACCAGTATTTCCCATCAGAAAGAACTACATGCTCTCTTTCAGAGGCTTATAAAACACTCATCACATTTCTAATTAATTATTTATTCAATGTAAATGTCCCAGAAGTATAGATCATAATTCCAGGAAGACAGGGACCTTATGCACTTTGTTAAATAGATCACAATAGCCAAGCAAAACAGCTAGTATTTGGAGAGGTTTATAAGTGTTTGAAAACATGACTTCAGCCATCAAGCCATTGTTCTTTAGCTGCCCCCCCCCCCAATCTAACAAATGCCAAGAATATAGACATTGCGACGGGATAATTTCTCAGTTGTCTGTAATTATTCCAAAGCACTAACCAAAAGGCTATGCAGTAGATGTTTCAATTATCCACCAATGGAATGCTGATCAAAATAATAGCTCTGGGGAAAGTAAATCATGCTTGTCTAAAAACCAGGAGCACCCTAGACAAGAGTAACAATGCCAACTTACTCTCCTTCCACTTTTACAAATACAATCAACAAACAGTGCTTGTTTTCCTAGGTTTGAGTTTCTGCCAGAACAGCAAGGTGTTTTGTCTGTTTTGTTAAGAGAACCAGCAGACTCCAAGAATCTAAAAGCCAAAGATTAGAGACACTCAAGCTAGAGTTTGGGTGTTGTTTTCCAGAAGTAAGTGACTTCTGCTGTAATTCCAGATAGAAGCAAGAAGACATGGAGTTCAAGATTATCCTCAGCTACACTGTAAATTCTAAGGTCAGTCTGAACTAGTAGACAATATTTCAAAAAAATCCAAAACAGAACAAAACAAAATGAATCTCTTTTTTCTTTTAAAGAATATAGTAGGGGTTGGGGATTTAGCTCAGTGGTAGTGCGCTTGCCTAGCAAGCGCAAGACCCTGGGTTCGGTCCCCAGCTCTGGAAAAAAAAAGAAAAAAAAAGAAAAAAAAAAGAATATAGTATACTTTTTCCCACATTGTACTGTCTTTCAGGCCACTACATTGTTATTGTCATTCGAGTTGAATGTGACTGTCTGAATAATAATGATCATGACATTTATCGGTTTATAGTGAAATGTTAGCCTCAGAGGAATTCAAATGAAAGATGAGCTCTTCCCTTTTTTATTTAATAGGTAAATTAATTCTAAAAGAAGTCAAGGAATTATGCTTCCTTCAAAATCCTCAGTGGATCCATCCTGAGGATCCAGTGTGGACTTAAGATAAAACCTAATTCCAGGGCAGCACGGGGAGAAAAAAAAAATGAAAGAGCTAAATTACAGAGTTACAAATTTGTACTTCTCTTGGAGCCATCCCAAAGGAAAGGGATTAAGAATAGAGCCATAGGCACACCTGTGAATGTATGCCAAAAATAAACTACAGAGCCATAATAAAAACTGACTTCTTTGGGTCTAAGGATTTATCTCTCCCCATGAAATGTAGAAAAATGAATTTAACAATTTAACCCCTATGGCAGTTAAGAGGATTTTGTTCCTTCTCTACTTGAAAATTGTGTTCTGGCATAACATACGCTCTTGTATTTATATAGCTCATGTATGCCAAGGTTAAGGCTTGCCTCAAGCTACTTAGGTTTGTTACAACTTTAATTACAATCAAATTCACTTAATTTTTTAAAAAAGTATACTCAGAGAAGAGTGTGAAGTATATATGCATGTGTTTTTGTATGCATACATACACACCCTCTGACTCAGAAGGCTTTCTCAGTTTTTGTTCATTATGATTCCAAAGTATACTTAAGCAGGCAACACATGCTTCTGACAAAACATTTAAATTTAAAAGGATTTTTTTCACAAAGCTCTCTTTATATACATGTGAAGAAACAGATCCAAAGACACAATGAGGCCTCCCTTAGGCTGGACACTTGCGTAAGAACACAGCTAACATGACTTACATGTTCCTGATCTAAGCCAATGATCACTATAAATATTGCTATACGTACACTGGCTAAACACCTAAATTTATGTGTTTCATATCCACTAACTTCCCACAGGGAAGAAAACTGAGACAGACTTTTTAATTAAAAGGAGAAGTAGACATTTAAACTTACAAATTACTATTTAAGAACCTAATTGGTACTCAAAAAACTTTATCAAAAGCTCTGTGTGGTGGGGCACAGGAACATACAATAATCCTGGCATCTGGTCAGAAGTTCCTGTCTTAACCCCTAGCACCTATCCCCAAACAGTAAATAAACAAAAGATGTTATCTAAGCATAGTGACTGCAGAAGACAGAAGACTGATCATATTTTAAAATCTAAAATGTCTGAAGTGGGAATGAAGCTTATCTAAAAAAATAACATAAAACCACTCCCTGTGTTGAGAGAGAGAGAGAAAGAGAGAGAGAGAGAGAGAAGCAGTCACCAAATTTCTTTAAACTAACAAATTTAATTAGGTTTCCAGGATTTACGAAGACTTTAAGGTCAATATTTCCCCTTAAAAGATTACCTACTGGTCATTCTGGACATTTTGCTCTTAATTTTCTTCCAAAGTATGTCTAGCTTGGAGCTTCCTTTTGGGTGCTATAGGTCAATGAGGAAGATTTAAACCCAGAATTTGGTCTTATACTGGGGATTATATCCAGGTCCTGGACATACTAAGCTGCTGTTCTACTTGGAGCTGGACCCCAGCTTGATGGCTAATTTTTTAAATCCACAGTTGTTAGTGGATACACTGATTAATAGTTTATTCTCAAGTTAGGTTTATAATTTACAAGAATCTCGGTGTGCTACTGACAATGAAGACTGAAACAAAACCAATTACAAAAGTTAAAATTTCTGCCCATTTTTCAAATGTTATTGCCACTTCCAATCAAATGAGGTAAAGAATCCAAACGGATCACATCAAAGAGAAAACAATAGGCTTGTCTCCGTGGAAGAAATGTATGTTTAATTTACTTAGGTTAACTTCCAACTACTCTTGGGATTCCACTGGAAACAAGGCTTTCCCTATTTTTCCCATGCACTGTTAACCTTGTAGTTATCATACAATCACTTCCAATTTTTCCCTCAGACCATTCCCCATCCTCTGACTTGACAATAATGATCTGCTCCTAAAGCATAATGCTGTCTTAAAATACACACGGTTCTAAGGTTCAAAACGAAGTTCAGAGCTTTTGAAGGGAGTCTAGTAATTAAATTAAAGGTGATTTTTTTTGTATATACTTGAGAAAAACAGGCTGTCATTAAATTAAAGGTGATTTTATACTTGAGAAAAACAGGCTCAGAGAAAAGTTATCCAACGGGCTAAAAGGCCCTTAAAAGTTTCCTTCATTCAACCCTGAAATCTGAAATCACAATAAACTCGGCCTAAAGGTATTTTGAGCGTCAGCAGCTAATCAGTGATGGCTGGAACTGGGGCCTGCCAACTCTCAACCTCGATTTTCTCACAGTAAAGGCTGCTCCTTCCTAGAGTTGACTACTACTGTCTGCTGTTAGGGTGTGTATTGGGGGCCCGTAAAGGATAATCTTAGGATATTCCGCGACTTCTGGCTTTATATAAGGAATGGGGTACAGTTCCCAGGTTCTTTGTGTCTACTCGTGCAGCGGCTACTTGACAGTACAAGTTTAAGGTGGCCCCAGACTGGACGCATCCTTGAGGGCCAGGTTCCCCTCAGCGAAGGGAAGCCTCCGCGTTTACGGACTGGCCCACTTCCTCAGGATAGGTGAACCGCGGGAAGCGGTGGAGTAAAGCAGACAGAAAAGACATGCCTGTCAAGGCCATAGCCACCCAGCCTTTCCCAAGCCCTGGTCTCGGGCCGCGGGTCAGAGACCCGCCAAACCCCAGCCCCGCCGCTGAGCCGCGTGGGGCGGCACGTAGCGGAGAGGCCATTAGCTGCGCTGCACTGCGCTGCGCCCCGAAGGACCGGGAGGTGAAGGCCAGAGAGGGGCACGCATTAGCTCCGCGGGCGAGGCGGAGAGGGGCAGGGGTCCCCCGGCCGCAGACAGCTCGGGGTCCGTCACACACATACTCACTGCCGCGGCTGCGACCAGGAAGCACCAACCAGGAACCGAAACACGTAGAGGAACGGGGAGGGGCGAGGACAAATGAGGTAAGGAAGCCGCGTCCGCGAGGACTCCGGGGAGGAGAAGGTACTTCCGGGGAAAACACAGCTCTTGGGAGCTGTTCTTCCGCCCAACCCGCGAGTCCTCCGAGCGCATGCGTAATGCCTATTAACCCTTTGTTTTCTCAGCCTATAAACTTTGCGTTTGGTTTTGTTCTTTTTTTCTTCACTCTTCTTTTCGAAAACTATATCGGCTAAAAAAAACTATGGCGCATATTTTTATCTGATTGAGTTACACAAAATAGATGATAATTGAAGGACAAAAGTAAGTGCGAGTTCACTTTCTCGGGCGCAGGAAAGAAAACTACAATTCCCATGATACCTTGGTCCGGTCGTCAGGGGCGGCCTCTTTTTTAGCTCTGGGAGACGCCCTCGTATAGTAACACGTGGCGCAGAGCAAATTGGCGGAGGTCTGAGTTAGTAGGGGAATTAGGGTTAGTAGGTGACTTCGGAGAGGGACCCTGATAGTGCCAGAGTGGGAAAAGGCATTTTTGAGAGTGTCTGGTTTGGTTTTGGTTTTTTCCGCTAGTGTACTAATTGTCCTCACGGCTTTTCCACCCTTAGGTTGTAAAGTGCACTCTGGGGCGCTACTGCCCTTTTAACCGTTCGTGAACCGTGAAGAGCTGCGCTCCTGCAACCTGGAGTCAATGCTGTACCTTCTGGTACTACGAGACGGTTTTCACCGCCTCCAGCATTGGTTCCCTTGGTCACACCTTTAAAAAAACAAATGTTTAATTATGAGGTTGGATGTGTAACCCAATTGGTAAAGTACTTGCTTACCGCATAGAAGGCCCTGGTCATTCCTCAATTCCAACACATAAGACGCGCGTCCTAGCACAGAGGAGGTGGGGGCAGGAAAATAAGGAGTTCGAGTTCATCCTTAGCAACATGGAGCATTCAAAGACAGCCTGAGCTACTTAAGACCTTGTCACAGTGAAAAACAAACACACAAAAAACAGTTCATTTAGGCAACTTTATGAATACTCACTTAGGTACAGTCAACATACCTGATAGATAAATTTGACTTTAAGTCTTTTTACCAACATTTATTGGACATATTAAGAGTTAAGCTGTCAGCCTTCTACATTATTGGAAAAATAAGCCTATAGTTACTTAAACTAAAAATGGAAGAGGAGGGGGGCGGTTCAGGAAAATGTCAGGCTATGCTAGAAAGTCCGGATAAAGTAAAAGAATTCTAAGGTCTTGTTACAATATTAGGAATTTGAAAACATTTACAAAAATTGATTAGTATTATAGTTAAGTGCTAGGAAAAAAAAGGGACAAGATACTATGAAAAGGCAAAACTGAAAAATCCTATCTGAGAGATAAGGAAAGTGGTATAGAAAGGGGTCACATGTGTTTGGACTGTTCAGGGACTATATCAAAGGAATGCTCTGTGTGTGTGTGGTGTGTGTGTGTGTTTTAAAGACTGAATTTTAATTAAGGACCATAATAACTCCTCTTAGTGTATTTGTTAGCATACTGGCAATTCCCCTAGACTTCTCCCAGGGACCTAGCAAAGGAGTAGAGAACCTGTAAAAGGACTGCTGGTCACCTGGCCACCTCTCTGTATTCCCATAATCCTGTGCTCTCTCTCCCTTTTCCTCTTCCCCTTCCCCTCTCTCCCTCTCTCTGTTCTCAGCATTTCTCAACCCCTTTCTGTCCTCGGAGGTCTCCCCACCTCTTGCCCTCTTGTCCCCTGTCTGCCTCTACCCTTTCCTACCCTTTCCCAGGTCTTCAGTCCTCTCCATTCCTCAGTAAACCCCTTTAACACCGGATCCGTTGCATGGCGTAATTACTTGGCAGAACCATGTACCTGCCAGGTACCCCTGTGCCACATTATATTTCCTAAAGACATTGTTTTATCTCTCCTTTTGCATTTCAGCAACCATCGAGGTTGTTAGCTTGTTAGTTTTTTGGACAGGGTCCCACGACAAAGCTCAGTCCAGCCTTGAACTCAAGTACTGGGATTACAAGTTGGTGCGCAACCTAACCTCACGTAAACAAACAAACAAACCTGATTTTTATCATTATTTGTGTTTGATTGTTTGAGACGAGCTTTCTCTACTATGTAGTCCTGGCTGTTCTGGAACTCTCCATAGACCAGGCAGGCCTTGAACTCAGAGATCTGCCTGCCTCTGCCTTGTGAGCATGTCCCACCATGCTCAGTGATTATTTTTATTATTAGTGTTAATGGCTATTTACAAAAAACGGGGAACAGACTCAGATGAACTGCCAGAAGCGGTGAGTACTGCCCAATCTTGAGTGCCAGCTTAATCGAACTGAAAAGCACTGGTGAATCCCACTGGGTGTTCTGTGAGCATATTTTCAGCGAGGGCTAAGGAGGGAATGGAGGGAGTTGGGTCAGGACCTAAATGTGAGCTGTACCTACCATCCAAGTAAAGAGGCACCCACACAGAGTTAAAAGTGGAGGAGGGGGAGAGAAGCCAGAATAAATGAGCTGCTCCTTTACATTGTTTCTCTTGAGACTGGAAGGCTAATTAACATAACCCTAAATGGTTGGGCCCTGTCTTCTCACTATTAGTCATGCAGCCAACCTTAAAAGGTGGGGAACTGAAGGAGAGCTCAAAGGGTAAGGTCGCTTCCTGCTGAGCCTGACCACCTGAGTTTGATCTCTGGAACTGAGCCCACTGACTCCCATAGATTATCCTCTGACCTCTACATGCATGGGTATACACATATGTCCAAAGTAAATTCATATCAGTTCAAAGCATGAGGGTCATTGACTAACATGCTGAATTCTGAGCTGCTAACACACTATGATGAGTCTTAATAGCAACCCTCTCTGCCTGTGAAGTACCCTCTGTCCATTCAATGTTTTCTTCATCTCTTCTGTTAAAGTCCCAAGTCAGGATGGGATGGGGGGTTTCCAGAGGGGAAACTGGGAAAGGGGATAACATTTGAAATGTAAATGAAGAAAATATCTGATTAAAGAAAAGAAAAAAGACAATAACAACAACAACAACAACAACAACAACAAAAAAACAGACAAAAACGTTTCTTCAAATGATTGGTCAAAACACCAAAAAATTTTTTAAATAGTAACAATAATAATAAAAAAAAGTCCCAGGGTTGGGGATTTAATTCAGTGGTAGAGCGCTTACCTAGCAAGTGCAAGGCCCTGGGTCCGGTCCCCAGCTCCGAAAAAAAGAAAAAGAAAAAAGAAAAATAAATAAATAAAAAAAGTCCCAAGTCTTCAGAGAAGCCTTATTCATACATACAGGATAGGTTTTATTTTCCCAGAGGACTTCCTACCTATTGTATAAATTTCCCTCAGGGTGTATTACATTGTTCTTATAGTTATATCCCCTCTGGGTTGTAAAACTCTGAAAGTACAAGTTCTGATGTTGTCTTTTTGTGTTTATCAGTTGAACCAATGCCTGCAGAAAGCAAACTATTTATTAAAAATGTTTTAACTAAAAAGCAATTTTTAGATAGCTTTGTCAGAAAGTAAGGGATTGTTCAAAAGTGAAAAGTCCAAGAAGTCAAGGCAGGGAGTGAAGAGATGGCTCAGCAGGTGAATGCTTGCTGGTCTTCCTAGGACCAGAGTTCAGTTCCCAGCAGCCACATAGCAGTTCTGTAATAGCTGCCTGTGATTTGATGCCCTCTTCTGACTTCCGCAGATGCCTGCATACACATCACACAGGCACACCCACACAGAGAAATAAAAATAAATCTTCTGGGTTGGGGATTTAGCTCAGTGGCAGAACACTTGCCAAGCAAGCGCAAGGCCCTGGGTTCGGTCCCCAGTTCTGAAAAAAAGAAAAGAAAAAATCTTCTAAAGAAGCAAAGACAAAAAAAACAAAAAACAAAAAAATTCAAAAAAACAAAAAAAAAAACTTACATGTTACAGAAATAGGCCACAAAAAGATTCACGAAAGTTAAAATTCAGACTGAGATGTCTTACTACACAAGCATGAAGATCTGAGTTCAGATCGCCAATATGCCTAAAAGCTGAATGCAGAAGAGTGGGGAAGGGAAGATAGGCAGGCGACCTGAGTTCACTGGCCAGCAAGCCTAGCTAATTGATAAGCTCTGGACTGAGTGAGATCAGATCTTCAAAACAGATAGAAAAGACTGAAGAAAATACCCATTGTCAACCTCTCTCTCTCTCTCTCTCTCTCTCTCTCTCTCTCTCTCTCTCTCTCTCCTGTGTGTGTGTGTGTGTGTGTGTGTGTGTGTGAGAGAGAGAGAGAGAGAGAGAGAGAGAGAGAGAGAGAGAGAACAAGTATATATATTTCAAGTTTTTCCTAAGTTTCAAGTTTCACCAGGTTCTTATTTCATCTGTTGGTCTGCCTCACAAACTAGAGCAAAGACACAAAGTTAGAAAATGGGACCCCAGACACTGCAAGGCAACTTTTACAGGCAACAAGGTCATTAGTGCCGTGTAAGCCATGCTGTGGGGAAGCAGAGGAGAACACCGCTGTCTGCTGTGTCTCTGTGGAAAAGCTCCACAGAGGGGGACTCATCCTGAACAAGTAAGTAGTCAGTCAGAAAAACAAAATCTATCATTACACAAGGAAAGAGGATTAACTGGCAACTCACAGGACATGCAATCCAAAAGAGCATGTATGTATGGTAAGAGGTATCCAGTACCACTGACAGTCAGAAAAGTGAAGTCATATGCAGTGCATGGGAACAAAAACTGAAAATAAGTTTTTGGAAAAGCTGTTTGAAAATATGTAAGTGGTAAGCGAGCTATTTTCCTGATTTTTATATTTATGTTTCAAGGGAAAAAGTATCTATTTTTCCTAAATAAGGTGTTTGTGACAGTTAGGATGGGTGCTGGCACTTGCCTATAATGACAGCACTCAGGAGGCAGAGGCAGGCAGATCTCTGTGTTTGAGGTTAGCCTGGTCTACACAGTGAGTTCCAGGACAGCCAAGGCTACACAGAAAAACCCTGGTCAAAACCAAACAAACAAAGCAACAAAATGTTTCGATTTTCAAAATGGAAAATACTGATGAATAAGGAACAAAACAATTGATAATGCGCCCACACAATTGAAAATGACAAGACCCCATGCTGCCTTTAAAAGAGAAATGGCTCCGTCACTGGAGAAATCATGAGAAGATCCAAGACATAGAGTTAAGTGGAAAAGAAGAGCAAAGTTCCTTATGCACTTACTATCTTATTAAAACATGTGTGCCTGAATGTGGGCTTGTGTGTGGAGCTGTGTGGAGGAAATGAAGAGTGTGGATTCCAGTGACTCACAGTGACTATCTTCCTCTTCTTAGTGGGAGGAAGAGTAGACGTGGGGGATAAAGGATTTCACGAGAGAGAGAGAGAGAGAGAGAGAGAGAGAGAGAGAGAGAGAGAGGGAGAGGGAGGAGAGAGAGAGGGAGAGAGAGAGAGGAGAGAGGGAGGAGAGAGAGAGGGAGGAGAGAGAGGTAGAGAGAGAGAGGGAGAGAGAGAGAGGAGAGAGAGAGGGAGGGAGGAGAGAGAGAGGGAGAGAGGGAGGAGAGAGAGAGGGAGAGAGAGAGGGAGGAGAGAGAGAGGGAGAGAGAGAGAAGAGAGAGAGGAGAGAGAGAGAGAGGGAGGAGAGAGGGAGAGAGAGAGAGGAGAGAGGGAGAGAGAGAGAGGAGAGAGGGAGAGAGAGAGAGGGAGGGAGGGAGGAGAGAGAGAGGGAGAGAGGGAGGAGAGAGAGAGGGAGGGAGGAGAGAGAGAGGGAGAGAGGGAGGAGAGAGAGAGGGAGAGAGAGAGAGGGAGAGAGAGAGAGGGAGGAGAGAGAGGGAGAGAGAAGAGAGAGAGAGGAGAGAGAGAGGGAGAGGGAGGAGAGAGGGAGAGAGAGAGAGGAGAGAGAGAGAGAGGGAGAGAGAGAGAGAGGAGAGAGGGAGAGAGAGAGGGAGGGAGGATAGAGAGAGGGAGAGAGGGAGGAGAGAGAGGGAGAGAGAGAGGGAGGAGAGAGAGAGAGGGAGAGAGAGAGGGAGGAGAGAGAGAGAGGGAGAGAGAGAGAGGGAGAGAGAGAGGGAGGAGAGAGAGAGAGGGAGAGAGAGAGAGAGGGAGAGAGAGAGAGGGAGAGAGAGGGAGAGAGAGGGAGAGAGAGGGGGGAGAGAGGGAGAGAGAGAGAGGGAGGAGAGAGAGGGAGAGAGAGAAGAGAGAGAGAGGAGAGAGGGAGAGAGAGGGAGGGAGGAGAGAGAGAGGGAGAGAGAGAGAGAGAAGAGAGAGAGAGAGAGGAGAGAGGGAGAGAGAGAGAGAGAGAGAGAGAGAGAGAGAGAGAGAGAGAGAGAGAGAGAGACCTTTTTCTTTTTTTTTTTTTTCGGAGCTGGGGACCAGTGTGTTTTTTCTTCACTTCTGTGGTATTCCCACATCATTTAAAATAGCCCTGAGAAGACAGTCAAATATTGTGCCAAATATGCCACTCTCTTCCTAAGTGTCAATGTCGGGGCTGGGGAGGTAACCCACTCAGAGTGTTTGCTTGGCTGGTATGTGGGGGGTGGGTGTCAATGTCACCATGCAGAGACTGAGAAGCTGTGTTACACTAAAGCCCCCGAAAGACATGATTAAATAAACACGTATTGTGTGATCTGGGATTTTCTTTTGCTATAAACAGGATGTTAGAGCCTTTAGCCAGATTCAAGATGACAGTACTGAATCCATGCTGTTCTCCTGGTGTTCATATTTGCATTGTGGGGTGAAGATGCCTTTGCTGTTTTTTCCTCTCTCTTGGATATGCACACAGAAGTACCTGGAATAAAGGGCCATCATGCCTGGAACTGGATTGTTACCATGTGAACTGAGACGGGGAGAATCTGGAAAGAAATTGACATTTGGGAGGACGCTAGGTTAGGAGGTCAACAAAAATTTTTGTTCTACTTGGTCACTTTTTTTTCTAAGCCTGAAATATAGAATTGAAAGGGGGAAACAAAGAAAATGGGTTTTCAAGACCAAAAAAGGCAGGAGAATCTTCTGACAAAGAAATAAAGGAGACTTGGCAAGTTTGTAGAGAAACAGCTGGTGGCCCTGAGTGTCCGTACTGTAACTCGAGGGAGAGGGGTGGGGATGATAAGCAGCTGACTCAACGTGGAGCTGCTTGCCCTGAGGACCTTCCGTCTACCTGTGTGAGGCGAGTAGCATGCCTCCCAAGGATCTGGTATTTCATCATCTGATCTCGCGAGAGAACATTCAAAAATCCCAGGGTCGAGATTGAAAGTGACCGTCTAATCCAACACACCCCCTCCCCATTTCTCAAAAAAGGAACTAAAATCCAAAATGCAGAATCGATTTTCAAGTTCCCAGCTAGAAAGGGCTCAAGCTGGCTTTCAGTTTGCAATCCATCAACTTCCGGACTCACCATGACCTCTAGGATGCAGCAGACACAGAAGGCTAGCATGAATCACAGGGCGTTTACCCTTTAGAGTTTGGGTGTTTTTCAGTTGCCCGACTACAGGCTTAACGCTTGTACAAACTTAAAGTAAATGTAGGTGCCAATATGATCTCAGCAGCCGTTATCACTTAAAGTTGAGACGCTGGGCCTGTGAGTGATAATCAATTCAGGCTCCTACGGAAGCCCCAACCAAGGTGATTCTCAGGAATTCTCAATGACATCGGTACCCATCTGGATTTGCTGAAAAGTTTTAACGTGCTTTTTTATTATTCATGATTCTGCAGTTCTTCAAATTGCAAGGTGATGGAGAGAGCACGCAATTTTCAACCAGACTATGAAATCTTCCTTGAAAATTTGGACATTCATATAGATAGATGACTTTTAATTTTTCTTGGAGACTGAAATGTAAAAAATGCATATACCATAAATTAAGTTATATATATGATAATATTTTCATTACAACAAAGTCCTAGGGATAAGGGACTAGTATGTCATGAACTCCATTCCCACTTGCTGTTAATCCTGGTTGGAGCGGTCACCCTCACACCTAGGTCTCAAGGACTCAGTAACAAGCATCGACTCATGAAGCTACCGCCATTTTAATGTATGTGAGAACCATTAGGGCTGGAAACAGAGCCCAGTGGGAGGGTATCTTTGCACACACTCAAATTCATATCGTAATAGTAAAAATTGGGAACAAATATAGTGCTTGTCAGTGAACAACTTGTTAAACAATGCGTGCTAAATTGTAATAGAAAACATATGCATTTATTGACTTAACTGAGCTGCTTCAGTTCTTTTGATGCTGACATTACAGTATATTGATAAATCTTTCATCACTGAACTTTTCAGATTTGCAATACTCTTTTTTAACACGGGGCCTTCAACCCTTCCCCCAATTCTTCCATAAGAGTCCCTACTATTTGGCTGTGGGGCTCTGCATCCATGAGTCAGCAGCTGCATGGAGCCTCTCAGAGGACAGCCATGCAAGACTCCTGTCTGTAAGCATAACAGAGTATCATTAATAGTGCCAGGGATTGGTGCTTGCCCATGGGATGGGTCTCTAGTTGGGCTGGTTATTGGGTGGCCATTCTCTCAGTCTCTATTCCAATCCCTGTCCCCGAATCTCTTGTAGGCAGGATAAGTTTTGGGTTGAAGGTTTTGTAGATGGGCTGGTGTCTCTATCACTTCACTGAGGTTCCTCCCTGGCTACAGGAGGTGGCCTCTTCAAGTTCCATATTCCCAATGCTGTGAGGCACAGCTAAGGTCACCCCATTGATTCTTGGGTGCCCCCTATTCCAGATCTCTGGCAGGTCCTCGAGATGATCCCCACCTCCCCACCCCGTCAGTTGCAGATTTCCATCCATTCTCATGACCGTCTATCCTAACCCTCCCCACACTTGATCCTAAACCTCCCCTCATTCCCTTCCCCATCCCCTCTCCCACCCAGATCCCTCCCTCCATCAGCCTCCTATTTTATTCCTCCTTCTAAACGAGATGCAAGCATCCTTGCTTGGGCCTTTCTTTTTGTTTAGCTTCTATGGGTCTGTGGAGTGTAGCATGGGTATTCTGTATTTTATGGCTAATATCCACTTATAAGTGAGAGCATACCACGCATGTCCTTTTGGGTCTGGGTTACCTCACTCAGGCTGATATTCTCAAGTTCCATCCATTTGCCTGCAAAATTCATGATATCTTTGTTTTTAATAGTTGAACAGTATTCCATTGTATAGATGTACCATATTTTCTTTATCCACTCTTCAGTTAAGGACGTCTAGGTTGTTTCCAGCTGCTATGAGCATAGTTGAGCAAGTGTCCTTGTGGGATGGTGGAGCATCTTTTGGGTGTACGCCCAGGAGTGGTATAGCTGGGTCTTGAGATAGAACTATTCCCAGTTTTCTGAGAAACGGACCTGTAGTGCATTTTCTTAATTGATGATCAATGGGGGAGGACCCAGCCCATTGGGGGTGGGGCCACACCTGGGATGGTGGTCCCGGATTCTATAAGAAAGCTGGCTGAGCAAGCCATGAAGAACAAGCCAGTAAGCAGCAGCCCTCCATGGGTGAACTGCTTTTGAGGTCAGCTGTTACATGGAACTGTAGGTGAATAAACCCTTTGCTGCCAGGTTGTTTCTGGTCGTGGTGCTTCACTGCAGTAGTAGCGCTGACTAAGGCATGATATTCAAGTCATCACCTAGTCTTCTAGTTAACACACCATTTTCTTATCCATTTGCTTTTGATCTGTATTTGTATAAAAGACAGATCTTATAGACAGAGGATAACCCTGAATTTCTGAAAAAGATAAACCAAAAATGACAATTGAGAGGAAACCCACAAGTACACATACAGTGAATGGCTTTATATGGTATAATCCAGCAGTCCTTAGTGCTCTTCAGAGTGCTGGGAACTGCTGTCACCTCTCTCTCTCTCTCTCTCTCTCTCTCTCTCTCTCTCTCTCTCTCTCTCTCTCTCCCTCCCCCAACTCTCCCTCCCCTCCCACAGGGCATTCCATGTTTTACTTAACATTATTATCTCCAGTTCTGTTTGTGTTGCTGCCAAAAAAAAAAAAAAAAAAAAAGAAAGGGCAGCATTTTATCCTTTTGTGGTTGGATACAATTTTCTTGTGTATATATACATTGCATTTTCTTCATTCACTATAGAGATTTACCAGAAAGCAACTATAGCCATCTGGTCATAACCAGCATTTTGCCCATCAGGTGACCCTGGCTCTCATTCTAAACCCTACAGGGTAAAGCAAGTCACTAGCTGTTGTTGTAAAAATATAAAAAATTAAAAAAGGTATTGGTGTCTTTTACCTCACTTGCTCCGGCACCTCAGTGCCCCAAGATGTCTGCCAGATATCTTGGTAGAAACACATCCCAACTCTCCGTGGCGGCCCAGTGTCTCCAGCCACCACACACTTTGCTACACTCAAATCGTCACATAAAAGAACACACAACACAATAATCTTTGACCCAAGTTGGTAAGATATAATCGCCCACCTAAACATACAAAGCCGAGTACCATCCATCCCTTAAGAACATTCGTAACACCTATAAAGGTACAGCATGGAATCTTAACATCACCCGCCATATTGTCCTGTCACGGCTTCTCTCTCTCTCCCTCCTGTCTCCTCCTTTCCGTTCCAGTCTCCTCCTCTTCCTTCAAACTTCTCTCCCGCCCATCCTTCCTTCTCCTCCAATGACAGGCCTCCTTCTGTCCTGTACCTGCCCCTCACCTGTATTTTACAAATTCAATGGGGAGAAGGTTCTGGTGAAGTCACCTGATTCCTGAGTAGTGACTAGACAGCTGTCCTTGGGGCAGTGAATTAGCATCAAAATACAGATAACTCCTGGGCAAACCACAACTGCTAGCAGAGTCCGCTGAACATTTTGTGCTGTTGACTGACGCTTGGACTGTTTCTTAAATGAATCTCGACATGTTAACAGTTTTCTGACGCAGCCTAGGCACAGGGTCTAGAGAGATGGCTCAGCAGCTAAGAGCACTTAGTTCTTACAGAGGATTCAGGGTCAGTTCCCAGCACCCATGTGGCAGCTCACGACTGTCTACATGCAAACCAACGTTCATGAACATAAAATAAAGCCAAAGTTCTGAGAGAGAGAGAGAGAGAGAGAGAGAGAGAGAGAGAGAGAGAGAGGAAGAAAGAGACAAAGAAGGAAGGAAAGAAAGAAAAGGAAAGGAGGAAGGAAAGGGAAGGAAAAGAAAGGAAAGAGGAAAGGAAAGAGGAAAAAAGGAAAGAGGAAAGGAAAAGAAAGGAAAGGAAAGAGGAAAGAAAAGGAAAGGAAAGGAAAGGAAAGGAAAGGAAAGGAACTGCAGAGCAGAGCAGCCATATCTACCTGTATGTCAACCCCTTCCTCTTGCTTTGGATTTTGGGAATTCTCTTATCTGTTTGTTTTGAGGCAGAGTCTCATGTAGCCCAGGCTTTCCTTAAATTTGCTATATAGCCAAGGATAATGTTGAAGTTATGGTTCCTCTTGTCTCTACCTCCCGGGAGCTGAGATTATAGGCATGTACCATGCTGTCGGGTTATGTGGTATTGGGGACATAGCCTGGCATAGTAGACAGGCACTCCAACTGAAGTGCACCCTCAGCCCAGATTCTCCTGTGTTGCTGTTAACCTTGGCAGGCTTTCTATGTCTAATACTGAATACTAATATTTCTGTGCAATACTGAATTTGTTCAATCTTTAGTCAGTTGTCACTCTCTGCCTTTGGCAACTGTTCTGTGTACCCGATTTTTTTTCTGAAATACTCCATTTATTAGAGTCATTTGGCATTCTGCTTCCACCTTTGGGGATGTAGGATTGATTCTATGGAACATTATACTTATTTATATGTTTATTTATTTGTTTGTTTGTCAGTTTAATCTTTTGAGATAAGGTCTTGGAAAGTAGTTCAAGCCAGCCTGACCTTTAAATTTAGCCCAGACTGGCCTTAAATTTGTAATCTTCCTGCCTCAGCCTCCCCTGAGATCACAAGTATGTGACACTATTCTTAATTTTTTGAGAAATCTCTGTAATCTCTTCTTTAATAACTAGTTTAATTTACAGTTTCATCAATAGTATGTTGATTAAAGGAAAAAGAATTTTTCTTTTTCCTTTTTTATTTTGTGTGTGTGTGTGTGTGTATGTGTGTGTTCGTATGTAGAAGTCAGAGGCTGACATCAGTGTCTTCCTTTATCATACTTCACTTTGTGTGTGTGTGTGTGTGTGTGTGTGTGTGTGTGTGGTGTGTACACAAATACTCTGATCAGAAGACAACCTATGGGTTGAAAGATTGAATTCAGGTTCATCAGGCTTGGCAGACAGTGTCCTTACCTCAGAGCCCGCTCATTGCCCCTCCATTGTATTCTTTTAAGATTTTGTTTTGTTTTGTTTTCAAGCCAGAGTTAATCTGTGTAGACTTAGATGTCCTGAAACTTTTTCTGTAGACCAGGCTGGCCTTGAATTCAGACCCTCTGCCTCCCAAGTGCTGGGATTGAAGGTGTATGTCACCACACCCAGCCCTTAAGATTTTTTAAAATTATTTTTGCATGTATGGGTGTTTTGTCTGCACATATATCTACATGCACACTTGATGCCCACAGAAACTAGAAGAGGCCATCAGACCCCTGTTGCTCCTGTTGCAGGTGGTTGTGAGCCACCATGTGGGTGCTAAGACCTGAATGTAGTCTCTTTGGAACAGCAGTCAGTGCTCTTCACTGCTAAGCCATCTCTCCATCCCCCTATTTACCCTATATTGTGTGTATGTGGGGATGGGGGTAAGCAAAGTCTTTCAGTGAACCTAGAACTCACTAATCCTGCTGAACTGACTGTCCAGAAGCACCAAGGATCCCCCTGTCTCTACCTCCCTGGGATTACAGGTGTGCATTGCTATCTGTGACTTTCCTGTGAGGGGCGGATCAACCTCTGGATGGAGCAGCAATCAGCTTTCTCACTGAGCCCTCTCACCAGCCCTAAAGGCTTCTTTGTATATACCTTTGCCAGCACTTGTCAGAGTTTCTCTTTTTGATTGTCATTCTAACTAGGGCTGAACACTACCTTTTGAAGATACTATTCTTTCCCCATTGACTCACTATGATATCATTGCTGAAAATTAATCAATCCTATTTGTATGGTTTTGCTTCTATACTTTTCAGTTCTGCTGAATATATGTCTACTTTCTATCCTATGACAGCACCATGCTGTTTTGACTACTATAGCTTTGTAGTAAGTTTTATCAGGAAATAGGAGACAATCAACTCTGAATTTCTTTTTTAACATTGCTTTGGATCTTTGGAGCCCTACTTAACTCCATAGGAATTTGAGTTCCACATCTGTATAGTTCCCTGGACAACATTAAGCTTTTTTGCAGTACAAAGTATCTTTCCAAATAGTCAAATCCTCTTTAATTTCTCTCAGTATATACAGTTTTTTTATTCTTTATTCCTAGGGTTAAGAGTATAAATCAGCAGTACAGTGCATGCTCAGCAAATGCAAAACCTTGAGTCAGTGCAGGCATGCATACACGTATGAAATTGTTTTGTTAGTCATTTTAAGTAGAAAATTTAAATTTTTCCTTTTGGGTTGTTCCTTAAGAGTATATAGAAACAGTGACGATTTTGTGTTGGCCTCGTTCCCTACAACTTGGTTAGTTCACATGTTAGCTCCAGTAGATCTGTAACATGGCCCTTGGGAGTCTCCGTCTATAAATCATGTCACTTGCAACTGTAGATAGTTTACTTCTTCCTTGGAAACTTGGGTGACAGTTTTCTTTCTTTGTTGTTGCTGTTGTTTTCTTTTCCTTTCCTTTCTTTTCTCTTCTTTTCTTTTCTTTTTCTTGCCAAATTACTCTGGCTAGGACTTCCAGTAAAATGTTAGACAGTGGAGATGAAAGCCACCACCCTTGCTTTGTTTTGCCCCTGGGGGTAAAGCTCTCATTCTTTCCCTATTGAGTATGATGTTAGCCATGGGTTTCTCATGAATGCCCTTTGTCATGCTAACAAAATGCCTTTGATGCTTAGTTTGCTGAAAAAAAAATTTTTATCAAGAAAGGATAATGCAATGAATTTTGTTAAATGCCTCCCTGGGTCTATTGAGATGACGCTGTGGCTTTCCCTCCTTGTCCTATTAATATTATGTATTACATCAATTGGTTTTCCCATGTTGAACCAGTCTTGCCTTCCTAGCATAAATCCCATTAGTCATGGTGTATAATCCTTTTAGTTTGCTGTGGGATTTGGTTTTCTAGTATTTTGTTCAGGATTTTCCTGTCTATATTCATAAGGAATACTGGTCTGTCATCTTCTTTTCATGTAGTATATTAGTTTTTGGCCTTAGTGTCAAGGAATGCTCATAAAATATATCTTCAATTTTTTGGCAAGTCTTTGAGAAGGATTGGTGTTACTTCCTCTTCAAGCGATTGGTAGAATTCACCAGCGACATCAGCTGGTCTTGGAGTTCATTTATTGGAAGATTAGTTTTCTAATTAGTATTTCAGAGTATTCTGCTATTATAGACTTTTAATAGTTTCCTTTTTTTCTTGTGTCAGTCTTGGTAATTTTGTTTCTAAGAGTTTTTCCATTTTATCTATGTTATTATTTGCTCTGTCACTGTACAATTAATTGTCTTCAGGTCTTTCTCATAACCCTTTCTTTGCACAAGTCTAGTAGTAATTTCTCCACTTTCATTTAAGATTTTAGTTATTTACCTCTTTCTCTTCCTGGTCTTGTTTCAGTTGTTGTCAGTATACTTGAAAGTACACGGTTGGAAAAATACATTTCACACAAATAGTAACAACAGGAGAACTGAGTGGTTGTTTTAATATCAGGCAAAATCAACTTTAAAAAAAAAACAACTCTAGACTACAAACAGGGACATTTCACGTAGTTAAAAGAGGCAAGCTAGGAAGATGATACAATTATATTCTTCAAACAGTGGAGACTTCCAGACAGGAGGCAAACATTGATACATTTAAAGAGAACCATTCTATAGTACCCCATTATGATGGTTGGTTATACAGCAATTTGGTTAAGCTGTGGACATTCAGAGATTTGGTCAATTGCACTGGATATATATCTCCAGTGGTTTTCTGGGGAGAGATGAACTTTGAATTGGAAGAAGAGGCAGAGCGGACCACATTCCTTAGTGCGGGTGCCCTCATCCGGCAGGCAATATGTGCACAGCACTTCTGCGATCAAAGTTTTCTTCCATCCTGCCAATCCTTCTGTGAATTTGTGAGTCTAATCATTTATGATCGCCGACAATACAGATCTCTTTCTGCCGCTTTGATGTTTGTTTTTCTCTATTCTGTCATCTCTCTTGTTTCCCCAATCTGCCAATACTTCTTCTGTTTTGTAAAGAGTACCATTTTGACTCCTGTTTAATCTGTGCTATGCATGCAGAAGACCAAAGTTGATATCACATCTCCCTTGATTGCATTGCCTTACACATTGAGGCCCAGACTCTTGCTAAAGCGGACTCCATTTCTGCTGGTCTTGCTCATCAGCTTGCTCTAGGGATTCTATGTCTCTGACTCTCTCCACCTCCTCACACCCACTCCCTTTGTCTGTAATCGCAAGCAGGATGTTCTGCCCCCCAGTTTCCACACAATTCTGCAAATCTCTCCTTATACTAATTCAACAAGTACTTTACCTGCTGATCCATCTCCCCAGCCTCTCTTCTGCGTATTTTTAAAATTGTTTTTTCATTGATTATCACCAGGGTTATATTATATAGTTAACGTGCCAAACTCATCTTATTTTGGTTTTAATTAATATTAACTTAGCCACATGCCTTAACTCTACTCCATCTACCTCTGGTTTGCCCCCTGTTTATGTTGGTATTGCCACAAATTATACCTTTACACACTGTGTTCTCATGTGCATGGCTATAATTCTATTATAATTATTAATAATATTAGTTATAAGGGTTGGTGAAGTAGCTCAGTTGGTAGCATCCTTTCCTAACACATAAAAAGCCTTGGGTTTAGTCCCCCAGAACCCACACCCACACACATGAAAGTCAGGTGGGTGTGGTGGCTTCCCACAGGGAAGCAGAGGCAGAAGAATAGGCACTTTACTATCAGCCTGAAGAATTCTTTCAGTGTTTCTTGAGAAATAGTTTTATTAGGAACACTCTCTTAGCATTTAATTTTTTATATTGTGTGTGTGTGTGTGTGTGTGTGTGTGTGTGTTTATTCAAGTGTCTATGTGCCATGATACATGCTGGTACATGTATGGAAGTCAGACTACCATTTGTATAAGTCATCTTCCTATTATGTGGGTCCTAGAAATGAAGCAAGTTGTCAGTCTTGGCAGCAAGCATCTTTATCTGTTAAGCCATCTTGCTAACCCCTCTCTTAGTTTTTGTTTAGGAATGTCTTATTCTTCCTCCATGGATTTTGAAGAATAGTTGTGCTAGGTATAAAATTCTTGGTTAATAGTTTTTACTTCTTTTGTTTTCTCATCATTTAAAATAGATTGTCTGATATAGATATTTAATTCCTTCAAAACATCTCTGCTGGGTTTTCATGCATTGATTGTATTAATCTATAATCACTGCTCCTGTGAGATGGCCTTTTGCATACAATCATTCTTTTTCTTCCTTGTTCCTTTAGATCTAGAGTTGGTAATTTTCCCCTGCAACTACTAGCCTGATTGAATTACACCATCTTCCTGTCCTCCCTGAGTCCAGTGCACTACCTGCTTGATACCTTTATTAAGCTCTCTTCAGTCAGTCATGGTGGTACTCCAGTGAAAAGATCTACTGCTTAGGGTGAACACATCTCTCTGGACTAAATAAGGTTGGTCAGCAACAGTCCAGTAAGAATCCTAAGGGAAGAAATCTGTCACTTTGCAGAGTTTTTTTCCTTGATTTTTAAACATACACAAGTTGTGTTTATAATACATACAAGTTTGGTTATAGGGACAGATCTTAGTGTTCTATTGCTGTGATGAGACAGCATGGCCATGGCAACTCTTAAAAAGGAAATCAATTGAGGCTGGCTTATAGTTTTGGAGGTGTAGTTCATTATTAGCATGGAGGGAAGCACTGTAGTGTGCATGCAGATGTGGTGCAGAAGTAGCTGAGAGTTCTACAGTGGGATCTGCCAAGAACAGGGGGAGAGAGGGCGGGGGGGGGATGGGCCTGTCTTAAGCTTTTTTTTTTTTTTTTTTGAAAAGCAAACTTTATTGATGAGTTAAGATTTACAAACTATATCCCTGAGAATGGTTATAGCATCGCGAGGATTCTTTTTAATGTCAGAAAAATTTCCTGAAAGCTCAAAGCCCATCCCCATTGATACACTTCCTCCAACAAATACTTTAACTAATAGTGCCACTCCTCAAGCATTCAAATATATGAGTCTATAGGGTCCATTCTTATCAAACCACCACATGGTAGAAAGAGTTTCACGAGAGGCTAGGCCTGCACAAATCATTAGTCTTTTTTTTTTATCCAAATCAAAATCACTGGGTTGAAGATTTAGGTTTATACTTAAAATGGAAAAGGAAGGAAGGAAGGAAGGAAGGAAGGAAGGAAGGAAGGAAGGAAGGGAGGGAGGAAGGAAGGAAGGGGTCCTTTGTTTGTGATTCACTGCCAATATTCTTGATCACCTTTTGTTGATATAATGAAATACCTGGGACAGGCTACTTTAAAAAAAATCAGAGGTTTATGTTAGCTCAGGGTGCTGGAGGTTTCAGGGATTAAAAATAGTGATGACCTCTTCTAGGCAGTAAACAGTGTCACATGGCAACAGGGAAGGGACTCTTCCATGTGATCCCTCTTCTTCTCATAAGACTACTCAGGTGGAAGAATGCTTGCTTAGTATGTGTTGACACCCTGAGTAAGATCCCGTGTGTGTGTGTGTGTGTGTTACGTGCACACACACAGACAAACAGGCTCATAATTTAAGGCACATTGTTGGGTAGAGTACCTGCCTGACATGCTGAAAGAAATGGGCTAGATTCCTCTTGCACATAAAAACCAAGAGTTGGGGCATATGCCTATAGTCCCAGCATGCAGGAATTGGAGACAGGAGGATCAGTTCAAGACTGTCCTTATGCACATAATGAGCTCAAGTCTGAGAGACCCCCCCCCCCAATGAGTCTTAACTCAGAGTTGCAACAGGCTTGAACGAGCCCAGGCACGCCCAGATACTAGGGTCACTAACAGACCATAAAAGGAAAGGAATGCAGAAGAGTACCGGATCTGACTCACAGGCCACCTGGCAGGAAGAGATAAGTCCCCAGCCCCCAACATTCAGGATGCCCCAAACCTGCCAATGTGTGTAGCTGTACCTTATTACCTCATCATGTGAAATAGCCAATCACATGTGAACATGTCTATGTGCCTCGTTTGAATCCACCAATCCCTGTAACTATGCATCTGCTTCTGTATGCCCACTTCTGCTTCCCCAAACCCTATAAAAGCCCCATGCTGGAATTGCTGGGCGTGCAAGTCCTCCGAAGAGACTGTGTGCCCGCAGGTACCTGTGTTTTCCAATAAACCCTCTTGCTGATTGCATCCGAGTGGACTCGGCTCGGTCATTGGGCGCTTGGGTCTCCTCCTGAGGGAAAGGTCCTCTCTGGAGGTCTTTCAAAGTCCAGCCTGGAATTTATGCGACCCTGTCTCAGGAGGGAGAGTTGGGGAAGATTCAGTCAAGAGCCCAATACTACGGTTAGACTAAAGTTTCCAACTTTTTGATACTATTAATGCAAAGGCTTCCAGGATTTAATTTCCAGCCCATGAGTTCTGCAGGATGAACTCAGACTCTGGTACCAGGGTTAGCTCCTGGCAAAGACACTCTGGGGCTTAGGGCTACTAAGAATTTGATCCCAACCCAACTCGTGGTTTATAATACCTCTACCTTAAAGCCTTTATGGACCCAATTTCTCTTGGCCCCGGAGAAATATATGCATTAGCAACATTTCCACATTTGTTGCTGAGGCATATTACCCAAAACTAGGTGGCTTAAAACAAAACAAAATATAAATAAATAATTTTTCAAAATGTGCTTTCTGTGGTTCTGGAAGCTAGAAATCCAATGTCAAGATGTTGGCAGGTCCACATTCTTTTTAATGGGCTCCAGGAAAGAATTCTTCCTCACCACATGTATGTATAAATCAGAGGACAATTTCTAGGAGTAAATTCTCTCCTTCCACCATGTGGGTCTCAGGGCCAAACTCTAGACAGCAGGCTTGGCAGCTGGTATCCTTACCTGCTGAGACATCTCCATCATGTTCTAGAACATCTCGGCTTCTCTAATTAATTGCAAACCTGGGAAAAAATACTCCTACCTATGGAAAGACTTTTCAGGAGCCGGTGAGGTGACTCAGCTAGTAAGGGCATTTGCTGCACAAGCATGGCCACCTCACTCATCCTGGGGACTCCTGGCAGGAGAGATGTGACTCCCAAGTGTTGTGTTCCCCCACACCCCCTCACACACACTTTTAAAGGTGTCTTAAGAACATAGACTATCCTTTTCCCAAGAAAGAGATAAATGAAAGGTAGAGGCCTGAGAGTTGAACCAGAACTCCAAGGACAGGGCTATGGAGCTCGGCGTGACTGGATGTGTGTGTGTGTGTGTGTGTGTGTGTGTGTGTGTGTGTGTGTGTGTGTGTGTGTGCGCGCGCGCGCGCGCACGTGCATCTGCGCTGTATACCTGTGGTTACACATGTGACTATAAATCCTTTGCCAGTGGTGGTGCCTGCTCAGACTGCTAATGCTCAAGAGCTACTCGGACTCCGTTTCAGTCACTCTCCTGCAGGTTGTGAGCTAGTTTGGTTTATTTGACGGCATCAGGAGGATCTCCCACCCCTAATCCCAAGCATCAAATGTAAAGGCTCCATGTAAAGCTTCGTAATTGGAGCCGAATGCTTCTCTTACTCCCACTGGATTTTCTCATCCATCCTTGATTCGAGGAGTTGTGTGGTATTTCCTCTCAGAAAGACTCGGCAGAAGCACGTTACAGTGGTCAGAGGAGAGAGAAGGAACTGAGACGATTTGGAGTCGTGCTGTATGACCGTCCTCACTCTACCTGTGAACTTGGCTCCCTCCCATCCCTCCCCTGCTGTTCCATAGGGGGAGTTGACAGCAGTGACTCCTCCAAGGCTGGCATTCTGTCTCCTTAGTCTCAAATTAAAATTCTGTCCACCTTAAGCAATAAAGCCCATTTCTCAACTACCAGCCCCCAGTAGTAAGCCTTATTCTATTTTAACCTGCCTATCTTAGTATCTTATACATATGTAATTATTCAACACGTGGCCATTCATGTCTGGCTTATTTCACTCAGTGTGTCAGCCAGGTTCCTGTATGATACAGCAGGTACTAGAATTAAAAAGTTACTCTTCTTGGGACAACAGAGCCTTTAAAATCCCTTCTAGGCATGAAATCCTTCACCTTTGGAGGGAGCTACGTCTTCTTCGGTTAATTAAGAGCGAGAATAGGATTTTCCCAGTTTCCTGGTTTTCATCACACTGTCTTGGTCATCAGTCCCCTGTGCTGTGACCTTAATAGGCAACTTCTTGAGCTTCTATTCTGCCACGGTCCCCTACTGAGTGTGGATAATCTGAAAGAACGGAACAGATCTACTACTGCCTGTGGGAAAGTGCTGGAACTGGGGTCCTGACTCAGTTCACTGGGTCACAGGAGTGGCAAGTTTGGAAAGTGTCAGAAGTGACTCTCAGCATCTTGACAGAAAGTTGGTGCCCTGTGGTGGAGGCAGGGTCAGGTGAGAAGCATCCCAGGAGGCTCTACTGGGGCAGTGGCAAAGAGGCATGACCAGCCTGTGTGTGTGTGGTGAAAGTGACCTGTTCCAACTGGGGCGCAGTCTGTGTGCAGGTGGGGAGAGGGAAAGATGCTCTGAAAGAATCGATATTGGGGAAGCTGGATCACAAAGGCAGGGTGTGCTGGAAGTTGGTTTTCTCCTCAGGACAACCCAGATCCGTAGAAGGTTTTAAGAAGGGTACACGGTCAAACCCCTGTCTTGTGCCATCTCTCTGCTGGCTCATGTGAGGAGTGGAGTAAGAAGCCAGAGTTCTGCCTTAGTCTGAGCTTGAGCTAACACTGTGCTGGATGAGTGAGAGCAATCGTGACGGAGCTGCCTTGTCCCAGCTCGTGAGAGCCCATTATCAAATTCTTAGGAATTTTGAAAGCTGGCCGCTGAACACAATCATTGTTTACAGTGAAACTATACGAGCTTACTGTCAAAAAAAATAACACTTTTCAAGTGGCGATCCTCAAATTTCATCCCTTCTTATATTTTTTCCCTCTATTTTGTATTACAGGGTATCTCACCCGACTTGATTTTGTTGTTTTATTTTTTTCTTTTTTTTCTTTTTTTCCGGAGCTGGGGACCGAACCCAGGGCCTTACGCTTGCTAGGCAAGCGCTCTACCACTGAGCTAAATCCCCAACCCCTTTGTTGTTTTATTTTTAGAGACAGGGTTTTTCGATGTAACAGCACTGACTGTTCTGGAATTCTCTTTGTGGACCAGGCTGGCCTCAAACTCCCAGAGATCTACCTGCTAAATATGTATATCATCATCACCATCACCACCACCACCGCCGCCGCCACCACCACCACCACCACCACCACCACCACCACCACCACCACCACCACCATCATCATCATCATCATCATCATCATCATCATCATCATCTGTGTGCTTCTATTGCTGAGATGAAACACCAGGACCAAAAGCAAGTTGGGAAGGAAAGGGCTTACTTGGCTTACGTTTCCAAATTGCTGTTCATCATTGAGGGAAGTCAGGGCAGGAACTTAAGAAGGGCAGGACCCGAGAGGCAGGAGCTGACAACGCAGAAGCCATGGAATGGTGCTGCTTTCTGGCTTGCTCATTGTGGCTTCCTTGCTCAGTCTGATTTCTTACAGAACTCAGGACCACCAGCCCAAGGATGGCACCACCCAGAGTGGACTGGGTCCTCCCCGATCAATCACTAGTTAAGAAAATGCCCGGCAGGTTGGCCCAGGGTCCTGTGTATGAGGCATTTTCTCAATCACATTTTCTCCTCTCTGATGACTGACATAAATCTAGCCAGCATGGGTCCAATATTTTTCATCCTAAGCAGCACCCAGGCAGATGCTGGTACTGCGGGAGTGTGCGCTGCACTTGGGAGGAAGGCTACAGAAGCAACTGCCTACTCACTTCCCTGTCTCTGTCCCTGGACTGAGGTAAGAACCCATGATAATCCCTACTGTCTACCAGTACCCGCCATGTGTACTTGTTAAATGCACTGAATGTGTGGAATGCTTATTAAATACCATCTATATTACTTGGCTTTCTGTTGCTATGAGAAACGTCATGACCAAAACCAACTTGAAGGTTCATCTTACATCTCCAGGTGACAGTTAGTCTCTGAGGGAAGTCAGGACAGGAACTCTAGGCAGGAGTTTAAATTAGAAACTGCAGAGGAACAGTGTACTGCTTGTTTCCCCGGGCTTGCTCAACTACCTTTCTTTTTTTATTTAATTATTTTATTTATATTCCAGTCGTTCCTCTCCTTCAGTTCCCGGCTCCCACAGTTCCTCATCCCATTCCTCCTCCCCCTTGCCTCTCCTCCTGCCCCCATCAGGCCTCCCCTTTCCCTGAAGCCTCAAGGATCTGGAGGATTAAATGCATCTTCTCCCACTGAGACCAGGCCTCTGCTACATATGTGGACTGAAGTCGGGGACCCCTGTGGTTGAAGATTGAAGAAGCTGAAAGGGAGAGCCACCCCATAGGAAGACCAGCAGTCTCAACTAACCCAGATCCCAGGAAGCTCCCAGAGACTGAGCCACCAACCAGGAACTATCTTTCTCATACAGCCAGGTCAGGTCACTAGCCGAGGGATGGCACCACCTACAGTGGGTGGGGCTACATCAACAAGATGGCACCCTACAGATACATACACCCACAGGTCAATCCAATGGAGACGACTCCTCAGATGAGATTCCTCCTTCCCAAGTGACTCTGTTTTGTGTCATGTTGAAAACTGAAGCTAACTATGACACCATCTACAGCTGTGACAAGGCAGGCATGGATTTAAAGTAGAATCGCTAAGTAGGCTGGTGGGAGGGAGGGGCACATGCTTACAATCCCAGCTACTCAGGAACTTAAAACAAGAGGGTCACGAATTCAAGGCCCTTTAGGGCTACACAGTGAGTTCATGACCATGGGGGTAACTTAGTGAGTACCAACCTCAAAACAAAATGTAAAGGTGGAACTATGGGGCAAAGGCTGGGAAGACGGCTCAGTCAGTAAAGCATTTGTCATGATGGCTTGAGTTAGACCACAGAGCTCACACAAGGATGCTGTGCATCATGACAAGCACTCGTTCTCTTAGAGTTGGAGAGGAGGAGACAGGAGGATCTTTAGATCTCACTGGCCAGACAGCCTAGCCTACTCCAAGCCAGAAAGAGACTGTCTCAACTAAATAAGATAGATAAAACTCTGGAGGAATGACACCTGAGGTTGACCTCTGGTTTTCATGGGCACATACATACAAGCACACAAGCACACAAGCATACACATGTACACAGCACACGCTCATGCACACACACACAAACACACACACAGACACACACACAGAGCGAGCGAGAGAGAGAGAGAGAGCGAGTGAGAGAGAGAGATTGATTGCTCAGCGATAGAGCATTTACCTCACACAATGAGGCTATATATTCAACCCTCAGCAGTGTGTGAGTGGGGTGGGTGAGAGCTAAGTGTTTCCATTGCTTCCCATTGCTGTGATAAAACAACAGCCAAAACTAACTTGGGGAGAGCATAGTTTATTTGCCTTATGTCCCAGGTCAAAGTCTATCACTGAGGAAAGCCAAGGCAGAAATTCAAGTCAAGACGGAACTAGAGACCATGAAGGAGTGCTGCTTACTGGCTTGCTACCTTGGCTCTCTCAGCTTGCTTTCTTCTGCAGCCCAGTACCACCTTCCCATGGTTGGTACCACCCATATTGAGCTGGGCTCTCCCATATCAGTCACTAATCAAGAACCCCCTTCCAACACAGAAACTTGCCTACGGGCCAATATGAAGAAGGCACTCCTCAGCTGAGATTCTCTCGTCCCAGTATGGCTAGATTGTGTCAAGTTGAGTACCCTAAGCTGAGTGAATTTTAGTTCAAGTGTGTCTAGAAATATTTCTAAGTCCTTAAAGTAGATGTTATGAGGCACATATGATGGTAGTCTAGAGAAGGAAATATTTTAGAAATAGAAATCTTGGAAGTCATGTGACTGCTCATTCTGGCCACTCTCTGGAGTGATGCATTTGTATGAGTGCTATCAGAGAGCAGGGAAACTGAGAAGCTTTGATTAACTCAGAATCATCCGTGAATTTTATACTTAGATTCCTTGTTGATGTTATAAAAGTTCAAAAAAGGGGAGTGGAGAGATGGCTCTGTGGTTAGGAGCACTGCTGCTCTTCAGAGACCTGGGGCGCAATTCCTAACACACACACACACGCAGACACACACACGCACACACACGCACGCAGACACACGCACGCACGCACGCACACACACGGCTTGCAACTGTCTATAACTCCATTTAGAGGGGATCTGGTGTTTCTGACCTTCAGGCACCAGACACGCATGTGGTGCACAGACATACATCCAGGCAAGATAGTACACTAAGCACACTTAAGCTAAGTGTATTATTGTACAATTATATCTTAAAATATACTCGTAAAAAGATCTAACTAAATAAAGAATTCAAACAATAAAAGCATTGTTGCACATATTAAAGAAAAAAATGAAACATGAAACCTTCATCTCTAGGAAGCTAAACAAAGGTAAGTAAATAAATAAACACAGATACACACACACACCCTCACACACACCCATATGCACATCCTTACACACACATACACACACCCTCACATACACACACACACACACACACACAGTGGCTTGGCTTGGGGATGGTAAGCTCTGTTTTATGCATTAAGTTTTCTTTATACAGACGTTCTTTTATTCTGATTTGACGCTGTCTACCTTCTCTCCTTTTCTTCCCTTGTTCCTTCCCTCTCCTCTCCCTCTTTCAAGACATCTCGCCCTTAAGGAATTCACATACCCAGCGATCTCTCATCGCAGGAACACATGAATAGCTGACATTATGTAATGCTTTGACATTTGACATTCCCAAGGCATTACCCCACCCCTGATGCAGAATAAGTTGTCAGAGCATGAAATTGGTATTTTTACATATTCTTAATGTACAGATGTCAGTCTGAAAACCATTCACTAGTATTATGATTGCATTCTTTTGTCTCATTTTCTGTCTATGCCAAGATCTCTTCTTGCGATTTCTTTCCTTTGGGGAGTTTCAAAGAGGGAAGATAAAACTTTAATGATCTAGTTTGGGATTCTGCCAGACACTGAAAGTAAACTTTTTTTTTTTTAAGATTTATTTATTTATTATATATAAGTACACTGTAGCTGTTTTCAGACACACCAGAAGAGGGCATTGGATCTCTTTACAGATGGTTGTGAGCCACCATGTGGTTGCTGGGAATTGAACTCATGACCTCTGGAAGAGCAGTCGGGTGCTCTTAACCGCTGAGCCATCTCTCCAGCCCTGAAAGTAAACTTTTAAGGCTCTACCACATTTGGCAGTGACGCCTCTGGGGCTGGTGACCAACTTAATGGTGTCAGATGCCTCAGCATGTTCCAAACCAGTTAGACTTCGCAGTTGATATGTTTGCTGTTCTGTTTTGATGACAAATGTGATTAGCAGAGGCTGGGAGAAGAATACCTTCTAAAAGCAACGACACAAAAAACAGTGAGGGGAGGACGGGAGGTCTGTGGGACACTGACCAATGATGGATGTCTTACTACGTCACAAAACAGTGTACTTATCTTTGTACTTGAGTTGGCAAATACTGCTCAGGATCCTTCCCTCCTTCCAATAACAGCACCACCTTCCCTGGTAGAACTGCTGCTTCCTTATCCATGGCAGGACAGCAAGAATTCTCAGGCTCCTTGACCTGGGGGATGGTTAGAAAAGCATTCCCTGGAAAAGCCCTAATCTTCCCAGTAACCTCTCTGGGGTCAACCTGGTCCTTATTCTTGGACCACATGGTGTTCTTAGCTCCTCCCACCCTGTGCAGTCCTGCCCAGCTGCAGCTGGGACCCAGACCATTAAGTCTGCCTTCTTGGCCTTCCCTGTGTACAGGGTTGTGCCCGCCTCCTGTTGCTTTCTCCAGCTCTCTTCAGACTGCCTTGCTTATTCCACTCTCAATCCTCCCCTGTGAGAAGAGATGTTGACCAAACCCACTGCTCCCAGGTACTGGCTGGAAACATTTTGACCCTCTCTGACACAAAGGAACTTTGGGTGACTTCCTTTTAGAAGCCTCAAGATCCCAACTCAGTTAAGCAACCATCACTCCCTCCAAGGCATGACTCTAGAGCTTGTCAAGTTTTCTTTCGATCAGTAGTCCACATCCTTAGTGGGTATTGTTCTCCCCACTTTTTCAGATAGAGACACTTAGACTTGGAGCGGTTAAACAACTTACTCCAAGTCATACAGCCAGTAAGACTGAGCTTTCACACGTCTGGAAAGGGCTGTCTCCTCCCCTGTCTCTTCTGACTGTCTAGATGTTTAGAAACCAAGGAGAGAGAGAGAGAGAGAGAGAGAGAGAGAGAGAGAGAGAGAGAGAGGTGTGACTAGGGTGTTCAAGTGGACATGGGTATCAGATTTCTGCGGAGAATGGCTTTTAAATGGGGAAGGAGAGGATTCATCAAAAAAGTGTAAATCCAAAATCCTTGGCCCACGTGACTTTGGATTTGATCTACAGAGTACACTGACATCTAGACATTGTTAGGGACCTCAGCCAACGAGTAAAGCCAAGAGGAAGAAAGGTAGAGGCTGAGCCAAGAATGTACCCCAGGGCCTTCGGGTGCTGACTGGGAGTTCCGATGTCTGAGAAGAAAGGGAAGGAGCTAAGTCTTGGGTAGAGTCAACCAGTTGAGCCCCTATTGGTTTCAGACACTGGTGTAATATCTCATGTCTCTTATACAGTCCAACCACCTTCCCTCAGGAACCTCCTCTTCTCACTGGGTAGATCCTTAGACATCCCAGTTCAGACTCTTCAACATATTGATGGAGATGGTGAGGTCAGAGAGAGGATGAGGCTTTTCAAACGCCTACAATTATTTTTCTGGGCCAAACACCCTGCATTCAGTGAGTTCTCAGTCTAGATAAAGGGGAAAGGCAAAGAAACACACAAACTAACCAGTTCAGAAGTACAGTGAGAGTGGGGTCTAAGTAAGTGGGTTGGGTAACCTTGATTCTAGGAATGCTCAAGGAGATTCTGTCTAAGACGGTGATACTCCACCTGAGGGTAAAAAAGGAGCTGGGTATGAGTGGAAAGCTAGGTACAGTGTGCATAACTGTAATCCCAGTACTCGAGGCTGAGGCAGCAAGATCATGAGTGTACGGCTAGTCTGGGTCACAAAGAAACCTCTGCTCACAATAAATAAACAGCCAGAAGGAAGATCATTCCAGGAAGAAGGAATAATGGGAGCTGAAGTTCCAGACAGCAAGTCTTAACACTTAAAATTGTGTGCCCGGCACTGTTCTAAACAGATCCCATACATCACCTCATTGATTCTTCACGGTAGTCCTAGAGTCAGGCTCTATGAAGTCCATCTTGTAAAGAGAGATGAAGCACACCATAGTTAAGTAACTTGCCCGACCAGTGAGTGTGAAACTGATATGGGATTCCAACACATCTGTGTAATCCAGGAATGGTATGGTTCACCATTTTGCTACAAGGACAAATTTGGGGCTCAAACTCATTTCTTGATTTTTCTTTCAATATTGACTCCATGAACGTACACATACATATATACATACTGACAGCACACCCAGGTTCCTTTTCCAGGAATCTGTACATGTATCAGAGACACCCAAAGGTCCTTCTTCAACCAGGAAATCTTAGAATCAGGAAATTCACCCAAAGAGCTGCCTCTGGGTCTAGGGGTCTGGCTTTAAACCTCTTGTGTTGTTTATTAGGTGTGTTACTAGACAAGGAAGCTCAGGAGAAACTGGTAGAAGACATGGCAAGGAGGGAACCACACTCTTTTCGGGGCTATTTGGGGCCTGTTAACTTTCCCTAGAACAGTGGTACTCAAATCTGTGGACTGTGACCTCTTTGGGGCTTGAAAGGCCCTTTCACATGGTTAACTAAGATCATCATAAAGCACAGGTATTTCCATTACAATTCATAACAGTAGCAAAGTTGTAGTTATGAAAACAATTTTTTTATTTTATTAACTTGAATATTTCTTATATACATTTCGAGTGTTATTCCCTTTCCCGGTTTCGGGGCAAACATCCCCCTAATCCCTCCCCCCCCCTTCTTTATGGGTGATGAAAACAATTTTATGGGTTGGGAGTCGCCATCACATGAAGGATTGTATTTAAGGGTCAAAACATTAGGAAGGTTGAGAACCGCTGCCTAAGAAAGACATGAACAAGCATATATCCCCAACAACAGACCAAAGGAATAACTCTACCCAAGTCCAGCTTGGCGAAACATGAATTTCCTTGGGTCTGCTTGCAGAAGCAGCATGAGAATTCCCCCAGAGAAGTGTGGGCAACTTACAGGTGAGTTCACCAATGAAGAAGCTTATTTCCTTCCTGGCATATCCTCAGAAAGGGGTGGCCACTGAACCTACCTCAGTAGCTACTTCTGAGCACTCCCCACCCCATACACACACAAGGGCCAAATCTTGTGATGCTTCTCTGATGAAGAAAGCAATGGCTATGTCATACTCAAAGGACAATGCTCTATAAAACAATATAGGTTTTGCTGATAGCTCAGGGTTATGGTTGGCTGACCTCAGTGATACATGGTCAGAGTCTTGACCATCCCAATTGCAGGTCATGGGTCATGGTGGTGATGCAGATTATAGAGGAGAGACTGATCTCCATGAAGAGAGATATACAGTCTCCTCCTCCCTGCTTTTGACTTCATACATTCAGTCATGCATTTCATTACTCATTCAGTCCCCATTGGCTCACTCAGTCATTCATTCAACAAAGGTTTACTCTTGTAACAGGCACTCAGACCTTAGCACAACTGACGCCATGTTACAGGCATCATTCTGACCAGTATGTAGACCCCAAGGCCTGCCGAAAACGAGAACGGAGACCTAATCTGTCAGACACCTAGTCCATAGTTCCAGGAAAGTCCCTATGTAGCTGCTAGCCAGAAATAAAGACTTTCTTTTCAACTTTGAGAGTACCCATGTGGTGGTTCCTGGTGGGCTTACGTTGAACTGTCTCTCACATGTGGCAGAGCCTAAGCTAGTCCATGGCGATAAACTCAAGTAGCGCTCCCTATGCTAGAGGGGCTCACAGTAGAGAGGCTCACAGTCTGCCGGGATTGGGTAGGGCATGATTTAAAGAAGACTTTGTGGGAGAGATGATACTGAGCAGAGCCCTTGAGGAAGAGCAATTTGGACAAGAGGAGCAGCAACTGACAAGCTACATTAATTCAAGGGAGTGTGGCTCGGTTGGTTAAGTGCAAAGTGCATCCATGTGCCTACGAAACCTGAATGTGAATGGTATGAGTATACAGGGGTGGAGGGGCACCCCATCCTGACTGTGATGTAATCCATGGATAGGACACAAACCTGGCAACCAGAAGATGCCAACCTGAGTTCTGTCAATGGCTCGGTAGGTGACCTTAGGCACATCCCTTCTGCTCTCTGGACTTGAGTCTGACCCTCTGTAAAATGACGAGGGCGGATTATGATGATGTCTTAGGGGCTCTCTTCCAGCTCTATCACTCTGTGATTCTAAATCCCTTTATAACAAACTCTAGGAGAGGAGCTTTGCTCTTGCAAATGGAGTGTAAAGTTAATCCTGCCTGTGCTGAAGCTAACTAATGTGTGCGTGTGGTTTATCCTACTTCATTAAACCCTAACTCCCCACAGAGCCATGCACAAGGTAGGCAATACTGAAGTGTTGCTGAACTGGTCTCCTAATGGAAAAAGATTTCCCCTCACTTTTCCTCTGGTTTATCAACACGAAGCCTGTAATGTTCATTTTCCACACTGTTACCTGGCCATAGGTGACGATTCAGACCTGAGCCCAGGGGCACACCGGGCTTCCATACTTTATGTGTGAATGTACCCTGACCCAGCATGGACTATGCTGCAAACTATGGCATCATTTTACTTATGAAAGGACTGAAGCCCTGGCAGCGGAGGGTATTTGTCAATGGAGGCATGGCCTGCATGCTGGGTGATGTGCAAGTTGAGCTACTGTTGACCTAAAGCTCACTGGGAGTGG
The DNA here is from genome assembly GCF_021556685.1 of Rattus norvegicus. Lineage (NCBI taxonomy): Eukaryota > Metazoa > Chordata > Mammalia > Rodentia > Muridae > Rattus > Rattus norvegicus. The sequence goes on along the minus strand of NC_141538.1, from coordinate 64,238,432 downwards.
GGAAAGGGAGAGTGACAGAGGCACACCAAGGCAATCGTTCCCCCAGTCACCTTGCAGATACAGTTTGGGACTGCCTCTGTTTATCCTTCTATGGTATGTATAACACATTCTGGAAAACAAATACTGGGTACGAATATAGTTAAATGAAGAACTAAAAGCCAGCACTGGCAATCTCCTCTCTAGAAATAGGATAAAGCATGGAGTGAAAGGAGTAAGACAAGGTGCTTCTGTGTGGCCCTGCTTCTGGGGTTCTCTGAAGAGCGTCCGAATTGGGTGGACCCACCACAAGGACTGAAGCAGAAGAGACTCCCTAGGTCTTGGGAAGATGGGAATTACTGATGAGCACAGCAGGCCTTTGTGACCAGGCTCTGTTCTCCAAAGTCAGCAGAGAGTACTTCCTGTGCATCTGAACGGATCCAAAAATGTCCTCTCTTGCTGGCCATTTACTCCATCAAGTCTCCATATATACATACCTGTGTGTGTGTGTGTGTGTGTGTGTGTGTGTGTGTGTGTGTGTGTGTTTTCAGAATATGAAATTAGGCTGATCCTGTGCTATTCCCTGCCCTAAAGACCTTATTCTTTGAACACAGAGACTAAAAGTCCATAGTAAAGTGACTTTTCCAATGGCTCTGGGTAGCCAAGAGGATTAGAATCTAGGCGCCTACCTCCATAAACAGCTCTCTTCCTTGTCTAGATGCATTCAACAGCATTTTCTGAGATAGATGTTTAAAATCACATTTTTAAAAGTTTTATTTTCATGTGTCTCCATATGTGCTTCTCTCAGTGTATGTGTATACGTACTCATGCTCCTATTGGCCAGAGGGGTCATCAGATCCCTTGGAGCTGGGGTTACAGACAGCTGTGAGCCTCTTGATTCGGGTGCTAGGATCTGAACTCTGGTCCTCTGCAAGAACAGCAAGTGCTCTTAACCACCGAGCCGTATCTAGCCCCCAAATGACATGCTCTAATAGTGACAAAATCAGAACAAAAGAAGACCTGTAAAAGATCTCAGTGATGATGTGTCTGCTTCATAAGCCCCAAACATGATGGGTGTTCACCTGGTGAAGTTTTTTAAGCAGAGCTTCCAAAGCCAGGCATGGCGGCATATGCCTGTAATCAATTCCAGCACTCTAGAAGTAGAGGTAGGAAGATCGGGAGTTCAAGGCCAGCAAGCAAGCAAACATTACAGCGCTTTTGGTGATGGTACAAGGCTTTGCTTGTAGGTCTACTACTTGTGAGGCAGAGGCAGGAAGATCTTTAGTTTAGGGTCAGCCTGGGCTATCCAATGGGACTCTGTCGGTGACCTACAGAAAGCCGAAGCAGAAGACAGAAAGTTCAAGGCCAACCTGGTTTGTGTGGCAAAACTCTGTCAAAATTAACAACAAACAATGATGATGATGAATTTCACAGATTTTTAAAAGAAACTGAGACCCAGAGATCAATGTTTGTGGGCCTAAAATGGCCAGGATTTGGGAGAACCGCCCGCAGGTGTGAAGTGTTACATCGCCCAGTGCTGCTCTTCACCTTCAGCTGGTACTCAAGCAACACGTGGAGCGTCACCGTCCCAGCGAACACATCTCTGTTGACAGACGAAGAAACTGAGTTCCAGATTGGGGCCTGGGGAATGGCTATGCAAACTCTGAACTCTCCAGTTAGCCAAGACAGAACTAAGCTAGGCTACATGGCTAAGAGCCTTTCTGACACATTAATAGTGTTTTCCCCCAGTATTGTTTTTGTGGTGAGCATGTTTCATTTTTTCAAGCAGCTTAAGAGATTCCCAGCCACGGTGCAAGGCACTCAGATTTGGGCAGTGTTTACAGTGCTTTTGTTGTTCATTAAACAAATTTACCCAGAATAACCCGACATGAAAGAACTCATTGTGTTTACAGTGAGCTCCCGACAAAAATATGCGTAGCAAAGACAGACAAACACACACAAACCTGCATTGCCGGGTGGGACATGATTTGCTGCCGGATCCAATTTTTCTCATTAGAACTTGTTTTATTTGACTATGACTCAGTACCCCGTGTAAATGCAAGGTCGTTAATCTTATTACTATATGGAAAACAAATTAATTAGTATGCATGCAACTGGAGATGAGCTGTTAGTTTGGTATTAGAAAGATTAGAAAAATACACTCATTATTCCAAATGACATCTGATACACACGTCTGACTCCCGCTTTAAGATCAGTACCAATACATGGGCAGCAGATAGAGCTAATAGAAATCTGCGGGGCCTTTGTGCTCCGCATCTAAATGTTGGTGCTGGCCAGAGCTACACATGCCACTACATGCTAGGTTCCTTTGTTTTAAAACCAAGGTCAGTGTGCGTGTTACCACCCATCCACCAGAGAATTACCTACAGCAGACACCTCTTCAGGTCCCAGTTTCCACCCAAACCTGACTGAGAACGATTTCTTCCCTCTGCTTGGCCACCTTGCCCAGCACCTTATACCTTCTTTTGTTTTTCAAGATTTCTTTTTACAAGGAGGTTGGGGCGGGGGAGGGGGGAATGCTGGAGAGATGGCTCAGTGGTTAAGAGCAATAGCTCTTCCAGAGGCCCTGAGTTCAATTCCCAGCAACCACATGGTGGCTCACAACCATCTGTAATGAGATCTGATGTCCTCTTCTGGTGTGTCTGAAGACAGCTACAGTGTACTCATATACCTAAATATTTCTTTTTATTATTTTTTAAAATATTTATTTATTTATTATGTATAGATCGTACAGCTTTCTGACTGCATGTACGCTGCAGGCCAGAAGAGAACCAGATCTCATTACAGATGGTTGTGAGCCACCATGTGGTTGCTGGGAATTGAACTCAGGGCCTCTGGATTAACAGACAGTGCTCTTAACCTCTGAGCCATCTCTCCAGCCCCTCTTCTTCTTATTTTTAATATGTGTGTGTGTGTGTGTGTGTGTGTGTGTGTGTGTGTGTGTGTGTGTGTGTGAATGCCAATTCCCTCGGAGACCAGAGGTGTAAGATCAGGTGCTAGAATTAATTATAGGTGGCTGTGAACAGAGTCCAGGCCCTCTGCAAGAGGGACGAGAGCTTCTAATTGCTAAGCCATCTCTGCCCATCTTCTGCCTTTTTTTAGTTATAATAAATGTGTCTCATTTTTCCAAGGGCCCATGTAGAGACAACTTCTATTTGGAGAGTCAAGGCATATTGATCAGATACCCATACTGTAATGTCAGCTGTGACATCACACAGCTGTAATCCTGGCTGAGGCCAGATGACCTTGAGTTTCAGGTCAATCTGGGCTATACAGCAAGCAGAAGAAGAAAAGGAAGCAAACAGACAGACAAACCCAAAGGCCTGCTTCTTTCATCAATAGCGTTGGACAGGCAGGTATCTACAGAGCATCTTTGCACACACGTAGCACACAGGCAACACTGACTACCAAGGTCACCAGGGAGAGACGCTGACTGAGAGGCAGATGTTGGTAAGAAAGGTTGTCTTTCAGATTCCTGGCGCACCTTTTGACTTGTAGCTGTATGCTCTAGTAATTTCTCTTAAAAGGAAGAAATAGAACAAACGATTTGAAAACAAAAATCTAAAAAATGAGAATCACTTCTCAAATTAAAACAACCAGAAACAAATACAACAAAGGGGGCGGGGGGAGTCATTTGGGATATGGAGCCTTGGGAAGTAAAACCCTTGTTTATGTGTTTGTTTGTTCTTGTTTTTAAGGTCTCACAGAGCTCAGGCTAGCCTGAAACTCACTGTGAAGATAAGGAGGGCTTTGAACTTCTGTCCCCCTGCCTTCACCTTCCAGTGCTGGGATTATAGTCACGCCCCACCACATCAACCATGTGGATTTGGGGACCCAAGCTCCAGTATCCATCCTGCTTGGTGGCAAGCGCCTTTACCTGCGAAGCCATCTCTCCAGCCATCCCGTGTTTCTCAGATGGCTTTTGGCTATGATATCTTATCTTTTAGACGTTCATTTACAAGACACATCTCTAGTAACCCACTCTAGGCTCAAAGTAACCTTTTCAACCTGAAGTTTGGATCTCGATTGTGCTGTCAGCTCTGTGATGAACCTTGGCTAGCCCCTCCTCCTCATCTGGGCCCTGGGGGCTCCATAAGCAAAATAAAACAGTGGCATGAAGCAGTCAATGCCTTTCATCCTTCCTGGGTCTGAAAGTCAGGTCTTGCAATAACCTATCAAAGGCCCCTTCCAAAGGGTGTTCACCGCAGTGAGAGGAGCAAAGGACCTATGGTATGCAGGAGGCCCGTGTAGTTCCCCCTCTTCTCCACATCGGGATGAGAGGACCTAGGGATGTAGCTCATCAGTAGGAGACATGCTTATAAACTCCCACGAGTTTATAAGAAACCAAGGGAAACATTCTTGGTCCATATCAGAGTCTCGGCACGTCCACTTAATCACTGGCAGCCTTGAGCAAATCCCTGAGCTTGAGACTCAGTTTCTTCAGCTATAAAATGGGTGTAAGAATTATTTCCAGGCTTCCTCAAATTCTTGGCGTAGATATCTATGGCAGAAATAGAGCTAAGAGAAGACAGCCCACAGCAGTTTTGTCAAGCCATTTTAAATGAATTAAAAGAGTTGCGTATCCAGTTTTTCTTTTCTTTTTTTTTTCCGGAGCTGGGGACCGAACCCAGGGCCTTGCACTTGCTAGACAAGCACCCTATCACTGAGCTAAATCCCCAACCCTGTGGATCCAGTTTTATCCCATCGGTTAACACACTTTTCTAGGCTGTTGCAAGGGTACAGTATAAGCCTTGGTCACTGCCCACCACCAGAGGCAAAGTACATTCATAAAAAGATTTCCCCACATGTATACATTAAGAATCATGCAGGAGGGGCTGGGGATTTAGCTCAGTGGTAGAGCGCTTACCTAGGAAGCGCAAGGCCCTGGGTTCGGTCCCCAGCTCCGGAAAAAAAGAACCAAAAAAAAAAAAAAAAAAAAGAATCATGCAGGAACTCAGGCCCTTTGACCCAGAAATCTCTAGATCTGAGGATTTTAAAGAAAAGGCACAAATAGAAAAAAGTGATGTGTATGAAGGGATATTTGTGAAGACACTTGGGATTATCTGTGAGAGTGGAGAATTGGAGTCTTAAATGTGCAGTTCAAGAGGGTGATAGAGCCCTTTAAGAGGGTATTAAGCAGGGCTGGAGGGATGGCTCAGTGGTTAAGAGCACTGGTTGCTCTTCTAGAGGTCCTGAGTTCAATTCCCAGCAACCACATGGTGGCTCACAACCATCTGTAATGGGGTCTGATGCCCTCTACTGGTGTGTCTGAGGACAGACATTGTAGTCATATTAATAAATAAGTCTTTTTTAAAAAGGGTATTAAGCAGCTATTAAAATTATTATTAAGACATTTACGTTTAAGTGGTAATCATGAAGAGCATGTGGCATCATGATGATAAAATGTGGCGTGAGAGGTGACTACGGTGACGTGCACTAATAAGTCACCTCTGTAAATCCCGCCTTCCACTCAGAAAGGATGAAGAGGTAACACGGAGGAGCTCATTTGTTAGGACGGTAGGAGTATGGAGCGTTCTCATTCCTTTCATTTCCTTTATTGTTCAAATGCTATAAACTAAATAAAGATCTGAGAAAATTCAGCGTACGCAACAGATAGGTATATTCTGTTGTAGCCTTTCTAAATCCCTCCACTGGAGAGAGGGATTAGATATGGCTTACCATCATGAATCCTTAAATAAGACCCACAGATTGCATTTCCTGTAGACCCTCCCAAGAATAAATTATAAACAAGATTTTAAAATTCAGTATTATCTCATTATTCTATTTCAGACACATAAAGCGAAGGAATACATCCTTTCTCTCCTTTAGATTAAGAGTTCCCTCAACCAAGCCTCACAGTCTGTTCTTCCCGTATTGGCAGAGCCTGGGTCACCATTTCCAGATCACATGTTTCTTTACCTGCTAGAGACTGAGGTGATGATGGTCCGGTCAGAACGAAGGGACCCGACAGTTTCTGCTCTGTGAAAGGAGCATCTAATTTTGGCTGAAGCTCAGGCTGCTGTCAGGATTTTTTAAGGTCTTTGGAGGAAGGAACAGAGAAACTGTCTGCTTGGATCGTGGTTCTTTAAAAATCAGTGTGGGCTGGAAAAGGAGTTCAGCTCACGGCTAGGGGTTTGTCTGGTGGGGCCCTGGATTCTGTCTCCAACACTTTGGGGGAGGGGGTGGAGAGGGTAAGTGTAAAGCTGGGTACAGAGATGCTCACCTGTAATCCCAGCATTTGGGAGGTGGAGGCAGGAGCATTAAGACTTCAAGATCAGCCTGGGCCAGATGAGGTCAGCTCTCAAAGAACAAATCCAGAGTCAGCGTGAGGACAGGGAGGAATAGAGTCAGGCTGCGTCTGAGCCTCGGTTAGGGTCTCATCTGTGAAGCATCATCAGTAAAACCTGCTGAGCACATGGGGCTGGGTTGTGGTAGTAAAGGTGAGGCATCCACTGAATGTTCAAGACTATCGACGTGTCGGTTAAACGAGAGAGCAAGACAAAAGCAACGCTGAGTGGCTATGGTCCCCACTACTGAAAGTCCAAGACAAAAAGATGTCAACTTCAAGGGCAGGTTGGGCTACACAGTGACAGCTTAGGAAAGAGAGAGAGAGAGAGAGAGAGAGAGAGAGAGAGAGAGAGAGAGAGAGAGACAGAGAGAGAGACAGAGAGAGACAGAGAGAGAGAGAGAGACAGAGAGAGAGAGACAGAGACAGAGACAGAGAGAGACAGAGAGAGAGACAGAGAGAGAGAGAGAGAGAGAGAAAGCAAAAGGAAGGAAGGAAGGAAGGAAGGAAGGAAGGGGATTCAGTTACTGTGGAAACTGCCACTTCTGCTTCCTCTAGGTTTCTTAAATCAACATCTGTTGAATGAGAAGGGCTATCTCATCATACACAGAGCAAACCCAGAGCTCGCATTGTGCTGAAGCAATGTCCCGCTAGAGGCCTTGCCTGTGCTCTGTTACTGAGCCACACACCAGTCCAGCAATGTCCTTTTAAGACACATCTGTGTAGAAGTGTGTATACCAGGAGGGCACAGGCACAGAAAGGTTCTAAGGTTTTCCTGCCAGTCAGGTTCTTGACCCCATAATTCCCATCAGCCACTGCTGCTTGTCCTCTGAATGTGCTCCTTCCAACTGATAGTTTAAACCTCCATGCTTGTTTTGAGGTGTGTGTGTGTGTGTGTGTGTGTGTTTGTGTGTGTGTGTGTGTGTGTGTGTGTGTGTGTGTGCGCATGTGTGTGTAGGCTAGGGGGTTGGAACTTTCTTCAAACTAGTTGAGCAGATTCTTCCAAAAGAACCCTCGTAGAATTGCTGAAGGGTGGAACTAGGAACAGTGGACAGGAGGTATATGGAAACTGACTTATTCGTAAAGGAAAGGATGTCCTGTCAGATATCCCAAAATGCAAAGGGTTAGTGAACACCATCCCTGAAGTACTCACCTGTAGGCTGAACATCTGTTTACTGGGATGAAGCACAGAGCAGCCAGCCTGGAGGCAGACAGTTCAATTTAATATGGCTCACTATCCCAATTCCATTGCTGTTAATGAATTAGCTATCAATTAATTATTGCTTAATTAGCAGGCTATTGATAAACTACTGGTTATAGCTTTTGGAGGCTGTTTTAGCTTTTTTACACGGTTGTGACCAAATATCTGACATAAACCAAAGAGGAAAGATTCTGGGGGAGGGGGATAATGGTTTGAGAGGGCATAGCCCATCCTGGCAGAGACGGCATGGCTGTGGCAGAGTAGAGATGGGTTCTACTCTCATATGTTGTATCTTTGAGGAGCAGGAAGCAAAGAACTCAGTCTATGACTCTCAGTGGCCCCAGGCTAGCACCTCCTTCCCTCCAGATAGGCTCCACTTCCTAAAGGCTCCTGAACCTCCCAATCTGGAGATAAGGAGTTCAAATACATGAGCCTAGTGGTTCATATTTGAACCACTCACAGAGGCTCTGCCCTGAAGAGAACGCCCATTACAAAGTGGATACTGAGACGGAATACTCATGACTCATTCCTAAGCCTGCTTTTTTCATAGTGTGAAGTTCTTTCCTCAATTTCTAGGGTTGTTGCTGTTGTTGTTGTTGGTTGTGGTGGTGGTGATGGTGGTGGTGGTGATGGTGGTGATGGTGGTGGTGGTGGTGGTGGTGATGGTGATGGTGGTGGTAGTGGTGGTGGTGATGGTGGTGGTGGTGGTGATGATGGTGGTGGTGGTGGTGGTGGTGATGGTGATAGTGGTGGTAGTGGTGGTGGTGATGGTGATGGTGGTGGTAGTGGTGGTAGTGATGGTGATGGTGGTGGTAGTGGTGGTGGTGATGGTGGTGGTGGTGGTGGTGGTGGTGGTGGTGGTGATGGTGGTGGTAGTGGTGGTGGTGATGGTGATGGTGGTGGTAGTGGTGGTAGTGATGGTGATGGTGGTGGTAGTGGTGGTGGTGATGGTGATGGTGGTGGTAGTGGTGGTGGTGATGGTGGTGGTGGTGGTGATGGTGGTAGTGGTGGTGGTGATGGTGATAGTGGTGGTGGTGATGCTGATAGTGGAGGTGGTGGTGGAGGGCACCTATACACAGCAGAGATCCCCTCATTAATGTCCTATTGACCGCCATTATGTCTTCATTTTCCCTCCAGGATTCCAGGTTTTCTTCCTCCTTCGGCTCTGCCCAGCTGTGTGCTAACCCAGCAACACATCAGCAGCTTAGCTGCGTCTGTCCGGCGTTGTCTTTTCAGAATTCCAGCAGCAGTATCATGACAGCTGTTAACCTCACAGCCCTCGGATGTGCTTGAGTTGAATTTCTTTGCTTTCTTTCTTCCCGCACAAGAAAAGGCTTCTTTTAAAGAAAACACACAATTTTTCAACACATGAGTTCTGTCGGCCTCTTCCTGTACAAACCTCACTCTTAGCTCCTGTCAAATGCTGCACCAAAGTTTCCTGAACTAAAGCAGAAATATGTCTAGTCAACCAAAATAAATTTTCTCAAACAACACCAAGGAATCTAAAGCCATCCTTAAAATATTTTATAGGGGAATTAGCCAGGCGTTCTATCATCTGCTCCGAGTATCACTGAAGGGTAAACTGAATGGGAGGCAGTTAGTTATCCCCCCATTATGCAGGTTACCAAACTGGGAGCAAAGAGATTAGATGGTGTCCCAAGGATATGGGATCATCGGGGTTTGGTCCAGAGAATGTTTCTTCGTTCGTATGACTCATCAGAGCAAGTGAGCTTCTACTCCAGGAGTTGCAGAAGTGGATCATGCACTGTGAAGGCAAGAGGAAACCAGGGAGCTGTGACCGTGTGACAAACGCATTAGAGGAAACATGGACCCCACCAAGAGCCCATGATCTGTGCTATACGGGGGAGTCACAAGCCCAGAAAAGTGCAAAGTTTTGAAGGAAGTCCTATGATTACATGGCTGCTATTTGGGACTGGTGGTAAGTGGGCCAAACCTTAAGATGGGTGCAATTCTACTTTTTGGGGGCTCTGTATTTTACCAAGGAATCTCTCCATCTTCCTGCCTTGCCAGTTCCTAAACAGGCTAATGTCTTCGTCTAGTTCCTAAACAGGCTAATGTCTTCTCCTTCTCCTTCTCCTTCTCCTTCTCCTTCTCCTTCTCCTTCTCCTTCTCCTTCTCCTTCTCCTTCTCCTTCTCCTTCTCCTTCTTCTCCTTCTCCTTTTCCTTCTCCTCCTCCTTCTTATTCATCTTCTTCTGCTTCTGCTTCTGCTTCTGCTTCTGCTTCTGCTCCGTTGCCCTGACTGAAGCTTCAGGCTTGTCTCATCTTTTCTAACTCACCCTTATATAAGCCAGGTCAAATGTTGCCTCCCTTCAGAAATTTTTATGAGCTGGGAGTGGTGATACATGTCTATATTGCCAGCACTTGGGTGAAAGCAGAAGGACCAGAGTTCAAGGCTCATGTCAGCTATATAGGCAGTTTAAAGCTACCCTGGGTTACATGAGACTGTGCGTTAACCCATGGTGCTCTGAAGATCTTTTCTCCCACTTCACAGGCTTATATCTGCATTCTGACTGTGTGCAGTTCCGGGCAGGAGGCTCTCATCTTCTTCTTCTTTTTTTGTTTTTTCTTTTTTTCGGAGCTGGGGACCGAACCCAGGGCCTTGCGCTTGCTAGGCAAGTGCTCCACCGCTGAGATAAATCCCCAACCCCTCTCATCTTCTTGAAACCCTCACCAATAAGCATTCAGCTGTTTGCTGAATGGAATCAAATTAAGATCGGGAAGAGAAAACACATCCATCTCCAAAATAGGTTGCTTCTTTGGACCTCTTGAAGCAAGTTGGAAGTAAGTGTATGAGTCTGGATGCTGGAACTTGGGGGGTCTGGATGCTGGTACCCTGCTAAGTTCCAGTCTCTTGATGTTTGCACAGTTGCAGACCTATTAAGTGTGTGTGTGGGGGGGGGGGAATCAGTAGATACCGTCTTCCCTTGAAAAGCTTTTCTTCTCCTCTCTTTTTCTTTTCCTTCATCCATCCATCCTTTCCTCCCTTCTTTCTGGCTAGCCTCAAACTCATGATCCTCCTGTCTCACCCCTCCCAGTGCTGGGACCTGCACCACCCCATCTAGCATCATCCTGGAAACATTTCTAAGTCAGAATTTCTATAATAGATGGTAGGTCAGGTGCACTCGCACCTGTCTGCTTGCTTGAGGGAAGTCATGAAACACTGATGCTCCTCCCTTTGTCCCCTAGCACTAGCCAAGCTCTTCAGGATCCTCAACCAATTCTCTTCACACCGAAGTTTAGAAACTCCTGTCGGAAGGGGCTTTACCAGCCAAAGAGCTGGCACCATAAGGAAGAGCCCTGCTCAGGAGCTTGCAATACAGGAGGCTCTCCGAGGTTAGAACACAACCCCAGGGTTTGATGGGAAGAGAGAGGTCCTTCTGCCATGGCTGCCAAGGCATAGCAGTCCCAGGCTGTGGCTCTGGGAGAGTCTCTCTCCTCTTGTGAGGCTTCAGTAATGTGTGTGAAGAATGTTTGAGCCAGGTTTGTTTGCTTGCTTTGCAGGCTGAAGCCTTTGGAGAAAGTTTCTCTCACAGAGGAGAAGGTAAAAATAAATAGAAATGAAGCCTCCTGCCTGGCTTTGCTCTGGTCCTGAGGCCGGTCCATTATCTTCATTTCATCCCCAGCAAAAGGAGCTGGCAGCTTTGAGGTATGCCAGGGGCCTCCCCCATGCACCCAGCCTTCTTTGCTCTGCTCCCTGACCAGAGGAGTTCCTCTCTTCAGAAGCACTTGGCACCCACCCTCACACCTCTAGTTTTAGCCAGTGTTGTTTCCCACCATCAATGCTAGCACATTGATACCCAGTAGCCTTGTCTGCAAAACGGGATGTTATGTCCTCTCTGTTCGTATTCGTCTAGATAAGTCCTACTTACTCTTCAACATTCTTTGTACTCCCCTCAGCTTAACATCTTCTCCATGACCCCCTTCCAGAGTCTGGCTTGCCTCCCTTGCTGTCTTATCCCAAAACCCCTTCTGGTTTACAACCATCCTCACACTCTTCTGGCCTGCCTCCCTTTTGGACAGGGCCTGGGGCTCAAACGACTTTGTTTCTTGGCTTCTGAGTATGTTCAAGTCTTCCAGACAGGCTATGAGGATCCGAGGATCTGAGGCCACCTGAGACCCTCTCAACAAAGGTTTTTACTCTCCTTCCTGGCTCTCTAGATCATGGAACCCATTAGGCAGAGAGAGCAAGGAATTCTAGTACCTCAGGCTGCCTGGTTGGCTCAGGAGGAAAATAAGAGTTACCCATTTGGAATAGTGCTCCTTTAAAACCGACAAGCGTGCAAACACCACCCTCCCTCCCCATGCCAATGAGGAATCCTGCATAGTTCTGCATGGCCAGGAAAGCTTTAGGGGCAGAGTTTTCTCTGGATCTTGGAGGCTGCCCTGGCTGGTGTGAAGCAGGTAGCTAGCCGGCACAGAGGGCCTAAGGAGGTCAGGAAAGAACCAAAGGCTAGCTCCCTAAACAGGCTTGGTGAAAGCAGCCAGGACAAAACCCAGCTCCAAGCTTAATTAAAGAGTGCTTAATCCCTCCCCCAACAAATGCAAATCAGCCACAAAGGACAGGAACCCCAGTGGCCAGCCAGGAAGACCCACAGTCTTATAAGCAAGCACTTTCACAGTGCTGGGCTGCTCAGCTATGATCCTGATACAATGACTATTGTCAAGGAAGGCTGTTTTTCCATGTTTTTGTATCCTTTTCTTCGAATTTTCTTTTGCTACCTAATTTCATGCATCAGAGGTCAAAAGACAAAAGGTCGGGCTAGGTTTAGAGGCGGCAAACTCCCCACCATGAGGAACGTGTGTCCAGAGGAGTGCTCTTGCAGGCACCGGCAGGGTTTCATCCTTGCCGACTTCTCTTTTGTCACTTCACGGGGGAACAAGAGTCTGAGCTCCAATGGCATGAGAAATGAGATACCAAACGGGGAAAAACTGGCCCCCCTTTAAGTTCTCCCAAATGTTTCCGTCTCCTCCTATTCCTTTTTGTGTAAGAATTTGTAGGTTTAAAAAAAAAAAGCCAACTCATGCAAGTCTTAAGCCCGTCAGCATACGTGTGGATGTACACGGAGATATGTTTACATAGTAGATAGGAATGTATTTTGTCAATATGAAAGCTGAGTGCGTGTTCCTTAATTATTTTTTTCAGGGGAATTTATAAAGACTTCTCCAGAAAATTGCCAGCACCTGTTTTTAAACTCATTTCAATGGAAATCGTAGACTTTTAGCATGAATAGCTTGACACGATTACATTAGTAGGAATTTTTTTTTTAATCTTCGGACCTCAGATCTTTTCAGTGTCCCATCTTAGTTTCTTTGATCTTGGTGGCTGCTGGTGGTCCCTTGTGTTGTAGGTAGAACCCTGGGTGTTCATAAAGAGAATACCACATTTTATATATATGTATGCATATATATGTGTATATATAATATTGTATAAATATAGATAAATATATAATATATAAATATACTATACAAACTAACCTCATATTGCAAATGGCTTTCAGCAGTCTGAAAATTTAGTTTTCTTCCTTGCAGGTAAGTGTTTTAGGTTTGAATAGTGCGGGAGGTCTAGCTCCTGCCCACAGTTAACAGTTTGGGAACTATCTCTGCTGACAGTGGGGCTGGTTCCAGGGTTCCCTTCGGACGGAGACCCTTAGGACCCCAGCTTTACCTGTTTTCCATCTGGGCTGAGTTCTGGAAGCCTCTATCAGCAGCATCTGGCCAAGATGCCAAAGCCGGGTATCCACTAAAGTCTGAAAGACTGTACAGCTTTACTTCAGGCATCTCTTCAAAGCCAGACGTTATTACATACTGCAGTGTTCTGCCCAGCCTCATAAGGTATTTCCCCGTAAGAAAAAGGAAAAAGCAGTGTACAGCCCGCCTGAAACACTGCAGATTCCTGGCTCAGGCTTCAGGAATCGGTTCCATCCAGTTGTGCTTCCTGCCACAGCTCCTAAGTTATCTCAGAGGAATAGAATAAAGTGAGTGAGAAGATTAAAGGGCCTGCTTAGAGGTGAGCTTCGCCTCCGTTTAGCATTAATATCGGCATTGAAAAGCAAAAGAGTGTTTTAGCCTGGTGTTTTTACCCTCCCTCCAAACTGCCTGTGAGGTAGGTAACTTCATATTTCAATACTTTATGGAATCAAATTACATCACATTAATTTTTCATTAGTTTAAAACACATTGAATAAATGTTAAATCTGGGCTGGTATATGAATATTTAAAGCTTACCAAAAAAAAAAAAAAGGAAAAAATGTAGGGAGAGTAAAAGGCCCATTTACAAATACTGACAGAAATAAAACCCAGCCGTCTTTAGAAAATTAGAATTTATTACTGACAATTATGGTATTGTTACCTAAAGAGAAAAGGAGAAATGAACTGATGTACAGTTGTTTTCGATCACAATCCCTGAAAATCTTTCAAAATCTTCCCTTGGAACCTTGGAGCCTTAGGTAATTCTGAATTGCTGGGACATGTTGGCGAATTTTAAATACAGCTGACGGTTTTCCATATTCATATATTGCAAGTGGAACTTTAGGAGAGTAAATTTAATCTCAGAACTCTCCAAGAGGCGCTTTCAAAGTGGGTCTCTCTCCATTATGTCTACAGTATACACACTTGACATGTGCCGTGTGTTCCTGGAGCTGGAAAGCAATGGTGAAACTGAATTTTACTATTGGGTTTGAGTTGAAATGAACCCATCCAAAGGATTCCGGTCTGCACTCTTTGAGGCTTCTCTCAGTAACATTGCTGCTATCATCACCATCATCATCATCATCACCACCATTATCATCATCACCACCACCACCACCACCATCATCATCATCATCATCATCTTAAAAAGCAGTAAAGAAAAACAATCGCGATAACCCACCATCACCATCCGTTCCCCCAGCACACAGCCCCATCATGTATTCCGCACTACAGGAGTTATTACCAGCCGGCAGTGACTGGCACATGGTACTCCACCGAACCAGCAGCCAGAGCTCCAGAGCTCGAAGCCCCCTCGAAGCAGAGGACCTCAGCAGTAGCAGAAATGGGTGCTTTGATTCAAACCAGCCCTAAAAACCTGCGGTGGCAAGTGTCTGACGCTGTATGCTTTTTGTGTCTTGCGCCCCAAGAATTGAAAGCGAAGAGCGACCCACCCTATCCATCTGAGAACTGTCCCTGGGCAAGCTCCAGGGTTATCACAGTGACCCTCCTGGTCCCGACCCCATGTCCACTTTGTTGCCAGTCTGGGCCTGACATACTGCGCAGGGCGGGGCTGGACTTTCCAGGCGCCGCCTGCTGAAGGTGCGGCACCACGTGCGCGCCTCGCGGACTCGGACTCAAGCAAGTCCAGCTCCGGCCACCTGATCTCTTTGACCTGGGGTCTCGGCTTTAGGGCGGGGCCTCTTCCTCGCCTCCTGCCGGGACATCTGTTCCCACCCACCATCCTCGCCAGTTCCAGAGGAAAACCCTAAGGCCTGAGTCGGTTCGGGTGGCTGCCCCCAGGACTTGCCCGGGAGGCCAAGCGGCAACCAAGTATGACCCAACCCTCGCTAGCATCCCAAGATCTGGAAAGGGAGATCGCCCGGCCAGAACAGAATCCCCGTCTAAGCTTCCGGATGGTGTTCCCGGGCCGAGTGGAGGAGCTCAAACTTGGCCCCTCTTGTTGGCCTCCCCCTCCCTTGACTATAGCCTCCTAGCTAGGGGGAAGCTCGCGGCGTGCCTTGGCCAACCCCTCTGCAGCTCTTTTCTTTTCCTGTCACTCTGCTCGATTTCTCCTTTCTCCTTCCCACACACTGCCGGAGCACACCGGGTCCTGAAGCAACCCCAGCACCAGGCCTCCAATCTGTCTCTCCCCCAGCCTCGTCTTTGCCATTCTGTTTTTCTCCTCGCGTTTCCTAGCCGGTTTAGCTAGCATGACTTTCTGACTCTACGTGCCCCCCTCCCCTGCCCCGCCCCGGTCCCTTCTTTCTGTTTGGTGTAGCATTAAAAAACACACACACAAAATATGTTGAGGTTAGTGTGTTGTTGCAGCAACGTGGCTTGGGGGGGAAAAGCCTTATTCCGTCCTCGGAACATTTCCGGTCACTACGGGTTGGTTTCCCCTCCAGGGGATGCCAGCGCTGGTTCCATTATACAGGCCTCTGCTGCGGCGGAGCCCGCTGGCTTGCTTCTTTCTAGCTGTGTACGCATGTGTTCAGTTGTGGATACACCGACCTATGGTTGCAAACAAGGCAATGCCTCAGAGCCGAAAGCTGAACACTGGTTTCTAGTTTTAGGCCAGGTGTATTCAGGGATCCCGACATCCTAGACCCACGCTTTACTCGTATCTCTAGGGCCGCAGCATCAATTCCGTGTCCTCCGAAGTGGTTTAGTTTGTCACCTGCTCCGCAGCGGGGAGCCGCCTCTGTGTTCAACGTTGCTGGCAGGGGGTTTGGAGAAGTTGAAAGCGTGCTGAGCGGTCGCAAGACGTCAGGCCACAGCTGGCCGAGTGGGCAAAGGAAGCGCGGGTAGGCCTGGGTACCGCGGAGGGGATTCTGAATTGCGATGCCAGCATCAGGACCGCAGGACCCCGGAGTTTGTGGCTTGCAACGGGCGCCCCCTCGGGAACGCAGCGCACGTTTGTTCCACGCTGGTCCGAGGCGCACATAGAGCCAAGCGGCGTCTGTCCCCGAGTCTGGTATTTTTCGAAGTCTGACATACCCGCCATTCAGGGATGTTTGGCCTAATCCTGGTTCCTAGCTAGATGTAGGCAGGAACGAAATAGTGGTCGGTGTGTCCTCCCTTAATCCCAAAGCCCGCACAAAATCAAAATATACACAGGAAACTCGCCAAATCGTCGCACAAATACAAAACTAAAACCAACACAGGAAAACAAGCTCCCATCCCCCATCCAAAAGCTCATTAAGAAAATCAAAATCGAAGAAAACAAAATAAATACATTTATCAATGCAAGACACACACAAGGCACTAACTGAAACAGAATCAGACCGTTATCAAAGCACTTCTCAGAAGGAAAAGCCTAGCATAGTACACGCAAGGAGACAGTCTACAAGGGCAGAGTAAAAAAAAAAAAAAAAAAACCACACAAAATCAAAATCAAAACACCCAATACAAACAACAAAACCCATCCCAGAGCTAAACCTGCCAATTCAGTTCCACAAAAGGGGGCGAAAGAGCAAAATACAAGAAACAAAAGATTCACAGATAATGGAAACTCTTAGGAAACAAACAACAAAACAAAACCCTAAATAGGAAGAAAAGAAAGGCCAACAACTCCAGCCCCAGCCCAGGGTGAACTGTCAATTCCGAAAGGGCTTTTGATCTCGAGGCGCAGGCAGGCCGCTCCTCCCCAGCTCTCTTCCCCGTACCCGCAAGGCGGAAGGGCGGGAAGCGGGAGCAGAGGCCCGGACGCGAACGACAGTCTAAAGCTTCAGGACCGCCAAAAATCAAACCGCGGATAGGGACCCGGACCCATAGGCTGCAGGGAGGAGGCGGCACAGGGGACTGCGCAGACTACTTGGTGGGGGTGGGGGACGCCCGGGAATCCACAGCCACATTTCCAATTGAGGCGAAATCTGCTCAGTGGATTTGCGATGTCCGGTGCCCACTGACCCCTCCCCCCATCCACGAACTCTAGGCTCTCTCCCCTAGGTTGCAGCCCAGCCTCGTGACCACCCCCTCCCCCCCCCAAAAAAATCAAACAAACACTCTCGGAGGACGATTCACTTTCGGAAACTGCCATTGTCCAGCGGTCCTAGAGCGCTCCCCCGCCCTGGAGAACCTTCCCCTGCGACCATCCGCCACGGGGCTCCATGGGCTTCCAGTGGCCAAACCCAGCAGCTTGGACTTCAGACTGGGGAGGGACCAGAGTAGGGGAGGTTTGAGCTTGGACTGCAGGGAGCGAGGTTGGACCCCACGCCTTTGCCTAGTCCCTCTGCACCCGATTTTCCCTCTGGAATCAACTCTGGGGACTCGGGGATGCTACAAGGTCTCCTGGCCCGAGGGCAGTGGGATTCCATTTAGGGCCCTGGGTAAGGTGTACAGAATTTTCGCCGGTTTCCGAGCCTGCTAGGATGGTTCTGCTTGGCCCGGTGCTTCAAAGCAGAGGTCCGGGTTTTTTCAGCAGCTTTTCTACCGAACCTCTGGGCTCTGGGTAAAAAAGGGTCGAGCTCTAGAGGGGGAGATCTGGGACCTGGTGGCTGAGGACCTAGGTACTGTAGTGATCTGAAGCTGCCACAGAAGAAGAGCCCAGCAGACTTATGGAGGTTGCAATTGGGGTGGGGGTGGGGTAGTTGGGAACCCCGAGGGCGGGCGCCGCCCTAGGGGTGAATCTGAGGATGCTGGCTTACAATTGTGCTAGCACAGGGTTCAAAACCACCTGCTTGGCAGAATTGTTCTTTCTTTAAAATAAAAAAATTGGGCCTACTGGCACTTACAATGCAGGGTTTACAGGTAGAGCAAAAGCGCACAGGGCCGCGACCCTCAGACGCAGGTTTGGAAGCGGGTAACGACCCTGTGACTCAGGTGCTCCTTCCCCTAGGCGCGCGAATAACGCTGGGCGCAGTCTGAATCCTTCCTTCCCTCCCCCCAGCCCCCTATAAAAGTCCAAGGCGGCACCGAGGCGGCATTGCTGCTCTCCAGGCCTCTTGCACACCTTTGGCCAGGCCCTGTCCGCCCCGTCTGGCACGCTAGGCAGGCCGCAGAGCCGACACCCTTTCCCTGGTTCTTGTCCCGCAGTGCCGGGCGGTGCGCCGGGGGCGCGACGTGTCTGGGGACATCTTGTGATGTTGGCGAGAACAGGACATGATCTCACATGGCGAGAAGCTCTTTAGTTCCTTAATCATTTCACGGTGCCTTCGGACGCTTTTTTTCCACCTAAAACGTTTAGTTTCAGCTCAGTGATCAGCTACCCCAGCTCGGCGGGGGAGCGGAAGGCTTCAATTATTCCGACTTGTGAGCGGCCCCTGCACCAAAAAAAAGAAAAAGAAAAAAAGAAAGAAAAAGGAAAAGAAAAAGAAAAGAAAGAAAGAAAAAGAGAGAAAAAAGAAAGAAAAACAAAGAAAGAAAAAAAGAAAGAAAGAAAAGGGAAAAAAGGCACCAAAAAAAGTGGAAACTTTCCCCCTATCCATTTCATCAAATCCTGAAATAATCAAAATGGATTTAGAGAAAAATTACCCAACTCCTCGGACCATCAGGACAGGTAGGAACACTGCGAAACGGGAGTAAAAAATGCTAACTTTGGGACACTACTCAGTGCTAGTATGCATGCTAATATCCACAAGAGGAGAAAGGGGTGTGTGTGGAGTGGCCTGTCCTACCGTGCATTTTGTACGGTTTTTATTAGTCTGGGAAGTTGTCTTCAAGGAGGCCTGTTTTCTTTGGGTTTTGTTTGTTTCTGTTTCTGATGCTTGTGTTGGTGTTAATCCGGGGGTGTGCAAATTTGGATCTGTGTGTTTACCTGAGGAGATCAATGCGTGCACGAGTTTGTATGCCCCTAAGTAGGTGTTCAGTTTGAGTTTGGATGCCTGTTTGTATCTTTATTAGTTTGTGTCTTGCCTTGAGTGTATTAGCATGTGTTTATGAGTTAGTGTTTGTGTGTGTTCTTTTTAAGCCTCCAAGATGTGTGTTTGTGTAAATGCTGTGTATAATATAAAGTATAAATAATGTGATAAGCATCTCACTCATGGGACAACTACTGCTTGACTGTCTGGTCATTTCTATATCCCAAGTGATTTTGGAAGTAAGAAAGAGGAGGTTCTTAGACCCCTCCATTTTCGGATGTCAACAGCTGCCCAATGTGTACATACCAATATACATACAAAAGTGCTTGTCTCTAGGCACAGGAATAGCACTGGGGCCTACTAGGGATATAGTGTACAAAACATGTGCTGCCAAGCCTAGATCTTCTACTGAGGGATAGGATCAAAAGTGATGCGAATTCAGGGCAATTAAACTCTCACTGTGCATAGTGTACTGTTTCATTATTGGTGTCCTATTGTATTTAGCATTTATATGCAAGGATCTACTATAGCAGTCACACCTTTGGAGGGTAAGAGCAGTCTGTGGGCTACTGGAGACAGTGTATATGTACACACACACACACACACACACACACACACACACACACACATGTACATACACTCCAATCACTTGCCTTTAGGCAATCACCTGGACTGGCCTCTGACACTGAGTGTGTATATGTCACACTGTATGCTCAGGCTTTGTCCTGTGGGTGCTGCTCCAATGGAGGAGAGCACAAGTGGGTGGATATATGTGCCTAGCCTGGTCATTGAGCTGGGGTGACTGTATGTACACAGGCCTTCTTGGCAGAGTGCCTCTGTGTCTCCCAGAGGCCCAGGCACTGGGTAGCAGGATGTGTTTGTCTGAGGAGATGTGGCAGGGCAGTAGGCCCCTGTCTACCCTAAGGCATAACATGATATGCCCTCCTCTTTCGCGCATTAGGCTCTTGTGCCAACCTGTACACAAATACTCTGACAGATGGCCGGGAACCTGCTTCTCTCATTTCTGGGTCATCTGTGAGACCTCAGGTCTACTCAAGCCTTTGATAAAGTCAGAGACAAGAGAAAACTTAGACCCCCCCCCCAATCTAGGGTGACTTCTTGGCATAGCTATGGGTCTAGAAAAGCCATGATGGAAGAAAGTGAGGGCAGGAGCCACAAGAACGTCACTGGGATGAGAGTTCAGAGGCAGCAACCTGGACCTCCACTCCCTTTCCATTCTTAATTCCCAGGCGACCTTCCTTTCTTCGATGCCCAAAGGTTCCTGTGCCTGGGTTGTTTATTGTTGGATGCGTGTGAGTTAAGAGAGGGGTCTGAGTGGCTGTCTCTCCGACAAGCTGTCTACCACGAGGAATGTAATTCATGGCGGTCGATGGGCTCTTTGATTAGTTCAATCGCCTGAATAATCGTTTAATCAATAAAGCATTTCACTCTTCTGTGCTGTTAGACAGGGTGGGGTTTGTATAGGGGAAATCCTAAGGGGGGCTGGAGATTCAAATCCTAAGGGCCACGCCCCTTCATGATGAGTTAGGGTAAAAGCCACCTGCTTGGGAAGGGGTAGCAGCTCAGGTGTTCCCTTCGGCCTGTCTTCCTGAGGTCCAGCTTAGGGAAGAGGAGGGAGAGAACTGAGAGACTGTCCAGGCACTTAAAGACCATCTAGGTCTACTTTCTGCCCTGAACTTCTAGGCCTTTCATGGGCCACCAAACTCCCTTCTTTTCCCCAGAGTCATATAGCAGTCCTTTTTTAGAACTGGGCTCTCCCATCTGTAGTGCCTTTATAGTTTAAAGCCCAACACGAAGCAAGGTCAGCACACAGCAGGGAGTCACTTAAGAAGCTTCTCCCCTCTTTGAAAAAGAGGAGGCCCAGAAGGCAGGAACTTTAGGTGCAAGACCGGGTCTAGAAGGGGGGAAGACTAGCACTTCCTATGCACAGGACAGCATCTCACCAGGCTCTAGGAAACATTTCAGAGGTTGCTCTCTGTATTCCAGATACAAGAAGCTGAGGCCTTAGGAGAAAGGACTGTGTATTCTTAAGTCTTCGGAGAGAGAATCATGTTCCTGGTCTGCAAAGGCAAACTGCTAGGGATAACAAGCCCCAACACAGCAAGTGTGCACTTCCTGAAGGTTTGATACTCTCCTTCCCGGTGATTCCTGCAGTATACCCAGACCAAGGAGGGCAGACTCTTGATCCACTTTCAGGAATCAGACAGCCATCTCTATGCTCCATTTGCTGTGCAATCACAGACCATTTGCTTTTCCTCTTTGGTACTTTCCAAAAATTAAGGTTAAAAGGAACCCATCAGGTTAGAAGGGCTGTGCCCAGACATCTCAGATCCTTCCCAATTGTGCAATCAGTCTGAATCCTGAAAGGCCTTGTTTTATTGGAAGAAGAAACAGGTAGTCGGCCACCTGAATTGGACTGCAAGAGGCAGGCAGTCTTAGGCTAGAACTCCATGGCAGCACCAGCACTCTGAGGGTTTGGCTGTTCTGTAAGCTGGAGGAAGTGTTGGGGAGTGGGAGAAGAGGAAGTAGGGATGGTGTGGGCATGGTGTGTGATTCCCAAAGTCTCCAAGTGCAGAGAGAGAGAGAGAGAGAGAGAGAGGGGGGGGGGGGCAGAGACAGAGAGACAGAGACAGAGACAGAGACAGAGAGGCAAGCAGGCAGACACAGAGAGACACAGAGAGAGACACACACAGAAAGAGTCAGAGTCTCTCCAAAGGTGTTCTAGTTTCTGAAACACTCTCAAAATGGTCCTTCAGTCAACAGACAAAACTTGCCAAAGCAATTGAATTTAAATAACTTGTGGGCTCTACTTGTTTGTTTTGCTTTGTTTCCCCTGCCCCTTCCCCCATGGTGGTTTCATTTCACAGATCTATGGCCTCTGTGTAGCTCTCTGCTAGCCCCCCCTGGACCCAGGTTGCAGATGAAGGCAGGATTTGGGGCGAGTCGTAAAAGTCTATTTCTGGGGGGTGGTGGTGGTGGTGGTAGCTGTGCAATCTCAGACTGGTCATCTAACTTCTCTGGACCACTGTTTGGAAGCTTAAAAGGCTGGACTAGGTGGTAATATTAGGGCTGTTCACTTGGGGATTTGAAGTTCTCAGAGCTCAGGAACTCCAGGAGTAGCAAACGAAACTACTCCTCTAAACCAGGATCACTAAGGGCCTTCTTTCCTTCATTGGTTAGGTAGAGTCATAAAGAAGAGAACATATCTAACACTGGACATATGTACCGTGTGAAAGGGGGATCTGGGCTGTGCCTGTTGGAATGGTATCTGCAGTTTCATCCTCCCCTTAAAATGCCCCAAGGCTTTTATCTAAACAATCCCGGACAACTGGCCTCTTCAGGCATTGTCCAGATGAATTATTTGCTTTGACATCAGCTCCCCTTCCAGCCTCCCGCCTACCTTCTATCCCAGACTTGCTCTAGTATGACTTCAGATAAGTTGAATCCAGCCTCCTATCCTCGGGTTCAAAATCTGTAAAATGGGGAAACATTCCCTCAGAACCCTTTTAGGTTTTAGATTCTAGAACGGGGAGCAGGCTTGGGAGCTTGAGGCGCCACTGACTGATTCTCAGGAGCGGTCTCTTGACATCCACAGTGGGAGTTTCGAGTCCCCTAACTGGCTTGGAACTCAATTCTTGTGCTCTCTGACCCACTGGGGACTACAGGATAAAGCAAGTAAAAAGCCAGCACAGTCCTTTTCCAGTTGTAACCTCCCTGCCCTAAGGCAGTAGCTATGGGGCAGCAAAGATCAAAACCGGAAGGGCTTCGGGAAATGGAGAGAGAAAGCTACCACCCCACTGCCTTGTACACCACAGCTTTCTGTGTCCCCAGAGACCGGCCTTGGCTGTTTTCCTGCAGCTGGGCCCCAGTGGGGGTGGGGATGTGTCAACCAGGGGAGAATTGCCCACTCGTCAGGGGCAGCTTCAAGGAGAGCTATCAGGGGAGGATCCACGGACTGACCTAGTATAGAGATGTTAGAAGTGGAGCAAGGGGTGAAGAATGGAAAAAGAGGAAAAAGTCAAGCAGAAAGCAAATAGCGAAGACGATCAACCTGAGTTTTGCCCTTGCTCTACTGTGCCTGAAGCAGATGTCTCAGAGTCTTCGTTTTAGTGGGTTTTGTGTTTAATAGCAGAGAGTCACCATTTATGATTCAAAGGAGTGAGTGTTTAGTCTTCTCCCACAGCTGCCGAGGTTCGGGGGAGGGAGTGCTCAGAGTCTATGTTAGGTTGGGTCTTAGCACACTAGAAGACTCACAGAACTATAGCTACCTGGGTAAAGACACTTTTAAAAAAAAAGTCCAACAGTTTTGATTGTGGTCTGAGAGCCTTACATTCCCAAGAAACCGAGACATGCGCTGGTTAAAGAGCTTTGCTGGGTAGGGAGAATTCCCTCCGCTAGAAGCCTGTCCATTTTTGTCCTAAAATCTACAGGAATGTCGGTGAGGGAAGGTCAGCTTTTCCTGTCAGGTGGGAACCTTGGCTTTTGTAGTCACCCCGCTGCTACAGCACCAGGCTCTTGCAAATGGAGGTAACAGCAGGGCCACTGGCTTCAGGTGCTCTCATTAGCTCTGGATGCCGGTGGTCTCCTTCCCTTTTTAAAAGAGGCCTTGCACCAGATGCGGAAATCCTCTTGTTGACAGAAGCTTTGAGCTAAGAGCATCACCAGCTCCCAAGGGACCTATCAGCTCCTAGGCTAAGACAACAGAAAGGATCTATGCTTCTGTGCTTGAGGCAACCTGGTCCAAGCTTTGGAGACTTCCCAATTTCTGGTAACCTTTAAATAATACTCCACCCCCCCACCCAGTTCTGCTTTTGGTTAACGCAATGTGGGGCCTCTGTGGATAGAAGAATGAGAGAGGAGGATACAGAGGACACAGCCGTTGCAGGGTGGGTTCGTGATAAACTTAGGAAATGTTTCTACTGGAAGGAACCAGCATTAAAGACCTCTTCACTAAACTCTGCCCATTTTACAGAGGAGCGAAGTGAGGCCTAAAGCGGCAGATACACACACTGAAATCTGCCATCTAGATTGAAAATCGGATCTCTACTGCTGCACTGTCTTCCTCTTAAATCTGTGTTTCTAAAATTCTTTTCTATTTTTGTTTATTTCCTTCTGGAGATTTCTCTCCCACCCTCACCCTTGGTCCCTGTTTTGGTTGCCCTCAGTCTCTAAGCGCATCCCAGAATCTCAAAGGCCCGCAGAAAGGGTCGGCTCGGTGGGACCAAGAGCATGGCTCTCCAGACACTGCGTGGGCCCTGTTCTCGTTCTCCCCCTTTTCCATCAGCGAACCACTAGGCCTTCTCCCCACGCGTTTGTCAATGAACGTGGCGCCGCTGTTTGGGCCCCGCCCCCCATTCTCTCCCATTGCCCAGGTACCGGCTAATCAGGCGGAGCCCGTGGGTTGTTTAGCCAATAGGGCAGTATTTCGGGCTTGGGCCGGATGCCCCCGTTCTGATTGGCTTGATGGAGCGTGATTGGCAGGTGAGCTCCCGCCCCGCCCCCGCCCGGAGGGAGGCTGAGCCCCGGGCGGCGCTGTCCACACGCAGCGGGTCCTGAAAGCGGCTTCGGGGCGGCGCGGTGGCGCACTGTGCGCGCCGAGCAGGCGGAGGGCTAGCGCCGGCGGCGGCGGCTGCAGAGCGGGCATTAGAGCCGGCAGGGGCTTCATCTCAGCACCGACAGCCCCGGCGGCCCCGGCGGCCCCGGCGGCAGGGACCCTCATCCTCTCCTGCGCCCCTCGCTCCTCGCTGGGCAGACGCGGCCGGCTGTCCCGGAAGAGGCAAGCCAGGGGCAGTCTACCCGGAACCCGAGAGCCGGCAGCGGGGCTCCAAGAGTTGGTAACGTGAGGCACAGCCAGGCGCGAAGGAACCGGGAGTCGCGGGGCCCGCGGGAACTTTGAAGGCGGCGGGTCCCGGGCTTTGAGGATTGCAGCCCCGGGGCGCACCGGGCTCCCAGCTTCAGCAGCTGCAGCATCTCAGATTCCGCCGCGGCCCCTGTGCGACAGGAGAGGGAGTTCTCTGTAACTTCGTCCGAGACGTGGGAGAACCGGCAGGAGAGAGGTGGAGGGGCAGGTCGGGCTCCAGAGACACGGAGCAGCGGGAGACAGGAAGGACCTGGCAGAGGCTGAAGGGTGGGCAGACCCTCGAGGCAGCAAGACCGAAGCAGCCTGGCAGTCCGCGGCCTCGCTGCCCCGGACTAAGACGAAGGGCCCTGAGCTCGCGGCCTCCTGCAGGCTGCTGGTCCCTCACCAGGCTCCCCTAGCCGTCCTGGAGGTGGGCCCCTGAGCTATGCCCTCGACGCCGCGGGAGCTTGGGCTGCAGCTTCTCTGGTGCAGGCCGGAAGCCGCCGCCTGAGCCCTCCGAGGAGCGAAGCCGGTCAGAGTTGGACGCCCGCTCCCAGACCGACCGGCTGAGCACCGTTTCCCGCCTCTTGGCTCAGCTCTCCGCGATCTTCCGCAGGCGGCTCCGCGAGGGACCCCACGGCTGTAGAGGTGTTTTCTGAGCTTAGCTCACCCGGTGCCCGACCTGGTGGCGCGTTTCCCTAGGCGCCCTGGGCAGCCCTTTGGCGCCGAGAGGCAGCGGCGTGGGCCGGCCTACAGTCTGGAGCGCCCCGATGGAAATACACTGTAAGCACGACCCGTTTGCATCCATGCATAGT
The DNA here is from genome assembly GCF_021556685.1 of Rattus norvegicus. Classification (NCBI taxonomy): domain Eukaryota; kingdom Metazoa; phylum Chordata; class Mammalia; order Rodentia; family Muridae; genus Rattus; species Rattus norvegicus. The sequence continues at coordinate 64,212,765 of NC_141538.1, read as the reverse complement.
AAGTAGGCGGCGAGCTCGCTTCTCTCACTCTCCAGCCGGGATCGGGTTGGGGGTGCCGGAGTGTGGGGTAGGTACTAAGTCCTGTAGGACTCGCGACCTCTGTAGCTGCGTAGACAACTTTGCAAAGTGCAGTGCTTTCGGGCAGCAGACGCGGAACGCGTTTGGCTGCGGAGGCCGAAGCGCCTGGGTGAATCCCGCCTCCAGCAACGAGGTAGTGTAGGCAGCCTTTCCGGAGCTCCAGCAGCTAATTCCCAGAACCCTGGTTCATACTCACAGAAAGCTCGGCACTGAGTCAGTTGGAGGGCAGGAAGTTTTAATAGAGGTCAGTGAGAGTCTCAGACAGCGCTCAACATCCCAACTCCGTTGGCGCCTTTTCCAGCCATGGGACTGACCAAGACTGATCCTTGAGGGGAAAAGTGGAGTCCGGACCGTCCCTCTATATGTGAAGAAAGAAGTGCGAGTTAAGAAAGGGCATCAGGTCCAGGATTCCAAATGCGCCCTGGCTCGAGGAGAGGGGATTTAAAAAATCAACGAAGTCAGGGTCCCTAGGCTACACTTCAGTTTAGGCGTCGGCCAGTACATACAGAGACCTTTAAAGACATCATTGAGTCCTTCTCTGTAGGATGTCTACCTTGAGATGGCTTCTCTACTAGAAAGAAAAAGAGAGAGAAAGAAAGGAAAGAAAGAAAGAAAAGAAAGAAAAAAAAGAAGGAAAAAGAAAAAAAGAAAGCTAATTAGTTACATGCAGGCGTCCCTGCCTTCTGAAAGCCTGTGAAGTGTAAGAGACCGGCAGGGTCATTTCAGGCACCGGCAGGGCCCCTCTGCCTGACCCACAGGGATTCTGCCAGTTCACCCATTAACACAGCCTCCTGTGAGATGAGCGCTCTTCTCACGGTGAGTTAACGCTGGATTAGATTCGGAGATTTCAAGGAAATTCCAAGTGGAACGAATCGCGTTTCCTTTCTGTTGGCTGTAGACACAGTCAGGGGAAGGCGGCAGGCTTTGGCAGACTGCACTCGGGTGCCCAGCTCACGTCTCTGTGGGCTGCAGATCTCAGAGAAACTCCGTGGCTAGCAGCCGGCTACAACCTTGTTTAACCTCAACCAGCTGGGATCCCATAACTCTAGCCGTGGGTCCCCTATTTAACAAAGGCGGCAGAGACCCGGCTAGAGAGAAGGCAAGGTGAGGTAATATTCTTCGTGTCTTCCACCAAGGACTCAGTGGCCTGGCAGCAAGAGAAGGCTTGTTTAGTTAGCCGAAGCGGGTTTCGAGCAGGAGGTCAGCTTCTCTTTGTGTCAATATCCCAGTCGGAGGTAAACCTCCCGAGCAAGCCAAGCGGCGACAAGATTCGCGCAGAAAAGCTGCTTGCTCTGGTCCCAGCCCCAACGATTCCTCCCGTTTGGAGACTGGGTTTAAGCGGTTTCCATTCCACTATGGCTCCAGCGTCTCCCGCAGCATTTTCCTGCGCAGACTGGCTCTAGAGCCTCTCTGTTCTCACTCAGAGCGAAATCTGGAGACAAACGAGTTGGGGGCTACACTCAGAGGTGGGCAAGAAGCAACTGGGAGGCAAAATGGGTAGGGCTGGCTGCCGTGCTTCTGGCGGAAATCCAAAGGCCTGCACTGCCTCTCTCTGTCCAGAGTTCTGCTGTCCAGAGGTCATGCCCAAGCCCGTGGGGAGACAGCATCAGACTTGGTGGTCTTGCGGTGTGCATCCGTGTGGAGAGGCAGCTCCTTCCAGGTGCAGGTTAACCAACTGCTAATGTTTCAGCCTTCCTGCCGGGCCTTCAATCTGCCCCCTCCTCGGGAAATGCTCCCTCCTCCCATTCTCAATCTCCCTGGCAGCACAGTGGGGGCTGGGCAAGCCTAGCTTCCAGAGCTAGTGGAAGCCCTTGGCGTCTTTGGTAAGACCTTAGTTCTTATGCCTAAAGCTGTTTGTTTGCACAATGTATTCTGACTCCGGGTCCTAATTTGCTATGTTGGGGGCAGAGAAAATAGGTTCTTCAAGGTGAAAGGTATACTAGGATCCTTCCTTTCATCTTTTCCCCACTGGTCCTGGTCAGTTTTTCCTTGTTACCTCCCTTCTTCCCCCATCCCCCACAACCAGTTCTGCACAGGACAGCTTCTGTTGAGGACAGACACAACTGCATATTTGGCTTCTGAGTTTAGAGGTACCCCACACTTTAGTCCAGTTCCACCAAGCACACTGGCACAGTGACCCTCCTCCAGATGTTTTCTTCCCCCAAGCATTTTACCAGTTAGTTATACAGTACTTTTGTGGCCAGTGTCACATCTGAGTGTGACCCAAACCTTCAGTTACCCCTGTTTTATAGAATATAATACGGTGGCAGGAGAGATAAAAGGACTGACAGAATTGTAACTAGTTCTCAGGATAGATAGAGGCATACCATTAGGCTTCAGGGAATTTATAGCAAGGGGGGAAAGAGAAGGACCTAATCCCAGAGAGGGCAGTGGATTGTTGGAGTAGCCACACAGACAAGGCTCTCCCTCTGTGTCTGTATTCACAGCCTGACTGTTATATGTGTGTCAGCACCTGACTGTCCACTCTCTGGGATTCTGTTCACATGTCTATGTGTGCTCCTTCCCCATCCTGCTTTGGTGCATTTAGAAAGAATTTCTGTGATCCAGGGTCTTGTAGTTCGGTTTTTAGCCGAGCAGAGACATCTCTTTCCTAATAATCTGTGCCCAGTCACAGTTCTTGGGGTTTCAGCAGTGCCCTTTGTGGGCCATATGTCCTTAACCAGGTCTGAGGATCATCTACAGAAGCCAGCTCCTTCCAAGCTAGAGACACAAAGGTCCTAGGTCACCTACAGTTCCATCTTTCCTCAATTCCCCCTTTAAACCCTGTTCCCCAGGTGGAGGCTGATGATCTTTACTTTGTATCTGTGTTTCCCAGTTTCTACCTAATTTGTTTCCATGGCTTTATTGTGCCAGTCTCTGCAAATTCTGCTCCCCTTAGGAATGATAGCTGAGTTCATGTCTTAGCCCAGCGCCTTCCTTGCAGATGAGCCCTCGCCCAGCTGGAATACACAGTAGAAGTTGGGGTTTGAGTCTTTGAGGAGGTGCAAAGCTGGAGCAAGGCCCGAGAGAGGGAAACAGTTCCACGCACAGAAATCCTGTCTCCTACAAGTCCCCTTCCTCTTATTTGCTGATCTATTTTGAGTTCTCCATTCCATTTTTCCTCTGCCTGCCTAAACGTCTCTGTGTCCTATCTAGCCTTCCTTTCCTTGCTGTCTGTCTCAGCCCCTACTCTCTATATCCTTTCCACATACCTCTCTTTTCTCTGTCCGACTTACTCTCTCCCTTGTGAGCTTCCCTTCTCACCAATCTCAGATTAGCACCTTTCCTGAGGCCTCAGTGGTAAAGTGTTCTGTTGGGTATATTTATAAATGAGGCAAGAGACCAAGAGTGTCTGGGGGCCTGTCTAGGAAGTAAAGAAAAGTAAGAGTCACCTAGGCCAAGTTTGTAAGCCTGTGTCAGATATGGACACTTGTTTTAGATTCTGCAAATCCGTTAGCCTTGTGGACACAGGAAGGTAGTTGAGGGGATCTGCTGTGATTTAGAGAGACCCGACTCTAGGAGATTCTTCACAATTTTTGTTGCGATACAAACCCACAAATCTACAGAGCCACTCTTGGCGTTGAAGTCCTCCGAAGCCAATGTGTTTTGGGCAGAAGTCTCAGTTGTCAGTGGTATGGCAAACAATGATTGCAGACTGGCTGCAAGGCCTGGATCTCTAGAGTGTATCAGAAATGTGCTAGGTCTTTTAGCTGTCGTTTCCTGACCCCATCCTCCCAGTGGGCACACCCCAATTTGTGGTGTACTTTGTTTTACTTACGTCCAACCTATTCTGAAAAGATTGATTCAAATCCCCTCCCACTTAGATAGTCTCTGTCCCAGAACAAAGCTGTTGATCAGGGTGGCTGTAATCTTCCTGTTATAGGTAAGCTATTTAACTATGTCCCTAGCTGTAAAATCCTACTCAGGACAAATTTCCTTCCTGGTTTTTTTTTCTTCCCCTGTGTGAATTTTGATGTTTCAGAACAATCAAAATCTCTAAAAGGCACATTTAAAAAAATCAGAGGAAGAGTCAGCATGGTTTGGAACTAAGGGATGTTATTTCCTTAAAAATTGTGGTTTTCTTGGATATACACCCAAACTTGGGAATTTCAGGAAATAGTTCATGATTTTTTTAAAAGACACTTTTAAAGAAATAGGCGGCATTGTGAGTGTTTTATTCCTCAATTTCAGATCTCGTTTGTGGGCCTGGTTGTAGACAGGCCCTGGACCAGGATGGGTGGTGGCTGAGCTGTGGTGGTTGCTTTCTCCTTTAAAGTTGGAAGTGTGGATATGGGTGTGACTCCAGTCTGTCTCAGGGTAGGAGCTTACCCCTCATCAGCCTCTGAGCTGCCAACAGCATCAGTATGTTCTTGAACTTGTTTCGGCTCCGACCCTCAGCAATGCCAGTTAGTGGCTGATTGACGGCTGCCGTGTCAGTGATGTCACTCTGGACCTGTCTGTGTTGACTGCTCCGGTCTTCAGTTTCCTCAGGTCCCTGTTTCCTTTCAGAGCACCCCTGATGCACCTGCATAAGTGTAGGAGTGGAACAGGCACTTCCTCTGACTTATTTTACTTAAATACACTCCATGGCACCCGTGAAATCTGGGACTCAGAAGCTTTCTTGTTTCTTCCTAACCAATTTAAACCTGCTTGCAGATCGAAAGACATGCCCGAAATACCAGGGGCACACCTTTCTAACAAATCCTGATTCAGTGGAGTGTGCTAGGCACTGAAAACCCTGTGACCCATTTCTTTTGTGTGCTCTGAGAGGGTACAATGGTCAAGCCTGCATGTCAACATCACAGTCTTAAAGGGAGGCTTTAATTTTTTTTTCTATTTTTAAATTAAGGCAGCGGTTAGGTTTTGTCTCAGTGATCTGAAAATGCTGGTCATTAAAAAAGAAAGTCTTCAGTTCTTGAATTAGATTGCTGATTTAAAAACACTTTCCCCCTTGAGATGCAGATATCAGAATAGCCCGTCTCATCTTTTAAGACATATGTTAAAAGAGAACGAATTCCACAATTTTTTTCCTCTTTAAATTTGATTATTTTAAGACATAATCTTCTCCCCAGGATCTTCCTCAGATTCAGCCTCATGTACTACATTGAGCTCCTGTCATACAGACCCCTTTCATTCGTTCCCTTACCTCTTTTCCCAAATGAAAAGGAAAATGCTAGTAAGTAAAAGAAACAGTGTAGGGAGCTCCTGGTGGCTCAGTTGACTGCCTGCAGATGGTCAAAAGCTGAGACTGGAGAAGCCATGTAGGGGCCTTATGTCATCCGCATGATTGACACCAGGTATAAGACATCTAGCCTGCCAGCCATTTGTGATCTCAGAGGGGTCTGGGTGCTCTCGCAAGGGCACTTGTACTATGTGACTGGTTCTAACCACCCTTCCCCTTGCTTTTTGTTTCTGATCTGTTTCAGGACATGGAGGAGTGAATCAGCTTGGGGGGGTTTTTGTGAATGGACGGCCACTCCCAGATGTAGTCCGCCAAAGGATAGTGGAACTTGCCCATCAAGGTGTCAGGCCCTGCGACATCTCCAGGCAGCTTCGGGTCAGCCATGGTTGTGTCAGCAAAATTCTTGGCAGGTAAAGGCTCCAGGCTTCCCTCAATGTTTTAAAGAAAGAGCTAAAAGACAGCCCACAGCTGTTCAAGGTGCCAATGTCCCCATGAGACTATGGCGGGGGCATTTTGCTCTACACACCCAGCACTTGAGTGTTTGCAAAGTCTTTTGAAACCATCCTATTCAAAGTAGCTGTGGAAACTCCTCTATTTTCTGTGACACGTGGAATGGAGGGACTTTCTTAGGAGAGACAATGTGCTTCTTAAAAGTCTGCTGAATTATTTTAAAGAACCCAAGAGTAAGAGGATCTTAAGAATTTCCCCCTAAACCTCTTAGGTGAGCTTGGTGGTCAGGGGAATGGTTGGGGGTAGAAGATTCATAGATTATAGAACACAACCAGAGATGAATGTTTCTGTGTTCTTTTTCTCTTTTGGTGTAAGGCTGTGTAACATTTTCCCTGCCAGTCCTCAGTGTTTTCTTTTAAATAGCACATTCTATCTTTAAAAGCCAGCCGTTATCTTTAGTTGTACCATCAGCCCTATCATGGCTACAGTGTTTCCCTTCTGCGTGTTTTGTTACTCTCATAGTGACAGGCATCCTAAGTATGCATTAACTTAGAAGGAGGAGAACAAGCCAGAAACAAACACCAACTCTCAAATCTGACATTTGAAAGTTGCCACTTGACCCTTCCATTTGCTGCAAGTAAAAATACTAACAATGACCTTCTCCCAGAGGGCTGTGCAGACGTTTAGCCTCACGTTTATTCATTTTTTTTTTCATCAGCCTCAGCACCAGTCAGGTTTTAAGAAGAGGAAACAAATCTTTCCTACGCCAACTGACTGGCTAGGGTATGTTTGGCTAAGTCAGCACTTGGGCTGGGCTGAGGGCTAAATGACTGTGGGACATCTCTCTCAAAAACTCCAAACCACATCAATAGGTTTGCTTGTGTGTTTGTTTAATGTCTTGGGCATATGATTTGTTTTAGGGCTGCCCTGGCAGACAGGAACAGTGTCAGGTTTAGCTGCTCAGGGCTTTCCCATTATTTTTCTCGCTGGGATCAGTGGTCCTCATCTTTGTCCTGAAGCTTGCGTTGTGCATTAACAACTGATACCTGAAGGAAAGTCATGAACAGTTTTGAAGCATTTCTGGAGTTTTCTCAGTGACACTATGATTCTCAGTTTTCTCAGTGACATTCTTCTTGTTCCGTCTGCTGGGACTTAAGAATTCTCCCAGCATATATATTGAAGAACCGTATAGAAAGTCTTGATTAAGACCAGAGGAAGAAATTGCAGGGCCAGGACTCTGACTATTCCTTTAGAGTCACTAATCCTAGTGTTTATTCTCCGTCTTCTCGCCTAGCATGGGTCACATCAGTTGTGGAGGCTAAGGGTGCAATCTACTTTTACTTAACACTCAGCCAGCAAGAGAGTTCCAGTCTGAGGAGATTCTCAGTATGGTGGCCTGTTAGGGAGAAAAGTGAGACCGAGTGTAGCAAAGGGAAGGAGCAAACAGGGAGACAGAAGCAGAGGAGAGAAAACAAAGGGAAGAAAGGATTTTTTTTTTAAAGAAAAAGACACAACAGAAAAATACAGAAGAGAGAGCAAGAAGAGAGCTATTGCAGAGGTTTCCGGCCTCAATTCTGGAGCTGAATGGTCTCCAATATCTTCTTGTGAGGCTTCTTTGTAGGGGGGAATTGGGGTGGGGAGGGGAGGCCCTTCCTTTGTTTTTACTGAAATGTCTTTGCTGAGCTGATGTTTGGTATGCTTGAAAATTTCAAGACGGTGAGAGCCTTTCTCAGACTTGCAAATGACTGGTTCTCATGTTTAGAGCTCTAGAGCCCTTTACGTCTCCCATGAAGATTGAGGTGGACAGGGATCCTTCTAAAGTCAGGCCAGCAGACTCCCATGGACCAGAATAGATTTGTCACTGGACAGAGTGGCATTCGGAACTTATGCGCCGCTCTGGTGCCTGGCCGTTTAAGTTGTCAACAATAAATTGGAATTTCATAGCTCATTATTTTCATAACTAAGAACCACAGTGGACAAAATGTCACTCTAATTAGAACTGCCTTTTAAGAAACAAGTTCAGCCCTAAAACAGTGTGTCTGGGAATTTCCAAACTGGGCCAGTTCGATCCACAGATCCCTCCTACCCCCAGAGGAATTTGATGGGTGCTGACTGGGTGACAGATCATAGAGTGCTTGTTATGTGGTGGCTGCGGGCTTTCAAAGACTGTGTAGCAAGGCTGGCAAAGTCCTTGGGAGCAGGCAGCTCGCCCTGTTCCCTCAGGAAGGTGTGAGGGTGGCCAGGAGTATATATCTCCACCATAGAATTCAAGGCTGTAGAAGGTTGGGCATTATATGAAGGCCAAGACAAGAGCAGGACTGTTGTCTCCTCCCATTGGGAATGCCAGGTCATTTGAAATTTGGTGACATGTCACATGATAAAAATTAAAAGTTGGGATTTTAATCCCAAACTGTGCACTCTACTTTATGTAAATTCTATTTAACCTGTAATTTATTTTTTAATTTTTTTCACATTCTTTTCAGTCGTTCTGTATTCCTGTCATACATAGCAGCTCTGCCAAGGAATCAGGGCAAATATCTGCCCCTTATGGGAATGGGGTAACCGAGGCCTAGGAAGGCTGAGTGAGTTGGTCAAGATCACAGAGCCATTTGGCGTCAGAGCCACTACAGGCATGGCACCTCTTGACTCCCAACCTAATGCTCTTTGTGCTCTTTGCATCGAGGGACACTGTGCTGGTGGCTGCCGCTTGTCCTTTGTCTGTAAGCCAAAGGGCTGCACGGCTGTTTTGCTGAGATGAAAGGACGGTTATTAAGTCCGAATCCTCACTTGACACAGTCTCGAGTTGGGGTTTCAGGGGGTGTCTGTGTTACTTTCTAAGGGCCTGGCCCACGTGTCAGTCAAAGGGAAGACAGAAGCCTTGATTGTTGGGACTGCGGAGTCCCACAGTTGGCACTGCTCAAGTACGCAGGGAGCCCTGGGCTGGCTGCTGCATGCCAGCCATGGAAGCCAGTGTGTGTGTGTGTGTGTGTGTGTGTGTGTGTGTGTGTATGTGTGTGTGTCTGTGTGTGTGTATGTGTGTGTGTCTGTCTGTGTGTGTGTATGTGTGTGTGTGTGTGTGTGTGTCTGTGTGTGTGTGTCTGTCTGTGTGTGTGTATGTGTGTGTGTGTGTGTGTGTGTGTGTGTGTGTGTGTGTGTGTGTGTTGGTGGGGGAAGCGCTTGCTCTGCTGCTCTGTGAACTGCCGTGCGGTCACTGTAGTTCCATTGAGAACACAGTGCAGTCTACACATCTGTGAGTGCTGAGACCGTCCGTGCCCTAAGAGGAGCCAGTGACTTTTGGTTCGCTGAATGAGTGAAAGATGCGTGGGAGAAGACCTTGTGAACGAACGGTAAAGCTCTCCCCAAGTATAGGAAGCACGACTACCAATGCTTTAAATGCTATGATGAAAGCAGGAGCTTGTAGTGGGGAGAGCGCTGGATTCAAAGTCTGTCTCTGTAGCCAGAAGGAGTTGTGCATGTCCCTTAATCTTCTCATTATTTATTTGTTTCTTCTATAAAATCCGGCTGGCCTCAAAAGATGAGTGGGGATCATGATTTGAAGGACTCCATAAACTCCAGAGTGCTGTACCAAATAGCAAGTTGTTATGTGGCGGTTAACAATTCACTGTCTCTCGAGAAGCTGGCAGGACTGTGGCCTCCCCAAGAGTTGCTCTGTGCTAGAATTTAGGTGCCTCTCTACTTTCTATCAAAAGATATTATTTCCATGGATTGAACTTCTTTTGTGATTAAAAAACAATTTTTTTAAGAAAATGCCTTTCAACACTTTCATAAAGAAGGAAAATGGGTTGAACTTTGTTTTATGGTTAAAATTCGTAGATGACTCAGTCTTCTCAATGAAAACTAGGACTGTTCTTCACTTCCATAATATTCACTCACTTGGCCCCAGACAGACTTATTCAAGCGGAGAAGTTTAGCAACCCTATATGATGCTCTGGGTCACATTTCCATCCCTCCATCCATCCGTCCGTCCGTCCGTCCGTCCGTCCGTCCGTCCATCCATCCATCCATCCATCCATCTGAATCACCTCATTCCTTCCTCCTCCCCTCTTCTTCCTTCTCCCCTCCCCGCTTCCCCCCCCCCCCCCCCCCCCCCGTCTTTCTCTCTCTGTAATCAAGTCTCCTTGAAACTTGTGATCCTCCTGCCTCTACCTCCCAGCACTTGGATTACAGATGTGCGCCACCATTTCCAGCGCCTTCCCCTACTTCTTGTCAGTTCTCTAGGTTTGAACACTATACTTTTTTTTTTTTTTTGGTTCTTTTTTTTTCGGAGCTGGGGACTGAACCCAGGGCCTTGCGCTTCCTAGGCAAGCGCTCTACCACTGAGCTAAATCCCCAGCCCCGAACACTATACTTTTAAAAATGTCTTTCGGGTTAAAATTTTTGCAACCTCAGGATAGTCTTCTTTGAAAGAGGGACACAAGTTCCTCTGTAAAACTGAGAGAGGCATCCAGTGACTGCTAGAATTCAGAAGAAGAACCAAGTCACCCCCCGCCCCCCAATGCTCATGCCTCTCTTCTCTCTGGTCTCGGTTTTGCTGTAAAACCCTGACATCCTATTTGCGTTAACGAGGGAAGGCTGATAGCATGGAAATGTCCTTAGAAACAGCCATTTACCTCAGGGGAGGCCTCTGGGAGAGCTGGCAAGAATTGTGGTTGGTTTTTCTGATTGCTCAGGATTTGATTTCTAATACATATTTCCCATTAACGCTGGAACTCAACATTCCCTTTAATTTTATACCAGCCATTGTTTTTCTCTTGGAGAAAAAAAAACAACGTAGTACAGAGGACAGCTTGAGAGAATGCTGGAGAGTCTGCTGGGGATGGGAGAGCCAGCAAACTGACGGTCTACAGCATCTTTCTGGGGAGATTTTAGTTCAAGAGGCTTGGCCGGAGTCAAAGCACCCTAATCCTTTGTTACCCCAAGGAAAACATTTAACCGGGATAAAGCCATTTTATATCACAGAAGTACATGTCAACCAACTGTCCAGCCACCTACTCTCCTAAAGCAATTTATGCGTTTAGAGCAGCCAGAGGACCAAGGGGAAAACTCATTTGCATTTTTTAACAATCCGTATATATGTATTTTATGATTATATTATAAAATATAAAACAAACCATGTGGGCAATTCGAAGCTTTTCCCCGACCCATTAAGAAAAATAAAAAGAAACTAGTGTAATTAATTTTAATTATGAATTTTATTTAACCCAATGCATACAGACTGTCATTTTTAACCTATAACAAATATAAAAATGATTAGTGTGCTGGCCAGATGGCTCACCTGGTGAAGGTGCTTGCTGCCAAGGGACTCCATGGTGGAAGGACAGAACTGACTTGGGAAGGTTGTCCTCCGAGCTCAGCGCACACATACATACCTACATGGAGAACGTGTGTGTGCACAAAATGCATTCTTTTAAGAAATAAAGTTTTAAAAAAAACCATTAAGCTATTTAATAGCCTTTTCCGTACTATGTTTAAAGATCTGTTTACATTTCCAGTACCCCACGAGTCTTACTTTGCATGTTTCAAATGTTCACCCACTTTTATGGGCTCCCATGGCTAACTGTGGTTCTCTCTTCTTGGGTTTAGGTATTATGAGACAGGAAGCATCAAGCCGGGGGTGATCGGAGGATCCAAACCAAAGGTTGCCACTCCCAAAGTGGTGGAAAAAATCGCTGAGTACAAACGCCAAAATCCTACCATGTTTGCCTGGGAGATCAGGGACCGGCTGCTGGCAGAGCGAGTGTGTGACAATGACACAGTGCCCAGTGTCAGCTCCATCAACAGGTGAGGCTGGGGTTCGGGTGGGGCTGGCACGCTGAAGGGTCTGTGTGTGCCTCCTGAAGAGCTGGCTCTTTTCCTTTCACCCTCTGGGGATTTGCCAGCAAGGGGGAAGACAGACGGTGCTGGACTCAGCTACCGGGAGAGGACATCATGGCGATACCCAGACCACTTGAGTTTTCTGAGCCAGGAGTGACTGACATCACTGGGTTCATCTGGCTTTGTGGAGCACTGTATAAACCGTCCTGATTATCCTTTCGCAAACATCCCTGCCCCCCGGGGGCTAACTCATCTCTGAGCTTTCCAGGAAGACAGTCCATCCTCCAGTTTGGGCGGAGGTTCAACCACTTACGTGTGGGAAACAGAGTCCCTTTTAGGCTGAGTACATGTGGCTCTTTGTTCTAACCCTGCTACCAAATTGAAGTGAGATCTGAGAGCCCTGGACACTGTCGTGGGTTTTCTAATGATTCTAATGTGGAATCTTCGGGGTCCCAAGGTGCTCCAGAGACAAGGAGATGCCTGCTCCCACACATCCTCAGATCTCACCTAGGGAGAGAAAAAGACAAACAGAAATACACCATGGTGCCCGGCTTAGCATTTTCGTGGACTCCAAAATGCTGTCCTCTCTTTTCTCTTCCTTAGGCTGATCCAAAGCATATCAGAGCCTTTAAAAATAAATTTCTGACTAGGCATAGGTGTGGTAACACACACGTGTAATTCCAGCAGTGTGAGGACAGTGATTTTGAGATCAGCCTGGACAGCATAGCCAGAGCCCAACTCAAAAGCATAAAATACTGCGTGAGGTGAAAATTATGTTCTGTGAGAAATTTTCCACTCCTTTTCCTTTCCCTCCTCCTCCTTCCCCTCCTCCTCTTCCTCCTCCTATTCCTCCTCCTTCTCCTCCTCCTCTTCTTCTTTTTCTTCTCTCCCTCCCTCTCTCTTTCTCTCTCCGTCTGTCTCTGTCTCTTGAGAGAGTCTCACTCTATCTCTAGTTGGCCTGGAACTTGCTACGTACTTGAAATGATCCTCCTGTCTCAGCTACCTGAAGCGGTACTACCGAGGAAGGTGCTTTTCTACAGTCAGGTGCTGGGTGTGGCTCAGTTGTTAGAGTGCTTGCCTTGCATACATGAAGCCCTGGCTACATCTCCAGTACCACCTGAACCTGATGCAGTGCTACATGCCTGTAATCCCAGTGGGATTACGGTAGAGGCAGGAGGATCGGGAGTTCAAGATCAGCCTTAGGTGATGTGGAGAGGTCTAAGTAAGACACGAGATCCTGCGAAGAAACAAACAAACGAACAAACCCACAAGCAGGGATGAAATGAGATGAACATACACGATTGTTCTCATAAGAAACAGTGTGTGTTCACATGAGGAAAAGAAGCCAGAAGTCTGGGAATCAGACGATTCCAGTTTCTTCAGAGTCACTTCCTACTGTGTCTAGTGCTGAGAACTCCTCACCCTTACAAGAGAGAGGTGGTCAGACTGGAACATCTCTGAGGTCCCCTCAGAGCAGGGGACCACATAACGGATGTGTTAATCTTCCTTAAGTCCCACTAATTCATGAACTCTTGGCCCGTTTGCTTCTCTTGCCAATCCCCACTGAAGCTCTGCCATCTTGCAAGGTCCTGCGGAAGAAGGAAAGTGGGTGCAAGCCTTTTAGACTGCAGAACTGAGGAGGGAGGGCAATGCCAGCAGGCCCGGGTGAGAGGTGTAGTATCTACTCCTTCTCTGAAATTTGAAAGGTTCTAGTCATGCGTTTCCCATGTCTGTCTCATTGCATATTTCCAGGACACAAACAAACTTGGGTTCAGAGTTGTTGTTTTTCCTTTTTTTTTTTCCGGAGCTGGAGACCGAACCCAGGGCCTTGTGCTTGCTAGGCAAGTGCTCTACCACTGAGCTAAATCCCCAACCCCTTGTTTTTCCCTTTAAAAGTAGATTGTATCATGGAATGATGGAAATTCTGCTACCGAGCTAGAGAGTTGGAAAATCAGAGATCCTAGGTACCTTCCAGTGAAATTTTAGTGAAGTAATGTGTTTTGCTAATACACACTATTATTATGCTATATAATATATAGTACCCAGTAGTATAAGACTATTATGAGATATGATATATGTGCAATTTGAAATTTTCTAGTAAAAATAAATATGTATAATTAATTGTAGTTATTTAACCCCCAATATAGTGGCAATTCATTTCAAGCACGACATTCCTATCTTTGCTCTACCTGTTTCTTTGAAATAGCTTACGCTGGGCTTAAATGCAGTTTTAAATCACATTTGTTTACTTATCCATCAAACTCCATTCTTGCAAAGATAGACGTGGTTAGAGGTGTAGCAAAGGCTGTGATGGTGGACTTGAACGAACGGCCCAGGGACATCAGGCATGGCTGATTCTGTGTCTGAGGCTCTGCTACTGGTGACTGAGCCATGGCTAGACTCTGGGACCTCTAATCTCTCTTAGTCCATGGATGTGGCTGGTTGAGTGTAGCTCCTTTCTATCTGTGGCCTGACACAGCCCTCGGGCCTGATGCTGTCCTGTGGCAGGTGTAGAAGCTGAGGCCCAGATGGGAAGCCCAGGGGTAAGGCGCTTAGGATAGAAATGAGCGTAGAGTCAATGGTAAGATGGGGCCTGGTGTCCTTCCACAGAGTCCTAAAGTCCCATGAGTAGGAGGCCAGATGAGATGTCACCATTCTTTCCCTATTTCAGAACATCATGGCTGACAAGTTTGTTGTCTACTGATACTAGGAATCCTTAGATCTTTCTAGCACTACCCTCCAGGGCTCCTCCTGGGGACTCCTCACTGCACGTTCAGTGAGGATGCCCCAAAGGTGAAGGGTTCTCTTGCCAATGCACCCTACTCCAGTCTCTTCTCTTTCTTTTCTTTCTTTCTTTCTTTTTTTTAAAGATTTACTAATTTATTTTATGTGAGTAGTACATTACAGATGGTTGTGAGCCACCATGTGGTTGCTGGGAATTGAACTCAGGACCTCTGGAAGAGCAAGCAGTCAGTGCTCTTAACCGCTGAGACATCTCTCCAGCCCCACCCCCCCACCTCCAGTCTCAAAGCCTGTGCCACCCACCACAGAACTGCTTTGATGTTTTATAAGGAGGCAGAGCCCGTTGCATGGAGAATGCTGTCAAGCGAGCAGCTTGCGAGTGTCAAGAGAAAGCAAGTTCCCAGCTCTCTCCTAGCATGCGCCCACCAAGGCAATTTCCCACTGGTTCTCTATTTCAAACAGCTAGAGAGAAGGTGATATCTGCATTTAAATTTGTTCTGGTAGCCACAGGGTCCTCTCTACTTCCTACCTTAGAGGCACAATACTGCTGCCTTCAGGAACCAACTCTGGAAAGAATGCTGATGTGAAGCTAAATATCTCTGAGGCAGTTCTATCAGACGGTGGGAGACTTCCTGGGGCTTAAGCCACCTTGCTCATTGTGGGTGCAGCATTTGGGAGTCTTGAGGGTCAGGACAGGTGGAGATGGCAGGTGGAGTGGGCTCTTTCTTCTTCTCGTCCAGTTCTGTGGCTCTAAATTAGTGGCCAAGTGCTAGGACAAGTGGCGTTCTCAGTTTAGTGTGTGTATATACGTGTGTGCCTCTGTGTGTGTGTGTGTGTGTGTGTGTGTGTGTGTGTGTGTGTGTGTGTGAGAGAGAGAGAGAGAGAGAGAGAGAGAGAGGAAGAGAGAGAGCGAGCTCTTTTTAGCATCCATTGGTGTGTGTGTCTGTGTGTGTGTGTCTGTGTGTGTGTCTGTGTGTGTGTCTGTGTGTAAGCTCTGTTTATCACCCACTGGGTGGTGTGTGTATGAATGAGGGGCCAGCATTACCGGTTCAGGTTAGATGAAAACCCCAAAGCTTACACACCCTTGCTCTTTATTGGATAACCAACAAAAACAAAAACATCTTTGCAGGGGTTGGAGTAAGCCCGGTAAAGGATGGATTTACTCTTTTACTCAGCTATTTTTGTCTTGCTTTGTTGGAGTTGGTCTCGCCCTGTGGTCCAGACAGTGCTCTAACAGCCTATATACCTGTCTCAGTCTCCTGAGTGGTAGGGTTTGCAGGCACGCACCAGCACGCCAGCCTAACTTCTGCTTTTTAACCTTAGCTTTGGCAGCAAGTCTTCTGAGACCCTTCTTCACCCCCTCTTTCTCCTTCTCTTGGGCAGCAGGCCTCAGTATGGCTGTGGGTCAGGCCTGAGGGCTGTGACAGGCGACAGGTAGAAAGGCGATCCACTCAGCCAATTCAACTGCTGAGCTATCTCCCCAGTCCTTAGCCCCTTTTTGAGACAGTTTCATGTAGCCCAGGCTGGCCTTGAACTTGCTATGCAGTCAAAGATGATTGATGGTGAACTCCTGACCTTCCTACCTTCTTTACTTTAGGGTGCTGGCATTACACTGAGCTCGGGGGGTGCTGGGGCCTGACTGCAAGGTCTTGTGTTTGTATGTGTGGGGCAGGCACCGTACCAGCCAGCTACATCCCCAGTCCCCATCACACCTTTTCCAAGGCACCACAATGTATATATTTTTTAATACATTTAATGTTTTTGTTTACAGTACAATGTTGTGGAAGTTGATGGGATATGAATGTAAGAGGACCTAGTTTTTCAGAGGAGGAGGATGATGCTGGAACAGGATCCTTAAATGCTTACAATGGAAGATCCTTTAGATTCTGAAAGATAAATTTTGAATCTAAATGGCCTTTGAGCTTCTTAAGGATCAGATTAGCTGAGGGGGCCACTTCCTTCAATTGCATCTGAGGCCTGGGAGCTGGGGGTCTGGACTAATCCTGTGCTGTGTGATCCTGGCTAAATCACTGGAGTACACTGGGCTTCAGTCTCTTCCGTAGTATTAGACCAGAGCACGCTCACATGTTACCCTGGGCCAGGCTTGGCATGCTTATGCTCGGCAATATAGAACGAACAGGCCTTATTTATTTACTTTAGATAAGGTCTCACTATGAACCCCAGGCTGGTCTGGAACTCAGGATCCTTCCGCCTCAGCCTCCTGAGTGCTGGGATCACAGCTGTTCCATGTGCCTTACGCAAATGTGAAGTGTCCAAATGCTCTAAAGTTGAAGCTACTCGCTCATCTTTATGAAGACAGCAATGAGGACCAGCTCATGTGGTGTTTATTGGGCATTTGGTATGGATCAGTCACATCTGACTAGTCTATTAACTCAGTAATAATAATGATAATAATAATAATAATAATAATAATAACAACAACAACAACAATTCCGTGGGGTTAGGTTTCTTACTCTCATTTTTCAGGTGAGGGAACCGAGATAAGGAAACTGAAGGCTAGATTTGAATTTCAGTGCTCTGGTTGTGGGGTCTGTCCACTTACTCCCTGTGCTGCTCTGGCCTGTTGATGGTTCATGGCCTCTCATAACACTTTGCCAATGATTTACAGGCATTTGAAAAGAAATGTGAAAAAAAATACACTTTGTTTTGTCTCTAGACAAATTTATTAAGAAGTTAGGGTTTTACGTTGGACTTCAGAAGGAAATAGGATATATATATCTAACATCGGTATATTTACATATCTGCCACATCATTGTACACACACACACAACACACACACACACACACACACACACACACACACACACACACACACACACACACACACACTAGACCAAGGCTGCCAAGATGGTTCAGCAGGTAAAGTTACTTGACATATCTTGTAACAACCTGAGTTCATCTCTTCAATCCATATGGTGGAAGGAGAAAATCAACCCCTAGAAGTTGTCCTCTGACTCCAGCATGTGGATGCGCACACACACACACACACACACACACAGATCTTAAAAAGCTTTTTAAAAACCAGGTTGGTAGCAACATAATTTGAGAGGTCAAGAAAAGGAATCTTACTCCCAGGTCTTTATTCTGTTTTGCTAATGGAAACAACTGCTTTGAGAATTGTAACCAACAAACATTTGCTAGTGGAAACAACTACTTTGAGAATTTTAACAAACAAACAAAGAAAAAATATATACATATGCTCAATATATTTGAAGTGTTTAAGCTGATTCATCAGAAAAGGCAGAAGACTTCATTCAGGCAGTCAGGACACTCTGTGCTAAGGCTTGTAGTATCAATGAACAAGTCAATTCCAGAGATCAGCTACCAGTCTCAAGTGCCCTGGGTGCCTAGCACCAAGCTGCACGTAGGTCAGGCAGAGCAGAGCCGACTACCCAGTGAGATTAACAGGAGGCATCTGCTACTTCTGTCCTTCCTGTGCAGAAGCTGGAAACCCAGTGCAACCTTGAAACAAACCTTCAGATACAATGGTTTGTCAATGCAGGAAACAAAAACAGTGTACCACGTAATCCTGGTTTGTCTGTTGGTGGAAATGGTGTTTTGAAACAGCAGCAGGATGTAGGCATGACTATGTATCCAATGTGAATGTAGTGGGTTTTTTGTTTTTTCTTTTTCTTCTGAGAGGGGATCTTCATAGATAGTTCAGGCTGGCCTCCAACTTTCAGTCTTTTGTGTCTGGGCTTCCCAAGAGCTGGGATTAGAGACATGCAGTACCTTGCCTCATAGATATCTTCTTTATACCTAGGTGCTATCCACAGGTCTATCGTGGAGCCGTGGAGATGGCTCAGGGGGCAAAGGGCAGGGACCTGATTTTGTTCCTTAGAACCCACATTTATAAAAGCTGAGTAGAGTTCTGTGAGGTGGCTCAGCCAAGTGATGGTGTTTGCTGCTCACCTGAGCATTTGCTTGATCTTTGGAGCCCGTATGGTGAAGGAGATGGAAGACAGACTCCAGGTCGTGGGATAGCCAGCCCACACTGAGTTACTTTGAGGTTGTCTCTTGGCCTCTGTACATACTCCCGCAATGCATGTGGGAATGCAGACACAGGCTCATACACAGAAATGTAAAAAATAGCCTATAACGGACACAGAATACTTTAACAATGAAGCAAAACTCTACCAAGTGCCCTGTTGGAAAGGAACAGTTTGAACCTGGAACTCTTTGACTCTTCTAGAGAAAGTCAGCATTTCACAACTCACCCGTTTCCAGGGACTTTTGGTTGTCTTCGTTCTGTGTTCAGAGCTGTGCTATGCTGGTGGTCTCCTGGAGGCCCTCACTGATCCTGACGGAAGCGCCACCATCAAGGCTCCCCGTGCTCCTGGAGAGCATCAGGATTGCCGGGCTTCGGGAGAGAACAGTGTAGCCTGTAGCTTTAACAGAGGGCTTTCTTGCAGAATTTTAATTTTTCTAATGAAAAGTATTTGATAACTTAAAACAATCAAAGAATGATTTATGGCAACTCCCTAGTTGTGCTGAGGCCAAAATGGAACAGTCTTGTTCAAGGTCATAATCAGGTTCATTGTGGAAGCCAGGCTTCTGGCTCCCAGATGCCTGGGTCCTTTCTATGAAGTTCGTTGGTTTTTGATTTAATAAAGTTTTACTTCTTCAAACGTCCCGTCTGTTGAACCTGCTCGGGCATCTCTGGTAGCAGCTAGGCATCTCTATCCTTCGTGTTTCTAGTGTAAACGACATGGGCTCTGTGCTTTGAAGTCAGGATGGTGCATCCTCTACTAAGGCACTCCCCAAGGAGCTCTCTCAGAACGTACAGTTGGAGTGATGGGTTTATAGTTGGGCACTGTCTACTCAGTTTCTCAGATAGGATCAGGTGGCTGCATCTGTCTTGAACTCTGCCTTTGGATCACCTGTTTTGACTTCTCCCAGTTGTTTACTGGCTCTGTGTCTTTGGCCAACTTTCTGGCATTTTCTTCTTGTTGTTGCCATCCTTGGATGACATGGTGAAACTCTGGACACAGCAGCAAGCAGTATGGCTTAGATCCTCCCCATGGCATGGGTCTGAGCTGGCTTCTTGGTGAAGCCAAGCCAAGTGCTTTCTCTGGACAGCACTTTGACCCTTCAGTGACAACATGCTCTCCCTTGCTGATTTCTCTGTTGAGTGCATTAATCTTATTTGTAGAGTCTTTAGGGCCAAGAAACCAACATGGGAGCACTGCCAGATGATAGACAGGTTCAGTTCTTCTGTCCCATGAGTAGAGGCTGAGCTCTAGAGAGGGAAGGATCTCTGATAGGGCTACACGATACATCTGAGAGACAGCTAGACCAACCTAGACCAGTATTACATTTTCTTCATAAAAGGACGCTCTCAGCCAGGTGTGGTAGTGCACTCTGTAATCCCCAGCACCTGAGAGGCAGGAGAATCAGGTAGGAGTTCAAGGACAGCCTTTGGTACATAGGGAACTTGAGGCTAGAAGAGCTATATTTGATTCTATCTCAGAAAACTAAACCAAAATACAAGTGCACTCCCACACTCATACGTGTGAGCATACACACACACACACACACACACTGATCAGAGAGGCTCTGAGGGTCCAGGAATGGTGGGTGCAAGCCACCCAAAGACAGCCATGAGAAAAATCCCTCAGAACCCTTAATTCCCAGCCTGGGCTCATAATCCCCTGATTCTGCTCCTCTCCTGTGTCTCTGCTTACTTAGCTAAGGTCTCTTTCTTCTTTCTCTCTCTTTTTTAAAGACTTTAAAGGGCTCATGCGTGCTGCACTAGGCTCGGACTTGCTATGCAGCTGGGGATAACTTTGAACTGATTTTCTTACCTCCTCCTCCCACATGCTGGGACGATGGGTGTGCTGTACCACATGCAGGTTATTCCTTGTTGGGGTTGGAACCCAGGGCTTTGCTCATGCCAGGCAAGCCCTCTATCAAGGGAATGACACCTCAGTGTTGGGGGTCTCTTTCCATCTCAATGGTAAATAGTCATTTGTGTTCTTTTCCCAATTGCCTACAGGATCATCCGGACAAAAGTACAGCAGCCCCCCAATCAGCCGGTCCCAGCTTCCAGTCACAGCATAGGTAAGAACTTTTGAAAAAAATTTGAGAATCTAATGGGCTCCAAATATTCTAAAGAACTTTTAATCATTCTTATGGACAGATAATTCTGCATAAAACACTTCACACGCGTTCTAATGCTCCTTCTTTGTCATTCTCCAAGGGCTGAACCTGGCAAATGAATTTTATAAATACTGCTAAAAGGTTTTGAATTTTACTGATTATTATGATAAATAGCTTTCACCATGAGACAGAAAATTGAAATCTAAGCCAAAAAAAATCCACTAATGGGGGTCTATAGAATGTCAGATAATTAAAGTAATAAATCAAGAAAGGGATACTTATTCATAACATTTTCTGCATCATTAGTCAGTAAGTAGTTTTGAATGTGTTTTTTTTCTTCTTCTATAACCGGCCTTCTGCAAGTCTTTGTGCGCTTGCAGACTTGAGTGAAGATGTAGCAAAACTTCTCAAACTTTTTTCTCTTCCTCGCTCTCGCTTTGCTCTCTTGTACTCTGCCAACTGTTAAGGGCTGCCCCTGGGGTTTCCGAGGTCCGCAGGGGAAGTCTGAGTGGCCATGACTCACTAGGGCAGAGTCCCAATTCACCACACTCAAAAGTCTAAACTTTTTTCTTGCTTCCTCTTCGAAGAGGAGTTGAAAATGACATTTATAGTCAAGGCATGTTCTTGATGTCATTTCTCCACTTGGGACAAAGGAATACTTGTGGGTTGCTGGGGGGAAAAGTTGCTCTAATGTTAGAAAGCTGGTGACTGTTCAGTAAGCGTCTGCAAGCTTGGGTGCCACACACCCCAAAAATTCTGCAGAACTGCACCCCAGATTGTGCAGTATTCCTGCATGTTTCTCACTGCCGGTTAAATCTGCGTGTGCACATGCAATGTGTGTGTGCTTACTTGAGGAAGCCAGAAGAGGGCACTGGATCCCTTGGGACAGAGTTACAGGCATTTATGAGCTATTTGATATGGGTGATGGGAACTGAACTCAGGTCTTCTGGAAGAACAGCAATTAACCAATGAGCCTTTTCTCTGGCCTCCACTGCCGTTCTTTCTTTCAATAAAAAACCTGGCGATAAGAAGTCTATCAGAGGCCTGGCCAATAGTTCCACTTCTGTCATAACTCTCCCAGTCAACTAGATGAGTGTCTCAGCTCTGAGCCTCAGTTTTCCTGTTGTTGTGTGAAGGATCACAAAGGTGTTTCTTGGGGTTTCTGGTCCTGTAAAGATGGCTCTTTGAATGAAGATGAGAAGGAAGTCCTCCGTGCCCAGAGAACACTCTCTCTCAGCACTGCCATATTGAAACATGTCACTATGCACCTGTTATGGAGGGCCTGGTGTAAGGTCAATGCCCGACAACAATTCCCGTTCTCAAGGACTTCCAGGCCCAAGGGGAAATGTGGGGAGTTTGGGAAAACAAAACAAAAAACTGAAACACTACTACCACCACCACCAAAGCAAAACAAAGAAAAATCAAAACCAAACCAAACAAATAATAGCAGAAAACCCCAACCAAAGCCCAGAAAACTGGTCTGCTTACGCAGCAGAAGGGGTGCCTTCTCTTTGCTGGGCGGAACGGTCAGCTGATGAGGGTTTCCTGGGTGGGATGAGGTGTGTTTGTGGCTGACATTTCATTTGGCTTTAACTGTTCCAGGGTGGATAGCTTAAAAACAAAACAAAACAAAAACCCCAAAACGATTTTCAGTAGTATTAGGAATAATTCTACAGTAACTCAGCAGAGTGATATGTTTTTGCCACAGATATGTCTATTAAAATTCTATCTCATACAGCGTCTGAATTTATTGAGCATTGAGAGCCCTAGACCTCAGAGGTTCGGTGACTAGTCTAAAGTCATAGGTGAAGCCAGAACTGGAACCTGGGTCCTCTGTGTCCCATGTAATTACAGAATAACGAAGCAAGTGTCACTGGCTCTGGCAGTGACGCAGCCAAGCATGGCTTCTGTGGACTGTTGTTTGAAGTGCCAAGTGATCTTATTTTTTTTGTTCTTCGCACCTCAATACTGAGGAGGTTGTGGGATTTGCATAAATCTATCTCGAGGAGCTTTTTCTGGTGAAGCGAAAGAGAAGTTAGCAATTTCTGCTTTGGTGTCTCTTAAGGAAGCTCTAAAATCAGGCTCAAATGTGAGCAGAAAGGTCCTGTGCCCGCTAGATCTGCAGAGGCAGGTGCTGCCTGGGCTCCCAGGAACATTATCACCCCAGCCACATCCTGCTTTGCAAAGTGAAGACTCCACCTGCCTCCAGCTGGTGGCTCATGGTCTATGAGAGCGGAGGGAGAACCTCTACAAACCACAAATGGAAATCCAGCCACATAGTTAGAGGGAAAATTATGGGTCTCCTAGACCCTAGGAGTCACTGAGAAACTTGCTTAAAGTCCCCTCTCCTCCTGACCTCTAGGGACTTAGAGACCTGGCCCTGGCCACAATAAGTTACCACCTCTGTTTCCACTTGTAGGAAGGGGAAAATTAGAACCGAGGCTAAGTATGGTGATGCTTAGCTGGATTACCTTGAACCAATTCACCTTATGAAGCTAAGCATTCCTCCTGAGGCAAATAGAAATAATCCCTAGAGCCTGCGGTGCCTCAAGGATCAAGTGGGAAGCATGATTCCTACCAGGGAGATACAATATCATTCTCCAGTATTCGTCAGTGAAGAGCATACTTCTGATTACACTTTACTTAGTGCGTGCTTGTGTGTGCCTGTGTGTGTGTGTGCTCATGTGTGTGCATGTGTGTATGTGCGCATGCGTGTGCATGTGTCTGTGTGTGTGTCTGTGTGTGTGCCTGTGTGTGTGTTCTTGTGTGTGTGTGCATATGTGTGTCTGTGTGTGTGCTCATGCATGTGCATGTGTGTATGTGCACGTGCATGTATATGTGTGTGTGCCTGTGTGTGCATGTGTGTGCTTGTGTGTGTATCAGTGTGTGTGTGCTTGTGTGTGTATCTGTGTGTGTGTGTGTGTGTGTGTGTGTGTGTGTGTGAATACGTGCATGGATGGACTTAAGCAGAGATGGACATGACTCCAGAACGCATCCAGGTGTCTTTCCAGAACTGGAGGTGGTACCAGCTGGTGCCCTACCCTGTCCTCTTGTCTCCTGCTCCCGTGGACTGGCTGGGATCTTAGTAAATTCCCTTTTTATTCTGTGCTTGTATTCCCTTTCTGCTGGGTTGGGGTGGGTATCCTTGAGCTGGCGTTCTCCCTTCTGTGCATTTGTACCCAGCCCATGTGTCTAGTGAGCACATTTGTGACAGGCCGGCACCCCTCTCCTTCTACAGTGTCTACAGGCTCCGTGACGCAGGTGTCGTCGGTGAGCACCGACTCTGCAGGCTCCTCGTACTCCATCAGCGGCATCCTGGGCATCACGTCCCCCAGTGCCGACACCAACAAGCGCAAGAGGGATGAAGGTAAGAGACGGCTGCGCCTTCCTGCCAGGGATGGACCAAATAGGGTCTGTGAGGAGCACTCTGGGAAGGCAGAAACAGAAGTGGCAGCACCACATTCTTGGCTGCAGAGGACTGGAGTTCCCAGGGCCCTAGCCTTTCCTCTGAGACAAGGAAGATGGACGGGTGCCTGTGAGGGACTCCTTCCTGGCTGGTCTCCTCCCATCTTTACTCCTTGGATGAGAGAAGCTATTGTGGCCTGTGCTGTGCAGCCTTTAGGCGGATCCTGAGGACAGACATGGTGCCCCAGGGCTGCTGTGTGGAGAAGGTCTGAGCTCAGAACCAGTGTCTCTTTTGTGAGACAGGAGAGGGGCTGGGTAGGACAGCTGTCACTTTGTCCTGCAGTAAGGGACGAATGTTGGGAAGAAGGGCAGGGACTGGAAACACTCCTCTGGAGAAGGTGGAGCGATGATGTTGGAGGGTGGAAGGAGGTAAACAACCATGTCATTTTTGCTCTTGGACTTGAGAGGAAGGAGCCCTGGGGCCTCCTGGGGATTGCCAAGAGACAGCTTTTTCCTGTGTTTCCCGAACAATTGGAGCCACCTCTGTGTGGGGCACATGCTATGGCAATCTGGCCTCCTTCCGATGGATGAGCCGCTGGCACTGGCTGACAACAGCTGATTGGAGAGGAGAAATGATCTGGAAGTCTTGTGTGTGTGTGTGTGTGTGTGTGTGTGTGTGTGTGTGTGTGTGTGTGTGTGTATAAGGGTATCTTTGCTTCTGTGAGGGTTTCTGTGTGTGTCTGTGTCTGTATGTGAGTGTGTGTATTGTATGTAACAATGTCTTTGTGTCTCTGAGGGTGTCTGTGTGAGTGTGTATGTTTGTGCACTTGTGTCTATATGTGAGTATGTGTGTGTATGTAAGGGTGTCTTTGTGTCTGTGAGGGTGTCTGTGTGTGATTGTGTGTGAGTGTGTGTCTGTGTGTGTATGTAAGGGTGTCTTTGTGTCTGTGAGTGGGTGTGTCTCTGTGTGTGTGAGTGTTTGTGTGTGTGTGTATGTAAGGGTGCCTTTGTGTCTGTGTATGAGTGGGTGTGTCTCTGTGTGTGTGTGTGTGTGTGTATGAGTGTGTTTCTGTGTGTGTGTGTGCCTGTGCCTGTGTATGAGTGTGTGTGTGTGTATGTAAGGGTGCCTTTGTGTCTGTGTATTAGTGGGTGTGTTTCTGTGTGTGTGTGCCTGTGTATGAGTGTGTGTGTGTGTGTGTGTGTCTGTGCATGAGTGTGTGTGTCTGTGTGTCTGTGTGAGCTATGGTCTAGGGCTGGAGAGCAGAGTTGCAGAATTTTAATTCAATTATCTGTTTGCTGGCACAACTCTTCCTTAGCATCATGTAAGGGAATGTATGTTCTCATGAATACATGCCTAACTACTTAAGATCTGTAACTAGAGAATTTAGTCAGCCCGGTGGTGGATTCGGCCTGGGCTCTGTGTGCCCCCGGCATTGGAGATGGGCCTGTGGCCTCAATGTGCAGTGGTAGGCCAAGTTGGCATGATTCATGGTTCTTAAGAGTGTGCCTCGCCTCCTTCCCTGGCTCCCGTGCCTCGGAACAGATGTCAGAAGTCTTTAACTCCGTGGGTTACTGGGCCAGCTTGCTGTGGGAGGCAGCGGGCCGCCATCTCTGTTGGTTTATGGGGTGGATGGAGTCATCTCTTCTCAACATGTCACCTGGATCTAAGCTGATGCACCAAGCTGGTGTTGGGCTGTCTGATCACAGTGAAAGGCTGGCTTGTAGGATGCTCCCTTCGATTGAAAAACCCAGGCAGAGATTTCTTTTTAGAGCACAAAACCCCCTCTAGTTTAATGTGTATTAACAGATTCTGGGGGAGGGCACAGTGCTAGAGAGTTATACCGGTTCACCATCTAGGATCAGATGTTTGGCCTCTCAGCCAGGCACACGGTGGGTTGGAAGGTGGCTGTGATCTTGGAATCTCTGTTGATCGGCTTCTTTCACTGAGCATGGTGGCTGCTTTGGTAATACCAACGTTAAAAAATGTATTCATTTACTTATTTATGGGTAAAGGTGCACAAGGGCCAAGATGTCCGAGTGGAGATCAGAGGACATCTTGCCGTAGCTGGGTCGTAATCCTAGTGCTTAGAAGCCTGAGATAGGAGTATCGTGAGCCCAGAGCCATCCTGGGCTATACAGTGAGGGCCTGTCTCAAAGACAACAAAACGAAAGAAGAACATTCAAAATGAGATGTGGGACCGGATGCTCTGTAGTCCTCCTAGTACTGGATCTTTTGGGAGAGCCTTGAACCCTAGGAAGACTTGGGGTGAAGTTTCAGTCTGTGGTATGGATGCTACAGTAGAAAGAGTCGATAGTGTTGGAAGCTTTACAGGGTTGGGAAGAGTGGGGGAGTCTGTGCAGCTGACTGGGCCCCTCAAAGCTGTCTTGCTTCAACAAGAACAGGGCAGGTCTAACAGAGAAGTAGCTCCTATCGGGGAGATGTTGGGGTTGGCACTGCACAGGGTGCCTCATCCTTCCTCACTCACCTTCTGTATTCACATGAATCCCTACATTGGCCCAAAAGAGCCAGCACCCTCACTTTATCAGGGAAGGTAACCAAGGTGGCAGGGTGCTCTGTGACATTGACAGCCACATTGCTTGTGTAGATGGGGGAGAAAAGGAACTCATCCTTGGCATTCTAAGATGACCGTCACTGGCCTGATCTTCCAGAAAGGAGTGGGGATGAACCAACCTGCGGCTGGGCAGAGCCCTTGGTGGGTACGAAAAGGAGTGGCAGGCACCAGAGCACAGCTGGAAGGTTGGATGCTGTTGAGGGTGTGGTGAAGTGAGACCTTGAGGTCAGGGATTTGAGCACAGAGTACGACCCAGTAACCAGGGCAACACAGAGAGAGTGACTGGGCATGGCGGGAGCCAGCTGGGACTAGGCATCACACTGTGCGTATGGAAGGGTGCTGGTCTCTAGGATGGTAAGCGGGAAGAGTCTCAGCAGGAAAAGGGTGTTCAAGGGTCAGGAGGAAGCCACTGACCATCACGATACATCTTCATGTGGTCCCCGAGGCTTCCCAGTGGGGTCCCTTGCTTTTCTCCCTGGTGCACCATCATTTCCAGCTTGGAGTTTGGTTTTGCCCTGTGGGCATTTCATGCCTGAACCTCAGGGTCAGGGCGGCAATGATACACACATGCATGCAACCTCGTGCAGAGGGCAGACTAGAGGGTCAAGAGTAATAGCTTCGAGTCCCTTCAAAGGTACCGCATGTGAGGCGATACTCCCTGGAGTGGGGTGAGCAAGGCGGGAAGGGATCTGTTTTGATCCAAAGGGCCTAGGAGGGTTCTTCTCAGGAGATGCATTAGAGGGCTCAGGAGAGAGAACATACCAGTCAGAGGTAACAGAGTGTGTGTGCCCAGGCTGGGACTCCACTGAGTGTATACAGAGAGAGGCCAGCCTCAGGACTTAGACAGGGAGAAAGGTGGCAAGCGTGTTGGGGTGGCTTAACACTGACTGTAGCCCCTGACCTTTTAGTATGAAAATAGAATAGCTTCAGAAAGTCAAGAAAGACTGTGCTGAATGTTTAGGGTGTTGATGTTGATGTGGGAGTAACTGACCCACGATGTATGTTTGGAAACAGCAGAAGCCACTGGTGTACTTAACTACTTTCTGGAGACCGAACAGCAACAAGGACAAGAGTGGCCGTGTCCTTTTCTCCTTCTGGCACTGGGTGTTGGGACTGAGCTCAGGGTCAGCTTGGCTGCACAGCAAGACTGTCTCAAAAACCTAGAAGCAGAGCTGGGGGTGGTAACACACCAGAACATCAGGAGTTTAAGGTCAGCCTCAGACAACATGGGGCCGACTTGGGCTAGGGGAGCCTAGTCTCAAAAGATAGACAAAAAGAAACTTAAAAAAAAATTCATTCACCCCCCCCCCCGCCCCCAAGTAATCCTGAGTAAAAAGGGAAGCTGGAGGTTAAGGAGGTTGCTCGGGTTCTAAAATACTTGACAGATAAACACGAGAACCTGGCTTTGGACCCCTGCACCCTAAAGAGCTGCAAGAAGCAGTGTGAGCCTATGATCCTGCTCTGGGGAGACGAGCTAGAGGATTCGTGGCTCCCACTGGTTAGCCAGCCTAGCCACGAGGCTAAGCTCCGGGGTCAGTGAAAGCCCTGCCTCAAAACAAACAAACAAAGAAACAAAGAAACAAAAAGAAACAAACAAAGAAACAAAACAAAACCCCACAATGTGGAGCGCAACAGGGAAAGGTACTCCACGTCAGTCTCTGGTCTCCATATGCTGTGCACGTACCCGCCCTCATGCTTACACATATGCACATGTGCGAGTGCGAGTACACACTCGAGTGTACACACACACACACACACACACACACACACACACACACAGAGAGAGAGAGAGAGAGAGAGAGAGAGAGAGAGAGAGAGAGAGAGAAGTGGAATTCATCTTAATGTAATTTCCTGTCTAAACACTATCACTTCATTCAACACATAGTCAAGCTTTAAGATGCGACATGCTGCCTCTTTCTGCCTTTGAACTGAGTTGTTGAAATGTGGGGTGCGGTTTTCATGTACAACACAACTCAGCTTGGATACCAAACCTCTGGAAACACAAGTGGAATGTTGTCAAGCCTCTCGGGACCAGGAGGTTTTGTGAGTAGGAAGGTTATTTTGTGGGGCTTTTTTTTTTCCTTTTGTTACTTATTTTAACACTATCAATTGTTACTACCGCCGTTTACATGTGCTGTGTGTCAGGGCTTGTGGATGTCACGGAGTGCACATGGGGTTTAAAGGGCAGCTTTGTGCGGTTGGTTTTACCCTTCCACCTTGATGTGGGTTCTTGGCTGAACTTATGTCATCAAGCTTGGGCCACGGGCACTGTCACCCTCTGCCTTAACCAGCCTGGTTTCTGTTTTTAAAACTTTAAGTGAATCAAAAGAGATGAAATTTGAAGATTTAGGCGAATGTGGTTGGTGGAGCATGTCTATAATCTCAGCACTTGGGGGGAAATGATGCAGGAGGACGGATTGCTGGGAGTCTGAGGGCAGCCTGGGTTGTAGAGTTCAAGGCCAGCCTCAGATACATAGTAAAACTGTTTCAAGGCGAGAAGAAAGCCTATAGTTCTCAGTTGTACTAGCCATATCTCCAGTGCTTACTACTCCTAGTAGGCTAATGGCTACTGTATTGAGCAGCACCCAGCACATAATAGATGCTCAATAAATGCTTACTGAGAATGGTTCACTGGGGTTCCTTTAGAGACCTCCTAATTAATGAGGAGAGCAAATGGGGCCCTTGGGCTCTGCATTCACAGGGCCTCTGTATAGCAGGTTGGAGCCCCCACAGAAAGCCCTACTTGAGTAAAGAGTCCCAGATCTAGAACAAACAACTTAGCCCCAAACTTAGATGAACTATTCTGTCGCTGATGCAGTATCTGTAGCCTCTGAAGGCAGAGCCAGGGTAGCTAAAGAGAACTGTGGGGAGCAGGTCATCTGGTGCTAGACTGGACCAGAGATAGGGATCTTTGGGATCTTGGAACGTAGTGAGTTCCCCATCACTGGAGGTATGAGCAGGGCTGGACAAAAGAAGAGCAGAAGAATCAGAGAAGATATCTATTCTGGTCACTGTGACTTTTGGAGGCTATGACAGCTGAGGCAGCTGGTGCTTCTGTGACATAGTTTGAAGTAGCCTTCCTATTCATTTCCCCCTTGCCTGGCTTCGAATCTGCCTTTCATGGAACAGAACTGGATAAAGGTCCCCCATTCTTGCTCACAGACATGCCTTGGATTCTCAGGGAAGGCCTGGACCATCAGGTTGGAGCTGGACCTTGTAAAGAGGCAGCCCGGTCCCCTAGTCTCACCTGTGACCTTTTATGGAGAAAGCTGTGGCAGTAGTCCTGGGACCCTGCTGGACCAATAAGGTTCAGTGTTGGAAGTCAGGGGTGGGGGCTCTGTTTCTGAAGTCCAAGGAAGCTGCTGGCAGGCCAGATTTGGGAGGATCAGGCAGGGCTGTGAATAGCAGCCATGGGTGAAAAGAAAGGGCAGCCCCTCTGCTGCTTCCTGGGACTTTGATCTCCAGCGAGGCCTTCTCCTGCCTTCTTCCGTTGGTCTCAAGGGCCCCCATTCAGATCCCCCACCCCGACCTTCCCTCTCCACTTCCCCTGAGTTTGAAAGGCCTTGAAAATAGGAGGTCAGTGGAGTGAGAATCCTTTCACCAGCTTGGAAAGCGAAAGGATCCAGGACCCGTGTCCATGCTGGGCCAGAGGCTCCTTATGAGGCCGCCAAGGTATGCTGCAAACAGGCCGCTGCTGGCTTTTTAGGGAGGGCACAAAATGAAAGCCAGGACCTTGAGGTGCAGTTGGTTAAAACAATACCAAGTTCAGTGTGACCCCGTCGTGAGGCTGGGGCAGTTGACTGTCGGCTCCTTTCAGGGCTGTTCCTGTTGCCAGGGTGTTTCTGTATCCCTGGCGGTGCCTCTCGTGTTGGGTTCCCTTGGTTCTGTGTATTTTGTGTTGGTTACCCGACGGCACACTTTCTCTTCTTTCTGTTTATTTTTCGCTTTCTCTTTCTTACCAACCCTGACTTCTGTCATTTGGTTAAAGATCCCAGTTCAGCCCTGTCTAGACACCCCCTGGAGGACTGTGGTGTGAAGGGTAGGAGGACTGGGCCCCACACTCACTCTAGCTATAAGCGCTGTTCTCTCTGTCTTTCCCTGGACTTATTTCCTGCACCCCGGACAGAGGATGCAATGGAGTCGGGAACTACTGTCAGATTTTCGAGAAGAAACGGGACTGTCTTGTCAGGAGTTAGCGGCAGCTTTTGCCTATAGATCCTGCCCCAAGGTTTCACAGGCCTATGATCTCTGGGAGCCCTGCCACCCAGAGGTGCTGAGGCTTCAACAGGCTCTGGGGCAGGCAGGGCTGGAATGGTCTGAGGAACCTGTAGTTCCTGTAGGGACTTGCTGTAATAAGATCTTGAGCCAGTAATCTGGTCTCTGAACCTGTGTTTTGTCATTTGGGAAGGACAGGTGGCAAGAGCCTTGTGGATTACCACAAGGTTAAAGGAAGTGGCTCCCTGAAGGGTCTAAGTAGAGGCTTCATAAGTGGCCACAGGGGGCTTGAGGATGTGGGGACAATCTCAGACTTGGGACAGCAGGCTCCGGCCACAGTTCAAGCATAGGTCTGCCTGCCACTGATTTCCTGTTTATAACAGTCGAGGGTTGGGGTGGGGTGCCTGGTGGGTGGAGGGGGGGGGATACTGAAGGAGTGGAAAGAGAAGCCGGAGAACCCATGGACATCTAGGCTGAACAACAGTGCCCCCAGGTGTTGGTTGCAAAACCAGGGGTCACCCCAGGTCCCTTTTCCTTTCTTTCAGAGCTCTTCAGGTCCCTTCAGTTTCTCACTTTACAGGGCGGGGGGGGGGGTGCTGAGCGTGGCCTCAGTTTTCCAGGGAGGGAGGTGCAGGGTGCACACACACCCAGTCACTGTCCTCTGGGGTAGAGGACAAAATCAGAGTGCCTGGAGGGCTGGGCTGGTGTCTCAGGGGTTCTTCAGCTTAGGCCATGGAGAGCAGCTAGGAGGTCATGGCACATGCCTTCCCTCCCCCCAGGTCATCATTTACATAGGAAACTAGACTGGAAGGAGTCCAAGTAGGTCAAACGGTAAACCCCATAAAGCCCAGATCCTCAGAAAACCCTTGGTGTCTGCCCTCTGTGGTTCTCACTGTTAAGAGCCACTGTGACCTTATCCTCTTGTGGCATGAGTCCTCCCCCTTCCCCTCCAGCTGATTTTCAGGAACACTTCACTTCGCCAAGAGCTCGACCTTCCAGTTGTGGCTCCTCCCTATCCCTCCTCTCACTCCTCAGAGCTTCCAGGTCACTTGTGTTCTCGCCATCATGCAGCAGTACCCTCCCTCTGGCACGGGCTGCCCAAGAAGTTGCTTAGCCAGCCTGTCTGGGTAGTCAGCTCCCGCTCTTGTGTGGATGCTGGTCATCTGACTTTCACAAACCCCTAAGCCCATGGATGCTTCCTGGGTCGGCAATGGAGCCCTGGAAAGCGAGGAACTTTGCCTGTAGGGAGGCATCCATTCTCACAGTAGCTTTTAGGGGGCCGGTAGGTGGTTACTGCCATTTTGTTGTGGGCCATTAGGACTTTTCTGGCCCTGTGAGGGGTGCCCTGTACCATCATCTAGATGGCCTGGCTTCTGAGTTCTCTTGTACAGGCTGGAACCATGATCAAGGTCTTCCCTTGCTGCTCCTCATTGTTCAGAGCTGGGTGGCAGTGGGCTGGCTGGAGGTCATGATTTCATCTGAGAGTGAAGTCAGATCTGAGTCTTGGGGTGCCCTTTGGGTTTCTGGGTGACGGCTCTCAGCTTGCTCTAATTATGCTAGTTTCTAAGCCCCAAGAACCTAATGCTTCTTAAATCTGAGCCCAGACCATAGAGGAAGGAGTTCTGTCTAGCCAAAGGCTGTGGGTGGTGGGCCCCAGGAGTGGCAGAGGGTGTGCATGCTTGTGTGTGAGCGCATTCACCCTTGTAGTCAGAGGTGTGGGCGCATGCACCCTTGTAGTCAGAGGTGTGGGCAGTCTAGCACAGGCCAGACTCCAGTAGGTTTGGGTGAGGCCCAGAAACTGCACTGCAGATGCCCAGAACGGTGGGGCTGAGGTAATTTATGTTATACTCTCTCTCCAGGGCATGAAGCTCTGGCATCACCCAAGGACATTCTGGGGCCACAGAGATGCTAAGGGCTGCATGTCTAGTTTCCAGTCTGGTTGGCCGTTCTTTCTCATCCAGCCTTTGAAGCCATCATCACTTCGGCTGAGACCCAGGCAGCCAACTAACTGCAAGGGGCATCTGGGTGAAGAGCCCAGGTGGTCTCTTCATGGGCCTTTCCCTCAGACCTGGGACCAATCCCTTGGGTAGGGGGCCAGGTTTCAGTTCCTCCCCGTTCTGGTCCCTGAGTTTCACTTTGATTCACTCAGAGAGAGCCTGTGTGGGAGCTGGAGCCGCTGGCCCTCCCACCTCCCTGTTTACATGCCTGCTTAGCCCAAGCCGCCCATACTCCCCCAGATTCTAGATCCTGCTCCCTGCATGTGTGTTCGGGGAAGCCTAGGGATATGGCAAGCAGCTCTCAAATTTTGGGACCCCTTTAATCTTGAACAATTGAGGAATAATTAACTTATTGGGATAATTAAAGTGGGTAAAATTAAATTCTTTATTGGTTTATTAAAATAACAAACAACATATATTATTTTGAGATAAGGGCTGTCTTCTAAACAGAGTCTAGAGGGAGTGGCACTGCCTTACACCTGCGCCAGTTTCTTTAGTGTCTGGTTTGACAGAAGACAGCTAGAGTCACATAGATGCCTCTGTACTCACTGTCATGTTGCCATATGTGTCCCAGGCTCTGGAAAGCTCTACTGTGTGCTTGAGTGCAGACAAACGACACTGTGGCATTATGGGAACACAGTTCCAACCTCACAGATCCCCTGAAGGTCTTGGGAACCCCCTGGCTCTCTGGTCTACACCGGGGAGGTTTATGCATTCACCTCTCACAAGCCAGGGGGAACACATGTGTGGTTTTAGTTAAAAGAGCGGTCCTCCCCCCCAGCCCCCCGTGTCTCTTGTCCTTAACTGGGAGGCTGTGTCTGGACACACCAGGCTTTGGCGATCCTCTCACACAGTGGATGTGTAGTTCCTGGCTCTTCCCCCAGGCTTTTGCTTCCACAGAGAGGCATGAACACTGAGCTCTTCCTATGTCCAGCAGCGTGTCTGTAGGGTTTGAGGTCTGACTTCCCTCCAGCTTGCTTCTTTCAGTCCTTCCTCACCTCACAGAGTTAAGTTCTGCCCTGGCTTAGTGGCCCTGTGCTAGGCATATTTTTGGTGAAAGAAAATCCTTCCATGATACTGACTGGGAACGAAATGTGAGAAAATAAGAGAGTGCTTCTAGTGTTCATCTTGACGCCTGATACTAGGCAAAAAGCAGACCTGAATGTGTTTTGTTCTGATTTCACTGGGGCTTCCAGGTGTTTCTAGAGCACCAGGGGAGAGTGACTCACACACATGCGTGTGTGCACAATGTGCTTGTGCGTGTGTATCGTTTCACTTTGACTCTCCGGTTTTTACTTTCACTGGTGGACGTATCATTTGCTGGAGAGAAAGGGCATGTCCTGGGACAGGCTGAGGTGTGCCAGGGAAAGAAGATGCATTAAAAGAACTTAGAAAAGTGATGGTGGTGTGAGAGACACTGCTTATAGTGAGATCAACTGAGCTCCCAGCCAACAGGTGGCCGGCCCCTTGGGAAAGGATTGAAAGTGAGGAGGGGTTAGAACTTCCTAACACCAACCACCAGGTGGCACCATTGACCCAGGACAGCTTAGTTGCTGTCTAGGGTGCCAGGGCAGTGGGTATGGGTCATTTGTGAATTGTTATGCTTGTTCCCGGGCTGGAGTGGCATGCCTGGGTAGGCTGGCCATTTATCTGATTCCCACTTCTCTGCCAGAGGGAAGCTGATCATTATTGTTGGGATTAATCCCACCCTTTTCTTACCTTGGGACCCAGATACATTGACACAAACCTTTCTAGGAATTCTTGGGTCTCCCCTGAGCCTTTACTTGATGTGTGACCTTGGGCAAGTCACGTTTCCCTCATGCTAAAACAGACAATTGGATCTTAAGGGTCCCACGTTCGGCAGTGTGTTGCAGGTGACACTGGTGCCGGAGTTCTTTCTGGCACTTTCTGTTAGCCGTGTGACCATGGGCAGGTCACTTCTCACAGAAGCCATTTCCGCAAAATTTTTCCTGGTATTAAATAAAATGCCTGATTGGAAAATGCTTTGGTGTGTGTGTGTGTGTGTGTGTGTGTGTGTGTGTGTGTGTGTGTATCCTTGACCATCTGTCTGTCCACCCGTCTGTCCCTGGGGACTGTTAGCTGCCCTCTCTCCTTAGGTTTGTATCTCTGCTTGTGAACACAGAAAAGGGCTTTTGGTTTTTGTCTTCTTTTTAAGACACTATGTCTCTGTCTTAAGTATTTCTTCAACCTCCTTGTTTCTCTCCACCTCCACTGCTACTGCCCTCGCCCAAACCGTTCCTTCTTTCCTTTTGGACTATTGCTACTGCCTCTTCTCTGCTCTCCTCTGCCTCTTGATTTCTCCAAAGGGTCGCACAGCGTGCCTAGTGTTTCCTCTGCAATACTGTTCTGATCTGTGGCTCACGGCAGGGTTGGAACACTTCAAATCTACACAGCACCCTCAGAAGCCCTCGGGACTTTTTAAAGCTAGCTGCCCCGTGAAGCTCTGAGCCCACCACTGTCTTTTCATGCCCAGTTCTGTCAACTGGAGGCTTCTTCAGCCGTTTCTCAGCACCATCTGCCCTTTTACTGCTGACGTCATAGTCAGACGACATGGGGTCTACCGCAGACTCCACCCACCACCATCACCATGACTTTGGGAGTCACATGTAAGAGCCTCAGTTTCCCCACAGGGAAACAAAGGTAGCAGTCATGCCTGCAGCTGAGCACAGGGATGGACGGAAGTGTGTGAGGAGCTGAGGAAACTCCTGAAGCCTTTCATTGTGGTGTTGTGTCCCTTTCCCTGCTCCACCACAGTCCAAGGGGACATTCCAAGAACTCAGGGTCCAGCTTCACTGTGACTTCTGCAAAGAAGGATCCCCTGCCTGTCTATCCCTTCTATCCCTGTTAATAAGAATGAAACACATGTCGCTTGTCTGCCCCCCTCAATCCCCAAAGACTGTGAGCTCCATGCAGGCAAGGTAGCATATTGGCAGCAGTCACCATGTCCCCTGAGTGCCAGCTCAGGGCTTGGTTCGTGGTAGTATATATGTCCTGTATGCCTGAGAATGCATGGGTTTGGCTGGCTAGTAAAGGCAGGCTGTGGAGTGGAACCCAGAGGGCCTTGCCCATTAGACTCCTCACTCCTGCCCAACCCAAAGCCTCCCGCATGGCTGCCAAGCTCCACAGAAGGGAGATGTGAAGACCATTCTGCAGGGTAAGGAGCACCCTCTGTCCTAAGGCACATGTGCACACATGTGTGCCTAAGATTCTCCTCTTGCCTGATGCCTGATCCTGTGCCCCAAGTGTGAGTGGGTTGAGGCCCTGACCAGGAACTTCAAGAAGGAACCATACTGACAAGTTTTGATTGACATGCACTTAAATGACGAAAGCAGTTAATAGAACCAGTTTACCAAGCTGGCACTCCTGTCACCCTCTGTTTTTACAGAGTCAGAGAGTTCGAAGAAGTTGTCCAAGGTCACACAGCTCAGCCTGGACTTTGGCAGTCTAACATCAGGGCTGGCTCCAGGGTACCCTTACCTGCCACTCTGGTCTGCCTCTCAGTGTCACAGTAAGAGAGTGCCAGTGTCCCCATGGCATATCTTTAGCTCTCTCTGGCATGGGCCTTCAAGGCCACTTTTGCACCTTCAGTCCTGCTCTGAGGCTGGACTCGGATGGACACAGCTCGGGCGCATTTCTCCCCTGAGGTCTCCATTCCTGAACGTCTCCAGCAACTCCATGCTCTGCACACTTTTCTGCCACACTCGAGTTAGTTGCTTCAGCTCTGGCTGGTCATTTACAAGGGTGACATCATGGATGGATGGGGTCCCTGCCCAGCCTTTAAGCCACTGGCTGTGTGTGCTTTCACAGCTGAAGGTCTTCCTTGATCCCTGGTTTCTTTATCTTCTAAAAGGGGGCTTTTCACGTCTTTCTTGGTAACTAAAAACGTTACCTATAATATTTGATTTGGACTGGCCAGAGGAAATTATTTGTGTTATTTTTCTAATACCAGAGCAGAGATGTTTTACTCTGAATCTAAGAGTCCTCAACAAAACCCTGAGGAGGCATTTCTATATCTCCTGTTCTTTTACCCACATCTCTGTCGTTTTTCCCTCAAGGTCTCAGTATATAGCCGTGCTAGCCTCCTTCTAACAGTGATCCTCCAGCCTCAAGAGCTAGGACTGCAGGCATAAGCAGCCATGCCTGGCTTTCTCTTTTGTTTAAAAGTGGTTGGTATGGGGCTGGGGATTTAGCTCAGTGGTAGAGCGCTTACCTAGGAAGCGCAAGGCCCTGGGTTCGGTCCCCAGCTCCGAAAAAAAGAACCAAAAAAAAAAAGTGGTTGGTATATCAGCTTCATAAGGTTATTCTGGGTAGCTTCAGGAGAAAAGGATGGAAGAACCAATGAGAATTTATTGACTGATCGAGACAGGGTCTGATGTCGTGCATGCTCGTCCTTGGTCTTGCTTCGTAGCCCAGGGTGATCTTGAACTTCTGACTTTCCCACCAGGTTTATCTGGATTTCAGGGCTGTCACACACCCAGTTCATACATTGTATCAGGGTCTTTCCCGTGCTCTGTACATGCTAGACAAGCACTCTGCCCACTGAGCCACACCTCCAACCCCCACCCAGAATCTAGACAGGCAGCAGTTCAGCCCCATGCCTTAGAAACTCAACTGATCCAGCTGTGCCTGAGGGGGCCTTTGTAGGCCGTGAGCTCACACACAGGTGGAGGAACCCAGTTTCCTTGTTTGGTTTCAGCACTGATCAGTTGTGGTCCTGCCCCATCTGGGCCCACATTTGGATGCAGGAAGCCTGGCAAGTCTTGTAGCTCCAGGTCCCCTGTTCTCTCTCTTCCGTGCCCCCTCCTTCTCCATCTTCTCTCTTCATTTCCCTTTTCTTTGAGACACAGACTCTATCCAGCTCTTCTGAATGGCACTTTTGTTCACTGAACATCTCTCCTCTGCAAAGGACGACCGGTCAGGTTTGTATCTTTTAAATGCTGGACATTTGATCAGTTAAGAGCCCTCGTAGCGCTCTCTCAAGAGACAACCTTAGGGAGGCAGACAGGGGTGTGTGTGTGTGTGTGTGTGTGTGTGTGTGTGTGTGTGTGTCACATGTATGTGAGTGTGCAGGACTCCTTCGGAGGCCGTAGAAGGATGTGAGACATCTTCCTCTATTGCTTCTCATGTTATTGTCTTGAGCCTGGTCTTTCACCAGACTGGAAGCTCGCCATTTTGCTGAGACGTGTAGCCACTGAGCTCCCTGATCTGCATGTCTTTGCCACCTAATGTTACAGACATACACAGCCATATTCCACGTTTTGCAAGGGATTCAAATTCAGAACCACCATGTACTTTAAGATCAAGCAGTTTTACCCACAGACTCACCCCGACAGCTTCTTCCCCTTCCCTCTGCTTTTTGAGACAGTCTTGTCATGGAGCCTAAGTTGGCCTTGAACTCCCAATCCTCCCGCCTAGACCTCTCAAGTGCTGAGATTTAGGCATGTTACTACCACAAGTGCTCTGTTTTCTTACCACGAGAGAGTGAATGATTCCTTCGAAGCCCTGGCAAGTTTAGTGAGCCCCAAAACACAGGAAAGTGCTCTGGCAATAATGGTGCTCTATGCAGGTAGAGATCATTAAAGTTCGCCCTGTGTTTCTCCTTTGGACTTTGCCCAAGGATGAGTTTTGCCACTGGGAGCAAACGGAATGCAGGTCCAACGGTCACTTGTCTTTTGGGAACTCTGGGACAATTTCCCTCCCTTGTGCTCCAGTTAGCCACTTGGAGAGGGCAGAGGAGAGGACTTTTCAGGACTCAAGCGTGGTGGGCTTTGCCTACAATTCTAGTAGGAGAGGGCGGAGGCCGACGGATCACTAATTCCAGGCCTACGTAGAGAGAGCCTGTCACAAAACAAAACAGAACCCCAACAACGATAACAAAAATAAATAAATAAATAAATAAATAAATAAATAAATACATACATACATAAATAAATAAATATAAAAAAATAGTGTCTCCTGGATGGGTAGAGCCGTTGCCCCTTTCATCCCCAGAGCCACACCCGTAATCCCAGGCAGGAAAATCGGAAGTTCCAGATCATCCTCGGTTACACAGTGTGGTCCAGGCCACACTGGGATACAGGAGACCTTGTTTCAAAGCAAACAAGCCAGCAAACGGGATCTGCTTCAGAAGCTTGCGAGACTCAGGCTTTATCCGCCTAGGCTCTGCGTGGGCACCAGGCGACTGTCTGTCCCTTTCCTCCAGCACACTCAAACTTGAAGATTCCAAGCATCCATGTCTTTCTGAACCTTGGCGGGTGAGGAAAGCCAGGCCCGGGCAGCGAGTAGGCATTGATTAAAGGCCACGCCAGAAGTTGCATCCCAAGACCCAGCCCTCTTACCTAGCGAAGGTCCCTCCTCCTGGAAGCAGGAGTTACTCCAGGGCAGGCCTGTTCGGCTTCCTTGGGCCTCCCTCCAATTCCCAGGATGGGCCTGAGGGCTGCTGGCCCGGGAAGGCTGGGCCTTGCGGCTCCCGGTGTGGAAGGAGAAATCAAACCCACCGCGGCAGCACCGGGCGCCCCCGGGAAGGGGCCGCCCGCCATCGCGGCCCACACTGGGCCTCCGCTGAACATTTGCAATTTAATTGACATTTGGCGGCAGGAAGCCAATCAGTATAAGTCAATTGACGTTCGGAGATAAAACTAATCGGCGGTCGGCCGCTGCTCCCGCCGGCGCCGCTGCTACTGGGCCTCGGGGCGCAGCGTGGCGGCCGCTGCGCGGCGGGCTGGCCCCGGCAGGTAACGGCGCTGGCGCGTGTCTCGGCCCGCGAGGGGGCAGCCCGCGGCCCGCTGATTGCCGCGCAGCCCACGGTGGCCGGGAGAAGCCCCGTAATGAATGACTTTATTTGCCGGGGCCCTGCTGAGAACAATTGAGTTTGTTATGGTAACAACGGATGCCAGCTTTCCGCCGCCCCGGGGGGCGCGGGCGCGGGCGCGAAGGCGGCAGGAGCTGGGCAGCGGAGCAGATGATGCGCGAGCTGAGCAGAGGGGCGCCGGAGCGGGGGCCGGGGACGGAGCAAGTGTTACAGCCGAGCCTGGCTGAGCAGGAGAACAGCTGCCAGCCGCCTTGGACAGAGCTGCAGAGACCGACGGATAAGGGACACACAGTGCAGATCCGGATGGGAATCCATTGGGTTCCCTTGTGTGTTGGACCAGCCAGTCTTCCTGGTTGTATCTGGGACCGCCCCCCACGCCCCGCCCTGAGCCTGGAAGTGAGTTCCAGTCACTTTAAAAAAAATTAATTAATTTTGCAAAAGGGACAAAATAGTCATCTTTTTTTCCCAAGACTGTGACTTGAGGAGTTGAGGGACTAGATTTCAGAACCAGTGTGCTCTGCGTGAGGACATGGGCTGCCTCCCACGGGGTCCCCTGTCTGCATCCCCGTGCTTTCTGAAGTGACACCTGTCACAGGAAGCCTTCCTTGCCCCCACAGAGAAGGCTGTTTTCCAGCTCCTTCAGCTACCTGCTGCCTCTCCTATCAGACCATGAGTTCTGAGGGCAGAGGGTTGGAGGTGCATCCCAGAAGCCTTTAGGGGCTTGGCACCGAGCTGTTAGCTAGTCGGCTTCTTTCTTCTTGGTAATCTTGTTTCTCTCTGGTTCTAGACACTAGAGTGTCTCCCCACCTCCCTTTTACAGATGTGCAAGCTGCCGCACAGAGCTTCTGAGAAAGCAGGGCAGTGCTCTGGAAGGGGTCGCCTGAGAAGGCAGCACAGGTTTTTTCCAGGCCTTAGTTTCACTATCTATAAGAATGTGGGAGTCGAAACTGACTCTCAGAGCCAGTTGAATGGGAGACATCAACAGGGAAATTGGGGCTAGGATCAGGTCTCTGTTTCTACCTCAGAGCCCTTGGGTGTTGCAGTGTGACCACCGAAAATCAATCATCCACCTTCTTTGGCTTTCTGAGGCCGACAGTGAGATTGACATGCTCTCTGTGTGAAAGGCATTACTTACAGCAGCTCTCAGAAGCCCAGGACTGTTACTGCCTTCATTTTTGTAGATGGGAACTAGGAGTCGTTAAATAAGGCCACAGAGGCAGTGTGCTGACGGCTAGCCGCAAACCAGATCAGTTGGCATAGAGAGCACACAGTTCTTTGGCCCCTCCTCCTCTTATACTCCGCCTTAGTTCCACCCCTTCCGCTCTTGTAGAGCCCCCCCCCCCAAAAAAAAAAAAAAAACCCCTCACGGTCCACGTTTGCAGGACAGCAGGTAAGCTGACATTTCCAGTCATCATTTCTATTTTAGACAGAGGGTCTCATGGAAGCCCATACTGCCTTGAACTTGAACTCACTGTGTGGCCAATTCTAGCATCCCCCTGCCTCCGCCCTCTCAGCTGGGATCACAGGCACATGCCACCATGCTCCGTTACTCAGTGCCATCTCTCCCTCTGGCTGTGCCCTCTGTACCTGTCTATGGATAGCTGAGATAAATCTCTGGCAGGTAGGGCCAGCTAAGGCAGAGAGCCCAGGCCCTTCTTAGCTTATAGTCAAGCAGGAGTTTTGAATTTGAGAAATCATTTTTTCCCCTCTCTCCTTTTTTCTTTAGATCAGATCTCACGTAGTTGAGGGTGACCTTGAACTCCTAATCCTTCTGCCTCTACCTTCTGAGTGCTGGGGTTATGGGCATGTGCCAGCAAACTAGCCTTGAAAATGGTTTTCTGAAAAACCTTGTGTTTTGCAAGCAGGTTTCCATTACTCCTTACCTGACTGTTGAGTTAGAACTGTTTTTGGTACCTGTCTTCTGTCCCTAAAACAATTTCTTTTGTATACATGAGATAGTCCTTTCTTAGACAGACAGATTAGGAAAACGGTCCCCAGTAGGGGACAGTTCTCAAGGGCAAGCTTAGAAAGGGCTGGGAGATCATTCATACCAACCGGGCGTCACCTCCTGTGGACCCAGTGTCTCCCTTGAGGCACTGGATGCAATGTAGTGCCTCCTTTGCTGCCCTAAAATGAAATTCAGGCAAAAGAGAACCAACAGCACACATCATCCTAAAAAGCAATACAATGACCCAGCTGTAATAAAAAAGGGATAAATAAAGTGATAATGAAACGTACCCCTCCCCCCATTATGTAAACGCTCAGGGGTGACTGTACTGGGAGACACTTGCTTTCAGTGTGGGACCCAACATGAGCCCACCAGCTACAAACGCAGACAGCCGTGGGGTTCGGCAATATCGGCGCCTGTGGCAGTGCTGCCATCAGTAAACTGATTTTCTGAAATTGTGAGCATGTCTTGATAACACTCCAGCCTGTGCAAAGCACCCATCTTTTCTCTTTTTATATGATGGTTGTATTCTTGGGAGTCAGTAGATATTAAACCAGCAAGGTTTTGTGGGTCTGAGTAAAACAGAGTTAGGTTCTGGGCCCAGATATTCATACACAGTTTCTAGCAACCTGACTGCTTTAGAATGACATTATTATGAGACATGTAGACTAGCCCAGCTGAGGGTGACCTTGATCTTCCTACCCTCCTCTTAGTGCTGGGATTGCAACGTTGTGCCCCTGAGCCTGGCCACGCGGGACAATCGTCCCTGAACTTTGGGATGCTTTGTGGTATCTCTGATCCCTGACATTTACTGTCCTAGCATCTCCCCCAAAAATGACTGATCCATGGAACTCCCAAACCTTTTGTCTCGTTACTCTTACTAAGAGCCACTTGAACAGGGCTGGAGGGACGGCTGCCACTAAAGTATCTGCCGTGTAAGCACGAGGACTTGAACTCACATCCTCTGCACCCGCATGAGAAGCTGTACGAAGCCTGTCATCTCAGTGTGGAGGAGGTGGAGACTGGAGGATCCCTGGGGCTTGCTGACCAGTAAGTCTGGCTGAGTTTGTGAGCTCCAGGTTCAGTGAGAAATTGTCTCCCACAGTAAGGTTGGAGAGCAATGGAAGACAGCCAACAGCTTCCTCTGACCTCCATGTGTGAGCGTGTATATATACAAATACCAGATGCCATACA
The DNA here is from genome assembly GCF_021556685.1 of Rattus norvegicus. Classification (NCBI taxonomy): domain Eukaryota; kingdom Metazoa; phylum Chordata; class Mammalia; order Rodentia; family Muridae; genus Rattus; species Rattus norvegicus. The sequence continues at coordinate 64,170,194 of NC_141538.1, read as the reverse complement.
TAAGCACACACAACGGCTCATTGCAACAAAAGGTCTCTCTATGGTATTTTCCTATGGGAAAGTCTGCAAGGTTTTTTGTTTGTTTGTTTTGAAACAAGCTTTGGCAGTTGGGGATGTGCCTTAGTCGGTAGATCAAAAGCATGCTTAGCAAGCAGAAGGGTTTAGTTCAATCCCTGTAACCCAGATGTGGTGACAATGCCTGGAATCTTGGCACTCGTGGGTCAGAAGTTCAAGGTCATCCTTGGCTATACAAGATTGTGTCTCTCCCACCCAACCCAGAACAAACAAACAAACACACGAGAAAACTTCCTATGTTGTATACCTACTGTGTGTAAGATCGGTACTGTGAAGACAAAAAAAAAAAAAAAAGCATGTTCCTTAAGTTGTATGTGAGCTGTGAAAATGGCAGGACTACTATGAGATCTCTGTCAGTGAGCACAGCCCCACTCACCTCTATTCTCCGGGATCCCCTCAGCCTCTTTGCTTATGCAACCCTGGCTGGAACATCACCTCCTCCGAGAAGCCTTCCCGACTCCAGATCCCCACAAATGCTTGAACTAGAGAATCCAGTCTAGCCTCCTCTGTGTATTTTGTCTTTTTGTTTGTTTGTTTTGTTGTTGTTGTTGTTAGTTTATTTTAAGACAGGGTCTCACATGGCCCAAGCTAGTCTTGAACTTACCAGATAGCCCAGGAGGATGGCCTTGAACTCTTGATCCTCCTGCCTCTACCTCCTAAGGGCTGACACTACAGGCATGAGCTACCACACCCAACTTTCTAATTTTAATTAATTGAAATTAGTTACTTTTTGAGACAGGACGTCACTTGGTAACCCAGGCTTACTTAACTTTGGTTCCTCCTCCATCGTCCTTCCGAGCCAGGGACTGCAGGTGGAGGGCACCAAGCTCATCTTCCCCCAGATTGGGCATTAGTTTTCTTTTTCCTGTTCTCACTGAGTGACCCTGTGTCCTCAATGTGCTCCCTTGTTTGGGGTCTGCTGGTTGTGCCTTACTGACCCCAGTGCATAGATGAGGTAAGGGACATGAAAAGTCACACAGTCAGAGCTTGCACCCAGAAGCTAGACCTTTGTCCCTTTACCATTTCCAAGACCAAACCTCGGGAGGAGGAGTCACCATTAGCTCTTCATACGGTGCTGGTGCTGTGGTCTCAATAGTGGGCAAAGCCTGGCAACTCTTTTCTCCTCAGTTCTGTCAGTGGAGCCTTAAGCTAGGCATGAGAGCCTGAGACCTCTGGGGAGGGAGTGGCCATTTCCCCACTGGAGGCCACCAGTGAGCAGCTGTGTTGTTTGGATCCACTCTTGTTTATTTACCCTACAGGTGTGTAGTGTGCACCTGCTCTGTGCTGGCCTTTGTCCTAGGTGTAGGTGACAGGGACATAGCCAAGGATGAGGCAGACAGAAGTACTCAAATGCCACAAGAGTGGCATTCCAGTGAACAGGGAGAAAAATAAGAATGGTGGCCGTCTTTGCATTGTTAAAAGATTTCCCCGCAAGAGCTACGCATGGAACTCTAGGTCACAGCCTTTCCACAAGTGCTTGTTGATGGCTGAGCAGGATAAGAAAACTAGGAAGGAGTTAAGGAACGCACTGTGGGTGGAGACTTGCTTTCTTTTTGTCTTTGTAGCCCTGGCTGTCCTGGAACTCGCTCTGTAGAACAGACTGGCATCAAACTCAGAGATCCACCAGCCTCTGCCTTCAGAGTGCTGGGATTAAAGATGTGAACCACCACTGCCCAGTGGGGACCAGCTGTCTTCTGGAAGCTGAGATGTTATTTGAGCAGAGGCTCCAAGAAAAAAACGGGAACAAGCCAAAGGGATATCTGGGATAGTTCTCGAACAGCAAGGACGAAGGCAGAGTATACATGACGTAGCTGAAGAAAGCAGCAAGGAGGCCAGAGTGACAACGGGAAGAGTGGGAGGGAGAAGTGTCCGAGAGGTGGGCAGAGGAGATGGTGCAATGGTCAAGCACTTTCTGTACAAGCCGATGGACTGGAGTTTGGATCCCCAGAACCGGAATAAATGTTGGGTGGGTGTGGCAGTTCTCTGGTCATTCCAACCGCAGAAGGCAAAGACAGAGCAAATTATTGGACAGACAGCAAGTAGGTGTGACTGAGGGATCCTGTGTTAAAGAATAAGGGGGGAAAACAAGGACGATTCCTCATATCCACCTTGGGCTTACACATGGATACACATTCATGTGCTTCTACCACATACATGTTCACATAGACCACACACATGCATGAGAATAAGGGTGAGAGAAAGAGTAGGGCCACTCAGAGTAGAAGGGGAAGCAGCCAGGCCCTTTAAGGCCACAGCAGTTACGGGCAGTTGTGGGTCTTGCTGAGAGAGCCAGGGTATTAGTGGAGAACAGCCAGGACCTCTGACACGGAGCATGGGAGGTCCTACCCCTAGACAACCATCACTTATAGAGGACAGTCCTTCCTAACACTCTGGCACCTGCCTCTTCTGTGGGTAGCCATTCTCCTGCCATGACCTCTCTCAGAATAAGAAGTTCCTGCTTGCCTGAGCAGACATCTCCCTCCAGCAGGGTCTTCACACTGTGGCCACATCAGAACATAAAGATCCTCTCCCCGCAAGTGTCTGAGATCAACTGTATCGATAAGATCAGAAAAGGGACAGAGATGGGGGCAGAGGGGGAGGAGGAAGTCAGGATGTGATGACCAGGGCTGTTAGAAGACGGGGTGTCATTGTTGTGTGGTGGCACTATGGTATAGAGGGTGTTATGAAGCTCTTCGTCCCACCTCCAAGCCTCAGCCCCGTACCAGCAATGGCTTCCCGCAGAAATGCCAACTTCATGTACAATTCTTCCCCTCTTCCCTCTGACTGCAGACATTGGCTCTGACCAGATACAAACCGCCATTGCCTTGGCCTCTTTGGTGGCCATGCTGCTGCAAGGGCCTTCTTCCTCCAGGCAGCTAGTCCCACCCGGTGACATCACCCTGATTTCCCAAAGCATCGCCTTGGCTCGTGTTTGGAAAATTAAATTAAATGCCACAAAGGAACTGTAAGAGCACATGTTGAAGATGGAAAGTGAGGTTGTTGCTGTGGATACAGGCAGCCACCTTGGCATAAATTAGGGGACCTTCTAGGGAAAGAAAGGAAGTCCTGAATGGAGGGCTCGGGACAAAGCTATTAGTCTCTGTGAAGCTACTGGGTGTCTTGGGTGGCTCTGAGTAACTAAACTTGACTTGTCCCCCGTGTTTATGGGTTGCGGACAATCTCAGCATCCAGCCTACGTTCAAAAGCTATCAGAAGGGAACTGCAAAGACCCGAGTAGCCAGCAGCAACACGGCTTGCCTGAGAGACTTGGCAAGTCTGAAAGTGCCTATGAGGTGGTGTCTGTGTGCGAGGCACCGAGGAATGAACTCCCTGGGGCTTCTGCCCCAGCCGGTCTGCTAACAATGCCATCTTAGGCTACCTCTGCCTCCCAGAGCCCATTTCTTCTTCATCTGCACCCTGGGAGCCATCATCTGCTGCTGGCATCCGAGGTCATCGTCAGAAGTAGAGAAGCAGGCAGGTGCCATCCCCAGCATGAGCATGTCTGGGGCGTAGAGACTGTCATTTTGATCGTGGTCTAACGTGGTCTAACACTCTAGGCATATATATATATATATATATATATATATATATATATATATATATATATATATATATATACCACATGGCTGTCTAATACGGAAATATGCTCCTGCTGAGCACAGAGCCCAAACAAATCAACCTGCTCCCACAGGGAAGAAAGGCTAGGGGCGCTGCACAGAATGAAGAGCCCTCTTGGCACTTGCGACGGCCGTCCTCCACAAACCCACCCCTCCTAGGCGCGTGCCCGGTTGGGGAAACACACCTCAGATACACACTAAAGCCTCTCGGGTTCTTTTCAGACACACGTTGGCAGGCAGTGGCTGATCTCTGTGTATCCAAGAGAAGCGCAGAGCCAGTCCGCGTATATCTAACAGGTCAAGCTCTGAAATGAAGAAGCAATAAGCCAGTGAAATGGTACTATCACCGAAACATGATTGATCAATTGAATTCTATCAGAGACAGTGGACAGTGAGATTAACTCAGGCCTGATAGGTTCAATGGGCTAAAGCATGATGTTCATTTCAGCTTCATTTCACCAGTCTTTGCTTGTGAAATTGGTCAATCAATAGAGGTTGAAGATCATATATATATATATATATATTGGGGGCCATCTTATGGAGAGTATCATCTCAGCCGTTGGCTCCTTGCTGGGGCTGCCTGAGGCAGGTAATGGAGGCAGAACAAGGATTCCATCAGCCCCATCAAAATGGTCTGGTATATTCTCCAAATGAAAAGTATTTTTGGATCTCTGATGATTTATCTTTTTTTTCCCCTCTCACCTTGATCTATGACTAAACCCATACCCATCTCGGAGGAATATAGTGATTTCTCTTGAAAACATTTGTGCAGTGATCAGTCAGATACATGTCAATGTGTGAGCCTTCCTTCTACTTATATCGTCCATGGAGGGGGAAAAAAATAAAGACAGTAATTTAAAAACTCAAATGGGGTAACGCGAAGATTGCAGAGTATATATGGTTGTAAACCATTATTTATGCCCAGTGGGGGGATGGGAGACAGGCTGTTGTGGGCTGAGGGTGGGGGTTTGCCTGGAGAAGAGAGGGACACTTGCGGGTATAGTGAAAACAAAGCCTTTAACCTCCTTTGCTCCCTTGAAACAACCCGTCCTCCACCCTCGGTGACAGTTCACTCGCTTTGGAATGTTTTCACGGGTGGTTAACATCCCTCTAATTAGCGTGCATAGCTCTCTGTGAGGTGGAGGGTACTAGGGACGTCCAGTAATAGACCGGGACGATGGATTAGAGAGAACAGACTGGTTGTTTCCTTCTGTTCTCTGAGGTCACCATGACGTTTTTGACGCACAGAAGTGTCCTCCGTTTCTCCACAGCAGCTCCGTCGAGTTCTGAGAATAAATTTGCACCGCTTGGACATCAGACTGGGTTACGTTCTGGATAAGGAGTCTCGGAGCTGAGGAGATAGACAGGGAGGGAAGCCTTGCATAGGTTTGCGGACTGTGTATTGTACCTCCCCATCTGCGTTCTGCTCCTACCAGATCAGTAGCTTGCTCCGCTCACCCAGGCCTGCGCACGCGCCCTTCCTGCTGATGGGAATGTACTTCCTCTTCCCTTCTCCCTCTTTTTCAGCTAGCTCTTTCCGCTCACGTTGGGACTCAAGCCGAATTGTTTCCCAGGAGCTCTTTTTAAACTGTTCTGTCCCGGTCTGGATAACACGGAGTGGGTTAAACTGGGTTCAGAGCACACGCTGGAACATTCTGCTTGTGTTTGGTTCCTAGGTCATCTACTTTTTAGCTGCAGATCTTGAGCGAGGAATTTAACTTCCCTGTGCCTCGCTTTCAGCATCTGTGAAGTAAAGGCAGTAACAGACTCGCTGTCCTTGGAGGTTCGTGAGGGCCCAGGGAGTCAGGCGCTTGACTCCAGGGCTTCAAAGGCTCCAGGGCGTCCTTCAACACAGCAGTACAAGTCTGCACCCTCCACTTCAGGGTGGGAGTTGATACTTGAACCCTCCAAGCTCTGGAGCAAGGGCCACGCCAGACACTCACCTGATACTCTTGAGAGATGACCCAAGAGACGTGCAGGTATCAGGGGCCATATTGCCTTGGCTGGCAGCTCTAATCGGACTTGCTATCTGGCCCCAGATAAAGCCCTTTGCCATCTGGCCTCACTGTTGTCACTCCCGAGGGAGCGATAGTCCCTTGGGTCCTTTCCATCCCAAGTGCCTCTGACCCGTTGGGCAACACACGGCACAATCAGATTCACCTGAGTCAAACCCGTACGCATTTATCAATTTTACAATTTTGTGTTTTCCTTCCCTGGGAAGAGAGATTGAGTGAAACTAATGGCTGAATTGTGCTGGTTCCAGTGGGATTTCCCTCTGTGACACCTCAGATTTTCTCAGTCCATGACCCTAGTTTGGGGAGGGATGTATAAATATAAAATCATCTTGAATCTCAGTTGAGTTCTGGGCCGATATGGGACATTTCCTGCTCTGCCAAACCGGTCCCTAGGAAGAAGTCTGGTTCCCCAATAGATAATGTAAAAATGGCAGCCAACTGGCTCTGATTCCTATGGTCTTGCCTGGCCTGGTGCCTTGTCCCTGTTCACTCATCCTGACTTCAGGGGCCCCCTCCTCAGTATCCTTTTAGACTGTTAGGTTTTTTCTGAGGAACCCCAAATTACACCAATAGGACTAGACAGAGATTAGAAGCTCTGAATTAGCTGGAGTACAAAAACCACATTTCTGTTAGCAGTAGGCAGCCAGCTGTCTTTGTTTTTTGGTGTGAACTCTAGGAAACCTGGGGCTCGGTTCATTCTATGTAGTTGGTCCTCATCTCTGGGTCAACATTTTGTGAACTGCTTCAAATCTTAGGCAGCAATAAACCTGCAGTCGCTGCTCTCTCTCTTCCTCCAGAATCACTGATACAATGGATGTTTCTCTGAACTCATAATGGAAGCTGCCCATTGTGGCATTTCCCTGAAGTGTGAAGCCCTGTGGCTCCTCTCGTCTCTCTAGGTTATCCATCTGGTCAGCAAGCATCCGTCAGCTTCTCCTGTTTCTGAGATAACAGCATCTTCTGATCAGCATCTCCTGTTTCTGAGATAACAACCACACAGGGCCTCTGCCCTCAGACCCCTCATACTTTAGCAAGGAAACCAAGCAAGCAAGATCTTAGACATAGCACCTACTGTGCACCAGGCGTTGTGCTAAGTACTTTCCAATGACTCCTTCAGGTCTTTCAGCAGCCCTGGGTATTATGAGCATGCCATTTTGCAGATGAGAAAATTAAGAATCAGAGAGGTTAAAAAGAAACAAACAAAACCCAGGCAGGACCTGGTGGCACAGGCCTGGGATCTCAGCTGCCCTGGAAGTTGAGGCAGAAGGATGGCAAGTTCAAAGCCTGGCTGCAGAATGAGGCCAGGCAGGTCTGGCGACTTAGTAAGACACAGTCTTAGAATAACGGGTTAAGCCGGTTGTGGTGGTACATGCCAGTAGGACTTGCTGAAGGAGGCAGAGGCAGGAGGATCACGAGTTTGAGGCCAGCATGGGCTACACATTTTAAAAAAATGACAGGTTAAAAGTTTCAGTGGTAGAGAACTTAGAAAGTATGCTCTAGGCTCTGGCTTCCATTTGAGTGACACACACAAACACACACACACACTCTCATACACATACACACACACTCACAGACACTGTCTCTCATACACATACTTTCTCTCACACACACACATGCACACACATTCACACTCATTCACACTCATGCTCACACTGGCAGAGGGAGAAGTTGCTTAGGTATCATGAGTTTGTAAGTGTGGAGTACACAGGCTTCCGTGGTATCCTGAAACACATCCACTTCATCCTCATACATAGTAAGAGTCCTGGAAGCATTCTGCTGTGTGTTTACTGAGCAAGCCACTTAATCTCCTAAATTCTCTTGACTATAACTGGAGATCCCCCTCCCTGAGACCAAGCTCACAAGGGGACTGGTAAGAAGTCAACTGAAGACAGACCATAACTGTAGCCTATGAAAAACCCTCTAACAGAGACCCAGAAGAAAGAGCGGCTAATTCAGCCTTTGCACATTCAGATGGGCTTTGGAAAGGAGGTGGCTTTTAGGTTGAGCTGTGCTGGGTAGGGCGAGGGGTTTGTCAGTTCAGGGATCAGAAGGAATGAAGGTGTTAGGGGGCAGTACTGACGAGGTATTTGAACCTGGAGAAGAAGCCTCTGACCACTGTAGGAGATGCAGGCACTGATCTTGATGGGTAAGGCAGATCAGAGGGTGGGGACCTTGGACCTTGGAGGTGAGGCTGGGAAGGGTGTTCCCACTGAACAGGATGGTGGCTGCAGGTGCCGTGATAAGAATGTAGGGTTATCTCATTTGGTCCCTACAAAAACCCCAGAGTTTGTCCTGTCTGCCTCTGCTCCCAGTTAGCAGCTGAGGAAGCTGAGGGCTTTAGTCTTACGGCCTAATACACTTCCAAGCATGGCACGAGGCAAAGCTTCACCCAGCTGTCACCAGAGGCTTGGGAGAACCCATGCTCCTACCGGCACTGCAAAGCTCCTTTCTTTCTTTGCTAGGGGACAGGTGCAGAGATGTTTTTGCTAATGTAGCCCCAGCAAGAATCCTCAGCCCCTTCTGGCTCCTAACCTTTGGTCAAGCCTACGTGACCTTGAGATCCTTCTGGGGAAAAATCCCACAGTTGATTTTGCCCACTGCAAGGTTCTTACGGATCCCACCCAAAACATGGGGCATAACTGATTGGTCAGTTTTATATATATTGCTTTTTACTTATTTTTGTTTGTTCGTTTATTTTTGAGTCAGGGTCTCATGTATCCCAGGTTAGCTTCAAACTTGCTATGTGGCAGAGTCTGGCTTTGAACTCCTGATCCTCCTGACTGTACTTCCCAAGTGCTGAGGATGCAGGTACGGGTCGCCATGGCTGTCTAGATTGCTTATAGAACTGGTCACTGTGCTTGGAAGGACCAACTCCTAGTTTCTTGAGCTCATTGATCCAGGTTGGAAATGTCTAGGTACATCCAGGGTCCACTAGGCTGACTCAAGACCTCAGAAGGCAAATGACTGGCTTTCTTGTACTATTTTCATTGTGTGTTGGGGTGAGGGCAGTCCAGGGGCACAGTGGTAGAAGGGAGGGACATAGAAGGGAGCATGGTAGTCCGGCCTGAGCAGCATTGCCAGATGTAAAAGGCTTCAGTGAATGTGTTCCAGGGACAAAAAAGGAGAGACCTTAGGTCTGGGAAGATCAGTGATAGAGCACCACTCCAGCCTCCCTAAGGCCTTGGCTTCCATTGCCAGAAACACACACACACACACACACACACACACACACACACACACACACAGAGAGAGAGAGAGAGAGAGAGAGACAGACAGACAGACAGACAGACAGACAGAGAGACATATATATGCACATACATACATATATACACACATACAGAGAGACACAGACACACACACACACACAGAGACAGAGACAGAGAGAGACAGAGAGACATATATATGCACATACATACATATATACACACATACAGAGAGACACAGACACACGCACAGAGAGACAGAGAGTCAGAGAGACAGAGAGACAGAGAGACAGAGAGACAGAGAGACAGAGACAGAGACAGAGAGAGACAGAGAGAGAAAGAGAGAAATATATATGCACATAATACATATATACACACATACAGAGAGACACAGACACACGCACAGAGAGACAGAGATGCACACACACACAGAGACAGATACAGAGAAAGACAGAGAGACATGTACACACTCATACATACATACACACATACAGAGAGAGACACACACACAGAGAGATATAGACACACACATACACAGACACAGACAAATAGAGATGCAGACACACACAGAGAGAGACAGAGATACAGACACATACACAGAGACAGAGATACAGATATACACACAGAGACAGACAGATACAGAGAAACATATACATGCACATACATATATACACACAGAGAGAGAGAGAGAGAGAGAGAGAGAGAGAGAGAGAGAGAGAGAGAAGTTTCTCTGACAGAAGCCCTTATGGGTAAAGAGGTCTCTTCCATACTGCTTGTCCATTTCCAAACAAAGCATTGACAAAGGTAGTTAGATACTGGTTGACTTAAGCCATCATTTATGGGTGCAGTGGGCATTGGTGGTGGTGGTAGTAGTAGTAGTAGTAGTAGTAGTAGTAGTAGTAGTAGTAGTAGTAGTGGCAGTAGTAGTAGTGGTAGTAGTAGTAGTAGTAGTAGTAGTAGTAGTAGTAGTAGTAGTAGTGTGGGATGGTCTACAAATACAGTACGGAGGGGTCAATAATCACTTGCTATTCTGTAGCAGGCAAAATGGAAGTCATTCACTTTGTTGCTCAGGCAGGCCCTAGACTCACTGTGGAGCACAAGCTGCACTCTGATCCTCCTGCCTCAGCCTCCATTACAGGAGCTAGGATTACAGATGTGTACCACCATAACTTACTCTAAAGGACTCACTCAGCCGCCTTAGTTTACTAATGAGGACTCTGGAGCCCAGAGACAGAGAGACACTTACCCAAGCACACACAGATAGAACTCAGGTCCATCTGTCCGCTAGCTCTTAATGTTTTTCCTACTGGGCCTGGCTGTCCTTCTGGGGAGAAGCTGTGAAGATCAAAATGCATGTCTGGGGCTGGGGCTGGGGCTGGGGCTGGGGCTGGGGCTGGGGCTGGGGCTGGGGCTGGGGCTGGGGCTGGGGCTGGGGCTGGGGCTGGGGCTGGGGCTGGGGCTGGGGCTCAGTTCTGTGGAGAAATAGAACTTTGAGAAAAGCTGAGGCTGATCCTGAGGCTCCAGCCTGGTTCTTCAGGGCTCCTCAGTGCCCAGCTAAGGCAGAGACCAGGATGCCAGAAGGGATTTTGCAGAGCCCTGTTTGTTTTTATCTTTTACTCCCAGTGAGCATCTTAGTCATAAAATGTGTGATGGTTTTCAAAGAAACAAATCAGAACCATGCAAGAAAGATGCAAACTCCCAGAATCCGCTGTGCTTTGAAGAAAATGGCATGGCTTTATGATCTTTTAAGACACACAAGAGAGCTTCCCCCGACAGATGGGACTCTCAGGTCATCTTGCGTCCTCCTGCTTTTCGTGACCAGACCTGATCATATAAAGCTCTTAGCTTCAAAGCCCGATTCTGAATAACATTGGCTTAACCTGAAATTTGAAGCCAGCATTTCTTTGCTTCTCGAGAAGGGGCTTCCTGCCCCTTGCTCCCCTGAAGCTAGCTTCCAGAATGTTAATTCTATGAGCCATGGTTGACTAAGCCCAACACTGGGTCTATCCCATATTATTTGATTTGGAGAAGAAAAAAAGATTTAAAGATACTGTGCCCTGGCATACCTTTACACTCTTGCCAGCGTCTGTCACTATATTTAAGCACACTATCCGCAGTGTGGGTTTGGAGTTTCTCCCTGAATAAGATGGGTCTGAGTTTTTCTATAGCCTGCCTCCAAGACCACACTTTCCAATAAAGTCAGTAACTCAAAAACAACACAGACAGTCCCACTGCCTGCCTGGAGGGCCAGTCCTTCCCTGGTGATGGGAATGGTTTTCTGTATTCATTTTTTTTCTTTTTTCTTTTTTTTTTTTCGGAGCTGGGGACCGAACCCAGGGCCTTCCGCTTGCTAGGCAAGCGCTCTACCACTGAGCTAAATCCCCAACCCCTTTCTGTATTCATTTTTGTAACCACCACCAAGCACACAACCTCTTCATGTGGCTCAAACCCCAAGTGTGCCCATTGTGTGCAGCATTCAGAGACAGGCTGGCATATGCTTGCCCTCTTAGAATCAGCTGCCCTTTCACTTTCGTGCTAGTCTTGGGTGGTACTTGCTTCCGGTCTGGCCTGATTAGTTTTCAATTAATGTTTGTCTCTTCTACGGATGAGGATCCAGGAAGGAAAGGGCTGTGCTAGCCCTTGTCCATGGCTGCGTCCCTGCCGTCAACACTTGATGAGCTTGGTTGAGGGAGGGGTGACTGGATGAGGGAGGACAGGTGAAGGGGTCCTGATATGTGCAGACCAAGTTTGCAGAGGGAACGGGTCGGTTGTAAAGTCCATGTACAGGTACTGCCTCTGGCAGCAAGACATTGAACAGGGGATAGTTCAGGGTGAGCATGAAGGCTAAGGGCTTGTTGCAAACACGAGGAGTGGGTAGAGTCCTAACAATGGGAGCTGGAAAAGCACTGGGGCAGGATGGAAAGCGTCCTGGAAGAGGACGTGTGTGCAGTTGCATGCTGTGGCTGATACAAGTGCTGTCTTGATTGACACTTGGTCTTCAAGGATGAGGATGTAAACAATTTAGGAAACGATCTAGGACTGAGGCATGAAGAGGGTGACTATTCCTCCAGCTGCTCAAGTCTGATTAAGGCTGTGTCAATAAGATGCAAGTTGTCTGTGGCCTCGGAGCCTCCCTATAGTTTCCTGCAGTTTCATCCCCACCTATCTGTTCCTTTCCTGCCCATCTGCTACTTGTGGTCCAAACACTGCTTCTCCTCGGAGGCTCTTTCCAACTCTGCCCAGGACCAGTGCTTTACATGGCTACATTGTTCACTTCTGTGCCTTGTCTTATTATATGGCTACATTGTATCCTCCTGTGCCTTGTTTTATACAAACTGTCAGTCAGTCTGTAATCAGTGTTTACTTGTATGATCACCGAAGTGGGCTTGTCCTATCTAGAGCGCATCCCTCATCCCTGTATCCTCTCTTCTTGTTTGCTTTTTTTTTTTTTTTTGGTTCTTTTTTTCGGAGCTGGGGACCGAACCCAGGGCCTTGCGCTTCCTAGGTAAGCGCTCTACCACTGAGCTAAATCCCCAGCCCCTTGTTTGCTTTTTAGAAATTTAATTTTGGGATCTAGAGAGATGACTCAGTGGTTAAGAGCACACATTACTCTCGAAGAGGACCCAGGTTCAATTCCCAGCACCCACATCCACTGGTTCACAACCACCTGTAACTAAAGCTCCAGGGGATTCAAGGCCCCTGGCTTCTGTGGTCACCTACATGTATGTGCACATACCCCCATACAGACATATATGCATAGTTAAACGTAAAAAAGTTTTAAAAAGTTTAATATTCTTTAGTATAGAGTAACAGTTTAAATATTTATTAAATTGAATATATAATTATGTATTTAGGTGTATCCTTAGTCTTTTTATTATTGTGCATTATTTAGTTTTTGTGGGTTGGGTTTTTTTTGTTTGTTTGTTTGTTTTTGTTTTTGATAGAGGATCTTGCTGGGTAGCCTAGGCTGGCATGGAACTCTAGATCCTCTTGTCTCTCTCCTGAGTTCTAGGATTACAATCATACTTGTCACACCTAGCAATCCCAGGGCTTCTCAAGGAATTGCCACTTACTTCTTTCCCCACTAAAGCAAGCATGTGGATGGAGATGCTGGGGGTGAGAACAGAGAAAGAGTGATTTGTATCAGGGCTGATGCCTGCACAGGATGATTCTTAGCAGTTCCCAGCCCCAACTGGTAGCATTAAGGTCACCAAGGCAGCCCAAGTTCCCTTGAGTACAACCCATGGGGCCACTACTGACTTAGAGAAAGTCACAGTTGGACAAGGCCAGTCCTTTTCCTGAGAGTCTCTACAGAGATGGTTTCAGGTCCTATCTAGGCTCTTTGAACCTGCGGAATATGCAGTGCTCTCATAGGATCCAAAGACCAAGTATATATAACACGAGTTGGCTCCATGCCCTGAGCCCTCACTCTGTGTTGGGGTTTACTTGGTGACCAGAGATGCTCTCTGCAGGGACCCAGAGTCAAGCTACCCTCTAAGGACTTTCTCAGTGGAGATGAGGCTCTACCCTGCCAGGGCTCTCAGCTGAGAGGGCCTGGTTGGCTGGGAAGCCTCCAGACAAGGCAGAGTTGGTCTGTCTCTGGGAGCAACCAGTAGGACAAAGAGCGGGGACATTGTGGGAGTTGGGAAGCTGGTTTCATTTGGAGTTTGTTGGCTGGCTGAGAGGCAGGGTGCAGGACGGGGAGTTTAGTTGAAGTAGGTAGGCAGAAAACAGTCTCTTAAAAAGTTGGTATGATCTCCATGGCACCAAGAAACTTGATGGGTGTTCTGCTGCAGTGCAAGGTCACTGTGGCAGAAGTGGCTGGCACAGAATGATCACTGAGTAGGAGCAAGTTGAGCATCTGTGTGTGTGTGTGTGTGTGTGTGTGTGTGTGTGTGTGTGTGTGTGTCCGTATGTGCGTATGCATGTAGTACACTTAGGTACATTGGACTGCTGCTAATAATGTCCTCTGGTTGGTGCTGACCAGCACAAGCACATTACTGGGCAGCAAACTCTCACATCTATTGTCCTTGGTGACCTTATAGAAATAAGGGTCTCCAAGGAATGGGCCACGATGAAAGAAGGGGCACTAGGAATGACATCCTGTGAACAAGATCAGGCACCTGGCTTGTTGGAGCCAGTGTCCCTGCCCAAGGAGGGACACAGGTTTATTCCTGGGTACATTATTCAGAGAACCCTGATAGGCCACACCTATCAGGTCATTTGGTTGTGGCACAGCCTTGCTTTGAAATGGAGAAGGGATCTGTTTTCTCAGGTAGTTTGTAAGTCACCCCCAAAGGCCCTTCCTGTAGAACATGTAGTGCTCTGGGCCTGTCAGTCTCCTTGGGGACCCCGAAAGGCCAGCGCTCAGGTAAACACCCAGAGCTGGTGTCTGTTCAAATCTCGGGCTCTGCAGACAGATTGGCTGGAGGGAGGCCCAGGGACACGGTATCCAAGAGTGCAGGCTTGTTGGTTTAGCCCCAGTCCTCACTCACATGGGTGGGGTTTTGACATGACAGTGACACCTAGGGTGGTGTGTGCTTCTTGTGATAAGGTCTGGGATCTGTAGTGCCTCTCAGTAGGAAAGCTGACCTTTGGTGGTGCTCTCGTGGAGTCCAACAGTACAAGCAGATGGCCCACCTAGGCATCGTTCCCACAGTCTCTCATCAGCCTGCAGGGACAACTGTCCTAGAGAACCCTGGGTAACCATCGACCTCTGAGGTCATTTCCTCTTAGGAAACCTCTGCTGTCAAGCTTGCTTTCATTCTGAAGAGGTCAAACCCGAGACACACAAACCGGAGACACACAAACCCAGGACACACAAACCCAAGACACACAAACCCAAGACACACAAACCCAAGACACACAAACCCAAGACACAAACCCAAGACACACAGTTCACCCCATTTTTCAAATTAATGAGTCATTGTATTTTCTTTGAAATTGAAACACCAACCTGAGACAGATACAGCAAACAGTCAGTGTGGCAGATTACTTTCTTTTTTAGATTTTATTTACTTATTTATTTATCTACCTATTTATTTATTGTATATGAGCAGTACACTGTATCTGTCTTCAGATATAGCAGAAGAGGGCAGCAGATCCCATTACAGATGGTTGTGAGCCACCATGTAGTTGCTGGGAATTGAACTCAGGACCTCTGGAAGAGCAGTCAGTGCTCTTAACAGCTGAACCATGTCTCCAGCCCCCAGAATATTTTCTTAGTGTACACTTCTGAATAGGCCAAACTTTCAAGTTCTAAAACAAAACACAGCTGCCTCACGGGTGCAGTCCATATCATGCTTACTACATGCAGTGTTCCTATTGGATTTTTCTTACAGAAAATAAGACATATACACCATATACGCAGATTCTGACCGTCAGTAAGAACACATCAAGCCATCTTTTCTTCTCTCTTTACACGGACACTGTAAGCTACTCTTGGCACCTTGCACCTCCCTTACCTCTCCCATAACTGGGGATCGGGAAGGTTTTGCATCTTGGGTCCTTTCCTTTTCGCAGTTGCATAGTTTTCCACTGTCCAAGCAGTGCCACGGGCTGATTAGGCCGTTCTCCATGAACAAACAGGTTGTTTCCAGTCTTTTGTTCCAAGGACCATGTGTATCAATTACTTTCCACATATACAAGCCAGCTATAAAGTATACTCCCAGGAATCAGTTACCCAGGGATAGCACACTTGCGATTTTGATAGCTTTTTGTCAAGCCACAGGTGTGTGTGCGACTACCTTCCTAGAACACTGCCTTTCAGACTGGTCACAACGGTGGTGACAAGTGTGCAGGGTGAGGGCATCAAGGCGGGCAGGAGGGGCAGTAACACCCGTGACTAAGCTCCTGAGTCATCCTGAGCTCAAATCCTTGGGCAAAGAAACGGTTTCGTTTCTCTAGGCCTGGGATTTTCATCTGTGAAACGGGGGAAAGGAGTAATAATATCCTGTATTAGTCTCTTTCTTGGCTTTTGTAATGGAATTCCTCAGGGCAGGTAGCTTTATAAAGAAGCTTATCCAGCTCATGGTTCTGAAAGTTCAAACCTGTGGTGCTGGCTAAACCACTTGTGTAAGTGTGCACATACTTGTGTGAAAAAGGGAAAGGGAGGAGGAGGAAGAAGAGGAGGAGGAAGAGGAGGAAGAAGAAGAGGGGGAAGAGGAAGGGGGGAGAAGGAGGGGGAAGGAGAAATAGACACCACCAGATGGAAAGCCAGGGAAGAGGGAGGGACTAATTTTGTAACCTCCTCTGCTAAATCTCTGCTCTTAAAGGTCCACCACCTGTAAACAATCACCGACTATCAGACTCCCAACACTCAAACACGGGGCACAAATACAAACCACAGCACATGTATTGGGAGTTCACTTGGAAAAGTAAAGGAGATAACATAACAAAAGGACTTTGCACAGTGCCTGGAATGCATTATGGGAGGCCGGCTTTGCAGTTACCAGCAAGCGACCCTGTCTGGGGAGCCCCTTACCCAAAACCTTGTCAGGGGCAGATAGCTGGGCTGGAGGCTCTGTCCACCCCCCTTCCCGGTCTCGGGGGCGGTGGGGGTCTAACCTTCTCTCCCTTGGTGGCAGAATAGCCTCCCCTTACCCTTTCTCTCTCATGCTCCTCAAAGGTATTCAGGAGTCTCCCGTGCCGAATGGCCACTCACTTCCAGGCCGAGACTTCCTCCGAAAGCAGATGCGGGGAGATCTGTTCACACAGCAGCAGCTGGAGGTGCTGGACCGCGTGTTCGAGAGACAGCACTACTCAGACATCTTCACCACCACGGAGCCCATCAAGCCAGAGCAGGTATGCCTGTGACTCCTGCCCACCACACTTGCTGCCCCAAAGCAGACCTGGGCCAGTCTGCTGGATGCAGAGGCATCTGGCACGATGGAGGCCAGTTTCTCTGCAGAGCAGGGTTTTCACTGATTTTTGACTGAGCTTGGCTGGGCGAACACCCCGTAAGGCCTGGAGGACTTGTTTGAGATGGGAGCCAGGGAGGTCTGTGGCACCTTGGTCTGGTAGCACTGTCTCTGGCCAGCCTCAGAGGCATGTGACTGCCCTGGTTGTTCTGTTACTAATGAACGGTGTGCCTTCCAAGGGCTTTTTACATAGGGTTGTATGTGATGACCTTCTGGGTCATTTCACGTGGTTTCGTTATCCTGTTAGTCAGGAACATGATATAAATACATAGAACCACTCCATGGCCTGGGGCTCACGGCCATGAGGTACAGAATGATATCCCATGATGCTTGCCCTATGCTTGGCATCACAGGATTGCTTGCAGGTGTGGAGAGCCCAGACATGGCATCAGAGGGCCCTGCTCTGACAGGTAAGTCTGATACTAGCTGGCCCCAGCACCCGAGCCTCTTGACACCAAGAATGTAAGCAAAGTCCTCCTCAGGGAGCCTTTCTGTCACTGTGCTCAGAAAGCACCATGGGAACTTTTACAGATCGTTTAGCCAGTTTGTTTTTAGTAGGGAAACTGAGGCCCATAGAGACAAACCAACTAGCCTAAGGCTGACCAGCCAGTATTCACTTAAGAAACATTGACAATTGTCTAGTATGGGTGAGGCACAGACCCAGACACCGTATCCATCAGTGAGCAGAAAGACTTGGACCTGCCCTGGGAAACGTATCGGTTTGTAGAAGAATCACAGCTTGGTGCTGGGGAGATGTCTAAGGTCCTCTGAGAACCCAGAGCAGAGGCTGAGCTAGCTTGGCGGCTGCCACGGCAAACAGCCATAAGGGATATGGGTGTGGAGCAATGCACCCGGCAGAGCGTGTGTGCAGCAAGTGCCAAGGCCCTGAGGTGAGAGGAGAGCAGGCGCGAACCGACCCAGTGTGGCTGGGATTCAGGGCGCAGGGTGGGAGGGGACGCTGGAGAGTCTCCAGAGATGAGTCTGGTCTTATGGACTGTGGGAGGATGCTGCTCATTCTCTCACAAGCTAAACGACACCTCTCCTGCATGTGCCATGGCCGGAGGCACTGGGCAAAGCTGATACCATCCCAGAGCCCGGGTTTGGGGAGAGAAGTTGACTTCTATCACAAGCAGCTGCTTTGCAGCCCTGAGACTTTCTGAGAGAGGGTGAAAGCCACATTCCACCTGAGCCGTGTGATGGTCCAGTCATGAGGGACCAAGGGTGAGGGCCCAGGGCTCTGTACCTGGTCTGGATCCCCCACTCTGGGTCGCCAGCATCTCCATTAAGCCAATATGAATGAAACATAGACGCTGAGTCTCAGAGAGTCCCTCTGTGCTTCATGGGAGTCTCCCAGAAGCTCAACCCTGAAGATGTGTCCCTCTTTATTGCTTAAATGGCTGGGAAGATGGGTCCAAGATCAGGTGTTCACTGAGCGGCATCTCATAGCTGTCCAGGCACAGCCCCTCACTCGCACGGGTGCTCACGGGTCCAGCACATTTCCTGCACGTGAGCAGCGGGTCCAGCGCACGGACAGGCTTGCAGGGGACAGAGGCACAAACTAGGTATCAGCTCTGTCAATATCTTCACGAAGCGGTATGCCGTGAACTCAGGGGCCACGGGCGAATGGGAACATTCTCTGGGTGGCCTGGAGTGCTGTCTAGGAGAGGGAGGTATCAGCTCTGGTGGGTGCACCGAGAGCTACAGTGCTGAGGAGGAATGTTGCCTGGGACCCCAAGGACAAGGCCATAAGGGCTCAGGTGGAGATGAGGCTCAATAGGGAGGAGACCTGGGCTGCAGGCTCTGGGCAGATGTGTTCTACTATGGTGTCCTTCAGGGTGCTGTGGCCTGATGCAGGCCTGTGTGTGAGTTCTGAGGCAGGTCCAGCAAGGCAGGATAATGGCTGACTCGGTGTTTTCTGGCTAATCTGCTTCACCTCTCCGAGGCGTGCTGTAATGAGGAGAGATGGATGGTGAGGCTGCGAGGCCGCCCTGCACACACGCAGGCACTGGACTATGAATGACGCACCCCCGTGCCCTGTTCCCAATCACTGTGGACAAACGAAGGCTTGAGCAAGGGGCGGCTGCTGGGGAGGGCATGTGCATCAAGGGTATGCATTCTGCGCCCCTCCTGCTCACTGTCCTCTGACTGACTGTTCATAGTCCCTGCCCGCCACCCTCATGACTCCCCAGAGTGGCAGTGATGCTAAGGAGTGGGCCTCTTTGCTGAGGGGATAGAGACTGCCACCTTATCCATTTGCCAGCAAGGCAAGCCCCCCGAGTGTGTCTTTGTGGCTTAGTAGGCTGGCCCAGGCCTTAATGCCACTTTCACAGGAATGATATGATGGGCACATAAAGAGTATCCACTGACCAAAGAACGAGCGATCCTTGATTTGAGACCTGCCTCTGCTCTGGTGAACACCTCATTTTTTTCTGCCTCAGTTTCCTTATTTGTGTAATCACAATGGACAATGATAGCAACTGCATCCACCTAACAGTAACAGCAGGGGTATCCTCATCTAACAGCAGGGGTATCCCTATCTAACAGCTGGGATATCTCCATCTAACAGTAACAGCAGGGGTATCCCCATCTAACAGTAACAGCAGGGGTATCCCCATCTAACAGCAGGGATATCTCCATATAACAGTAACAGCAGGGGTATCCCCACCTAACAGCAGGGGTATCCCCATCTAACAGCAGGGATATCCCCATCTAACAGCAGGGATATCTCCATATAACAGTAACAGCAGGGGTATCCCCACCTAACAGCAGGGGTATCCCCATCTAACAGCAGGGATATCCCCATCTAACAGCAGGGATATCTCCATATAACAGTAACAGCAGGGGTATCCTCATCTAACAGCAGGGGTATCCCCCTCTAACAGCTGGGATATCTCCACTAACAGTAACAGTAGGGGTATCCCCACCTAACAGCAGGGATATCCCCATCTACACATGATAGCGTCCAGCTCTCCAAGGACTTGCTGAAGCCCACACTGGACCTTCCTTTAAATGTCCTCTAAGCAAGCTGGGCCATACCTCTGAGCCCCTGTATATGGGTCTGAGCTTTAAAACAGACTGCATACCCAGTTTTAGGCCTAGGATTGTTGGGGCCACAGAGCCTGAGTCTAACCTCAGGCTCTTCTCTGTCCTCAAGTTGTGTAAGGTGGTATCACATGTCTTTGTGTTTCTGGGGTTCTAGGACCAGTCCTTGGATTGGCTACTGTTCTGCCCAGCCTTCCTTGTACAGTCATGTATTTTTTGGGATATACATAGGCCTGGACAGGTCACCTACCCAATTCTGAGGGAAAACATCACCAGATTAGGGTCCGACTGGTCCTGAGGGTACTTCTGTGAACATGTTCTGCTAAGTTCTGCTCTAAGGGTGGCCAGTTCTAACACAGGCCCTAGAGAAACTCTGAGACCCCTTTGCCTGGGTGGAAGGGGTTAACGAGGCCCACTCTGGGGCAACGAAACACTTTTCTCAAAACAGTTATCGAAAAAGTAATTCTGCTTTCCCTATATGGGGAGTGGGTAAAAAACCAACCTACCAGAGCAGAAGAGGTGTGTGTGGAAAGAAAATGCTGGTATGTGGATGTGTGTGTGTGTGTGTGTGTGTGTGTGTGTGTGTCTGTGTGTATGTGTGTGTGTGTCTGTGTGTATGTGTGTGTGTCTGTGTCTGTGTGTGTCTATGTGTGTCTGTGTGTCTGTGTGTCTCTGCGTGTGTGGGCACATGTGCACCTGTGTGCGTATGTGCATGCACATGTGTGTCCAGCAGGAATCTGCTTCAGTAAAACTCCAGTTGATGCCGGCTGTCACTGTGGTGGTGGGTGATGGCTCTGGCAGAGTGGGTCCCTCCTCCGGCCACCGAGAGGACGCAGCCGATTGCAGCCTGCCGTATTTACCCTCAGCAGACTATTAACCAACACCAGGCTATTAATCTGGCTTTTGAGCCTTCACTAAAGCCCATAAAAGCTCACAGTTGTCAAATGGAGTTCATTTTAATTTCCTTTCAATCACAGTAAATTATTCAGGTGATAAATCAGCTGGAGCAGCCTCCTGGCTGTAATAGAAACCCTAATTCCTGGCTAATTATCCAGCCCGTTGCTGCCAACAGATCAATACGGGCCGCAAAATGGAACAGGCCCAGGGCCCTCCCTCCCATTGGGCCAGAGACAGAGAGACAGCTGGGGAAGGGGGCCGTGCTGCTGACCTCCTAGGAAGTTCAAAGGTCACAGGGGGTTAAATCAAGAGATGGCCTGTCCCTGGTCTAACAGAAAGCCACCAGAAGCACCCCCTGCTCTCCTGAGTGGCTTTCCCCACTGCATGGTAACTCTTCTCTAGGCCAGCAGGGGGAGGTTTCTGAGTTTGCCTGGTCCTATGAGCATGCTGTCCCTGGGAAAGGGAGGTTTCTAAGTTTGCCTGGTCCTATGAGCATGCTGTCCCTAAAGGGCTGGTGTGTTGGCATCGCCCAACAAGACTGATCTTGTTCTTCAGGGACAGACTCAGCAGCTACCAGGAACCAGACAGAGGTCTAAGCACTATGGGAAGGTAAGGCTCTGGCTTCAGGGGGCTCCTTTTTCTCCCTGGTGGATGCCTGTCCTACCACGAGGAGGTAGAGAAGGAGGGATAGGAAGACAGGTATGCCAGGCCAGGCGGGCACAATGGTTCTCGGAGGAGGTGCCCTCAGGGATGTCTGGAGGGCTGGGCAGATGGCGCCACTGGCTGGAGAGAGTATTGTGGGCAGCTGGGACAGCGTGGGTGAAGATCTGAAGGAACACCAGCAAGCAACTCATCACCCGAGTGACAGGCGGTCAGGGACTCCCATCCCAGAGGATGGAACCAGAGGTGGGAACATTTGGTGTTGCTTTGGACTCACAAATCCCGAACAGCCTGTGTGCTGTGGCCTGGACGATGCTCCCTCCTAGGCTGGCACTGCTCGCCTCTTGCCTCACCCCTGCCGCGGCCATGGGAACTTTCCCTGAAGCCCATCCCCATGCAGGAACTGCCGTGGTTTTCTCTGTCTTTTATGGGACCTTTCTCTGTCCCATGTCCCTTTGCTTGCCCATAAGGAGCTCTCGCTCTGGTTAGACCTCACCCCACTGCACTGCAAGGGCTGGGCTGCGTCCACATCAAGAGGACTGCTAGGTGTGTCTCTCAGGAGGGCATGCTCATGAGTGTGCACCTGTGTGTGGATGCCAGGAACACCTCAGCAAGCGCTCGGTGGCAGCTGAGCTACTTAATTACTACTTAATGCTTGCACTCTAAGCTGCTGACCACTGTTCCCTGCATGGAGCATCAGCCTCCACCTGAGTGGTCCATGTTCACCTGGTCCAGGCCGAGCAAGAGTCTTGCCCACTCTCGTGAGTCAGCTATGGCTTCACAAAAACACACCGTCTTGTCTCCTGTTTGAACACAGAATTCTCAGAGTGTTAATTATTACCATAGCGTTGTGGCCAGCGTCTGCTCACTGTTCACCGTGTGCCCTGCCAGCTTCAGCCAAGAGCCACATCTTCCTACCAAGTAACAAGAGTCTCTGTCACCCCTCTGTGCAAAGATCCAGTGAGACTGATACAATGTCTTATTAAGGGGAGCACAGCAAGCCCGGAGTCAAGATCAGAAGTGAACAATCGCTCTTTGACAGGGAGCTATAAGAGGGTGCAGGAAACGTTTATGGCAGGGCAGAAGTGAGCAGAGGTCTCATTCAACAGCATGAGTAAGAGTGAGTACAGGACACTCCCCCACACAAAGATGAGCACACACACACAGATGCACACACATACACAGACACACACACAGATGCACACACACAGATGCACACACACAGATGCACACACACAGATGCACACACACAGATGCACACACATACACAGACACACACACAGATGCACACACACAGATGCACACACATACACAGACACACACACAGATGCACACACACAGATGCACACACATACACAGACACACACACAGATGCACACACACAGATGCACACACAGACATAGACACACACAGATGCACACACAGACACACACAGATGCACACACACACACATGCACACACATACACAGTTTCACTTGAATGTCTTCTTGTCTTTGGAATGAGATGCTGATGCAGAGTGTTCAGTCACTCTTGCTTTCTAGATCCCCAGAGGTACTCTAGGTTACCCCTTCTAGATCCCCAGAGGTACCCTAGGTTACTCCTCCTCTTATCATTCTATCATTCTCATCTCCAAGAGACCCGAGTGTAAAACTAACCTGGGCTCCTGGGACTCAGCCTCCTTGTCGTTGCTGTCTAGAGACTGCACTGGAAATTTCCACTTGTCCCTTGGCAGCTTTGAAAACATTTCCTAAGCCACTGGGCGCTCTTCATCTTCCTGTGGACAAGCACAAGGGTGGATTCCCCAACATCGCCGTGTCTGTTTTGTGAAGCAAGGAGGGAGGCCGAGTGAGGCATTACGGTACAAAAGCATGGGGCCCTAGCCTTCAGTGATGGCTTTGGGCTGGCCGCTCAGGCCATGGTCTCTGCATCTGTGGTGCTGAATTGGGCTGGGTCATCACTGTGATTCATTCGGGCTCTAGCATCCCGCCGTAAGGTATAAGAGTAATCGAAATCCATCTCTTAGTTTTATTTTGGCATGTTTGCAGTTCCCCTCCTGCCTGTCTATTCTACTCTTTTTTGATGACAGGCAGATTCTGAGTCTGCGGGCTTTAAGATTACAAGCAAATTGTCACCGAGCCTGCCTGCGCTTTGCCGGGTCGTTCTCTTGTTCATTTATTCATTCATCCATCCAGGAAATTTTACAGACGTGCCGTGTCAGTGACATGGACCACCTGCGCTACGGTGTGCGGCGTATAGAAATAATGGTTGGCACAGTGCGAGCTGCTATGGGGGAACTGACTTGGGGAGAGATGTTTCCCCTCAAACTATGCTGAGCAAGATTTGCAATTTAAAAAAGAGAAAACGTCTGGGGAGGAAGCTTAGCTGATAAAGTGCTTGCCTAGCGTGCACAGACCCCTTTCTTTCAGTCCCTGTACCATACAATCTAGGTACAGTAGTATCTCGAATCCCAGCATGTCAGAGGTAGAGGCAGGGAGAAGTTCGGGTATCCTTGGCTACATGGTGAGTCTGAGCTACCCTGGGCTCTATGAGGCTCCCGCTCAAAGAATAAAATAACAAACTAAAAAGGACAGAAGAACCAGTCGTTCTTGTCCAATTGCTTGCTTGTCCAATAGTCTTTGAAGTCATGCTGGTTTAAGAAACTTAGCATTCGCAAAGCTCTTCAAAACTATAAAAACAAACCTTTCCTGGTTTACAAATGATTATTATTGCTACTATTATTTTTAATGCACAGATTTGATTGCTACTGAGGTTGGATCCACTTCGGGCTCCCTTCCCATTTCAAATGATAGAAGTGCTGTACCAAGAACAACAGTAAAATGCTTTTGCTGTGTTTGGGGTTGGGAGACAGGAAATCCTCCGGTGCTGAAGCTAAGAAAGGGCTCAGGGTCGGGGCTCCTGGAGCTAGTGCTAATGTCCTGATGGCCCAGGATGCTCGTCCTGGGTCATTTCTGGTGAACAGGGGTTAGAATTTGCTGCAGAATTTGGCAGAGCATTGGCCTATGTGATTTGGGGTTTGGAACCAACATGCTGGCAAACTGTCTAATGGCTGGAAGGCCCACACTGTCTCTGATAAGAGCTATGGCCAGGTTCGCTCTTATCTGGAGACAAGCTGACTGCAGGGAGCTCAGAGTAGAGTAAAAAAGAAGTTGAAACCGCAAACCTGCGCTATATCCAGGTGCCGATTCTCGTGTCATAGATTTCATAAGGAATCCAAGTAGAAATTTGTACTAAGTGAATTATGCCAGTGAAGTGCAAAAGATGCCTCAGAAAAGCACACGAAAACACTCTCATCTTGACCCTTCTACAATCTAGTGTTCACCCCACCCCTACAGAATAAGTCACAGCTACTAAAAATGATCTCACAATTTAAAATCTGTAAACCTTGCAAAATAACATAAGTGAGGGGACAGCCAGGGACTCCAAGAACCGAAGATAACAGATAATTCAAAGAAACTATAAAGGGGGTGTAGCAATGATAGGATTGGAAACCACCATAAAACAAAACATCCAGAGAGAGAAAGAGAGAGAGAGAGAGAGAGAGAGAGAGAGAGAGATTAGAAAACTGTATCTTGCAATAAAAGTGGTTGTTACCCACAAGAATTAAAAGTTCATTGACAGAGTAAATGCCTGCTAAGAAGCAGCTGAATAGAAAATTAATGGTTTGGAAGACAGGAGTTGAGGAGCTAGAAACACAGCAGAGAGGTTAAAAAGTGGAGGAAACAGTACCATAAACGCCTAGACTTATCCTAAGCACCCACTTTCTGCACGTGCCGGCTGAGGTGTAGCTCGGCCGTGCAGGGTTTGCCCGAGATCTCAGGTCCAATCATCACCAGCACAACAAACGCACAAAGTCCCAAAATGTGTAGTGGCATGCGCGTGCAATCCCAGTGCTGGGGAGGTGGAGACGCAGTGGACGTCTGGGGCTCACTGGCCGTCCAGGTCAGACCAATCTGGAGAGCCCTGAGACCCAGAGAAAGACCCTGTCCTAGGGTGGGTGGAGGAATGGCATCCGAGGTTCACTTCCGGCTGCCCAGGCACCTACACATACTCCGCACTCCCAAGAGATAGTGACACTTGTCTAGGCCTTTATTAGAGGCTCCCAGTCTCAGCTCCCAGAGTTTAGAAGATGCCGTTCCCATCTTCATAGACAAAGCTGAATGCTCGGAAAATAAACAGACGTTCTGGAGAACCGAGAGAACCGAGGTCACAGGGTAAATAAATGGTTGCTACAGACTCTGAAGAAGCCTGAAACACCAGAGCTAGAGATCTTGCAGTAAACACTGAACACTTCGAGTAAAGTCTGAAGTCCCATTCGCTGCATCCCTAGTACATCGATGTGTCACATGTGCACTTCAGGACCTTCTCCTGAGTGGAGACCGAACCCTCAGACCCCGGGTACAGACATCGTACTCCTGAGGGATAGCCCCAACCCCTCATGGGCATTGTGTTGACAACAACAAAAATAGGCAAGAGAAAGCAAAGCCAGAAGAGAGAAGGCAGGCGTCACAAGAGGGGCTCCACAAGGCACAGATTTTGGACACATTAGAGAATTTAGGTATAACTGATATGTTAATTGGCCGAATGGACAAAAGAGGCAGCCAAAACGTGGACAACAGCAAATTATGGGACGACTCGAAGGAAACACCAGAGGTAAAAAGGAACGGAAGTCAGGAACGCCTCAGGCGGGCTCCTCGAAAGACTGGACGAAGCTTGGCAAGGAATAACAAAGCTTGAAGACACATTAGCAGGAAGCCCCTAACCCGAAGTGCAGAGCGAGGGGGGAAAGACAAAAACATACTCCTGACTGACTGTGGAGACGTTTAAAGAGGGGCTGCATATGTGTAATGGGTGCGTGAGGAGAGAAAAATGCATAAGTATCTGAAATAGCCAAGCATCTCCCAGAGTGAGTGACGGGAGACTAACCCACAGATGCAGGGATCTCAGAGAACCCCAACCACGACAAACACCCAGACATCTATGTGGACGCATGTCTCAGTTGAATGTCAGATGATCAAAGACAAAACTCACAAAAGAGATGAGAAAATAGAAGCCTACCGCATCTCCAGGTACTGTGGTGCGTGCCTTTAATCAAAGTACTCAGATCTCTCCGAGTATGAGGTCAGTTTGTGCTGTACAGGGAGACCCAGTCTCAGACAGACAGACAGACAAGTAAAATAGAAATAAAAATCCACCATGTTATTAGAGGAAGGAAGTAAAGAATTACAATGGGTTCTGGTCAGAAACTATGTAAACAGAAGAATGGGGTTTGATATTTAATGTGCTAAGGGTTTAAGGTTGTGCCTCCTGATAAGCCAGCCGCTCCAGTGGACGGCCCCAACCCAGGAGCAGAAGCAGAGGCAGCACAAATTGGAGTTAAAGGGGCATTAAAAACCAAACAAAGCATAAACGGATATGAAGTGGACGGGGTAGGGAGGAGGGGGAGGATCTGGGAGGAGTTACGGGGAGGAGTGGGGCTTAATATGATCGAAATAAGAAACTAAGACAATAAGAAAAGTTAGAAATTCTCAAAGAATTAATAAAAATGTTATTGAAGGGGCGGGCGAGATGGTGTGGAGGTTGAGAGCATCTTGTTACTCTTGCACCCGTGTGGTGGCTCCCAACCGTCTGTAAGTCTAGTTCCAGGGAGGTCTGACGTCACCTCATGACCTCCACAGGCACTGCACACATGCGATGTGCACAACGCAGGGCAAACACACACATTCAGTAAAGTCAATAAATCTAAAAACATTGGAAAGGGAACGTTTGAGGGTTTGACAGGGAGGGGCATGATCCAGAAAATTCAGCTGTGCGAAGAAGGCAGCCAGAGAAACATGAACGAGAAGATGAAATAAAACCTGTATTTTTATTATTCTTAACTGGCCGAAAACCATGAATCAACAATAGTAACACTAGGTAGTGGGGACTACTATAAATAGATACAGGAAATGAACTGCAACAGTGTCCTGGGGGCAGGAGGAAGTGGGGAGTGTACGCACGATGAAGAGAAAAAATGCCATTTTGGAGGTAGACTTAGCGATATAAACATGTATCACGAATCCCAGGGACAGTAGTGTAGTTTGTAAAACTTTGTAAAAAGTACAAGTGAAATGCTAACAGAAGAAACAGAATGGGGTCATGGGAGCAGTAAAGTGGGGCGAGTCAGGGGGGATGAAGCAGAGACCGATCCCGCACAATAGAGAGCCGTAGAGTAGATATTAATCCAGCCCTATTAAAAATCACCCCAGGGTAAGTGGTCTGAGTGTATCCACTGAAGGACGGCAAAGGGCAGAGTGTTTAAGAGAAGCCAGGGCACGCAACGCATTGTCTGCAAAGACACAAAACACAGAAGGAGAGAGGAGGTTTTAAGAAGTCACAGAAACCAATGTATTGATGAATTATGGATAATCTAAGTGGATTATTCAGGAAGTTCTATTGTCTGTCAAAAACATGGCTAGTTTGGGGGGGATTTATAAACAAGTAGGAAAAGAGATAGTCATGACATAGTCCTGACAGGTGGGTGATTTAAGTTACAGCATTCCAAACCCTCATACTGACCAGGTAAAAGGCAAACGTGTCCCCACGTAGGATGCTACAGGGGTAAATTCAGGGTTCCCAGTAATACATGTCATTGTGTGTGACAGGACACATGGCTTCCGAACCAGAAGACACAAAGAGGAACACAAGAATTCTCTGGGAATTCAATGGAAGGCAGGGAGGAGAAAGGACACAAGGGAAACACAACATAAACTAAAAGCTGGTGATTATAAGGAATAAAACTATATGGCAATATTCAAGATAAAAATTCCAGATAATAAGATAT
This sequence comes from Rattus norvegicus, assembly GCF_021556685.1. NCBI lineage: Eukaryota > Metazoa > Chordata > Mammalia > Rodentia > Muridae > Rattus > Rattus norvegicus. The sequence goes on along the minus strand of NC_141538.1, from coordinate 64,141,925 downwards.
AAAATAACTAAAGCATACAAACATGCTATTTACAGAAAACAACACAAACCAGGATGGAACAGAAAGAATTTGAGTAATCATAGATGCTATACAGAAATAGTACCTATACCGTTATAGACCCATCAATGCTAGCCGGAAAAGTCACCTGATGTCATCACCGCAGGACAGAGATTCTAAACTCCCAAACTTCCTCAAGGACAAATGGGTCATTGTTTAATGATAACAAAAACAATTCCTAGGAAGATACCAGAGCAATCTTAATTCCTACACTCTTATTCTTAGGGTTTCAAATAGCAGAAGTAAAAATTACAAGTTAACAATCCAATGATATCTTGTGAAGATATCACTTTAACAAGGGCTCATGCTGACGAAATGCAGCGGGGTTGTCTGTAAGACCTGGAAATGTGGTGAAGGAGCTTCAATGAGCAGCTCACAGCAGAACCACGGGCTCTTGAAACGGGGCAGACTGGGAACAGAGACAGAACTTACTGGAGTGACCAGTCTCCAGCTGGGACAGCAAGTCTGAGCAATCCCAGTAGCCACCGCCGAGACCACGTTCTCTGATCGCAGTGCAATGAAATTAAAAGTGCACAGTCTGTGAGGCTGGAGAGATGGCTCAGCAGTTAAGAGCTTGGCTGCCCTTCCAGAAGACCAGGGTTTGATTCCCTGCACCCACGTGGCAGCTCACAACTGTCTTGTAACTCCAGATTCAAGAGATCTAACACCCTCACATAGACACACAATCAGGAAAAACACCAATGCACATAAAATAATAACAAACAAACCATTTAAAAAGAATGTACAGTTCAAAGGAAATATATTTGAAGGTTCAAATCAAGTTCCAGTGCCATGATTTTGTGGGTGAAGATGCTTAAAGCTTGGTGACCTGTGTCCCATCCTGGGTACTTCTCTACATGGTAGAAGAATGGAACTAATTTCTACACTTTTTAAATGATTCCCATCTTGTGACTTAATACTCACAAATGCACATGTACACACAGACACACACAGACACACACACACACAGACACACACAGACACACACACACAGAGACACACACAGAGACACACACACAGACACACACACAGACACACACACAGACACACACACAGAGACACACACACACAGACACACACACAGACACACACACAGAGACACACAGAGACACACACACAGAGACACACACACACAGACACACACACAGAGACACACACAGAAACACACAGAGACACACACACACAGACACACAGACACACACACACACAGACACACACACAGAGACACACACAGAGACACACAGAGACACACACACAGACACACACAGAGACACACAGAGAGACACACAGAGACACACACACAGACACACACACACAGAGACACACACACAGAGACACACAGAGACACACACACAGACACACACACAGAGTAGATGTAATTATCTTATTTTTGGAAAGGTAATTAAAACAAAACAAGGTATTTCTTCCCTGGAGTCCCTTGTACATGTGAGTTTTTCTTAATAAATCTACATTTTATTTGCTCAAAACAACAACAAAAACAAACCCAGAAACATCCATGATAAACTTGTTGGGGGAGCAGGGGAGAACCATGTGTCAAAAATTTGAAATCCTGGCCGAAAAACAGAAGAGATGAGAGTCTCTAGCCATGCCCTCCCCCACAGCTGAGCCTGAAGCCAAAACAGCGCCTGGAGGGGATCTTGGCCTGGAAAACATCTGTAAAATCCATTTGTCTGTTTACCCGCATGTATGTTTGTGCTATGTGTGTGCAGTGCCCTCAGAGGCCAGAAGAGGGCGTCAGATTCCCTGGAACTGGAGTTACAGATGGTTGCGAAGTGTGTGCTGGGAACAAACCTTGGTCCTCTGCTATAGCAACTGGTGCTCTTAACTGCTATGTCATCTCTACAGCCCCCAGATCCTTTTTTTTTTTTTTAAAGGGAAAAATCTAATGATTAAGTTCTCAACTCAGAAAAAGGCAAGACAGAAGGAACACAGTGCTTGCAAAAATTCCAAACAATAAGCCAAAAATAAACAAAACCAAAGGGCTTTCTTCCTGCACCTCGTCTAACCTGCCTCCCCACAGTTCCAGTGTTGACAGCTGCACACATCACCTCCAACTTGTCACTCAAGGACCTGGAGCTGTCTTGGCTGGAGAAAAGAAATCCCAGTGGCTACTGAGGGTTTAGTCTAACTCAGGAGGGGCAGAACCACCAGGGCCTCAGGAGAAATCAGGGAGAAGCAACTCCTGTCTTTCATCTTGGGGGAAAAATGGATTTGTTAGTCATGCCTGTGTTCTGGATTGAGGGCCAAGCGCCTGCTGCAGCCTGGTGTCCATGTATTTGAGATGAACCTGGAAGTCCTGGGGTCCCCAAGGAGACTGGCAAGATTGTCATTTTAGGCTGTCCTTTAGGACATAGAGTGGGTCTCTGGGCTCCCAGCAGAGAGGGGACTCCGGGAGAAGAGCAGGAAAGGAAGCTAAGGAGGCAGGGTATCCTCAGAGGAGCTCAGGGCTTGAGCTATTAGAGGTGTGGGCCATGGCAGAGTGAGGTCCTGCCCGTGGTCAGGCTGCTGAGACATGTGTCTCTAGAGCAGTGAGTCAGGGAAGTTAGGGCAGGTGAATTCGGAGTGGGAGGTCTGGAGAAAGCTGGAGCTGTCATATGTGTGAGAGCTGTAGAAGATGGCCATGGACAGGTGAGTGGAGACTTAAGGAGATGCTATAGAGACAGTAATGTGTAGCTTAGATGAGGCACTGAGCAAGGAGCCTCCAGCCCCCAGCCTTGTTCAGATAGCCTTAGGGACAAAAGGGAGGCCTGCCTTCCATTGGAGAGGCTAGCAGAGACCTGACAACAATGTTGCAACCTGTTTGTTACATTGGATGTGAACTTCCGGGAAGAGACACAGATTTACCTGCATGTTCTGGGGGAGCCTCCTGTTCTTCGGTTTGATCACTGGTTATTGTCACTTTCTGGCAAGGATTCCTTTTTCTACCTTTGTGGATAAAGGTATTTAAACATACTCAGAGTACCGATGCTTTGACCTCAATTTCATATCTAACATAGGGACAATAACAACACCTTTGTCACAGGGTCTCAGCAGGACTCTAGGTCCTAGAGCCCAGGTCTAGGTCCTAGAGCCCAGGAACAGGCACTGGAAATCCCATCGGCAGGGCAAGGTGGGTTAGGATCCGGTTTGCATCAGGGGGTTAGAGTGCTCAGAACTGGGGTGGAGAGGACCGCTGGTCCAGAGGTACCCTGTGCCTGTGCTGGCGGAGCCTCTGTGCTGTTGAGTGGCGGAAACTTTCCTCTCCCCAGACTCTCTCTGCCTTCATTGGCTACAGATTATGCAGTGTACAGATTGCACAGGCAAATGAGCTCAGGCTTCTAGAGGAAACCCCGTTAAAGCAATCAAAATAACAATTTGTATCACTTTTAGGACTCCTGCTGGAGGAGCTAAGAAACCTTTGTAGTAAATTATTAACTCTGGTTGGACACAAGGAGTTCTGCAAACAAGCGCATTCCTGCTTCCTTTTTGGAGAAAGGAAAGACAGGACAGGAGTTGGGTTTTCTTCAACCGGAGGGAAGAGGTGTTACAAACTCAGACAAGGGATTCTGAGGGACCAACCAGTAGGGCTTGGATTATAGCTCATGGTGGAAGGGAGGGAGCGTGTTCCCAGAGACACTTCTCAGTGTCACCCATACTCAGGTTCTACTGCTTGCCACACAGCAGGGCCCTGAGGAAAAACTCCAGATCAGCCTGGTGTTGGAATCACCAGGAACCCTGTACTCAGGAGACACTCAGGTATTACTGATCCATATTTTGATGCCCTCAGAGAATGTCTGAACAATACAGACTGGGCTTCTGCCTGCCCCAGTCTACCATCTGGGGGACTGAGCATAAAGTGGCGAGGAGGACAGTGGGTAGGGGTTGCCACGTGGAAAGGAAAGGGGGAAAGGATGATTAACAAATATAGCTTAGAAATAAGTGTGCTATCTGAAAATGGGGATCCGGGTGGCTAGAGCGAGGGGTGCAGCAGGGTAAAGGTGATGATTCTGCAAAGTTCCCTTTACTACACATGCGTGTTCAATATACCGTATTTAATCTGTCCATAAGTATACACATAATAAAATAATACATATGTGTGTGCAATCTGGACTGTGAACACAGCTAATTACTTTGCATCATCAGATTTAATCCTGGAACGAGCCCTTGCAGGAAGGTCTTTTCTTCTTTTAGCTTCAGAGCGTTGAGTGTAGACTCGTGGCTCCTGAGATCCCATTTGAATCTGCTGTGGCTTTGCTATGGGACATTCTTTAAGGAGCAAGCACATTCATTTCTAGGAATGCACTTACGATGGGATCTGGGTACCAGACTGCAGAATATGGGACATCTGGAGAAAGCCTCCCTTGTTACCTGTGTCTTTGATCGCCTGGGAGAATCTCTAGTTAGGATATTTTGGGAGGGGTGCAGTTTTGATTCTCTTTAGGAACTAAGGGAGAAGCTCAGTGGTGGGGTGTGTGCATGGTGTGTATAAATCGTGGGCGTGCACATGCACACAGACACAGACACAGACACACAGACACAGACACAGACACAGACACACACAGACACACACAGACACACACAGACACACACACACACACACACACACACACACACACACACACACACACACAGACACAGAGAGACCAGCATGAATATTTAGAATTTGGAAAAAGTAACCTTTGCCCTGCTTGCATCAGCAGGCTCACCGTTCTGTGCTCTTGTGGGGGGTGAGAAGCTAAGTACAGAAGTGGGCCATAGGCTCTCACAGTCAGTCACAGGCCTGCCTAGTGATGAAAAACTTGCTTCAAGTGTCTTCCGGGATGTGGCCCAGCTACCAGAAAATTCTAGATAAGCTAATATGACTTTAATCCACAGAGGTTCTTGTGACCAGTGCCCGGCTTCTTTTCCAGTCGGAGCATTTTGTCTACACTCTGGAGACAGACATGACCTTCACAGAGGATCTCATATTGGACTGAGCAGGTTAGCTAGCAGAAGACCATATGGGGAAGCCAGCACCAGTCCTTTTATCCACCTCTGAGGTAGATTTGGGGTAATTATTTCCAGGGATTTCAATCTAGTGGGCCTGAAAACAGGTTCTGCGTTACTGTAGGGAAGCTTGGATTTCTCTAGATCCCTGGCTTTCTCAAGGAGCGGTTCCTTGGCTTAAAAATTTAGGTGGTTCACCTGCACTCCGGGAAACACATGCAGGAATGCATGGATCATCATGGATCATACCTGCCTCGTGGTGTTCTGGAAGCATTTTGCAGCCATGGCCCCAAAGAGTCTCAGCGCTAGGAGAGTCACTTCCTGGTGGAGCAGGGGTTGCCAGCATCCTCTCTTTGATGGTGTGAGTGTGTGAATTCTTTCTTCTATGGAGCTGCAAATGTGAGTATACAATTCGTACTTCAGGGTGCTGTGTATGTGGACATACTTCTCCTACAGGGTGAGGTGTATGTGCGTGTTCCTGTGTGGAATACTCAGAGTTAGATGCTGTCTTGCACCTGATCACACTGCTTTATGGTAACCGAGCAGTCACGGTGCTAAGCCTTGGTCTAAGTGCTTTGATACACTAACTGTGTGATGCCTTCCCAGCCCTCTGGGGTGGAGAAACATTTGTTACCTTAACTTTACAGAATAGGGAGTATCCTACTTCTTAGAGTTACTGAGTAACTTTCTAATGGTCCAAAAACTTAGGAGGTTGTGGTGCTGAGATTTGAAAACTGGGTGTGTTTTCTTATTCCACCAGTGTCTGAGAGAATTGGACCAGTGGACGGAATTTTCTAGAAAGAATAGCTGTGACTTTACTCTCTTAAAATAAAAGTTGATATTTTCTGTTTGAACTGGTCTATAAATAACAATCCCTCCTGACCATCTGCTTGGTTTGTTTTTCTTGACATCAATTCCTTGTAGGAAGATCCTGGCAGCAGCACTGGTCAAAGCCAGCTACCCAAAGGGAGGGAGTTTTATTTCCTTTGCTTCTTTTTATGGCAGAGACAGGAGTGTGGTTACATGTGTCCCAAGTGTCTTCCAGATCATAGGCTTCTGACAGGGCTAAATGGGTAAGGATTCTAAGGTCTCGTCTGTAGCTCTGTGCTGGAGAGGCTCCAAGACACTGTTTCTATGGACACTCTTTGGTTGTTGACTGTGGGTGGCTTCAGCCTAGGTTGCTTTTAGATTACGTGGCTTTCCAAGATGGCACCTAGCCAGGTCTGTACCTATCTACCTGAAGACACAGAGGCTTACTTTGATTCATGCATATGAGACCTGGGGAAAATTTCTGGGCAGTGTCATCCTCTCTGTTTCCCACTTATTGTAAAATCTTTCAGCTGGGTGCCTGGGCCACCTGGATGTTGCCCTTAGCGTCACTTTCAGAGCTGCACCTGAGGGGACCCCTGACTCCATCTGTGGAAGCCATCTATGGAAATCACCATGTAGAGTGCACCCAGAAAAGCCTCAGTTGGTTCTTAGAAGGCCCGAAAACAGTAATGACTGGACTGAGAGAAAGCCAGAGAGCGCCAAGTAACACACAGCTCATCTCCCGTGGGCTCTGAGAAGAGCTGGTTTCTCTTCTCCAGGTGGCAGTGAGGACCAAGTGTGACTTCTCCTGCATCAACATCATAAGCCTCTCATTTGATCTTGGTCTTAGGTGTGTGAGGAGGGAGACGAGTGTGTGGGCTCCATTCCAGCTCCAAAAAACAACCGCAGGATCTTGGATGTGTTGAGTAGCCTAGCTAAGTCTTGGTTTGTCTACAAAAGGTACATCACAGGAGCCAGCTTTCTCGAGGTGTGCGAGGTTTAGTTGAGAATCGCTGTGAAACAGAGGGACTATGTCTACCATGCTGCATGTATTCATTGCTGGCTATGGTTATTATTGGTCTTGCTTTAAAATGATACCATATTTATCTTGTATGTGTGCACATGTGGAGGTCAGAGGACAACTTGCAGGTGTCTGTTCCGTGAATCTTGGGTATCTAACCAAGCCTGGTTGTCAAGCTTGGTGACTAGTGAGTGCCTTTACCTGATGAGTCATCTCACTGGTTCCTTGGTCCCATTTTAGGCTCTGCTTTGGGCTTTCCTTTTCCCCTTGATGCCTCTCTGCACTCTTCGTTCATGATGGGAGCTCCCTCCCCCTTTCCAGGACAGCAGAAATGAGCAAGGGACCAGGCAGAGTTAACAAACTTGACAGTGACTCTGGGACTTGTTGGTCCCTCTGCTTTCTCTGTCTATTGTACAGGGACTTTTGTTATGAAGATTTTATTGAGATAGTATTTACCCTCACTAACCACACTGTGCTCTGAACTCTTTCCCTCCTACTCAGTCATCTCAAAGGTGTGGCTTGTGTCCGTGTGAGTGCGTGGGGGTTGAACTAACTCACAAACTCAGCTACGTCTCCAGGAACATTGAAGGCAGCAAATGCTTCGCCGTAAGACCAAGTTTTGGCTTTCAAAGGTAGCTCTAGGGGTGTAAGCCTCCAGGATAATGCTCTGGAGACCAGTGGTAGCCATTTGAAATGAGGAATAGGAAATGGGACTTGAACCACTGCCTGTGGGGATGCTATGAGCCAGTCAGGTGGGCACTGTGGGATATCTGGGTACACCTTTGACCTGCACCCACCTCAAGGCCGAGTCTCTGGGAATGCATGCTTAGTTGCCCTGTAGACAAACCAGAGTCCTACAAGGTCATGTGATCATGGTCATGTGACAGGGAATGCAGAGAAAGGAGTGTGGATCTGTGGAATTGGGGCAGGGAGAACAGAGCTGGAGAAGAATAAACGGAACTATCAGAGCTGGGGCATCTGAACTGGGATAGACCCTGCCCAAGGAAGCAAAAAGCCCTGAGTGGGACAATGGGTGCTCAGTGTGGAGAATGAAGGCTCTGAAACAAGGCTGGTGGGACTTCTCCATCTCTGCTAAATTACAGAGGCCCTCTTAGCCTCACCAGGCAAGTCCAGACCAGTTGGTGATGATCTTTCACCACGACTGGTCCTTCCGTGCTCCCCCACTTGGGGGAATACCAGGTTCTACCATGCCTAGCAGCTGTTCTGCCGAGAGCTCTGCCTCCAGCTCGGGTATGAGTGGCATCTCCATTGAGGACGAAACTGTGCTGTGTGGTCACGACACTCTGCGCTCAGTTTCTGCCTCGGGAAGTGGGGAGGTGGGACCACACCCAAGACAGAAGAGTGGGAACTGCTGCTTTCATTCTACTGATGAAGTGAGACCCAGAGAGACCCAGAAACATGTCTTGGTGCGTCTCATCAGCAGGTGCTGCTTTCCTTGAAACCTGACTTCGTGCACTGTCCCCAGAACACTGCTTCCCTTTATTTCTCACCCAAAACCCAGGGAGGTGGGAACGATAACCCCAAATCCCATCCAGCTCAGACACTATCTGGAGCAGCAGGGTAGATCCATGAGAGAGCCTAGGCTCTTCCCTTGGGCTCCTGAGCACATACTAGGATTCACATACTAGGTGCCCACTGCTGAGCACATTGTCCTGCAGACCCGTGCCAGCCAGACTGGGTGAGTCGATCGGTATCGAGACAGAGGGGTCCTCAAGGACACATGGCCACAACTATGGCTCAGTTCCAGTCCACATGGCACTTGCTCATTGCCACTTACCTATATAACAGTTTTATTTTCTTTTAAACTTTTAGCTGATGTGGTGATGTCCTTCCATAATTCTGGCAGGTAGGAATACTGCAGGTTCAAGACTTGCCTGGGCTATATTGTAAGACCCTGTCTCAAAAACTCAAAAAAAAATTAAAAGCACATTAGGGGGTAGGTGTACAAAACGACAAAAGTTTCAAATACTACAAAATGCATACAATAAAAATTACATAAAATATACGTCTCTCTGGGTGATGGTGGCACACACCTTTGATCCCAGCACTCAGAAGGCAGAGGCAGGAAATCTCTATGAGTCTGAGGTCATCCTGGTCTACACAGTCAGTTCCAGGAAAGCCAGGGCTACACAGAGAAACCCTGTCTCAAAAGCAACCAGCCTACCTACCTACCTACCTACCTACCTACCAACCAAACAAACAAAGAGAAGTCTCTCCCTCCTTTCTCCTTCTCGCTCTACCTTCTTTTAATTTTAATATTTATTTATTTATTTATTTATTTATTTATTTATTATTTTGCTTCCAGGAGATAGCCCTGTTATTAGTTGCTTCTGTATTTCTTAAAGACTGTTTATGGGGTGAGGGAGTGAGGGACACTTCTGCGTTTGCTGCATAAGTCCAAGGACCTGAGTTCAATCCTCTGAATGCATGAAAAAGCCAGACCACTGGGAGGAAGATCCCTGGGGGCAGAGTAACCTACCTACCAGCTCCAGGCCAGTGAGGCCCTCAAAAACAAGGAGAAAGTTTCCTGAGCAACCACCGGTTGACCAGTGAACTCTGGTCTGCAAATACTCCAGAAGTCTGTTTTTAATGGGCATGCAAGTATTTATGGGCACAGATGGCCCCTGACCTAGAGCTTTCTAAATCTGTGAAGGTACAGAGGCAGATTTTGGTCTGCTTCTATTAGCGCTTGAGAACTGGAGTGCTCTTGTGTAAAATGGGCTCTACAATGGACACTTTTACCTAAGTGCAGGCACCAGAAGTGTTCTGAGCACTCTTAGGGCAAGCGGGGCAAGCCGGGGTGTCTGGTGGAGTAGAGCATTGAATGACTTTGACTTCTGTTAGTTTCAGTTCACAGTGGTCTTTTAGGACACACGCCCATTTTAAGTTGAGTAGTGTATAAATTCCATACTTTGATGAGGGCAAAGAACATATGCAAATTGTATTTAAGACTCTATCAATAACTCTCCTTTTCATTTAAAGTTTTTATTAACACATATTAATCATATATAAAACAGACTTTATTATGATATTGTCTCTCTCTTTCTCACACCCCCATCCCCTATCACACTGGGTGTTTGTTTGTTTGAGATCGGGTCTCTGGCTAGCCTGGAGCTTGCTATACAGATCAAACTGTTCTCAAACTCACGAAGACCCACCTGTCTCTGCCTCCTGAGTGTGGGATTAAAAGTGTGTGCCACCACACCCAGCCTGTGTCTAATCCAATCCCCATCATCCTCTCTTGTTCCTTCCACCTGTTGATCCCTTCCTCTTCCCAGCCTGCCCCTCCTCTACTTCTACATTTTGCTTTAGTTCAGTTTTAGTCTTTGATGACTCAGTAAGTTTCCTCGGGGCTGCTTACAGGCTTATGGGAGTGTGGGCGAGGGGATAATTATAGGGGAGTGCCTATAAATCCTCAGGATCCCCTTCCCTACCCAAGGTAGTGAGTTGACAGGGCCTTATGCAGGCCTTATGCAGGAAGGCACACTTATGTAGGGCCTTATGCAGGTAAGCACACTTGTATAGGCCTTATGCAGGTAAACACACTTGTGCAGGCCTGATGCAGATAAGCACACTTGTACAGGTACCTTATGCACGTAAGCACACTTGTGCAGGTACTTTATGCAGGTAAGCATGACCACCATCACCTCCTCCTTCGGAAAACAGATGGTAGCGTGCTCTGTACAGAGGCGAATTTTTACTGTTTTCTGTTAATGAGTATTTCTTAGCATTGCTCCACACAAATTAAATACTGCTTCTTGGAACTGGTGAGATGGCTTAAGGGGCAAAGTCACTTGCCACCAAGCCTGACCACCTGAGTTTGAAACAGAGAATCCATATGGCAGAAGAAGGTAACTGATTGCTGCAAGTTGTCCTCTGACCTCACATCATGCATGCTGTGTCACTAACACACACACACACACACACACACACACACACACACACAGAGAGAGAGAGAGAGAGAGAGAGAGAGAGAGAGAGAGAGAGAGAATGTAAGAAAACAAAAACAATGCTGTTGCTTTTCTTTTTCTTCCTTTTTTTTTTTTAAATTTTGAAACGGGGTCTCATGTAGCCCATGCTGGCCTTGAACTTGCTATGTAGATGAGACTGGTCTTGAACAATTGATCCTCCTGCACCCACCCTGTCCTACCCAGTATGCATCCTGTCCTGCTTTGCTTTATTTGTTTTAACCATTATGATAGTATTCTACAGCGTGAGGCATCTCTGCTCATTTAAGAAATGTGCTGTTGCTTCTAATACTTCTTTTTAAAAGGTTTGTAATGAGCATTCTTTCCCATATTTATTTATCTCTGGGAGAGAATATCCTGGTAGGATATGTCCTCAGGGGTGGGATGGCTGGCTCAGTGTGTGGCCATTATGAATCTTTTTAAATGTTTTTGTTTGTTTCTTTTTGAGATTGTAGGTGAATTACAGCCATTCTTCCCTTTCTCCCCTCCAACTCTCCTATACACCCCTCTCTGTTCCCTTTCAAATCCATGGCCTTTTTTCCACTAATTGTTGTTACATGCATATATGTCTGTTTATACATATATATCCCTAAATACAACCTGTTGAGTACGTGCAATGTTTCCTGTGTATGTTTTCAGAGCTGACCATTGGCAAAAGACAACCAATTAATGTGTTCTTCCCTTATGTCTTGTCCTCCCAGCTTTTCTCAGTTGCTATGGTTCCTTGTGTAGGGTTAAGGCCTCATGGGCTTTCCCGCATCCAGCTTGGCATGTTTGCTGGTGTCACTCTTCTTCAGCTCATATTTGGGTCGTCATGTTGGTGAGACTTTATGGGTGTAGCTTCTCATGTTGCTAGGAGACAATCTCACAGCAAACTCTGTGCTCCTCCAACTCTTACAGTCTTTCTGCCCCCTCTTCCTCAGTGTTAACACTCCGGGCCTTAGCTGCAGTGCCATACCTCATGCTATGTTGGTTGTTGACGTGGTTCACAGGTGTTGTAGCTGGGTAGGACTATTGGTTGCCTCCGCCCTTTGGAAGCATGCATGGTGCCTTCTGGGACCCTAAAAGTCTTCAAGGAGGAGACTCTCAGATCAGTTCCAGCTCAGAGGTCTCTGGGCTCTGTGTCTGAAGTACAATGTCTTCAGCAAGAGGAACTGAACTTTCACCTTTGAGGGCTAACCAAGGGTAACAGTGGTAGGCTGTAGGTTCTGGGACTCTCTAAGAGAAAGTCCTAGCTAACAGATCAAAAGAGGGCTTCTCATGTCTGAGATTGGGGTATTCGTTATGCTTTTGTTAGGATGGAGAATAATCAGACCAGATGAGAAAAAAATCATTAAAACTATATATGCATACTTATACAGTGAATTAGTGCTATATATATATATATATATATTATAATACATCATAGATAATAGTATAATTCCTTGTGGCTTTTTCAGACATCCATATTGTCATTCACCCACCCCCTTCCTCTTCCTGAATTTGCCTCCCTCTCCCTCCCCTAAGGAGCCTCTCTTTTTCTATTTCCCCTATCAGAACAGTATAAATTTTTAAACATAGATTCAAATTGCTCTCCTAAGAGGTTCATGCCCCTGTGTGAAAAAGACCTGACTCTACATACCACAGTCTCAGCCTTTTGAGTCTGAAAAGTGAGAAATGAGATGTTGAGATTTTAACTCATTCTTTTCTCCCTGTGAGTGAGGTTTGCCCTCCCCCTCCCCCCCAATGTCATGCACTTTAATTTTGGAGAAACTACAGAAAGTTTTCAGAAAAGCTGTAAAGGTAGACCAGTTGGTTCCCATATACGTCTCACCCAGTTTCCCCTAATGTCAATGTCTGACCTAACCACAGCTCATTTGTCAAAACTGAGAAACCAGCATTGATACAATACTAAAAACAAAACTCCGGGCTTTCCCTTTTGAGCAAAACTATGCAGATTTGGGTGAAAGCAAGGTTTGTATATAAAGCTGAAAGGATGGGGTTGCATGTACTAGAGCCCCTCTCTTTCCTGAGCTCATGGGCACTATACCTTAAATCCTCGCACCACACCCAGCAGTGTGAGCACCCAGGCCTTGAAGGCCACAGAAGCTGGGCCCTGGATGGAGTAGTGATTGCTGTTTTCGTTCCTTATTTTTGGGAACAAGTGTGGCATCTGCTGTTAAATGTCTACCTAGGCCCCTTGCTGCTGTTCTGTGAGCAAGTCTCAAGGCATGGAAGTAGGATACTCCCTCTGTTAGAGCAGGACCACATAACAGTTCTTTTCCACTTGTTCACTGAGCACACAGGGTGACTGGGCTCAGTACTTTCTTCTCTGGTCCAGAGATGACCCTAGATTTGACTTGTACTTCCCACTAGAACTTGCTCAGGAAAGCATGAGCTTCTCAGGGTGTGGTCAGGAGATGGGAGTGGCTGGAGAGGACCCTGGGGCAGCAATGGAGAAACTCCTTTCTCTAAACACTTCACAGATGCTAATGTTCATCTGCCCATGGACAGCCAACCCTTTGTGTAAATAAAGTGCTTTACCACACAACTGCAGTTGTCTCCCAGTAGCGCCTGGAGGCAGGTGGGAACCTAATCTTTAGGTACTTCTCAGGCAGAGGAAGCTGAGGAATGTTTGTTCCAAATCACACACAGTGAGAGACTTGAGCAGGCGCTTGATCTGACTTCTGGCCTCCTGAAGAGCTCTGCATGGTGACCGTGCGTGCGCAGAATCTGCGGTTTACTGCTCAGGACTAGTCTGCAGTGGCACCGGGTTAGGTGTGTCCCACAGACGGGGAAGCGAAAACTTGGAGAGGTGAGGTCACAGGTCTGACAGGAGGGGCTTGAGTTCCCAGCCAGCCTTAGGCTTAGCTGGCCTGCTGGCCGCTGCCTCCCTCTCCTGTGTGCGTTGCCTGCAGTAAGACAGAGTCTCCTGGGCATTTTTGAGCTGCTGTCACCACATCAGGGAGAGACTAGCTCTTCCTCGCCAGTCCAGTGTTGACTTCTTCTTAGGAATGTGCCTCTGGCTGCCTTTTTTTAGCTTGGTTTCTGGGTTGTTCTTGTCCTTCCATGGCCCAGTCACAAACTAGATCTCTTCTCTCATTATATATCTTCAGACATTTCTAGAGCATAGGCTCCAGAAACTGTAGTAGGTACAGAGGATATGAGAAGGAACCGGCCGGGTAAAAGTAGCTGCCCTGAGGGAGCTTCCATTCTCCTGGGACAAAGATGGCTTCTGACACAGAGGCCTTGGAATTCCTGTGGGCCCAAATTCCATTCTCCCTCCTGCCGAGCGTCCTGCCCTTTTCACCTGCTGTTTCCTGGACAGTGGCACATTCTAGTGGCTGTTCTAGAGGCTTGGGATGCTTTCCCCTGGAGGCCTGGTATTCTGCAGTACCCAGTATGTCACTGTGGGCTGAGGGCAGGTCCCCAGGCTGCTCTTGGGGCTCATGTGCGAATGCACGTGATTTACCGTGCCTCGCCGCGCCACATGTCTTTAAAATTACAGTGCCCATTTCCCGCTGAAATAATTTCCACAAAGAGTGGCTCCTATTACCACAAGAGGCGTGCAGACGTCATGATTTATTATTATTTATGGTCCCAAGGCCTTGTTTATGCAAGACGGGTTAGGTGCGTGCGATAGAAATGCCATTATGCAAATGACATTGAATGTCCTTACTGCGCCTAAATAATTTTTGTGTTGGACGATTAAACCTCATCTGTTATTGATATGGGCTGCAGTCGGGCTATTACAGAGTCCCAACAGTACTTACTCCCAGTAATGGGAAAATTGAGAGAGAGAGACCAGCACAATTGCCTCAAGTGGGCTGTGATGGTCTGGAAGGAGTGAACACCTCTGAGGCCTGAGGGGAGAGACCCACAGGCTCCTCGGGATAAATAAGGCAGGCAGTGCAGGCAATAAATTAAGTCCGGGCTGGAGTGGGCGTCTTGGAGGATTTGCGGCCTCTCAGTCTTGTGATTTAGCTATTTGATTTAGCCAGGGGACCAGAGCTGAGGCTGAGGGAGATGCCAGGGTGAGGGGAGGGGACCAAGGGTGGCCCCGGTGATGCTGGGCATCCAATCTGGTTCGTCCACGCCGCTTCCGCGCTCTCCTGCCAGTGCGTGCTCTCACTCGTGCCCCACCCCCCCTTTTTTTTTGACACAGCTGTGAAGTCCCATTTTGATCAGTGTTGATAGCTTATGAATTCCAAAATTGACAAAATTTACAGAAAAATGAGGATAATCCATCTTCCTTAGCAGCCTGTCAAGGGCTGGCCATACTTCATAATCTCCAATTACAGATGCTATTTTCCGACATTTACATGCAGATATTAGAAGCAAATGAAAATGAGAAACGGAGAAGAATGGAAATTCAACCATTTATATGTATAAAAGACAAACAGGTAAATCCGAGACACTTAGATTGGACTTGGGGGTCCCTCTAGGAGGCTGGAAAGAGGCAGCCTGGAGCACGTGGGGTTTGAGAACAAAACGGTGAGACACGTGGCCTTCCTGGGTTCTCGTAGTTTGGGCTAGAAATGGGGTATAAACTGAGGACGTCTGTCTGGGAGTAAAGGGGCTTCCCCCAGGGCCTGTTACATGGGCCTCACAGGAGGACAAGCCCACAGCCATCCGCATTCACTGGGGAGTGGGAAATCTGCCATTGGGGTTGGCTTTTTTCCTCCCAGGCAGATATCAGAAAAGGCCCTCTGTTCTGATGACAAATGCATAAGCTTCCCTTGACAAGGGGACTCAGGAAGGCACCACCTGAGTGTTGTCAAAAGGTCTCTGGCCAAGTGCACAGAGAGTTGCCAATAACTTTTCAGAGGAGACAGAAATGATAAAATTAATGGAGAGCAAAGGAGTTCTGAGAGGTGGCTCATCCCTGCTCCCTTCTCGAGGCTAATCTGGCCAAGAGAGGAGGGCATGGGAGGCAGCTTTGTGATGAAAATGTTCTTCCCATAAAATTGAAGGGAGAACAGCCTTGTTGCCCTCGCAGCCGTATGTGGCACTGGCTCCTGGAAAGCCGGGGATATTAATTAGCACAGCTTTGGATTAAACTCTCCCAACCATGTCGGATGGTAAGATTTTTCTCTTTGTGAGCTTGACACAGGGTGGCAAGGAGAAGCCTGCCTGGGTTTCTCAGCCTCCTATTACACCAAACTTGTCTTTCATTTGAGGATCAGATCTCCCCTCCTACTCTGGAAATGAAAATGAGATATTTGGAGACTTTTGCCGGCAGCGGGGCTCAGGGACGGATCTGTTGGATGGAGGCAGGGATTGGAGGTGCCTCTCTCGGTTGCCTTTGGCTTGATAGCTTTTGTTTGTGCAAAGCTTGTTTCTAGCTGCCGTGTTTGTGCTGTCTGAGCCCTGATCTGTAGAAAAGAGGTGGATGAAATAGATCAGGAAGCTAAATGAATGTAAGTGTCACCAGAAGGGGGGACAAGGCATGCTTCGAGCTAGCTCAAACCAAGCCTTTAGGAGATGTGTGCTTGTTTACATATAAGGTCTCAAGGCAAACGGCTTGCTTGTTTAAATAAATTATAGGCATTGGCCCTGAAAATAATTATGAGACTTTGTTTCCTGTTCAGAGGTGCACGCTTCATGAAATTAACACACAACTACAAAGTTCAAAGCAGTGTGTAATGAAAATCAGAGGCTCTTAAGTCAACCTAACCTTGACAAGAAGGCACATAAGCAAAAAACACCATGGTCGCTGAGCCCACTTCTGCGCTACAATTAAGTCAGCTAAAATTTGGGCTTCTCCACGATTGCTAAAACCTAAGGCCAGCTGGCCCCACCTTCCGTCAGCTTCTAGTAGAAGTCAGTGTGTCACCTTCCGTGAAGAGCACAGAGCCCACGAGACAGCTATGAGGCAGGCATCCAGTTTTTCCTTAATGGTACTGAGAGTACCACGCCCTCTCTTTCCTTCTTGTTTCCCAGGAGTGTTAGGACTAATTGTTAATGTTGACATTTGTTCTGAACGTGCCTGCTCTTTGCATTTATCACATAGGAGCTTTCAAGGACTAGGGCTATACCTCAGTGGTAGAAGGCTTGTCCAGCATACCTGCAGCCATGGATTCAACCCTAAGCACTTCAAACAAATCATGCAGAAGCTTCCCATATCAATATGGAGAATATATTGGGACTGGAGAGACGGCTCAGTAGTTAAGAGTGCTTGTTGCTCTAACAGAGGACCTGGGCTTTGGACCCAGCACCCACATGGTAGCTCATAACCTTCTGTAATTTCACTTCCGGGTGATCTAATGCCCTCTTCTGCCCTCTGAAGGCACTGAATGTAGCTGGCGCCCATAAACTTGCACAGGCAAGCATACATGCACAGAAACTAAGAAAAAGGAAGAGAATAATGGTAAAGTCAGCAACATCTGTAGCTGGGCCAATCTGAGAGTATTCTATTTTTTAAATATTTAAAAATTAAAATTTTTATGGGCACACGTGTGTGTGTGATGTGGGTGGTGTGTGGGGAAGGGTGCATTTGAGTTCATTGCCCATGGAGGCCAGAGAGGACACCAGATTCCTCGAAGCTCGGGTTACAGACGGTTGTGAATCACCCAGCATAGGTACTGGGAATTGTGTTCTTAGAATCCTGGTCCTTTGCAAGAGCAAGATGTGCTCTTAAGCACTGAGTAAACCCCTGCCTCAAGTCTGAGAGTATTTCAGAGGGGCAGAGAGACAGCTTTTGGGCAGAGGCAGGAGTGGGCACTGAAGACTGAGGTTCAGTTTGTTGAAGATGCTGTAGACCAGGGGTTTTCAACCTGTGGGTCCTGACTCCACACAGGGGCTGCATGACAGAGAGCCTGCATGTCCAGTGTTTATATTACTGTCCACAACAGTAGCAAGATTTCAGTTACAAAGTAACAATGGAATAATTTTATGGTTGGGGAGGTCATCACAGCATGAGGAACTGTCATAAAGGGTCACAGCAACAGGAAGGTTGAAAGCCCAAGACTGTGAAAAGTCACACCTGGCCTTGTCTCTGGCGCTCCTGCTCCAGGCTGCAGTGCCTTAACCACAAGGCCATAGAGAAACAGAGTAATGAACTCGGGCTTGGGAATGGGAACACCTGATTTACCCCTGCTCGTGCGTTCCTCAGCCTCAGTGCTCGAGACTGGGATAGGACAGGGCTGAGGGTAGTGTCTGAGAGCTGTTCACACAGTTGGTGTTGGACTTTGGAGACTAACTGCTGAAGGGGGTGTTTTTCACACAATCAGGTACTTGGCACCTGTACCTCACTTTGATCATCTGTAAGGGGGTTGGTAACACCCTGAGGGGTTGCTAAGAGGATTAAACGAATCAATGCCTTTTAACCTGCAACCTCCCCTGTGTGTGCAGGAAGCTCGCAGAGCATGCAGGTTATTTAAGGTGTGTTTGGACTTCTTTGAGATCTGGCACGGTCCTCTAAACTGTAGACCATGGATCTGTGTTCGTTACTTTCTCAGTTTCCGCTTTCAAGTTTTTCAAAGTTTCCGCTTGGTCTAGGGAATCTTTGGTGGCAAAGAGGCAGTCCCTTCAAGACTCGCTATTCTAACAGGGAATGGAAGGGACAGAGAAGAGGACTTTTGACCTAAGGGAGGGAAGGAGGGAGAGGGAGGGGGACAGAGGGAGGGCGAGAGAGTAACCAGGGTTCTACCCTGCTGTTGCAGCAGCAGGGTTGGTAGAGGAGTTAGGAGAAGGCCCTACCCCTCTCTAGCTGATACTTGTCTCTTTGAAGGGAAGTGTTCCAGCTGTCCCAGGATAGCCTCCCTCTCCTCCTCATAGCTGGAAGTATAAGAGAGGGTGAACTTTAGGCATCTTGGGGTGGCTCCTCTCCTTCCATGTCAGGTACCCGATGATGGGGCTCCCCCTTTTTCCCCTCCTACTCAGGCCTCATGGTAGACAGGAGTCCCGCATTTCCTTGAGAGGCAAGAACCCCTGCTTATTGCTAGCTTTATAGCAGGATGGGACAGCTAGGCTTTGCCACGGGAAAGCTGTGGGATTTGGCTGCCTGGAGATGGAAGTTTGTGTCTGGAACTTTCCATCTCCACCTAAGAGCCTGGAACTGACTGATCATCCTGCAGTCAAGCAGAGCTGGAGTGAGCAAGACTCCTCCAAGGAGTCTTCTCTCTCATCTTCGGCTTCAGCCCTGCAGGCTCTCGTCCTGCAGGTGACCCCAGACGTGGGTGTCAGTCCTCAATATGCGCCAAGACTCAGAGTCAGGACAGTGGGGGCGTCCTTGTCAGGAGAAGCTTGCTGTTTGTGTCTGGGGACACTTGTGAGCTTGCCGATACCACAGAGGTTAGGGCGGAAGGAAACAAATGCTTATTTACTTCTCGTCACATACATAATCACTCCCCACTTCTAATGGAGTCGGGGTGAGTGCCCATTGTCTGAGAGAGCAAAACGAGGAGTCAGGAAAGGGAGACCCCAGAAATCAGAAGCAAGCGACCCACACCTCAGCCAGAGAAGGGGTGCAGAGCAGGCGACAGAGGCCCTGGAGCCCTGCATGGGATCAGACAGGAAGACACCAGCCTGGGAAAGCCAGGGAACATTTGATGGACCAGGAGTAGAGAGAACTTACCCAAGGCCTCCGAGGACTTGGAGCTGTTCTCAGGGCTGGCTGTGAGGTAGCAGAGTTGCCCTCCTCAGGAAGCAGCGAGTCCCTTATCACCAGGGCACAAACTTGAAGAGCTCTGAGCACCTGATAGAGATTGGTGCCTTACCTTTGGACTCTGAGCCTTTGGGCCCCGCCTAAAGTCTATCAGAGGCCAGAAGAGAAGGGTTTCTCCATTACTCTCTGCTAAAGTCTCCCCGGGACAGAAGGCATGCTGTCTGAGCCCACGGTCCTCTCTGGGATGCCTCTGCTTTTCCCATGCCACTTGGAAGCCTTTCAGGGTGCACTGAGGTTGCAGAGAGCAGACACAGGCAGAGGGGAGACGCACCACTCGACTTCGCACATGTCTTCTTGGAAGCCCTTTGCTCTGCTGAGAATCGTTCTGACCCACATACGGCCACAGCCTAGAAGGCCAACCCTGCCCCTTACCATGCACTTCTGTTAGTGGGTTGACATCACTTATTCTCCCTTTGACACAGTGAAGTCCCTCTGAAGCCACCGGTCGAGCTCAGCCACAACACCTGTGCCAGTCCATCGGTCCATTGATGACATTTGTGCCACCTCTGTTTTGAGTTGGGTCAGGAGCTGCTGGCACAAACGTAAGGGGGACCCTGTCCCCACTCCCTTTTGAAGCTGACACCGCAGCTGGAGGATGGGAACCTGATCTGTTAAGGGCACAATAGTGAGTGATGTGGGTGTGGTAGAGGTCTGCACGCTGACGTGATTTAGGAACACAGAGGAGGGAAATAAAGAGACCTCCAGGAAGAGGAAGGCCTTTCAGAATACAGTTCCCGCATCTCGTAGTACTTTGTAGAGGACGGATACAGTTACTAGTGTCGTTCACAGTCTACATTCAGCTAAGGGTTTGTTTTCAAACATTGATTCGTTTTAATTTGTAGAGACAGAATGCTAAAGCCTGTTGGTCTGGGTTTTTTTTTTTTCATTTTTGAAAACAAATTTAACCGTTTGTTTTGAGATCATTGTAGACGCACGTAGATCTCGTGCAGCTTCCGTGCAGTTTCCCACAGTGACCTCACAGCTGGGCGTGGTGGCCGGAAGCCACAACACTTCCTGACATCACGTCACTTCTGGAAACAACAGCTTTTGCTGTGTGCCTCTTCTGCCTTTTATCAGTTTCGTTAACGTAGCCCTCCCTCCCCCCGGAACATTTTTACTGTTGTCCTGATCAGTGGGTGTTTTTAAAGTTTGCTGTTCCTCTTGCTTGTCTGTTTTTAAAGATGTTTGACCATGAGGGGTTAGGGAGGAAAGGAGAGAGAGCGCTACTCTTCAGAACTTGTCTTCCTGTTACACCTCTTCTGTTTTCGTGGCCTTGCAGAATTGGTCACATATCCCCATACTCCAGCTAAGGAAAGCAGCTGAGACTACAAGTGTAGCCATGACACTTTCACTAACACAAACCTAGGTGAGGCCTAGCACTGGCATGAGGCTGGGGCAATGACTTCTCTCGTCATAACTCTGCCTCTGAGCTGCTGTGAGAACATCTGGGGCCCTTCCCAGTTTCTCTCCCACAAATGCTCACAGCCCAGAGTCCCAAGGACAAAATGGACTCACAGGAAGGTGGCGGGGAATGCACCAGCTGGGAGAGAGGCCTCAGGTCTTCTTTCTCTGGAAAAGTTTAGAGTTCACAGGCCCTAAAGGTGGCACTGGGGTCAGGGTGTGGCAGCCTGGAGGAGTAGGGCAGGCACAGGGGAAATGGGGGGCAGAGAAAAACTCCTATCTGCCCTTGGTCTCTTGGATGTCCATTGTGCTACAGGCACTTACTGGTGAACCACTCGCTCCTCCCTCGCTGGGAGCAGATACCCAAGAGCCTCGAAGTAAGGGGAGGTGGACTCATCTTGTCTGAGTTCGGAAGGATGCAGTCTGTCCCGGCAGCTAAAGAATGATGGCAGAAGACCCAGGATGCTGGCTGGAGGAGAGTGAGCAGGGAGACTGGTGAGAGAAGAGCAGGGAGGCTGGCTACACAGCATCTCCAGTCAGGATGCAGAGACAGGAATGTGCTGCTTGGTTCCTCTCAGACACTTCTGTCTTCACTACTGAATTCGAAGCAAGTCTTTCAAAGATTTCTCTTGAAGACAGAGTGTAATCAGCCCATTCATTCCGGCTGAAAAGTTAGCGAATTCCACGATACTTTCCAGCACACGTATCCCTTTATAATACATCGTGATTTGTTTACAGTTACAGACTTTACTCTTTGCCTCGATCCGTGTACATATTGAACTGATTGACCCGTCTCTGAGTCCCCTTCAACCTGGCAGCCCCCTTGTCTCTTTTTTTCTCACCTTGGACTTCATTTCGAGAAGATGGAAATGACATTTTATCTTGTGGACCAATAATAACAGTAAAGGGTTCTCAGTACTGGAGAGGAATTAGAGATCATACAGTGGAAGCCCCCAGAGGGAAATCTCTAGAAGCCATGGGGGTGTTCTTGGGGAAGAACCCTTACTTCCCCAGTGTCAGTCTTTAGGCCAGACCCTGAGGCCTCTCCTCTCCTTTTCTGGCCTCCTCTGGGTAGGGGTGGAGGTGAGCAGGCATCTGGTCCTTCAGGATGGGAATGGGTGTCCGATCTCTGATGAGGCTCCCAGAGGACCCCAGAAGGTAGCAGGGAAGTCCCCACCACCACCAGAGCTGGCTGAGTCACAGCCCTGAAGCCCTCATGCTGAGCCCTACTTCTCTGCCCCCCGTCTCACGTGTCTGTTTCTTCTCTCCTCCATGCTATGGCAGTGGTGCCCGGTGCTGATGAGACAATACTTGGCGCAGCCCCAGGCAGTCCTTTTCCAGGTAATCTCATAGGGACCCAAATGACATCCGTGCACACTCTCTAGGGGCGCGTGCCTCGGAGTCTGATGCTAGGAATCCCCAACCTCTCAGGGCTTAGTCTCCAAGTTGCTTCCCCTCTCCCATCCATCAGATCTTCATGAGCTTCCTGCAGGCAGGCAGAAAGGGTCTAGAATGGAAATCCGTTTCACTCAGTCTCACTTGCATGGACCTTTCCCTCTGGACCTGGCTCATGGGAGACTGAGCTGGAACAACAGTGCCACGTGCCCACTCCTAGCTCTGTTTCTGTCACCATTGGGCAGAGATTTCGAATGACAGATAAAAATGAAGACTTACCTCTGTTCCTCAGAGCTTCCACATCAGACAAGGTGGTTCTTTGCATCTCTGTAACTTTGGCATTCAAGAGAGCGAGGCCATCCATGAAGTGGAGCCCACTGTCAAGGAGGGTACTGGGTCCAGGCTGGTGATCATGACCTTTGGGGTCTTGGGGGAGCCTGTGGCTGCCAGCAGACAGAGTTTTGTCCCAGCTGTTTGTATGGGACTGGGAAGTCTGTGAACCCCTGACCTCAGTTACTGTTTCTTTCTGGGTCATGGTTGAGAACAGCAGCGGCGGCTCTCCGGGGAGGGAGCAGGAGCCTGACATGACAGCTTCAGACAGACTTTGAAGGGTTCAGAGGAAGAGAAAAATGGAGAACACAGCTGGGGTCTGTAACTGTCGGGGACTGGGGGTGACCGGAATGGGGTGATACGCCCAGGGCCGTAGATACATCAACACACAGTGTGACTGGTGTGTGCCCTCCACACCCCACTGGCTAGCATGCGACTTCACACATAACAGTAGGAAATGGGAGAAGACAGACTTTGCTCCCAGGAAGGAGGCAGCAGGCTCTCTCTCCTCCCTTGCTCATCTTCCCTACTCTGTCTCCTTTTACATGAGCCCATCTCTCTCAGTCCTGAGTCGGTGTGAAAGAGTTCAAACGCTGTGTAAAGAAAAGGGAAGACCGAGGTACTAGGGCCCAGCCGTGTTGTGGTTGTGCTGGTTGAGACTTCCTGCCAGCCAAAGAAAAGGGGGATACACGACAGTTTCTAATGTTCTAGGTGTTGAATCAGAGGGAAATTTACAACTGGTTGTGGGAAACCACCTTTCTTTCCCAGTGTATCATAAGAGAAATGAGCAAGGAATTTGAATATTCGGAGAGACATTGTCTCCAGAGGTTAAAGGCAAAAACAAAACAAAACAAAACAAAACAACAACAACAAAAAACCAACCAACCAACCAACAAACAAACAAAAAACCCAAAAACAAAAAAAAACCCCTTTTCTATGACTGCTTTCTTTTATTGCCTTTAATAAATGGATCTCCTCAGGGGTTTTAGCTGGCACTGGGCATGGCCTTAGCTTTCTTGTCAGCTGACTTGATGAGGATTGTAGGTGGGAGAAGGCCACCCATGCTTCCACATCCCTTGGAACTGCTGTTTTAAAACTTTTAGTTAATTATTTTGTTTAGTTAATTACTTTTGGGGATAGGATCTCACTGGGTAGCCCAGGCTGGCTTGGAACTCTGGATACCCCTGCCCTAGATACCCCTGGGCACAAGAATTAGAGGCATACGCTGTCATTCCTGACCTCTGGTAAATTTCTGAGATTCGTAGTTTTTATCATGTTGAAGGACCATTCATTCATTCATTCATTCAGTAAGCATTTTGGGGGTCTGGAAGGAGATCCTATATTCTGAAAGTAGAGAGACAAACAGCTGCTATAGACCGAGGTGCCGTGACAGAGTGGGATACAGGAAGGCACATAGGGAGGGGCATAGGAGGGGTGATGATTTCTTTGGTAGGGTATGGAGTCAGGAATGGCTTCACCAAGAAGTCATTTTTGAGCTAGGCCTTATGGACAATATAGGAGCTCTTTACTTACTGAGATGGGCCACCCGGGGAGCTATTGAACATCCACATAAAAGACAGTGCCCTGCTCCTGTTGGACAAAATTGTGCAATCCTACCAACAACAGAGGCCAGGTGGTGATGAGGGTATGAGAACCATTGCCCACAAGCCTGGGCTCTTTAGCGAGGCTCTTTCTCTTTGCCTTCCAGAAGCCAGTGGTGTTTTAGACACTGGCGTGCCAGGCCTTAGCCCCACACCTAGTCTTGCAAACCCAACGGTTGAAGCGATTCCATACGCTTTGTCTGACACCGAACAAAATCAAATCTTGGTTTCTACAAGAGAGACAGGAAGTCTCCATCAGCCATACTTCCTGACATTGGCTCTGTCTCCTAGAGGGAAACCTAAATTTTCCTTCACAGATTCAGCTGCCAGCCATGTCTGCAAATAGAGTTCTGGAGGCTGGGGCCAGGGGTAGGCATGAGGGGTATTCTGAGTCTTGTCTGCAATGCTGAGGGCCCAGAGAAACTTATGCTTCTTGTCTATCTTTGTATCCCAGAAGAGGTCCATCACGGTCCAACTGGTCTACCTTCGTGCCTACAGCCTCAGCTAGTGCCCCATTCTGGTCTGACTCCCTCGTTCCCTTTGCCTCTCAGATCTCCTCAGCCATCCCAGCTTGAGGGATGGAGCCTACTCAGCTTGCCTGAAGAAACTCTTCCTGACCATACCACAGCCTGTGAGAACAAATGGCTCTGTGCTTGTCTCCATATTGGATGCACTTCCTGGGGGCTATACATATTTCTCTGGGAGCTTGTAGAGCATATCTTTGGTCTCACACACCTGCATGCATACAACAGGGCCTAGCACAGGTTAAATAAATGTCTACTTACTGTGCTTGGGCCCCCACTAGGGAGACACAGAAAGAGGAACTAGAATTCATGTCTGGGCATTCAGAAAACCCTAGAAGGAACCACTTCGAAAGAGACCCTCCAAGAGGCATGGCTGCCTTTGGTGAGCTTCGATCTCAGATGCATTCTTACCTAAGTGGAGGATAGAACATGCTGGGTCCTTCTGGGAGGAAATCTAGAGAGTGACCTTTTCCAACAGCCCCTGCTGCACAGAATGCAGACTTGCTCTTCAAATGCTGCTGTTTCTAACTCAGAGCAAGGAATATATTTCCTCTCTACCTGCTGATATATAAACAGACAGGGCTTAGCTTTTCTAGGTGGGAAACCCTTGGCCTCTGTTCTGTTCCTTCTAATTTCCATTACCAATGAGCTGGGGATGTGGCTCAGCCGGTGGAGTGCCTGCTTGGCATGCATGAAGCTTTGAGTTCAATCCCCGGCACGGCAGGAAATTGAATGTTATGATCCATGCTCATTATCCAGCCCTGGGGAGGTGAACATAGGAGGATCAGAAGTTCAAGGTCATTTTCAGATACATAGTAAGTTTAAGGTTAGCCTAGGCTATTAAGGCTAGCCTAGGCTACGTGTAACCCTGTCTCAAAACGAATAGCCCTAAGATAGCAACAAGAACCAACTAAAAGAAGACAAACCAAAACCCCTCAACTTTCAATAGTTGGAACCAATTGTTTGGTTTCATTGGTTGCTGTGGGTTGGGCCCCATAGAGAATCATCAGGGTAACCGTCAAGATGGTGAGATGAGATGGCCCGTGCTTGCATCCTGGCTGGGGTGCCCTGGTGCTGTGTGACTTCAGCTTCAAGCACACCTCATACCTTCTGGAGTGGAAGTCTCAAGCCTTTGCATTGAGAAACGGAATACCATAGTCCCCTTCACGGGCAGAGCTTGAGGCCGAGATAGGAAGTCACAGCCTGACACATAGCGTTCTTCTCTGAAAATCAGAAAGTACTTCTGGGGCAGACTGGAGAGCCCAGTGGAGCCGAGGGAGACTGCAGGCCCAGGTGTCCTGAGGTGTTGTGAGGACAGCTTGGTCAGAACCCCATGGGTTATCAATCGTCTTCCAGAAGAGTCTGATCCCAAAGCATGTAGCCAAGAATCCCTAGGCCCATAGCAGGCCCGAGAACTCCAAGGGACAAGGCAGGCTGGGGCCGGATGTACCTGTGCAAGGGGGCTCTGGAGAGCTGCAGTAATTAACATGGTGTGCTATTGGCACAGGGATAGATAAATAGGCCAATGAAACAGAACCCGGGCTGGAAAACCATCTGTGCACATATGGAACCTTGATGTATGGGTAAGGATATGTACAAATCAGCAGAGAGAGATGGGCTCTTAATAACCAGCAAGGGGCAACTGGTTATCCATTCAGAAATGGGGAGAAGGAGGAAATTAGATCTTTACGCCAGACACAAAAATCAATCTCTGGTGGATTAGAGGCCTAAATGCAGAAGGCAAAGACACCTAATACAGTCAGCTCCAGGTCCCGCCCAAACTCCCCAGGCCCAGGCATGGCCTCCTGAGAGAGAGAGAATGAGGCCTATAGTGAGGCTTCCACAAGGTGCCCTGCCATGGTGAGGACAGTAGCAGGCCTACGTTATCTTCCTGTGCCACTTCAGTGCTTCCTTCTCTGGAAAGTCTTTCTTGGTGACCAATTTTTTTTTCAGGAGACATAAGTCCTGCTCTGCCTGCCGACCCTGCCAAGTGGTGCCTCAGAAATAGCAGCCATCATTTTCCCAAGTGCACGGGGAGCTCCCAAGTCACAGACTCTCTGCCTACTCTTCCTGCTTGCCAACTCTATCATCTTGAATAGACAGGGATGTGACCTCCTTTGGCAGAGGCAGGCTCCTAAGAAGTTCCCAGCAAACCTTGGTGCCCACAGCCAAATTCTTTGGCTGAACTGTTGGCAGTACGGTTTGGGAGGGAGGCAGAGATGCTGTTCGTTCTGAGAATGTAGTCTTTCCAAAGGTCTAGGCTGGTATCGTTTCTGCCTTCCCTGGAGGTCATTCTGCAATGGCTTCAATGTCAAGGAAATGACTCATTGTGCGCAGGCTTAAAGAAAGGGACATGACTCAGTGCCCAGCGCATGCACTGTCCTGGGTTTGATAAATCTGACATCTATCCAGGGAATATTCAGCGCACAGGTGATCATACGCTTCCAGAATCCAAAAATCACTCGTCAAACTGTGACTCAGTCTCCTCCATGTACTGAATCGGGACTGGGAACTTGTGGTCACCCAGCCCCTGGATTGGGATTCTGCCTGGTCTACTGTGGACACAACCCTCCTCCCTTTTAACACTAATTTGTCCATCTTCGAAATGAGTCTGGATTGGGTGATCCCTCAAATTCTTTTCGAACACGTGTTTCAGGGGTCTGAGAGTCCCCACTCTAGAAAACATACTGTCCCCTGCCATTGGCAAGTAGACTCTTCGTTCTGCCTTGCTTGCCTGATGCCCTCTGTGGCCTCTGGGGCTGAGCCGGGGAATCCGCACGTTCGATTTGGCCTCTTGTGGTGTTGTGTGGGCTCCTGCCCCTTTCCCACCCGGGAACAGTGGTCGGTTCTGGGAACATGTGCTGCTCCATTGAGCTGCATCTGCCCTTACAGCCCGGCTCTCCCAGAACCTCTGTGGACAGGTCACGGCCTTGCATCTGATCAGGGTGCCTCTGAGCTCCATGCTGAGATGTCCGCTTCCTCTTTCAGACCACAGAGTATTCAGCCATGGCTTCACTGGCTGGAAGCCTGGATGATATGAAAGCCAACTTGACAAGCCCCACCCCCGCTGACATCGGGAGCAGCGTTCCAGGCCCGCAGTCCTACCCCATTGTCACAGGTGAGCATACCTAGGTGGGGATTGGGGGTTTGTAGGGGATGGGGAGGGGAGGGGAGAGAGAGAGAGAGAGAGAGAGAGAGAGAGAGAGAGAGAGAGAGAGAGAGAGAGAGAGAATGAGAACATGTGTGTGAGTTAGGAAGCT
Organism: Rattus norvegicus; assembly: GCF_021556685.1. Taxonomy (NCBI): domain Eukaryota; kingdom Metazoa; phylum Chordata; class Mammalia; order Rodentia; family Muridae; genus Rattus; species Rattus norvegicus. The sequence continues at coordinate 64,113,904 of NC_141538.1, read as the reverse complement.
GTTCTTGGTGCTTTTGGACATGCCTAGCTTCTGCTTTAATGGAGTTAGGTGACAGACTGCTAGGGACACAGTTTGCAGATCAGGTGACATGGCTGCACACTGTTTTGATGGAACTAAAGGAAAATAAGTACAGAGAAAAGACGGATCATACTGTCAGAGGGGGTCACTGTGGTGGAGCTTGGCGCTCCGAGGGCTCCTGAATCAGGAAAATCTGTCAGTTGGCATCAACTTCCAGGAGTAGAGGGACTCACCATTGGTGTTTCAGATTTCCAAGCAGAGGGTGGGGAGCGCTGGGTGTGTGTGCCAAGCAGCTGTCTTTCCTGGTAGCCGCCTCCATTAGCACCATCAGTGTAAAGATTAAGAGTACAGGACCTCCATGCGTTGAGCCCATGTATTAACCTGACTTCTAAGTTGTACATACCTACTGTCTTTTATTTATACCTAAGCTTCATGTTATTAACCTATAAATTAAAATGGAAAGTGGGACATTTGAATGATGACTTTTCCTCATAGTTTCATTCTTTGTTCCAAGTTGTAACAGTTTGGGTAACAGGAAGTGTAGCTTTGTTGAAGGACATGTGTCATAGTGGCAAGCTTTGGGGTTTCAAAAGACTGGACCATTTCTAGTGTCTCTGTCTCTATGCTTCCAACTTATAGAAGAAGATGTAAGGTCAACTTATGTTTGCTTTGTCATTATAGACTCTAACACTCTTAAAACATATTGTTCATATTAAAAACATTTCTTTAAATTTAAAAAAAAAAAAGAGTACAGGACCTCAGGCAGGTGGGGCAGCTCAGCAGCACTGCCCGGCATGTGCTGGGTCCGAGTTCAATCCCCAGGAAGGCCCCACTTGCTGCAGGGCTCCAACCTGTTGTGGGTCAGTCAAGCACCCTCCAGTGAGTTGTGTCAAAATCCCAGCTGTGGTTTTCTAATCCTTATGCTGGCAACAGCGGTGGTGGCTGTTGCACAGGGCTCTTGTGAGAATGACCAGGTTCCCACACATGAGGAACTTGGGCTCTTGCCTTGTATCAAATACGCATCCAGTAAATGTGTGTGCCGGTTGTGACTCCTCAGAATCTCCTCACACTGGTCACTACAGGACTTGCTATGGCAGGAAGATCCCCTTCTCTGGCCCTAGAGCTGTCCCTGCAGCCAGTTCTGGGAGGGTGCCTCACTCAGGAGGCAGGAGGGTCTCCAGAATATGAAATGCGCAGACAGTTGGGGGCGCTGGGCTATACTCAGACTAGATCTTGGGATCCTGCCAGAGATGGCAAGGTGTCCCTGTTGGCTGACAGACACAACCTGAAGGTATAGGCAGAACCAGGAAATTCGCTTGTGTTAGAGTTTGCTGAGGAGGCTTGAATGAGGCAAGATCTGAGGCCCAGAGGTCCCTTGGCACTGGGCGCAGGATAAAAGCAACTGAACTCTGTAGATCTGGGTACCACGTGAGGGTCAGACAAAGCAAGAGCGACTTGGTCCCTGATGCATCTAAGTTGGGGCATAGCCTACAGCCCTCTGAGACTCAGGGAGGAGGTGTGAGAAAGGAGTGCCAGACAGTGAGCTCAAGCTCACAGTAAAATCCAGCCAGTGGTGTTTCCTGAGGCCCCCTGCAGGGTTAATGGGGGTTGGTGTGGGAGGGACCTCAGTGACAGTATTCCCATTACACAGGTGCGGAAGCCAAGCTCAGATGTGCCCACTCTTTGGAGTAAGGGCTGAGTTAGAGCCACCTTTAGTTTTCTAGAACCCTTGCCCTTGTTCTCAGGGACCCACAGACAACTGAGGAGGTACAGGCAGGGAAGGGGAGCTAGCCTGGGTCCACTCAGCTTCATGGCCTCAGTCCCTTCACTGAGCCTCAGGCCCTCTGCTGGGCAGCTCAGGGGACACTGAGAGGTGGCTACTGTTAGCTTCATCTCCATTGCATAAGTGAAGAGACAGCCTTACAGTGACAGAACACGCTGCCTGAGGCAACAAGTGGCTGTGCCACACTCCAACAAGGCCTGTGTGCTGTCACTGTACCATGAAGACAGCCAGGGGCCCGTCCAGGCCTGAGACATCCTTGTTGTTCGCCTTCGGATGCTCTTCCACCCATGAGATGTCTCTGATCTCCCAGAGTCTTTGTGATACTCAAATGAGATCTGGGAGGAGACAACACTGTAGAGAGAACGTTTGGGGCAGGATTTAGGAAGTGGGTTTGGGCACCTGCTCATTTAGGTGATTAATAGTTCAGTGAACACCAAGGCTAAATCTTGTCTGTGGGAATGGGAAGCAGGCTCCCTAACCAAGGCTAACTTAGCCTTTAGGTAAATCTAACTGGACTTCATGGGGCTTGTAGAAAACATGAGCCAATGCTTAAAAACAAAACGAAACGAAACAAAATCCTAGCTTTCTGACTTCTCAGAAACTTAGCAGAGCTGGTCCTTTTGGGTTGTGGTGCCACAGGTTGTGACAGATTGGGGTTCACTGGCAACCACCCCTCCAGATAGGCTTCCGTGGTCCACAGCAAAGACCACCTCATTCACATTAGAAGTCACGCGTGGAAAGGATTGTGCATTGTTCCCAGATCCAGAGCTGCAGCTGGAAAGACCAGCTGGGTGCTACAGGAGCGTGAAGATCTGCATGGGGCCACACAGATGGGTTTTCAGATAAACCCTGGAGGAAAGATTAGCTGGGATCAATTTGGATTTCTTCGTTTGAAAGTTGTATTACACACAGGAAAGGAGGAAAAACAACCCTGACCAACAGGGCTGTGCTTAGTCCTGAAGCATCAGGCACATTCTAGAGCTCGCTGTGGCAGTGCACACATGATCCCGGAGCAGGAGGCTGAGCCGGAGAATTGGGAGGCTAGCCTGGTCTACATAGTAAGGCCCACTTTCAAAACACCTCCCCCATACACACACGCCATTCAAAACGGAAGGAATATTCTGTCAGCCTAGTCGTTAGCTTTCTTTTTTTTTTTTTTTGGTTCTTTTTTTCGGAGCTGGGGACCGAACCCAGGGCCTTGCGCTTCCTAGGTAAGCGCTCTACCACTGAGCTAAATCCCCAGCCCCTAGCTTTCTTATAAATCAACAATAATCAGCACAATGGAAGGTCAAGACCTTCAACAACAATATAACAATACCAGAGGATAAACTTAGACCCACAGTAAGTGACACAAGAGAATAATGGGGCGGAGTTTATTCCTAGACTATCAGAAAGATGGCTGTCTGCTCCCCAAGTAACCTCTTACCTTAAAGCAATCCCAAGTAAGACACCAACAGACTTTAAGAAAAATTACCAAAATGCTGCTAAATGCTGGATAAATATTCAAGGATAGCTGGAGATGTTCTAAAATAAAGAGTTAAGCAAAGCTTCTAGGATATTCCAAAATATATGACCAAGGGCAAGATGACTCAGCCGGTCCAATAAAGCGTTTGTGCCAAGCCTGACCCCCCCCCTCTCTCTCTCTCTCACACACACACACACACACACACACACACACACACAAGTTAAATGTAATAAAACTTTAAATAAAATAAAAGCATGTGATAAGTCTATGGTAACCACAACTATTGTAGAAGCTGAGGTTTCAGACACATGGCCAAGGTGGACAGTGTAGAATTAGATCCAGATATATGCGGTCAGACCCTGCTTCATTGTCTCTATCGAAACAAATGGGTTGTGAGGTAGCAGATATGCTAATTAGCCAGATTTAGTCATGACGCATTGTAATTTATATCAAAATATCACAATACACCTCATTAAAAACAAATCATTTAAAACAATTTCCCACTTAGTCAAGACTTTAAAAAATAAAGCCATAATAAACCAGGACAAAAAAAGAGGAAAAATTCTAATTCTAGAGTAGAAAAGGCCTTTAAAATGTTTCAAATACAAATTATTGAAAAGAAATGTTAAAATGTAAATATTTTTCTATGTAAAAACATCCAAAGACAAAAGGCAAAACGAGGGTGGGAGTGTAACATAGATGGTAAATATTAATTTGTTTAATATATAAGGAGATTTTGTGTACACACGAAATATTGCTAGGCACTATTTTTATGTGTATGTGTGTGCCTGCTTATCTGTATTGTACCATGTGTGCAGGCGCCCAAAGAGGCCAGAAGAGGGCGTGAGACCTCCTGGAACTGAAGTTACAGGTTATTGTGAACTGCCTGACCTGGGTTCTGGGAGCCAGATCTGGGCTGTCTGTAAAAGCAACGAGTGCCCTTAACTGTTGAGCCATCTCTCCAGCTCCTATATAAAGGACTTTAAAAACAAATAAAACGTTAAGAGCATACTCTTGCAGAAGACCTGAGTTTGGTTCCTAGCACCCACAACAGGCGGCTTACAACCATCTGTAACTCCAACTCCAAATCTGACACTTCTGACCTCTGCAGGCACTTCACTTGTGTATGCACACCCTGCGCAGACACACACAACTAGAAATAATAAAATAGGTATTTTAAAACTTAATAAGAAAAATGGTCTGTAGGAAAACTAGGCAATTACAGGGAGTTTATTGGGAAAACTGCAGTACCTCAAGGATGTATGGGGAGATGTACCCCTCCCCCTTGTTACCACAAAGCTGCAAATTAAAACAACCGTGAGACGCTGGGTCTGAGACCATGGGTTCTATATTAAGGCTTGGTGTTGGAAACGGCACAGGAACAATATTTTCATGAATTGCTATTGGAATATAAATTTATGTGATTCCCTTTGGAGGAAAACTTGGCAATGTCTTTCAAGGCTTTAAATACATTGGAGTTTACCCACTGACTCAGAAGTTCTGTGTACATGTTAGGGAGCTTACTCTACAGGCCTGCAGTGATGACTTTGCCTGTCATTTGCAAACAAACAGAACCAGGGCAGACCCTACATGGAAACCAGCTAAGCTAGTTAGGGTGCTTTCTCACAGGCAATACAATGCTACCATGATAGTCAAAAGGCTGGAGAGAGGGTATGGCTCAGCGGTTAAGAGTGCTTGCTGTCCTCTCAGAAGGTCTGGCTTCTGTTCTCAGCACTCAGACCAGTGGCTCACAACCTCCTGACACTGAGACTGCAGTACAGGAAACCCATAGTTTTTTCCTGGCCTCTGTGGACACACACACACACACACACACACACACACACACACACACACACACCACTCATACACACATACATACACATGCACACACAGTTCACACACATGCTCACACACATGCTCACACACATGCTCACACACATGCTCACACACAGAGCTAGGATTGGAGAGATGGTTCTGTAGGTAAGAGCACTTGCTATTCTTGCGGAAGACTCGGTTCCAGAACCACAGCTCACAGCTGCCTGTAACTCCAGGATCCTCTTCTGGCCTACAAATGCACCTGCATGAACACGGTACACATAGAGACAAACAGGCATACACACATACACAAGTGATAAAAAAAAAATCTTTGTTTTTTTTTAAGGAGTACTAACATGAATGTCAGACAAGACATATATTTGGTTAAAAAAATTTTAGAAGAACAAAATATGATCACACTTATAAAAATTTAATGCAGTATTTTTAAAAGTATAAAGCATAACACAGTTAGAAAACTATATTGTCATTAGTTGGCCCACCGCCATTGAACTAACACAGTAGACAGTCGCATGCACGCACGTACCCTGTAAGGCAGATGCGTGTGCATGAACGTTTACTGGGAGGCCTCTGCACCCCTTATTCCTCCTCCTTATGGGTTACTGAATTCCTGTGCTATTACAGTGGGTTTTCCATTTTGTCCCCTCCAGAGTCTTTGGGTTAGCCAGTGTTTGGGCACATACACACCACTTACATTCTTGATGCCTGTTTACAGAGAATGTAACCTGCTGTCTCGGTTATAATAAGACATCATGACCAAGGCAACGTATTAAAGAAGTTTTCAACGGAGTTCATAATTCCATGAGCTTCATGGTGGGGAGCCTGAAACAGGCAGGCAGGGAGGTAGACAGGGCACTGAAGCAGTAGCTGAGAGCTCACATCCTGGCCCACAAGCCTGAGGCAGAGAAACAGAAGTTGGGAATGACATGGGCTTTTGAAACCTCAATGTCACCCCTGGCGGCACACCTCTTCCAAGGCCACACCCCCAATCCTTCCCAAACAGTTCCACCAACATTCAAACGTGTGAGCCCATGGGGGCCATTACCAACCAAACCACCATGCCTGAATTCACATCTATTCTTACACTAAATCAAAACAATACAATGCCTGAACTATGAGGCGACGATGTGCATTTGCTGGGTATATATATTCTGAAAGTCCACAATGCAGGGCAGAGTGGTGATCCAGGACTTTCTCCATGCACAGAACACGTGTATGAAGGGCTGTGGACGGGGGACTCATGTAGGCTCATCCTGACATTATGGTGTACCAGCAGGTTGAGGAACTCTTGGCACAGCTCCAAGTGAAACGCAGTAGCTGGGGTCCTAGAAAAGTCGATGTGAGTGGAGACGGGGAGACCACAGGTTCACATTTAAGTTAAAATGAAGTTCAGTTCCAAATGACTATAAACAGATTTCACCTACTTGAATGTTTTGTGGCAATAGCCAAGGAAAAAGAAATTTGGTCTGTTTGTCTGTCAGTCAGCAATGGCCCTCATCATTGAAAACCCCAAAGCGTTCACTGTTGGGCTCAGTCTCCTCATTTACTTCAGCCTGTGTTAGTAGCTGCCTGGGGAAGCTTAGAAGTTTTGGGCAGTGGAGAGGGGGTATCTGACAGCCACTTTGGTCCCTCTTTCCGGGCCACAAAAAATGGAGGAGGGGTCCCTGAGCTACCCTCTCCTTGCTCTCACACACCGGGCAGCCCAAGAAAAGTCTCGTTAGAGAGTTTCTCTGCACCGTTTATATGCTGCATTAAATATTAAGCTAAACCCTGCTCTGCCCACCAGGGCCACGCTTCAGAAACCGCTCACCATTTGCAAATTTGGTGACATGGCCGCAGGTCCCTGCACTGTCAGCAGTTTGGGCCTGTCCTGATTGGGACTAATTATCTGCAGGTGTGTCCTTGGGCCACGGGCCTGCTGATGGGGCAGCTACCGGGTTTGCCTATAAGAGAGGGTGGCAGGTGAGGCAGTGCTAGGCTCCCAGCTTCTGCCTGCCTCCCCACTGGTCAAAGAGCTGACAGTCTTGTCCCCAGCTGAGCCCACCTGACCTTTTTGCCTTTCAGAACAAAGGAGTTAGGCCAACATATGCCCTTGTGGTCTCTTCCCTGGGGACCACAGCTTTGCATCAGCAGATTGGAATGTCAGGACACCAAGGAGGGTCTCTTTGGCCCAACAAGTGTGGGAGGCTCTTTGTGGTAGCAGCCGGGCACTGGGCCCTGAGGCTTCTCTGGCGTTTCTCCCTCCAACCCACAGAGGCCATTCTGTAGCACAGCAGGTGAGATCCACTAAGGCCGAGAGAGTCCACAGCTCTGCCCGCTACATTCAGTGTTTGGAGCCTCAGTACCCCAAACATAGCCCCTAAGAAAGCACACTCCTGCCCTTTGGATCTGAGAAGAAGCTAGAGGACAGGGGGATGAGCACTGGGGCAGGAGACAGAGGGGTGGGGTTAAGTCTGGACTTTGCCACTTACCTGCTCTTATTTTTGGGACAAATTCTGTGTCTTCTTTAAGCCTCAGTATTTCTAGTTATGAAATGGGAGAATGGCCACTTCTGCTGACTGCCTTGGATGTTTGGGTTCTGTTATGTTTTTAATTTCTGGTTTGTAATGCTGACGATCCCAGCATGACCCACTACACACAGGGCAAGGGCTCTGGGTGGTGGAACTGTATTGGTATTTTGCATTTTGTGAGGATCGAGTGAGTGGTCCCTGCGTAGTGCTAGCCATGTTTCTTAATCCATACCTTGGTTCTTGAACAAATGAGTCTTTAACTCTGTCCTTCGTGTATACATACCGTGGAGACTCTCCCAGTGCCAGTTCTCCGTGGGTGGAGAGTAGGGAGGCAGACTCCTCTGGGGACTCTCAAAGGGTCCTTATCCTGCCTGTGTAAGTTGACAGAAAGAGGGTCAGGACATCTGCTGTCAGGGTATCTGGCCGAGGGGTGGTGGGGGCAGGTGCCTGAGCAATCAGGGATGTTTTTGTGTATGTGCGTGTTGTAATTCTCTATGCGTGTATGTCCACCTGGGTGTGTACACATGTGCATTCTGACACATGTGTGTTCATAAGTGTAGAGGCAGTAAGTTAGTGTATGTCCTCATGGGTGTGTACACATGTACACACATATGTGACACATGTGTGTTCATAAGTGTAGAGGAAGTAAGTTATTGTATGTCCACCTGGGTGTGTACACATGTGCATTCTGACACATGTGTGTTCATAAGTGTAGAGGCAGTAAGTTAGTGTATGTCCTCATGGGTGTGTACGTATGTGCACACATGTGACACACATGTGTTCGTAAGTGTAGAGGCCCATAAGTTAGTGTTGAATCTTTCTTGATCCTTCCCCACCTTATTTTTGAGCTAGAACTTGGAGCTGTGCCTGGAGGTCACCCCACTCAGCTGTGCTGGGATCTGTTTGTTTTGCCTCGTGGCACAGGGATCACGAATGAACGCGATCCTCCTTCTAAACATGGGTATTGGGGGTGAGCGTGGGTGCCCAAGCTTGTGCAGCAAGCACTTGCCACCTGAGCCATCTCCCAAGTTCCAGAGAAACACTAAAAACTCTCTACTGGTTTTGGTCAGTGAACCCAGGGACTTGGGCCTGTAGGGCAGTGTCCAGAGGTGGGAGGCAGTTCAAGGCCCCTGGTGGGGGGACCTCCTTATCCTGAGTGGCACTGCAGCTTTTCTAAGGAGGTCCTGTGCTCAGACGTTCTCCGCTTCCCACTCAAGCTTCCTCTGGCCGGCCGCCAGGCAGCTCTGAACAGCCGATCGTTCACCCTTCCACAGGGAACGCCTCCTTTGACCCACTTTTGATGAGACTCCTGGAGGCTCATCAGACACAGCTAAATACCTCTTCCCTCAGAGTGGAGTCATAATGAATGAGCAGGACTCTGAGAAGTGTCTGTGTACCCAGGCTGCTGAAAGGTGCTGGGGGAAATGCCAAGAAAAGCTATGACACAATAGGGTGAGCTGAGATCCAGGCAGGGTTGGGCCACCAGCTCCCTGTGGAAAGCACTGGGCTGTTGAAGTTACCTCATGTATTGGGAAGAAGAGGTCATATCAATAGCAAGTCACTCCACGGGACCCCTGGGGACAGTCTCTTCCCTCACTGGGTGTGCCAGTGTTAGGGTGTGTGTGAGGGGCAAGTTTACAGTTGATGCAGAATGAACTCGCTGTGGTCTCATCATGCCAGGAGCTCTAACATACACACACACACACACACACACACACACACACACACACACAGCACTCATGGGAAGCACAGAGAACAATCTGTGGCGTGAGCTCTTGCCTTCCACCTCAACAAAGGTTCCAGGGATTGAATTCAGGTTACATGGCAAGAGCCACTGAACGGCCTCCAAGCCTCCATTTACATTCTTAAGCTTTTGAATGTTGTCTACTTGGCAACTACCAAAACAATTTAAAAGTGGCCTTTTAAAAATCAGAGGGTTTGATCTAGAGATGAAAACACCCCTCTTGAAGGCGTGGTGGGCTTGCTCCTCTAGGATCAACATAAGGAACTTGAGAAGAGGTGGCCCCTTACCCGCCTAGCTCTCAGGTTCACCGGGCTTGCTGCCCACCACCCCCAGCAATTGGGTTTCCAGCCCTGCCTGCTTCCACTGCTCCATTCTTTCCATTCCCTTAATAACTTGCAGAGCGCCCTCCCCCTGTCAGGAGACCTTTGCAATAGCAGTGAACTCTTTCTGGACACTACCAACCAGCCAATGAGGAGACTAGATTGCTGCATGCGAAAGTTCAACCCCTGGGATGGGTAATGCTCCTCTCTCCCCGAGGTTCGGGGTGATTTGCCTTCCAGAATGATTTGGGGCAAATTCAATGGGATTCAAACTATTTGTCTCCACATTAGTAAGGATACCCACAGCAGTCGGTGCTTGGATTCCTAGCATCCCAGAAGTTGGGAATCTTAGTATTTGTCAGACCACACTGAGGCTCAGAGAGGCCAGAGGTCGGATGGCTGGAAGCCCAAGTGAAGCGCACGTAGCCCTATAATTAACGTGCACATTGAAGAATGGGTGCCGTGCTCTCGGGCTGGCCCCGCGTTCCCAAGAACTATTTGTTGAATAAATGAATTGATATTTGTGTAAAGTGTGGTGTCAATTAAGAAAAATAATTTCATCCGAAGGTGCTCGACTCGTTTCTGACCTTGTATTCTGTAGGATAAAAATAAACGGAGCCGGATGGCCCTCCTGGTATTGCACTCAGAGATTTTTCACACTTGCAGGCAGCTTGGAAGCCGACCTTTCCAAATAGCCTTCCAGCGGGTCTCTGGGCCTCCACCTTCCCATTCCACCTTGCTGTGACCCATCCTCCTAAAATAGTGATTTCATTAGCTGGCTCTCCTGGCCGGAGAGAGCCCAGCCCTTCCCACTGTCTGGAGGGCAGAAAGAAGCTCCTGACTACTTTGTAGAGGTTCTGCCAGGTATCATTCAGGCACACACTCATTCATTCCTCTTTCCATCAGGACTGGACTCTTCTTGTGTGTTGGCTTGCATTGGACAAGAGGGTCCTGGGCTTCCTTCTGTCCACACACTCAGGCAGAGGAGGGATGCAAACATGGAAACCTGTACAAGGCAAAAGAGAGCAAAGAGAGAGTCAGGATCCTGGGAGACATGATGTGCATACGGGCGAAGAGCAGGGAGTTAGTGTGGCTTCTCTTCCGCCAGGAATTTGAGGGAAGGTTCCACGGGGAGCCAGTGTGTAAGGGAAGCCATGTTTCTCTGTTTTTGAGGTTGCTTTAATCTTTCATCACATCTGTCTGTCTGTCTGTCTGTCTGTCTGTCTACAGGTCTTGTTATATAGCCCCAACTAGTCTAGAACTTACTATGTAGAATAGGATGGCCTTAAATTAGAGAGTAGGCAATTCTGCCTTTGTCTACTGAGTGCTAGAACCCCATGCAGTGCCCAGGGCAGTGCACCCATGCTCTACTCACCATCTCTTAAAAGTTCAGAGGTCTTGTTTGTTTAGTTTGTTGTTGTTGTTGTTGTTGTTATTGTTATTGTTTGGCTTTTTAAGACAGTGTTTTTCTGTGTAGCCCTGGCTGCCCTGGAACTTGCTCTGTAAATCAGACTGGCCTTGAACTCAGAGATCCGCCTGCCTCTGCTTCCTGGGAGCTGGACTTAAAGATGTGAGCCACCACAGCCAGCTAAAAGTTCGTTTTTAAAGCCAGGCATTAATTAAAGTGCACACCTTAATCCCGGCACTTGGGGTGCAGAGCAGGCAGATCTCTGTGAGTTCGAGGCCAGCCTGGTCTACATATCAAGTCCCAGGACAATCAGAGCAGCACAGAGAGACCCTGTATCAAGAAACAGTTTCTTTTGAACCACAAAGAATCCAAGCTCATTGTAAAGGTAATTCCAGAGACGGAGACATATATGCCTAAGGCAGCTTGTGACCGTGTTCCTGCACGTCATTCCTGACCCGTTTTAGAATGCAGGTGTTAGCAGAGTTACTGGTGTGGTTATGTGTCTTATCTATGCATCTAAACGCACACCACATTACATGCATACGGCTGATTACCTATAATTGCCTTTATACTCTGTGTAATGTTAGCTTTTTAAATTCTTTACTTCATACTTTTATGGGGCCCTAACCCATCAGTGAGTGGAGAACTCTCCTCGCTAACGATGTGGACAAATCATTGTGGATTTTTCTCCAGCAAGACAGTGGTCATGGCCCATATCTTCAGGGAACACCGGATAGATGGCTCTCGGTGATTGAGGCAAGAGGACAGTGGGCAATCTTGTCATCCTTAGCTGGCCCAGGGCTGTGGGGTCTGGTTACTGCCTTCACACTGACTTAGTACTGTGAGGTGAGGATGTGAAGTTGTCAGAAGCATGGGGAAGCCACAGTGGAGACTGCTTTAGATTGGTCCCTGGGAGAGCAACTTTAATATTTTTTTTCAGTTTGATAGTTTTTGTCCCTGCAGGTATTTTGCCTGTGTGTATGTCTGTGTACCACATGCATGTCTGGTGCCCATGGAGGCCAGAAGAGGGCATCTGATTCTCTGAAACTGGGGTTATGATAGTTGTGAGCCAACATGTGAGTGCTGAGAATTGAACCTGTGTCCTCTGGAAGAGCAGCCAATGTTCCCACCACTCAGCTATCCCTCCAGTCCCCAGGAGTTTAACACTGAGTTCTTGAAAACTGAACAGGCTGTCTCTGAAGCAAGCCACACACATGTGCTTTGGGTCTCCAGACCCTTTATCCTTTGAAATATTATTTTTATCCTACTAAAAGTTCAGGAGTGTGTCTGTGTCCCCTCATCTAGAAGCAGAACAGGTTTCGTCCCACCCCACCCGCAGGCCCCAGCCATCCTGTACAGGACTCTGAGCAGAGCCTTCTGTGTCCTGGGGCACAGCCAGGCTGAGAGCTGAGCACACTGCATGGGGCCCATAGAGACTCTAGAGCAGTCACCCGACTTTGGCTTGCAGCTCGGTAACTCAGGATTGGGTGGCCTCTGTTTCCCGGCTGTTTGTGTGTAAGCCGCAGTTCCCTCTAGGCATGAGGATAGGACCTTGTTACATGACTAAAACACCAGCGGAAAGAAGTCAAGGGAGGAAATATGCATTTCTGCCCATGGTTTCAGAGGTGTCCCTCAATCATGTGGAGAGAGCGTGGCTGAGAAGAGCAGGTCTCACCATGGCAACCAGGAAGCAGAGAAAAGCAATGCATGGTGAAGACAAGGCAAGACACACCCCAAGAACTCAGGGGCCACACAGTATACCACGAGGCTCCTCTCCTCCTTTCTCTGCCTCCCAGTAATGCTATCACTTATGAATTCATCCATAGATTCATCTGATTTTTAGGCCAGAGCCCTCAGGAGCTAATTTTCTCTGGAAACGCCATCGTAGATGCCCTCGGAGGAGGCCTTTACTGATATCCTAGGTATTTCTCAATACAAACAAGTGGATAATTATGGGATTATCACGTGATTAAATGAGTTAATACTGAAGGACATGGCACTCCCTCCTGGGATAGTTGAGTGTTGCTTTGAAAATCTAGAATACGGGAAACAGCCCAGCCCATGGCAGAGTGGGACTTTGAGGTCTTCAAACAAAGGGATGCTGTGTGGAACCAGTGACACTCCTGCGGCTTGTATCACAGCTTCTCATTATGGCCGTAACATAATACCTCAGTCTCCGTGGTTAAAACTGGAAGTCTGGATCCAGGCCTGTCTGTCTGTCTTCTTCCGGTTGCCAACAGTAGAGACTTTGCTTCTGCTGGGCTCCTGACTAGGGTCTTCTGTTGGTTGCCCAGCAGTGGTAGGGACCAGCGGCGATAGGCACATCAGATCCTCAGGCTAGGCCTGCCAGAACTCCTATGAACTCTGAGAAGGCTTCACCCCTGAACATCACTTTTTCATGTCTTTGAAATGAGAGTCACAATCCCAGCTCATTTCACTGTAGGACCCTAGTGAAGTGTCCCTGGAAGAGAAGGCAGATATCCCACAAGCCATGCCTTTTCTGACCAATCCACAGAGAGCCTGTCACCCTGCCAGCACCTGATGCTCCAGGCTCCACCCCTAGAGGGAATGTAAAATCCGGTCCCGAGCTTTGCCTGTTAAATGCACCCACCCTGGGGCCTAGGAACCAGCTGACTCTCCCCATGTTCCTTCAGCACGGATCTTCTGGGAGAGCCCCCCCCCGCAAAGTGTTAATTTTCCCAAGAAGCCCCCTCCACCCAACTACCTAATCTTGAAGTGATGCCCCTGATCTGGGCCCTGAGCCGGGCCACCTTTATGGCGACATCCTTTCTACCCTCCATTCATAATTCTGTGAGTCCTGCTTAACCTCCCGTGAGACTCCACACCCTCTCCAATTCCTCCAGGGCAGCCTGAGATACAGTAGGGCCTCGGGAAGTGGAAGACAAGGGGGTAGATGAGCTCTTATGATTGGTTGTTACTAATCACCCCTCGCCCCACCCCTCTAGGTCACTGTCAAGGTTATTGATACGATTCACACACTCACATGCATATCTTCGGTGAGCAAAGAGGCACATTTGATTTTTAAGATATTATCATAATTATTATTTCTTCCCCAATCCATTGGCTTCTACTATCTGCTGCTTCCACCCCACCCCCCAGCTGCCAGTGTTCCAAGCTCAGAAAAAAAGCCTCTCTAATTTATCTCTATTAACTTTTATTTTCATTATCTGTGGCTGTAGGACTGCTACACTCCGAGAATGTCTATGAAGGCTTGGGGAGGCCGCCGTCAGCCTGAGTCTTAGGGGTGCCTTCTGTTTGCTGGCTCAGCCTATCCCGAGAAATGTCTTCTTTTCCGGACTCACTAATCTCATTCTATACCTTTATTGTGCCACATCCTGGACGGTGTCACTTGCCCGCCTGGAGGGAGTTAGTAATCTATGTGGACTCAGAGCAAGGCCTTTTCCCAGAGAGCTGGCACAATTTTGAACAGCCAGAAGCGTGCCCAAGCTAGGGACCAGTCAAGCTAGAGCCACCCCTTCGGGAAAACACACACTTGCCTCTGATGTGCTTTGTGCCAGGCTGGCATGGCTCTAAGTCGTTTGGTTTGTGCTAACCTGTCCGGTGTGCATGATGACTCTAGAAAGGAGTCGTTCTCAGTGTCTCCATTTTCCTGTGTGATGATAGCAGGCCCAGGGGGAGGTGCATAGGACCTTGCTCGATGTTGCGCAGCTTGTAAGCGGTGGAGCAAGGCTCCAAACGCAGGCAGTGAAGCTGCAGACACACAAGCTGATGGCAGCCTGTCCTTCTATGGTAGGAAACCATTTTTGCTATTTTCCTCATCCTTGTAGCAAAACACCTGAACAGAGTAACTGAGGGGAGGCGAGGCTTGCATTGGCTCACTATCTCGGGAAGATTTCAATCTGTGACTTGTGAGGAAGGCATGCGGAATGTGTGGCTGGCGGGAGGAGGGGATGGGACTCGTGGGTGGACCCTCCTGAGATCCTGGTGAGCTACTTCCGTCACCAGCCAAGCCCCACCTTCTACAGCCAGGGCTGGACCTGAGCATGCAAAACATGGTCCTGATGAAGAACATTTCAGAGCCATAACAAGCTTGGGTCCTCTGCATTCTAGCCTTGGGGGAGCAGTGTTCAATGCAGGGTTTCTTTGTGTAACCTTGGCTGTCCTGTAACTCGCTCTGTAGACCAGGCTGGCCTTGAAGCCAGAGATCTACCTGCCTCTGCCTCCCTAGAGCAGGGATTTAAAGTGTAAGCCACTCTACCCTGAATCCCTAGCTTCTAGCATGTTCTTACCTAGGCCAGACCATCTAGAGAAGTCTGGCAATTTCAGGATGCTTAGTTGAGCCCCTGGAGGGCTTCCCAAACTATAGTCTATCATCCAGTATGGGGAACCCAGACTAACAAAGCCCAAACTTTTTTGTTTTGTTTTGTTTTGATGGGGAAAAAAGCAAGAGAGAAATAATCGTCACTCTTCTGCCAAAGGGGATCATGACTTCAGGTCAAGCTCTCTTCAGTTGGGTCCTTAGCTTCTCGTCTTTGAGATGAGAGGATCTGCTCCCTTTGCCTGGATTGGCTGCGGGCTGAGAGGATAAAGGTGGTCAAGTGCAGGAGCAGCCTGTGAGGGGTAGAAAACCCCAACTGGCTGCCCTGAGAAGGATGGTGGGAGGATGAGGAGGTGGGATGGGTAGGATGGCCCACCTCACTGCCCGAAGCCTTCAAAGTCTTAGCCTCCCATCTCTGCGTGATCAAAGTGATTGCATTTGGGGATAGTGTGGAAGCATAAGGCCAAGAGAGGATGAGGAGTGGCTAAGGGTGCACTAAAGGCTGCAGGCAGTGATCCCACCAGCTGGATGGACCACGAATGTTGTAGCATCCTTTACTGCTGGGGACGCCAGCCCCGGCCTTGCTGACGGGAGCAGCCTTGATGGGGATAGCTAGTGTGGGGCTAGGTCACGACAAGGTTCCAGTGAGCTCATTGGTTCAAAATCTCTCTGGATAGAGTAGGAGGCTCCCGTAGGAATCACCCACAAGGCTCTGGCTTCCCCGTTGTGCTTCCCCATTCTCCAGAACTCCAGAACTTGGGGCCCTGTTTCAGCTGCTCCCACATTATGTTCCAGGAGTGGGGCTTGAGAGTCCCCAGGGCAGATACAAGGGGCGAGCCTCTCTGTGACTGGGGCTCACCTGCAACAGAAAGTGACCGGCCGGCCATGGCGCCCTCTCGGGTGAATCCCTTCTTTGACCTTTGTAATTACTCCTGTTCAACCTCCCCTCGTGTTTTTCCCTCCCAGCTTTGAGGTGCTCAACTCCTGCACCCTCTCCAGGGTATTAAAGATGTGAGTGAAATTGATGACCAGGATGTCTCGGGTCTTTATGATGATGAATGGCTTTCACTGCCAAAGCTTTTATTGTCTGTGATTTGGGGAGAAGGAGAACTGATATATCAAGGCTGCCTGTCACACCATTTAATACAGTTATAAATCCTGACGTCACTAACTGGTGGTCAGAAGCTGGAGAATTCCGCCGGCCTCTGCTTTGCAGAGCTTTATGGATTTTCTCCCCCTCTCTCTTGCCCCTGTCTTTGCTTGACTGTCACAACTGTGTTGTGGGGGATGGGCACAGTGAGGTGTTGATTTTAAATATCCCAGGGACGCTCTAGTTTAGGGAGGAAATGGGTCTCCCTCACCGTTGGTCTCAGAGAGGCCAATGAAAAGCCTTGGGTTCTAAGAAGGGCAAGAAATCTCCTCACTGAGACAGACGCGCCTACTCTCTCACCTGTATACTGCCTATCACAGCTCTCCTGGTGATTTGACGTCTGCTACCTGCCAGAGCTCCTTGCATCCTAAGAAGGGTAGCAAGGAAAGAGTGGACTCTGGGCTTACAGAAGGAGAGAATGAGCCTCAGTTTACAGAAGGGGAAATTGAGGCTGAGAAGTGTTGGCTGTGGTGGGCCACACCAAGTGAATACCAAGGGACCTCCCCCGGGGTGAAGCCACAGAGTATCTTCATCAAGAGTTGGGGATACCTGCCTACCTGCCAGTCCTGGGGAGAATCCTTGACCCCTACCATCAAGATCCCGAGAAGGATTTTGAAGTTTTCTGGCCCCAGTTTTCACACCTAGAAATAAGAGCTCGCTCTCTCTTCATAGACTGTTAGAGAGGTCAAATGGGGTCATGCACGTATCCTTCCTAACAAGGCTCCCGGGACAGCAGAAGCAAACGCTTTGAAAGGTTGGAGGACAATGAGAGAGGCATGGGCTCACAGGAGCACTCAGAGGGCCACCTCTACCTCCCTGGCATTGTGTGGAGAGTGACCAGGGGAAGCTTCCTGTGGAGAGCTACACTGCCACCTTTAAAATGGCAGGAGGAACGTACACAGCAAAGAGATGAGCAGAGGGAGAGGAGGGACGGTCGGTCTCAGGGGCTCCCAAGGAGCTGGATCGGAAGCTGTCTCCAAGGCCTCTATGTAGCGAGTGGCATCCTATAGGAGTCTCTAGGGGGTCTTGGTGGAGGATGTACATGATGAGGATGAAACTTGATCTCTGACCAGCTGATAGAGGTTACAAACCCTCAAGAGAGAAAGGGTGAGGCCCTGGGCCAGACCACAAGCCTGTGGATAAAGGAGAAGTGAGGCTAGAACTGGCTGTAGCCCAGTGCAGGGAAAGAGGAGTGGCTGAAGTCAGGGTAGCTCCTGTTGGAGTCAGGAGACCAGGCAAATAATGAAGCTCAAAACGAAAGCCTCCTTCCCACAAGGGCACAAAGTCTCTGGCACTTCACCCGGGCTAGCCCCATGGAATGCTGGGAAAATGTTTTCTGAGCTAAGGGGCTCTGTGCTAAACGTAATACAGGCGCTCCCAGGGAACCGGTGACTAGGGTCCCGGGTGTGTTGAAGTCAGGCACGTGTGTTCTAGTGAACGGTTGTCCCATTAGTCTCACAAGTGCTGGGATGAGGACCCTGGGGAGGGGTCTGCCCAAGTGGAGGTGGCGAGGGCCATCGCAGAGTTTGCTGAGGCAGGGAGATGAAGTGAGGAAGAGCAAGCTGTCTGTGGTGTGGAGCAAGTACAGAACCTCAGTCAAAATGGTTGCAGGGAGGGCAGCAGAGGTCTGGATGTGAACTGGAGCCACAGACAGTCCAACTAAAGGAGCCTGGAGCTGGTAGGGGCACTTTCAGGGTGGACAGCAAGGGGAGCCTATGTTGTGGCTGGAATTGTCCATGATGATGTTCCCAGGCTGGACCCTCTCATCCAGGGGTGCCACCAGAGACCGCTGGGTGCTCTCATTATGCCTTTCATGTGCTGGGGCAGACAGGAGTCACAAGTAATGCCGGCTGCCTCCTGCTGGTGTGCGGAGCGCCAGGCAAACCACATGAGATCCCATCTCGAGCATAATGTGCAACCGAGGACAAAATTAGATTGAGAAGTAAATGGGGCCGAAAATTTCCAAAGCATTTCCCGTCAGGAAGCTGTGTGATTGCATGTTTTAATTCTCTGCATTTTGGTGGCAATGGCTGGAGAGAAAGGGGCTTGGGTGGGAGGAGACTTGGATTTCTGAGGCGCAAAAGCCAGAAGGGAGACGAAGAATGCCTGTTGTGCTTGAGGACAGAGACTCCGTTCTGTTCCTTTGGACCCGCAAACACCGACAAAGTGGGTATGATTTACTCTACTTTGGAGCCAAGGAAACTAGGAGAGGAAGCCGACTTGCCTGGGGCCACATAGACTGTGTGCAGGTAGCAGGATCGTCAGTCCCAGCATGGTGAGCTCTTAAAAACAAGGCGAATGCTGTACGGAGTGTCCCTCCCCTCTGACCCCAGCATTCGGGAGACTGAGAAAGAGGGATCTTAAGTTTGAAGTCATCCTGAACTAGGTAATAAATTCCAGGCCAGCCTGGACTACACAGCCAGGCTCTGTTACAAATGCCTAACCCTTGTCAAATAAAACCAAACTCATACTGACACAGCACTGGAGAACCTTCTTCCCCCTCACTCTCTGCACCCACTTTTCCTTCCTCCAGTTCCAAAGCCATGATATTCCAGAAGCAAAGCAAGGGCTCACTCACACTTGTGCATGTGTAGTGAGGCTTAGGGAGCTAAGGACATAGCTTGGTCAGGAAAGTGGTTGCTGTGCAAGGGCAAGGATCTGAGTTCTATCCCCGGCACAGGCATGAAGAGCCAGGAGGGTGGTGTATGCTTACAAGCCCAATGTTAGGGGGGAAGAGACAAATCCGCCTCTGATGCACACTGGCAGGTAAGGCCCCTGTGAGAGATTTTGTTTCAAATGGAAAAAGAAAACAGTGAGACCAGGGAGACAGGGAGATACTCAGCCAGCAAAGGTGCTTGCCACCCAGCCTGGCAGCCTGGCAGCCTGAGCCCAATCCCTGAGCCCTACATGGTAGAAAGGCCCAACTCCTGCAAGATGTCACTGACCCCCACAGTGCACTGTAGAGCACAAAAGCATGCATAAACACACGCACGCAGCACGCACGTACACACGCACATAATCTTAGGAGGAAAAGGTGGACAGGTTCTCCTGAGGAACAGCACCAGACTTTGGTCTCTGGCTTACACACAAACAAGCACATACCTATGCACACACACACACAAGGTCATGTATGTATACACGTCCTCAGAAACACACAAACACTGAGTAAATAAATAACCGAGGCTCAGTGAAGCACTGCCGTTTGCTGGTAGCACAGAGGCAGAGGTCTGGGTTCCTCTGCGTGTTACTTGTCCTCTCTCTTCCTGCTCAGTAGCTTCCACAAGGCTCCAGGGACCCTGCCTACTTGACCATGCCTGCAGAGCCCAAGAAGATACCAGTATTCTCAGAGTTGCTACCAAACAAACAAACAAACAAGCAAAACAGACACAAAAGCTTTCCAACTCATGTCATCTGGGACCCCAGGCCCCAGACCCGTGAAAAACTGTCAGTTTCCTGGGATCGAGGAATGAATGCTCTGTGGAGAGACGGAGGAAGCAGAAGCTAGAGAAAGCAAAGGGAGACCACGGGGAACACAGAAGTGCAGGGCGGATCTAGGCCCAGGCCTGGCTACACTGGCCCTCTGCCCAAGGCTGCACCCTGGCTGTCTTTACTATTGGCAGACTAGACACATAATCATTTCCAACATTGCCAAAGCTTTTTAAGATGCTTTGTGCGTAGGCTTTATTTTTGAAATGAGGTCCTACTGTGTTGTCTAGCCTTGTCTTGGATTCCTGGGCTCAAAAGACGTTCTTGAGTAGAACAGCCTGTAGAGTCAAAGGCACATTTCTCTTCCCTTCTCTTCCCCTCCCTTCCCTGCCTCTTCCCTCCTCTCTCCTCCCTTCCCTTCTTCCTTCCTTCCTTTTATTTTTAAACAAAGAAAACTTGGCCCATCTGGAACCTTCCTGGGGAGTCTTGGATAAGCCAAGCAAAGCTCGATCATGTAAAGTAGGCTTCTAAGGTCCTGAGATGCCTTGGAGGCCCAGAGAAGCGAACTGAACCCTGGGCTTGACTTTCAGGGTCCTTTTTGAGCTCTGGCACCCAGGGATGCTGTGAATGTTTCTAAGTCAGGCTGAAGGCAGCTCAGAGGGCGATCGTGTCTGCTGTGCTCTTGAGCCCTCCCTCCCAAGCCCTCCACTCTGCCAACCTCCATGTCTTACACCAGCTGCCCACCTCCACTCTGCCACTGTCCCAGCCTCAGCTTCACGAACACTGAATGCCTCTCTCCCCTCCCCATTACCTCAGCTAGGCTCAGTCACTGAGTGGTGTGAGGGAGCAGATCAAATCTCTCAGGAGGCCACCCTCACCCCTCTCTAACCAAGACCATCAAGGCTGGCTGGTGTCTCCTCTTCCAGGAATGCTCAGTTGTCGTCGTCTTCTTGTTCTTGTTCTTGTTCTTGTTCTTGTTCTTGTTCTTGTTCTTTTTCTTCTCCTCCTCCTCCTCCTCCTCCTCCTCCTCGTCCTCCTCCTCCTCTTCTTCTTCTTCTTCTTCTTCCTCCTCCTCCTCCTCCTCCTCTTCTCCTTCTTCATCACCATCTTCCTCTCTTTCTCTCTGTCTCTGTCTCTCTGTCTCTCTCTCTCTGTCTCTCTCTCTCTGTCTCTCTCTCTCTGTCTCTGTCCCCTCCCCATCTCTCTCTGTCTGTTTCTCTCTATCTTTATTTCTGTCTCTCTGTTTCTCTCCCTAAGACTGGGTCTATATAACCCAGACTATGAAGTTAAGGTTGACTTTGAACTCCTAAACTTCCTATCTCTATATCCAAGTGCTGGGATAACCGGTATGTGTCACTTCTGTCCAGCTGTTCTACTCTTGGTTGTGTATGAGACCTGGGGCATGACCTTTGCCGCTGCCTCTCTGAGCCTAACTTCCTTTAGAGTGGGCATTAGTTAACGAACAGACAACAAACATGTTGAATTCAGGCCAGCTGACTCCCATGTTCCTTCCTCCATGATGCTCCCGTGTGGTAAGACTTTCCATCCCTGCACTGCGCAAGCCATTATCCTTTCTTGTCATCCCATTTGTGCCTCCTGATGGCCCATGAGGGAGGGAGGGAGGCAGGGCGAGGCAGGGCAGGGCAGGGCAGGGGCAGCTACATTTCAGAAGAGAAGTCAAGACCCAAACTGGTAGGGATTTGCAAGCAAGAGTCTGAGCAGTACTGGAGCTCTGAGAGCTGGTGGGAAGACTGTGACAGGCAAACCCCATACCTGCTTCTCTGGGAGGGGAGGGGCAGTGTTCTGGCAACCTGCTGTGTCAGCCCAGCAGTGCGATTTAATGGGTGTTCTCTTCAGCACATTCATTTGCTACGCACCACAGGAGGTGCCTGGCAGGGCAGGCTCGGCTCTCTTTGGCAAGCAGCACACCTCAGCCCAGCCCTCCTCTTGCTCTTAGCAATTGGTTACCAATATTGGCCTTACTAATTGGGTTGGGGAAAGAGTTGAGGGCGAGAGTGGGTATTGCCAGCTATCAGCCTTACCCAGATGGAACCCCCAGGCAGGGCTCTGTGACATCTGGAACTCTCGATGTGACAAGAACAGGCCGTGGTGCTGGTTCGGGATGAGATAGGCCTGAGTCCCTTGCGAGAGACCAACGTATACATGTGGCATGGCTATTTACATACTGGCTTTTTCTTGAGTCCTTAGACATTTCTGTAGCATTGCTTGATCCCCCCCCCAGGTAAGCAAACCAGGCTCCAGGTTCAGAGGGAGGGTGTTCAAGAGGGGAGGGAAGTGGTGGGCTTTCTCACGCTCAGACCTGGTTCTACCTCAGTGGACTTTGCACTTGATCCTTCGGCTCTGACCTCAGTCCTTAGCTTGAAAGGGCCGCAGGCCCTTCCCACCATGCTTGGAACTGTGCTAGACTAGAGCAAAGGCCTTGGTGGCTAAGGGACAGGATGCTGGGGTCCTAAATCTAATCCTTACTGCTTCTCAGCTGGCCCATAAGTGCACGTATGTATGAGTGGTACATGTGGGAGCTATACAAACCCCTCCAGCCATAGTGCATGCACAGCACAGGACCCCAGCCACAGTGCATGCACAGCACAGGACCCAGACACAGTTCAAGCACAGCACAGGACCCAGACACAGTGCATGCACAGCACAGGACCCCAGCCATAGTGCATGCACAGCACAGGACCCCAGCCACAGTGCATGCACAGCACAGGACCCAGACACAGTTCAAGCACAGCACAGGACCCAGACACAGTGCATGCACAGCACAGGACCCCAGCCACATTGCATGCATGCACAGGACCCCAGCCACAGTGCACACACTACACAAGCAGCAGCACTGGACTGGGGTGAATGGCTCCCGAGCTCTGCACAGTGGGAGAGGCAGGGGTCGCTCTCTAACCGCTGGCTTTCAGTTCGACCATCACCTGATGCACACGGGTCCCCTCCTGGTAAAAGCACAGCACAGGGCTGGGAGTGTGGAGGGTGGGCAGCAGGGAGTGCCTGGCCAGGCGCTGTCCACATGTCCACAACTCAGTGTCAATCAAGCCTCTTTTCAGCAAAGAGGAGCTGAAGTCTCCCTTCCCCCCAACTCCCTGGCAGTAAGGACAAGAGGCAGTTATCCTTCCAAAGTCTAGGAAGTGGCAGAGCTGGAGTTAAGGCCCCAGCAGGTACAGTCTCTAGGGCAGTGGTTCTTAACCTTCCTAATGCTTTGACCCTTTAATACAGTTCCTCAGGTTGTGTTGACCCCAAGCATAAACTGGTTCTATTCCTACTCCATTATTGTCATTTTTCTACTGTTGTGGATCGTAATGTAAACATCTGTGTTTGATCTCAGGCAACCCCCTCGTGGAAGGGTTGTATGACCTCCAAAGGGGCCATGACCTACAGGTTGAGAGCCATTGCTCTAGAACATTCTTTTAACTAAGTGTGCACTTTGCTTGTAAGCAGTGAGGGCGAATGGAAGGTTTCTGTGGCATGAACAGAACGGCACTTCTGAGGCCAGTGTGGATAGACTGAGGGTGGCTGAGAGACCGGGGAGCAATACTAGCACCCCTGAGTAGGAAGCCACTCAGCGGCATTCACATTTCAGCCTAGGCTAGCAACTGTGGGATTCAGAAGCATCAAAGAGTCAAGCACGGCAACCTACACCTGTAATCCCAGCACAGGGGGGTCACGAGTTCAAGGCTACCCTCAGCAACATAGTGGGTTTGAGGCCAGCCTCTGTCTCAAACAAAACAAAGAGGAGGAAAGATGAAGCTTTGTTCTCCATAGGCTTGGGGATGGCTTGGTCTGGATAGGGGTGTGGTTGGTACCCATCCTCATAGAGGCTTGTCCTGTTGCCACAAAGAGCTTTTCGCCATCTGTTACTTACAACTACAGGGACTTGCCAGACACTCCTTGGTCTATACATGTCTTGATAAGAGGTGTACAGGCGGGCGGGAGGGCAGAACATCCCCTGCTTCTGAATACATCATCCAGGCTCATCCTGTAAATAGGCAGAACGGACCCTCTGGTCCAGCATCGAAGCCCTGGGAAACTGGGCAGACACTGACCTTGCCACGAATTAACCAGACCACGAGGTCTGGGCTCTGAATCTACTCATATCGTCCTCCTGACTCCCTATGTGCACTGATCGCCAACTCGATCGGCCCTAGAATCACCTAAGAGACAAACCTCTGCCAGCCTCTGTGATCCATTTTCTTAATGCGATTCCCTGAGGTGGAAGACCCACTTGGGCAGCACCATCCCGTGCTCTGGGGTCCTAGACTGCGAACAAGCAGAACCGAGCTGAGCGGCAGGGTTCAACTCTTGCCTCCTGACTGTGCCAGTGACGTGACAAACTGTGTCACGATCCTGCCATGGTGACTGCCCTGCCCTCTCAGACTGAGCTACGACAAACTCTGCCTTTAGGTTGCCTTTGCCAGGCACTTTTTTCACTGGAAAGTAATCAATACACAGTCACCGTGAGTCCCTGTCACTTGCCCCAACAGTGGTGTGACTAGGTTAAGTCTCCCCCCCCCTTTTTTTTTAAACTGTGATGTCTTTAATGTACTGGTGGGAACATGGGACACTAAGTCTGCTGGAACTCTGTGCTTCTGAAGATCAGGTTTCCCAGAGGTGGAAGCGAGAAGAGCTCTGAGCAAGTCTTACGTCTCCCCTTGGCTGTTCATAGTCTCATGGCAAGGGGTTGACATTGTTCAGTGGGGTCTTTCAGGCAGGCGACCCAGCCCATCACTGCGTGTAGGTACTGGCCGGAGGAGGCCTGGTGGGTTTTGGATAAGTATTTGTTACTTGTATAAGTTGTATGGCCAAGATATTCCTGTCCCACATAGGCTGTCCCAGAAAGCAAGGGACAGGAGGAGACCTGAACTTCATGGGTCCTAAATCTCATCTCTTTCTAGACTGAGAGTGGGCCCCTTGGGATATAGACGCTGGCTGTCTGGCTCTTAAGAAAAGTTAATTTTAAATCAAAATGTTAATTTTGAATGGAAGGTGATACATTCATGTGATTAAATATTCAAACTGTACAGAAAAACTATAAAAGGAAAAATAACCCCCTCCCCACCAGTGTCCTCTCTCCTTCGGTTTCTTTTGTATGAACATGTTTTACCTTCAATCTCATTTTACTTATCTCTTAACACATGAATCTTACCTGTTGCTTTTACCAGCAGAGACAAGACTAAATACTACAGAATTCTCTTTTTTATTTTGTTTTATACATTTAATATGTTGGAGTTTTTTTTTCATAATCTCCACATTTAAATTCCTTCCTCCATCCCCCTCTTTTCTTTATTCCCTCTTCCCTCCCTCCCTTCCCCCTTCCTTCTAGTCAAATGTAAGTCTTAGTGTATGTTTTGTGTATCTCCACAGTAAAATCTTAGAATTGCTACTTAAAGGGAAGGCACATTTTGCATTTGTGGTCCATCTATTGAGTCAGAATGCATGGGATGCAAGATGTGGTCAGGGGGGTTTAGGCTCTCAAGTCAGAACCTCAATAGACTTCCAACCCACCCTTACTAGACGAATACCTTACCCCAGGTCAAGGATTGCTACGTTTTCCACCTCCTGGAGGGGCCGTGAGGCTTTAATGGAGTGTACACCAGAGCCCCTGGGCTTGGAACGCAGTCAGGGACACATACATGATGTTGTGGTTGCTACAAGGGCTCTTCTCATGTCTGAGTTCTCTGGAGCACACAGGGGCACCTCTTACTAGATGTCAGATAATGCGTGAACAAGCAAATGGCCCAGCCCCAAGTTACCCTGTTGCCCCTCCTGCTACAAATGCAGCCCCCTCCTCTCCATGAATCAGGGCCTGTCTTGGCAGAAGGACCTGAGCCCCTGGTACAGTGGGGCTGCTTGGCCTTTCTGCTTGGAGCTCTGCCTTCTTCCTTCTACCATTGGACTACAAGTTGCCAGTGAGATGAGAGTAAGCCACAAATGTGCATGAAAATATTGATTAAGCTCCAGCGTTTGCTCTAAAACTCCAGGCAGATGAAACCCACTCTCTCAAACCCCAAACACAAGGGCTCTGCAGTACAGGTTGTCTAGGCCACAAAAGTTCTGGGTTTAGTCCCCAGGATCTGCTGACACACGTACTAACCAGCTGGGTGCGGTAGTGCACACCTATACCATCAGCACTTGGGAAGTAGAAACAGGAGGATGTGGAGTTCAAGGCCAGCCTCAGTTACTTAAGTGACTTTAGCATTGGAGCTACAGAAGGCTATCTGAAAACCCAAAACAAAATCAATAAACAAGACAAAGAAAAATCCCCAAAACTCAGAACTGGGAAATGGTACAGTCCTTGGTGACTTCAGAGAAGTGGATGAGGCCTCCCCAGGGGCAGCACTGGGAGAGCTTGAGCTGGGAAAATGAATGGCACCCAATTACTTACTGAGGGCGCCGTTTGTCTTCCTGGCTCTACGGGGCCAGGCTGCACCTTCAGCCTGGATAGTAAGAGAGAGGCCGGTCAGAATTAGTTACATGTAAGGAATTAGTAATTTGGGAAAGAAGAAATGTAGGCTTATTGTTTCTAGAGAAACAACAGTCCTTAAAGGCTAATAAGCCTAACATTCATTCAGGATTTGCCAGATCTTGGTGATGACTGGCTGACGCTCATCTCAGTAGGCTGGCCGCTGTCTGTAGGCAGAGCTTGGCTGCTACAGCAAGAGCCCCTCCCCCCCTGCCCCTGTGAAAGAGCACCTGAGATCTTCACACCCTGAGACAGTGACAGGTCAGAAGAGGGGCCTCGGGGCAGGCCATTGTAGATCTCAGTTGCTAACCAGGCTGTGGGCCAGTGCCCTATACACTGTGTGCAGACAAGGGAGGCCGAGTGCGTACCAGGTCTCATTCCCTCTCCGAGTCCCTGGCATTGCTCCTTTATTGTCCCCAAAGTGGCAGTTGTCCATCTTGCTAAAAATCTTCAGCTCATGTCACTGTCTTCGGCACAGCTCCTGCCACAGGTGTCGAATACATTTCGAACAGTTAAAAATGTAACTGTTTTAGATGTAATTGCTATAATAAGATACTAGGGGTAATTAATTTCCAGAGAAAGGTGTACTCAGTTCACAGTGTTGGAATCTCTAGCCCAAGATCCAGTGAGCCTGCAGCTTTAAGCCTCTAGAGGGGACACTGGATCACAGGGAAGGGAATGTATATGGAGGACACTTCTATTAATGACCAGGAAGTAAAAACTAAAATGGCCAGGGTCCCATAATACCCTCAAAATGGCCTAAGGGGCTCCCCCAGGTTGTACTTTCCTATGGTTCCACAGCTGCTCTGATAGTGCCGTTCTGGAGACAAAGTCTTTAGCACAGGAACCTTTGACAGACACTGACCCTAGCCATGGCGTGACTATTATCCCAATGCAGAAGTGATAATACATGACAGGAATACCTGAACCGATTTGTAACTGGTTAGGGAATTCGTTGGTTCCAAGACTTCTTGAGAAAGAAGGATTTATACCCTCTACCAGGAACAGCTTTTTTAAACATTTTTTGTTTTGTTTTGTTTTGTTTTGTTTTGTTTTGTTTTGTCTTGTTTTGTGGGCTGGGAAGATGGTTCAGTGGGTGACAGCATTTGTTGCAAAGTCTGATGACCCAGAACCTGCATGGTGAGAGGAGAAAAATCACTTCCACAAGTTGTCCCCTGACCACCATATACATGCTGCAGCACGCATGCACACACAAGCACTCATGCACCAAAAAAAAAGCAAATTATTTTATTTTGTATGTAGGTGTTTTGCCTGCATGTATACTGCATACTATGTATGTGTCTGTTGCCTACAGAAGCCAGAAAAGGGCATTGGATTCCCTGCAACTGAAGTTACCAGATTGTTGTGAGCCTCCATAGCTACACAGGTACCAAGACTCGAACCAAGGTCCTCTGGAAAAGCAGCCAGGATTCTTAACTACCGAGACATCTCTTGAGGCCCCTATTTTTTTTTAAATAAAAAAATATATTATCCAGGAAGAGTAACACATGCTGTTAACTCCAATACTCTGGAGGCAGAGGGAGGGGAATCTCTGAGCTTTAGGCCAGCCTGGTCTACAGAGTGAGTTCCGTGATAACCTGGGCTACACAGAGAAACCCTGTCTCTAAAAGCCAAACAGAATAATTAATTGTTGGCGTGCAGAGATAGGGGTTGAACACTGGGCCTGCGTGTCCTAGGCAAGCACAATATCACTGAGCTACACTTCCAGTTCCTCAGGAAAAGGATTTTTTAAAAAGTATTAGCATAAGAACCAGATTAAAAACAAAATTGGTTAATGTCCTATGAAACCTCTGCCAAACCATGGAGGTTATGTCCCTTGCCCAGTGGAAGTCTGTGCTTAGCCCAGTCCTTCTTCACTGAGTCAGAGGTCAACCTTACATATACCTCTTGAAGCCTACATATTTTCCCTCAGAGACATGCCCTTTTGGGCTGCCACTGGGGAGTGTCAGGTGACACTGAGGGTCTGTACACTTACCACCCTTATGACTTGCTTTGTAAATTGCGAGGGCATTCCTCAGATCCCTTAATGCTCTTTGGTTATGAGAAAGGGGGCTTCTGGGAGATGCCAGGAGCAATCCTGGGGAAGAAGCAATCATGGACGTGATAAAACAGGGGCAGGAGCTGGGGTGTAGCCTTTGCTCTCTTCATGTGGACCCTGTAGTGGGGTGGGGGTGGGAGCAGCTGCAAGAATGGGGGGGGGGACAGAATGTGCCAGGACAAGTTGGTGCCATGAAGAAGGGGACAGAAAGTCAGCAGGGCTTGGAGACCCGCTGGGTGTAAGGAAGGTTCTCATTTCCTTAAGAAATTTTCTCACTTTAAAAGCAGAGTGACCAGGAAGCTAGGAGTACCACCTACAGGAGTGACGAATCAGGGTGGTCCCAGGGAGTCGACTAAACACACACACACACACACACACACACACACACACACACACACACACACACACACTGTCTTCCTGAATGCTGTCTCTCTGCTGTCTCTCTGATCTCCACCATCAGGGACTTCCTCTCTGCCAGGTATCTGGGCACCAGGCAGCAGTCCTGACTCTAACCAGGCCTGGCAGTGGGTAGAGCTGGTGCTGGTGATGTGGGTGGGATGGGACTCCAGGGTGTTAAGGGTGGGTTATGGTGGGAAACTGGTGGTCTGGGGCTAAACGTGGCCTTTGGACATATTTTCTTTGTTCTTTGGCTTTTATATATTTGTTTTAACTTTGTTTTTAATTTTTCAAGTAAACTCGATTATAAAAACTTGCAGAAAACGATCCTTTTTTGTGTTTTAGAGTTGTGTTAGTTATTAGTGCCATTGCAGTCAAAGGGTTCCAGATGAAGCTAAGTAAAAACCAGGGCTTCTCTTAGCTATCTGAAGAGGTTCTGCAACAGCTACTCGTATATTCAGTGAGGAGACGTGTGGCAGGCATGCAGGCCAACAACCCCATCTCTTTTGAGAGGCTTCTTTCCTGGACAGGTGACAATAAGACTGACCTTTAACCTCTTCTCACTGGGTGCAGCTCAGAGGCTCTGGGGAAGCAGGGACTGGGTGCAGCTATCAGGCGAACACTGCTGAGCCTTCTCAGCTGCAGCCAGAGCCAGCCTTCTGTCCCCACATCAGCAAGAAGGCCATCAACTCAGAGTACTGATGTGAAGAACCTTCCCCAAGCAGTTCTACCACAGTTCTTTACAGTCGGGCTTCTAGTCCACCAGAGGCGGTCAGAACCAAGGACAGCAGGCCTTTTCTTGGCCAAGGCCATCACTAGCTTCCTGCCCACCTACCCCACCCCCAAACTCATTCACAGCTAATGACTGCCCAGGTAGTGAGAGTGGGGTGCAGTCCTTTCTCTCCCTCCCACTCACCATCAGATAGGTGGAGGGGGAGTTGAGCCTGTGCCCTGTGGCACTCAAAGTGAAGGCTTTGCACAGTGTCAGAGTAATGAATTCTGCAAGGGCTTGAAGCAAGGGCTGGAGGATTTTTGTGCCATGTGTCTAGGAGTGACAACCCCCAGTGGTTAATTACTGCCACATGATGAGAGCCGAGCTGGTAGCAAAACGAGATAAGTTCATTATGAGGTAAATTTGAAGTTAATTGGATTCATATCCCCACCCCCACATCGGTGTACATCAGACAACTTCAGACGGGGCTTGTGAAAGAGAAAGCATTTCGACTGGGCAGAAACTGGTATCCAGGTCTGGTCACTTTGTGGAGGTAGTAAAGCGGAGCCACAGCATGGGTTCCTCTGCTGAGTAGAACTGGATTGGTGGATTAATGTCATCTTGGCAAACACCTCTGAGTGCCTACTGCATTCCAGGGCAGGGCAGGGGAGGCAGGGGACCACAGAAGCGCTTGGTCTCTGGCGAGCTCCAGTCCAGAGGTAAGGGGAGGACAGGGGTCGGGTGCAGGCAGGAATGTGGAGGGATCTGGTGCCATAATGCCTGGGGTGTGGCCCCACTTCTTACCTGGGGTGTGAGGCCTAAACGATCTCCACATCTTCATTTCCACATCTGTAGAATGGGCTGGTAATGGGTCTTGTCTCGTGTGGGCTTTGAGGGTTAAATGCGGGAGTACCTTCAAAACACAAACATGCTTAGAACGTGGTCCGTGCCAGAAACACGGCTGTCGTGGAAGATGAGGCACAGGAAGTACCTGGTCCAAAGCAGGGCTCAGGGGAACCCCCAGGGAAGCTGTGACTCTTCTGATGGGCTGGTGTCCAGGGCAGCCCAGGGTTAAGGTGAGGCGGAATAGACACCATCTCTGCATGGGAGGGGTGACAAAGAGTTCCCAGCTCCAAAGCAGGCGTGAAGGGTGCCATTGCTTCCCTTAAGGACCCTGATTTTCCAATCAGAGAAGTAGACTCAGGTGATTTTATTAAGTAACAGGGGTAAGATTTGAACCCTGGGCCCACGTGTCTCCCAGGCTTGACCCCTCCCATTCTGAGGTCAAGATTGGGTTCTAGAGGTAACTGGGGAGGCTCTGTGAAAGGGAGAAAGGCTGTGGGGGCCTTCTGGCTCTTCAGGGCTGGCCCTCACAGAGCTGACCCAGCCTCGCCTCCCTGGAGGTAAGGCTGCCCTCTGGCGGCCATGCTCCTCTGGTCAGATTCGGCTTGCCTTTGTCCGACCCTGCTCCCTTCCCTAGGTGCATCCCAAAAGGGCACATCTTCCTTTCACCTGTTCATCCAAATTTACACACACACACACACACACACACACATTGTCCCTCCGAGAGTTTCTTTTGGAATCTAACCTTGGACTTTCTTGGTTCATCTGCTGTCGGTACATGAGCAGTTTCCATTTTCTGTCTATCACTTACCTGTGGGTGCTGCCCTGAACACTTACCTATGGGTTTTCCAGGGACAGTCAGTTGGTCCCACGTACAACTCAGAGATTGCTGTCACATGGGAACTCTATGTCCAACCTTCGAAGGGACTCCTGGACTTTCTAAAGTCCACACAGCATTTTGCATTCCCTCCAACAGGAGATAAGAATTCCAGTTTTCCTCCTCAAAAAATGGTTATAATCTGCCTCTCTAATGCAACCGTCCTGGCAGGGGAGAAGCACGATGTCACTGTGTCTTTGATTCTCATTTCCCTAATGGCCAATGGCGCTGAGCAGCTTGATCTGGACTTACATTTGTTCCTTTCTATCCACGTGCTATGAAAGTCCTTTGCTCGTTTGTAATTAGTTTGTCTCTCTTTTTTTATTAATTTCTGATTTTTTATGTGTTCTGCATGAAGCCTTTTATGAGAAACCTAATTTGCAAACATTTTTCTGCCTTACTGCGGGTCATCTTTGTTTTATTCTCTTTCTAAAAATTTTAAATAAAAACCATATTTTTTTTTTAGACAGGTCTCACTGTGGAGACCTAAATGGGCTGGAACTCACTGTGTAGACTAGGTTGGCTTTGAGATCCACCTGCTTTTGCCTTCCAAGTGCTGGCATTTAAGGCATGTGTGTCACCACATCCATCCTTTAAAGCAAATAATAATAATAATAATAATAATAATAATAATAATAATAATAATTTTCCAGTTTTTGTTGATTTGCTTGCATGATTTTAAAGAAGGTCTAAACCGTGTTTACACTTACATGGCTGAGGCGGCATGCAGGCAAGCCTCTGGTTTGGAATCACTGTTAGTGGCCTTTCCTTACATCTAGCCTGAGGGGACTTCTGCTGCTCTCCCAGCTGGGGGGGGGGGGTGGCTCTTTTGTTTGTTTTAAATGCTCGTGGAGTTTGTTCTCCCGAGTGCTATTCAGAGTCTACTCACTCAATTCTATTTTTCTGAAAGGCTCATGTGTTATCCAACACCACATGTAAGGGTCCTCACCCCTGGCTGGAAGTGTATGCACACTGTGTTCTACTTCCCACCTTCCTCTCCATCCCATTGGTTTCCTAGTCATGAACAGGTATCACGCTTTCAATTAAAAAGACTTCCACAGAAGTCCTAGCATCTGGGAGGCCAGTTTCCTCATGGGAGACACTGAATAATCTAGCAAGAGTTGAGTCCCTAGACCTCAGGACGCCTGAGGTGAAGTCCCTTCCTGCTCCTACTATGTCCTCTGAGACCTCTGGGTTTCAGTTTCTTCAGTGGTACGTTGGGGTAGGTACCAGTCCTTCCCTTCATCTCACAGCTGAAATGAACAAGGTTCCATCTTGAGTTTCAGAGTCCCTAGAACTCCTTGCTTTTCATAGGCAAGGCTAGGGCTCGGTTGTTCTTTCAGGAGAAGGCTACAAGTCGGACAAGGTGTGCTCACCTGTAGTTCTGCGTGTCAGGAACCCAATCAGTTCATCCTGCACAGTTACCGGCAAATGTGCTGACATCATCGGTACCATCGCAGCATTGCAGACGGTGTGAATCATCCAATCCTCACCAAGGAGGGACTACGCCCGCACGGGCTTCCATGTCATGCTGTGTTTGGAGATGCTGATTCTGTTTGGCCTCCCAGCCCAGAGTCCTGAATCAGCTAAGCAAGAGCTGTAGCATCTCTCTGGGTGCTTTGTGCCTGCTGAGGCGAGTGATAGAGAAGGCATCAGGCAGCGGACATGCCCGTTGCTCTCAGGGTCACTGGATCCACAGCTCCAGCCCAGGAGAGTCCTCAGAGGCCATCACAGCAAATGTGAGCCTTGAATTATTTCTGTTTCCTGCCAAGGATGTATACAGCTTCTTCTTGGAGTCAGACTGGTATTCTTGGAAGCCCAGGGAAGTGTATTCATAATAATAGTGATGGTGGTGTGGTGATGGTGTAGTGATGGTGTGGTGATGGTGATGGTGGTGGTGGTGGTAGTGGAGGTGATGATGGTGATGGTGGTGATGGTGGTGGTGGTGGAGGTGGTGATGGTGTGGAGGTGGTGATGGTGTGGAGGTGGTGATGGTGTGGTAGTGGTGGTAGTGGAGATGGTGGAGGAGGAGGAGGAAACAGAACAGGTCACATGTATAACATTTGTATCAGTCATCAATGGCTTAGCAGACCACACTGCAGTGCAAGGCCAGTAGCCACTTGTCTTGCTCATGCCTTTTGGGGCCAAGTGGCTGAATTAGGGGAGGCTCTGTCTCCCTGCTTCACAGATGAGAGGGTATGGGCATCAGGCAGCGGACATGCCCGTTGCTCTCAGGGTCACTGGATCCACAGCTCCAGCCCAGGAGAGTCCTCAGAGGCCATCACAGCAAATGTGAGCCTTGAATTATTTCTGTTTCCTGCCAAGGATGTATACAGCTTCTTCTTGGAGTCAGACTGGTATTCTTGGAAGCCCAGGGAAGTGTATTCATAATAATAGTGATGGTGGTGTGGTGATGGTGTGGTGATGGTGATGGTGGTGGTGGTGGTAGTGGAGGTGATGGTGGTGATGGTGGTGATGGTGGTGGTGGTGGAGGTGTTCTCATGGTGACAGCAGATATGCACAGGGCCACACCCAGGTTCACACGCAACAAGAGCTGCCTTCTCTGAGTAAAACATGGGTTCACCGGTAACACAAAGGAGCCCCCAGGAACTGAGAGGCTCGGTGGCAGGGTTCCTTGTAGAACACACATCACCATTTGCCAGCTTCTCACAGGGCACATTGGAGGGGAGGAAAGGAATGTGCCCAGTACGATGGCAGATGCCAGGCAAGGCTGGAACTGGCACCATGCCCCATTGAGGCTGTACTTGGAGAGAACCTGCTGCCAGCAGCCCAGGGCACACCCGTGGCCCTCCGGGCAGCACTCTACAGCTGCAGGGGAAATTAAGGCTACAAGCACTTACAATACACTCACGCCCCGTGCCTGTCACATGGGTGCACCCTTGGGCCAGCATGAGCTTCAGGGGCTCTGAGAAGCTGAAGAGCAGAGAATTGTTCCTAAAGCTGGGGAGCTGAGCCAGGAGTGGACTGTAGTCTGACTTGCCCAGGGTCCCACAGAGGCAGAAACAGAGCTGGGACCAGGATTAAAGGGCCCTGGATGGTCTTCATGTTTCCCCCTCCACAGTGTCACTGAATGTCAGCATCACACAGCTGAACCCTGGGGAGCTCACAGCTCCTTCTCTGGGAACTGACAGTCATGTGTGTGTGTGTGTGTGTGTGTGTGTGTGTGTGTGTGTGTGTGTGTGTCTGTCTGTCTGTCTGTCTGTCTCTCTCTCTCTCTCTCTCTCTCTCTCTCTGCTGTGTCACCAGCTCACCTGGTCTTGTTGCTTAACTCGTCAACCCACCCTCCCAGTTGCCAGCCACCCTTCTCACTCACTGTTCCCCATGATCCCACCACCTCTCACTATCTGTAGAGGCCCGGGCTATGGCTCAAAGCCAGGCTCTCTCTCCTACTGGATGTGTTGCTGTGGACAGGTTATGTATCTGCTCTTTCCTTCAGTTTCCTCTCATGGAGTCGTCAGGACGATATGTTGAGAGTGTCTCTGTAATGACTATTTTGTCAGTAAAATTTCATAACCTTAGCGTTGTCCATTCCCCCCTGGGGTGTTTCCATTGCTCTGGGATGGTAGACGGGGAAGCCTTTGGAGGAAGCAACCATCAGAAAGACTAGAAAGGCCGTGGGAGGAGCAGGCTCCTGTGGGTGACGTGACCTAGGGGTTGAACTGAATGCAGAATGGGTAGGACGGAAAGAAGGCTGCTTGAAAGGGGCACGGCCTGCGCAAAGGTGGGGGGTAGGGACTGGTAGGAGTGGATGAAGCTGGGAGAGCACAGATTAAGGAGGCCTCCGAAAACCAAGCAGGAGTCTCTTAACTTACAAGGTGGCGGAAGGTACTCAGCCTTTAAAAATGGAAACTTCCGGACATCTCTCCACTAGTTGACTGCTCCTCCAACTCTTTCACTGGCTGAAGTGCTTTTCCTAGGATTTTCCGGATCCAAGGCAAACCCAGCTAATTGTAATCTGGTTGCCATTTTCCCACATCCCACGCTTACCCCTCTTGTCTTATTGTATCGGTTGAAACTTTCAGGATAATTTTCCACGATAATATGGGTAATAAATTCCCCTGTCACATTCCTGACTTTGATAGGAATTTCCCTGTGTTTAAACAATGGAGTATAAATATAATACTGACCACTTTAAAATCAGTGTAAGATTGGAGTGTTCTTCGAGTCTTGTTTACCGACATGTAAGGATGAGTCTTGAATGGTGGCTGATGTCTTTTCCACCTCTTTTGTACAGCCAGGCGGGTTTCCTTCCTTCTTATGGTGATGGGCAGCTCTCGCAAATGGTTTGGTATTGAACCATCCTCACCTACCTAGACTCAAACTCATCTGGTCATAGCCCACCATTGCTCCCCCAGCATCACTCAGCCAGCGCAGTTGTGGACATATACAACCATTGTTAATATCAGCAGGAACGAAAGAAGTTGGTACCACATTAATGAATCGTGAGACAAACCTTTAATTCTTAATTTCTCTCCTCTGTCAGTTAAGTACTTACATCAGAGTTTTGTTGGTGGAATGAATTAGACAGACTCTCTTGGTTTATAGACTGGACTATTTAATAACCTAAGAATGTATCTTTTGGAGATTTAAAACAACTTACCCAAATAAGAACAAATAAAAACTCGCTCATGAAGCTAAGTGGGCAAGGCGCTTATTTTTTTTAATAAAGACATTTGTTCTGCTTCTCCCATGATTATTAGGCTGTTGGTATTTTCTAGCTGCTCTTGTGTTAATTGGGGTAATTTATGTTTTCCCGGAAAACTGAACCTTTTGTTGAGAACTTCCTATTTATAATGTGCAGTGTATATTCTTCTTTATAAATATTATTTCTTCTATGATTTCAGTCATATCGTGCCTCATTCTGTATCTTGATAATTCTATGGGGTTTGTTTTAAATCTTGTTGGGTCTGGCTGTTTTATTGGCCTTTTCAGAGGAGCCTGGGCATGCTCAGAGTGGTTTGACTGTAGACTCCCTGGTCCTTTCAAACAAGGACTCTTCCTGCTGTGCCTGCCTCTGTTTGCCGTCCACTTATTGATTCCTTCCTCCTCCTTTCCCCAAGTTGCTTTTATTGCTTTTCCTCCTGCCCTTCTGAGTTGAGTGCTTTGCCAAGGTTCCGATTTTCTGAACCTTTGCTTGAAGGATCAAGATTGTAAAGTGTGTGTACCAACAGTAAAAACTGTTGACCAAACAAGGCCCAAAGGGCAGACACTTGTTGAAGAATGAGCTGGCTCTGGGAGGCAGAAGTCCAGGAGTCTGAGCCCAGCCTCACTCAGACTTGCTGAGCTTCCATAGACACCCCTGAGCACACCCTACTGCCTGCCCTGTGGCTTCCCCACAGCACCGCCCGTCTTCCCAGCAGAGAGGTGCAGCACCCCCAATTTGGTCTTGAACTCCAGAAAAATATGTTCACCATAAATTCTGTGTGGCTGAATTTCCTTCTGGAAGACAGAGAGTCATGGGGACAGAGTCCCGGCAGAGAGAGGGACTTCAGGCCTCATGGTCAGAAGTTCAGACAGTCCCAAAGCAAGGTGTGAACAGATTGGCTAACCCTGTAGACTTTGTCCCTGGCTCACCTGGGACATCTCACTTTCCTATAAGAAAGGGATCCTATCAATACTTTAGCTCCTAAGGCTGAGGAATAGAGGAATTAACCCTTTCAGAATCCGTGGCAGGAGCCTTGAGTTTCCTAATTTCTTTGCAAGGGTTCATTGCTTGCAGTTGTCATCATGAGGTGGGACCCTGGGACCCCGGACCGGGCTGGAGGTGTTCCCGGATGGGTGGAGATGCTCCCTTGATTGATGGAAATGTTCCCTGCTTGGTGGAGATACTCCCACAATTCCTGAGAAAGCCCTTCACTGAAGTAGCCCTTGACTTTGACTATCTCACACACCAGCTTCTGACGTATCAGGCCCCGTGCTGTCTCCATGGTACCCACTCCACTCCCAAGACATCATCCCAGCTCTCCTTCATCCACAACCCCAGTCACTGATGCTGTAAAGAAGACTGGGGATGAACGAACCCTGGGCTGGTGTAGGCACTGGGCTGAGGCACCTGCTCTGCCACAGTGCAAGAGGGACCCACGCCAGTTGTCCCCCTTCCTCCTCCAGGTCCGTTTTCCATCTGCAAAATGGTGAGAATATTCACCATGAAGAGACTCTTGAATCTCGTTGTGAACGGATGTGGAGGGGACTGCACGGGCTTCTCCAATGAAGTGGCTTCTCTCATTAAAATCCATTAGCACTGTGCCCTCTGACCTTGGGGTACAAAGACTGAGGTAGAGCTTCCACATTGCAGAGACGTAAGCCTTACCAGGGCAAACCTCTTCCACCCACCCCCAGGCCTGCAGGCTTGAGTTTCCTGTTTCATCTTGCCCTTCCCTGAGAGGATTGCTTAGGTGCAATTCGTGCTGAGGATGAGAGACTTCCAGAGCTAATCCTGGGGCGTCGACTTAACTCCATCATCTCGTGTAAACACATCTGAGCCAAGGTGCCCAGCCAAAGCCAGGGAGGTGATAGGCATGGGAGAGAGAAGGCTCCTTTCTGGGACTGTCTGAAGTTTTGGAGAGTTGGCAGACTTGGGGGTAGGGTAGCCTCAGACAGACTTGTAAAGTGGGGTAGCCTCTAGAAGGCACTAGAAGGGACATTGACTCAGCACTCTTCTTGTGTTGATGCCCAAACGAAGTGAAAGACTCTTAGTGGATTCTCACATCTCTAGCAGGGCCATGGTGATGGACATGAGACAATCCTGCCCTCTAGGAGCTGGGGTCTGCAGGGAGCTTGACTCTCTCTCCACTTGAGGGCCAGGGCCTTCACCTCCATGTGCCAGCAGCAGGGCAGTGTTGGTGTTGGGAAAAGCACACTGCATGTTCACTGAATAAACCCACAGCCCTGGGTCTTTGGAGGGGAAGTGCAGTACAGGCCAGATGTGGAGCCGGGTATCTGAGGTGCTCCCACCACGGGCTGTTGGGAATGGGGGAGGGAGATGTGCGAGCCTGTCTTTGAAAAGCAGTGGTTAGAGGCTTTCTATAGCGGGAAGAGGGTAGGCTGAGAACCAATCAGAAGGAACAGAGTGGATGGAGGTGGACACTTGAGGAGTACACAGCCTGGTGTGTGCACTGCCATTGTCCCAGCTCCCCGAGGGGTTCTGATTTCTCAGAGATGGACCACAGTTTTAGCTTCGTCGACCTTGCCAAGTAGAGCCAGGGTAGCTAGTGTGTGCATGCATGTGCATGTGCAAGTGTGCTTGTGTGCCTGTTTGGGTTTGTGTGTGTATACATGTGCATGTGCCTATTCATGTGTGTGCACTTGTGTATTTGTGTGTGTGTGCATGTGCATATTTGTGGTTGTATGTGTGTGTGAGTGTGTGTGTGTGTGTGTGTGTGTGTGTGTGTGTGTGTGCATGTGTGTATGTTTCTTTGGGTGTAGTGTATGACATGGGCAGTAGGGCATGCTGGTGTTCAGAGTTGGGAAGAGACAAATGTGCAGTCTGCCCGGGAGCTATGACTGAACAGCAGGCTGCAAGGATGCTCACCCTGTCTTCTGTTGCTTTGATTCTTCAGGCCGAGACTTGGCAAGCACGACCCTTCCGGGGTACCCTCCGCACGTGCCCCCCGCTGGACAGGGCAGCTACTCTGCACCGACGCTGACAGGGATGGTGCCTGGTGAGTTTGCACGGTTGGCGTCTCCACAGCAGGCAGCAGACAGGGTTGCAGTGGGAGGGCACCTCCGCCCCAAAACAGCCCGGGTGACCTCAGTGCTTCTGAGAAGCCGACCTGAATAAGTCATCAAAGGTTGGCCCAGCCTCTTCTGTAGCTGGGTCTGCAGTGGGGCCAGGAGAGCAGTGGCTGTCCTGGGGAGGACATCAGGGAGTAGGTCTTTGTCTGACACTTAAGTCCCTTGTCAGTCACTCTGGGTGCCAGAACCCAGAGGGTGTTCCCTTAAACTCCTTTACTCCCCAATCTGTGGCACACGAACCACGCAGAGCCAGCCCCCCTCCCAGCTGGTCATGATGGCCTCATCCCGTAAGCTGTGGCACCGTGTATTTTTACGACATGTGGGTTGTTGATGGACTTTGTCATTTGAGGCTACACTGAACACGAAGAAAACCTGTCTCTCTACCAGTGCTGGAGGCAGTTCTCACACCGAGAACAGAGATCACCATTCCTTAAGGGACCATCTCTGTCCCCCATCCTGTGGACCAAGGGGCTCATCCCTGCCAAATGGAGCAGAGCTCCCTCAGTTCTTCCTTGGGGCTGATGTGTGCCTGAATGGCCGATTTGTAAACCTTTGAGGGTTCTTGATGGGGACTTGAATGAGCTTGAGTTTAACATAAGTATCCTGCAGGTATATAAGGCTTGTGTGTGTGAGAGAGGGGGTGGTTGGGCCTCATGTCATAACAAGCAGGTGAGGGTAGAGGCAAATGGAGTTCCCCACACTGCACACCCTGGCGCAGAATGCCAAGGAGCCCAGGATTCAAAATTCCACTTTGGCCTGGTTGTGTGCACAGTGTATTTAACAAGGTAGGAGGATGGAGCATATTTCATTTAACGGTTTGTTAGCTTGATTTATGCCTTTTAAATATGAGACATATGGGAAATGGCCTCTGTGAGCACTCTTGTCCTGGGCCTTGCCAACACCAGGGAGGCCTGCCAGGTTGCACCGCGAGAGCTTTGCCTTTTCCACAGCAAGTATAGACCTGTGGCAGATGCCAGAGAAATACGGCACACAGGCTGAGGTGATGGGGCCACCCACACACACCTGGGCTTGTCATCCCCAAACCTTTAGCAGTTGGGGTCGCAGACCACAGGGGAGAGCGGCCCCTCACATTTACCTAGCACTTTGTAACAAGTAAACCCCTTTCTCTGTGCTTATAGAGAAGAACTCTGTTGGATGGGTTAGCTCGAGGGTATAACCCCCATTTCTCTAAATGGCTGGGACCTAAAGGGGTTAGTGGACTGCAGGAAGCTGTTAATGAGGGTGGTCCAGCATGAGGTGCTGTGCTACCTATGGGCTCTCTACAACTCTGGCTTTTCAGAAGGGACTTGCAATAGTAGCCCTGAGTCCTGGTCCCAGTTAGAACTTGTGAAGGTGAGACCACCTTGGTGGCCCTCCCAGAAAACTTCCCCTTCTCCAGAGACCAAGCTCAGAAGCTGAACTTTTCCTGGCTTATCCAAACAGTGACCCTTGACCCTGGCCATTCCCCCAGTCCTGGCTACCAGGCCCCACAGACAAATAGCTATGGGCCTGGAAGAGGCCCCCGCTGGATGGTGGGTGCTTCTCATGCAGTAATACAGATGGCAGCAGGAATCGTGGGACCGTGCAAGGGCACAATCTCCCAAGTCTCCTGCCATGGTCACATGGTCCTGGGACCCAGTCCTCCAGCACAGAGGAACGGCACCCAAGGAAGGAAACAAGAATTATGGTTGGGGAGCCTGCCCCCTAAGAGCCCTAAACTCCTCTCTCTCTCTCTCTCTCTCTCTCTCCCTCCCTCCCTCCCTCCCTCCCTCCCTCTCTCCCTCTCTCCCTCTCTCTCTTCCTCCCTCCTCCCCTCCCTATTTCCTGCCCCTTCTCTTCCTTCTGCCGTCTCTGAGCTTTCTCTTCTCCCACACCATGGACAGGACCATGGACGGCACGGCACTTAATGCTTTAGTCCTTGTGCCTCAGTGTCCTATTCCCTGTCACGTCCTGATTCTACATTGTCTCCAAACCTGTTTCTTGGATGACCTGTGCCCTTTGCCTTTCAGCAGAGCAATGGTCTGGCCCCACCCAACCCCGCCCCATGTCTTGCCAAGGTCTGCCCTAGCTTGCTTTGTGGGTTCCCCTCCCAGCTCTCACTGTCCTGAATCGATCACTGATCTCTCAGGGACTTTTCTTCCACACCCTGGACCACATCCCACCTTGATCTGCTGAAATCCAGCTCCACTCTTCAGGTCTAAGCACAAACACTAGGCGCCTTCCAGGATGGTCCCAACGGCGGCTAGCGTTTTCTGTCCTGTCAGCCACGTGGTGCACAAGGCTCTCACTGGAACCCTGTCAGTTGTGGGTGCCGTCATAGCACCAAGCTGGTTCTAGGTACTTTCTGTGGGTGTCAGCTAGGGGACAGAGGCTGGAGAAAACAGATAGGCCTGCGTTTTAATTTCCTGTGACAAACAGAAGACAACCCCAAATGCAGTGCTCAGAATAACAACTGAAGCATTCTCTCTGGTTTCTGTAACAAGTCTGAAATCGGTATCACTGGGCCAAAATGCTGGCACTGGCCCTGTTTACTCCTGGGCAAACCCTGGGAAGTGGCTGCCTCTCTCCTCGTCCAGCTTCACCCAGCTGTACCACTCCAAGGCCAAGTGACTCCATCACCCTTCCCTTCACTCATGTAAGGGCACCCGAGCCTTTGGGCCCGGGTGGGTTATCAAGGTCATTCGTAGATGAACTTGATCACATCTGCCAACGAGTCTTGGCATCACAGTCTCCACCCCGGGATCCTCACATGCCGGGTTCTAGGGACCACGCCGTGGCTCTGCTGTGGTTTGTCCGAGGGCTTTGATCTTGCATCTGTTCAGATTTCTGCTGCTTAACCTCTCTGGTTTCTAAGCCCGTGAGGTATTTACTTGATGGGGTCCAGTTTTCACAGCCATGGAGGGCCTGTTGGTATGTTCTGAGAAAACAGTTGACAAGACTCCGGGGGGAGCTGTTATCTGCTCTGAGGTGGCCACACTGGGATGGATGGTTTCGCAGCGTAAATCGGTCTCCCATACTCGCTGTGGGCCTGCGGTACAATCTGCAGGGAAGTAGAAACCCCATGGTTCTTTGCCTCCATGGGCTTTACGAAACGCTTGGCTGTCACTGTTTCCCACGTACAGTGGAAACTTCCATTTATAGCATTGGCTTTCAGTGGAAACTTCCATTTATAGCATTGGCTTTCAGGATACCCCGAGGAGGGACTGTCTCCAAGGCACACTGGAGCAGTTGTACTCTGGGGTGTGTGGGAGAAAAGGTGGGGGCGGGCCTAACGAGTTCTGCATTGAGTGGCAGTTTGTTGGCCTGTCCTGCTTCCTGGCCTTGATGTTGCTGAGGTACTGTCTACCCTTCCTGCCCCAGGGCATCCTCACGTCTGCGGGAACATGGCATCTAGCTCCTCTGAGGGGTTTGCTATTCCCTTTCGGCAGCCCTTTGCAGATCAGTTTTCCTGGAGAAAGCAAGGCTCACGTATTCTATCAGCTAAGGGTGGAGACAGATTTCAGTTTTTATTTCCATCAAGGTCTCAGCAAATGCCAGAAGTTTTGCACCAAAGATTCCACCGTGTCTTGATCGGTGAGTTAGCACCAGATGCCTGCCTGGAGATATTTGTGCAACCTAACAAATATTGACATGGCATTTGGAACTCTTAAACACCAGGGCCTGCAGGGGAGGGAGTTCCCTGCCCTTTGGCTTCAGTGAATCTGAAAACAAGGAGCGCATCTTTGAGAATCACTCAAGGGAGTGGGGACTCCCTCCCCGGGCGCTTGCTTAGCTCCTGCTTTGGAGATTTCAGAAGAAGTACCAGAGGGCTAACCTGTCCTCATCTCCCCTGCGCTGCAGCAGATGCAGATGCTGAGAGAATAATGCATGTTAGAGCAGTGTGCACCAAGGAGTGTGGCTGGTCCCCATGGTCCTATGATTCCTGCGGTCCTAGGCGCTCTAATAGTCACTAGTAGTCAAGGACTGGAAGACATTATCTAAATGCCTTGCAATTAAGGTGCCCAGTGAAATGACAGTTTTCAGTCTCTTGAGAGGTGGTAGGAGAGACAGAAGGAGCTTTTGGAACCAGAAGGGAAGTCTGATGCAAGCTGCAAGTGTGGGTGGGGCAGGAGCCAGGCCTGCTCCTCTGACATCAGCCCCTGTGGCTTTCTCAGCCCCTCTCTGCCAGCCTGGCTGGCTCATTCACACCTTTCTGTTCCTCTACCCAGACAAGTCTTCTCCAGTAACCTAAGTGTATTACCTTCCTGTTGTACCTATAACAAATTGCCATAACTCGGGGACCTAGAAGAATAGAAATGTTTTCTCTTCCAGTTCTTGGAGTCTGAAGCCCCAAACAGTCTAACTGGGTTCAAGCCAGGGTTGAGTTCCTTCTGGACACTGGCACTCGGCAGGAAGGCATGTTATTTCGTTCTCCAGCTCATGGATGCTTCAGGCTTCCTTTGGCTCGTGGCCCCATTGCTCCATTTCTAAAGTTGCTGGGCCACACCACATGCTCCTGCCATCTTCTCCCTGAGTTCTGCTAGCAAGGCGAAAGGGGCAGGGCTAGACTCTGCCAGAATATGGCCAAGACTCCTGTCAAGTTCATACTCATAGAAGTAAAATACATTCTGCGTGGGTGACACAGGTGGGATACTTTATTCCCATGCTGTGAAGAGACCCTTCCCCACAATTAGACTGGAATCCAGTGAACTGGACCAGTTTAGTAAAGGCCCGCAGAAGCCAGGACTTGGAGGAGACTCAAGCATCGAGCTTCCCTCGGCCGGCCCTCTGGGTGCTTCCCTACAGAGTGAATGGCATTCACCTGCTGTCTGCCTTCAACCCCGGCCCCACCAGCTTTCTCACTGAGGTCTCATCGGGGCTTCTGCTGGACCTCTGGCTGGGCTGGATCTGGGCCCCAACACACACCTGTTGCTTGTTTCTGACTCTTTGCTGCCCTCTAGTGGCTGCTAATCATTCTGCCATGCAAGGAATGGAGGACCGGACCCAAACTCAAACAGGATGAAGCCACAGGTGGTCCACCCCTGTTCACTAAGCACTCTTCAGACATTTCCTGAGAAACCTCAAGTGCTGGTTTGGGGTCCAGTGTGGCATTTCAGACCCAGTTGCTGCCTCCAGGGAGTTCACAGTCTAGTTTGGGAGACAG
Source organism: Rattus norvegicus (assembly GCF_021556685.1). Classification (NCBI taxonomy): domain Eukaryota; kingdom Metazoa; phylum Chordata; class Mammalia; order Rodentia; family Muridae; genus Rattus; species Rattus norvegicus. Next base: position 64,069,675 of record NC_141538.1, on the reverse strand, counting down.
ATTTTAAAAAAACAAACAAAAATCCCATGTTTTATGTTAAAAGTTATGGATGGCACTGAGAAGATGATTCAGTCAGTAAAATACTTGTTGTGCAAGCATGGGGACCGGAGTTAAATCCTCTGATCCCATATTTTATAAAAATCCAGGCATGGTGGCACACACATTTGTCATTCCAGCTGGCCCCCTTGCTTATTTGGGTGAGCCCTAGGTCAGTGAGAGGCCATCAAGACAACAAGACAGACAGTGCCTCCTGAGAGGTGACCCTGAGGTTGTCCCATGGCCTCCACGACATGCACCCATATGAATGTGCATTCCACGATAGACAGACAGACAGACAAGACAAGACAATAGAGTGACTAGGTTGTAATGGCCTTGTAGAGCTACAGTCAAGATTTGCTTTAGAAGGGGTGGAAGCATTTGGGTGGGGGAGATCTGCACTCTAGACACATAAGGAGCAGGTTGAGCCTGATGTGTTCAAGGCCCTCCCCTGCTGAGTGAGAAGTTGGAGCGCGGGCTTGGTACAGAGAGGAGCTTAGGAGGCACATGGAGCTCTAGGGAGAGTAGATGGTCTTGTCGGACATTGGGCCTTCAGCTTCTCGGTCCTGATGATCAATCTAGATCCTGATGAGAGAGAGATTAGACTCAAATCCATTACTGAGGAGGGAGGCCATCCCTAGACCCTGGCCCCACAGTATAGAACAGCTTGACTCAAGGCAGTCCTTCTGTGAATGCCTCCCTGAACCACTGCTGGCCAAAATGTCAGCCAAGAGGGCCAATGGCAACTCTCTCTGTGGTTATCAGAGTCTGGCCTAGGAGCAAATGAGGAACAGCAGACACAGGCCTGGCTTACCAGGGCATGGGGTGAGATAGAAGAAGCTGCAGTCAAAGGAGTCGGGCCAGGCAACCCCACCACCTCTCTCCTGCCCTCGCTCCCTGGCCGTTCATGCTGGAGAGCCCAGAGCACACACCAGCCTGTGTCCACTGGACATCAGCGGTTTGCCCGCTTAAAACGGAGGACCCACATTCTCTTCTGCTCAACTCCCTCCCACCTTTTTTATATTATCTATGTATATTAGCCCCTGACAGACTGAAGATCCTACAGGTAGCCTACCCTGGGGTGTCCCACAAGACTGTAAACAGGAGTGCAGGATCCAGACGGGCCCTGTGCCAAAGGTTTATTCCCCTGCCGTGGCTTTACAAGAGTCTGATGCTAGAAGAAAAATGTGCTTTGCCCCTGAAATTCAAAAAGGAAACTGGCAGGCGAGTATTAATAAACATTATGGGAAATGTCTGCACATTGCAACATTAACTTTTATTAACTGTTACATTTAATGCTCATAAAAATTTCATCACACTTGAAAACAATTTTAGGCTAGATTGTCTCACTCTGTGAAAGTTCCCAAAGTCCGCACAGTAATTGCGAAGACATCACAGCTCATCATAGCGGACATCACTCACGGTCACGTGGCCCCGATGGCAGGCAAGCATCTAGATGGGAGCTTTTGGTAATTTTAGAGCAGAAATTAATAATGTGCTGTAAGGTGGAAAGGGGCCTTCACAGGATGGTACCTGTGACCCTGGGGACAAGGGGTTTGAGAAAGCCCCTCTTTCCCATTGCACCCCAACGACCACAATGAATAAAGGCAAGGTCTTCAATAATGGGGCGTCAGCAGCCCCCACCTCCTTCCTTCAGTTTACTGAGTATCTACATAGGCACGTCATTTAGGGCCTACAGAGGAACAGGTGTGGTGTCACATAAGCCCAGGGGCTCTGGGAACACAGGACAGGATTTAGCCTGCCCAGGGGGCTGCCAGGCATAGAGGAGGGGGGCAGGTGCTTCTACAGAAGGTTGTAAAGATGGGGAGCACATCGCTGTCGTATTCAAAGGTGGGGAAGTAAAAACCCAGTCGAAGCCTTCAGAGGCATCCGTGCTGCTCTCCCTAAGCATGGGAGGGGCCCAGCAAGACAGTGAGGGAAGTGGGGGTGTCCGTGTGTGAGCAAACGAGGGGCCAGCACGTGGCGGTACACGGAAAGGGCCGGAGCCATGTCTGCACTCAGGTCTCTCTTTAGCTTGCTGGATCCACAGTCCCACCGCGTTTCTAAGACTTTGTCCTCTGTCAGCTAGAGCGGCCACCACACCTGACACTTCCTTCCAGAGCCCAGAGCCTACAGGAGCAGTGGGAGTTGGTAGGGCTTAACTTTTGCCCTCCAGGGAAAAAGTGTTCTTAAATGACGCCAGACTTCCATGTTCCTACCACCACCCGCTAACCTTCATGGCGTTGACCGTCTAGGGAGGTGATGCCCATTTGTCACTCAGGTGCTACTGAACGCACCTTGCTGGAGTGGAATGACAGCCTGTGTGGACCTACCCCCACCGGCAACCTGGGAGCATCCAGGCTGAGCAAGGTCTAGAATTCCTATCTCAGGTTCACCCAGCCTTGGTGCCCCTGGAGACTAAGAGGGCATGAAGTCTGTTCGATAGACACTGGTCCCAGGAGAAGAATGTGGCTTTCCTGGTGTTCCTCTGATGCTTCAGACAGCCTTCCTGATCCACAGTTCCTTCCTGGCCAGGGAAAGACCTTGCCGCTGGGAGGCTGGGGAACTGCATTTCAGATTCTGGGATATTCCCTCCTCTCTCCCTGTCCATATGCCAACCCTGAGTCTGCTTTAGGCTAACTGACACATACTTTCTCAGGGTACCTATTTGTTATATAGGTCCTCAATTCCCCCTGCATGCACCCCAGGCAGGGCCTTGCCAGTCCATGGTCAGCTCAACCCCAGGCCCCTGCTTCCGGGGTGAGCCCCAGCCTGGATCTTTCTTTGGAAGAGGGACTATGCCCAGCCCCAACACACAGTAGATGCTCGCCGGATCTAGATAGAACTTAGGTGGATAACATACTCCCATTCCCTCACTTATCTTATTAGCCAGGATGGAGCCCAGGCTCAGGGTCGCTGGGCTGGTCCTTCAACACTTGCTCTCTGGAAGACACGGAAACAATGGCCCTTGTTACCCTCTGTTTGAGCTATTTATTTTTTTCACTTTTCCCTCCTTCTCCTCCCGGGGGACTTGCCTCTCCCTCACCCCTCATGTCTTCCCTTTCAGTTGACTGTCACTCTCAGTGTCGGACGCCTCCCGGGGCTTGGACGGCAGGGTGACAGGCAAGAGGAGCCCAACCAGGCCAGGGAGGCTGGAAATATAGTCATTAATGGGATCCAGGAAGCCCAGATGTCCTCCCCGAGAGTGGGTAATTTGTTTTTAATGAAAAACCATGCGGTGACCCTGAACAAATGAATTTTCTTTATAAGGAGTCTATGTGCGGAGTCACAAATAAAGGTCTTACAGGGAGACTTAAAGCCAGGCTTGAAAGGACGCAAGGAAGAAGCGAGAGGCAAGAAAGAGCACGAGAGAGAAATGGAGGCTTTTAAAATGGCAACTGTCTCCTTATATTCTTTTGTCTAAAGAACATCCAGCCCAGACACGCTTTGGAAACTGTCCTGCCAGACCAGTGTACAGGACAGTGGGGACCATCTTGAGACTTCTTTTATGACTTCCCATTTGTACAGAATTTTACCGTTTCCAAACCTCCCAGCATGGTTGTTGGCCCCAGTTGACAGAGATGAAAACTGAGACTCAGGGAAATAAAAATAGAATCACACAGCAAGTGGGGAGGGCAAGGGAAGGATTTCACCCACGTGGAGTTTGACTCCCAATCACACTGTGTTCCTATCTGGAAGTGGCTTTCTCTGTGAGGCAGCAGAGAAGCTCTGTGGTCTGGGCTGACCTGGGAGATGTGTCCTGTCTGTGTGGAGGGCCAGGACTGAGCCAAATGCATTTAAACTTGGGGAATGTCCCACTTTTCCAAGAACACGTTGGCTAAGGATTCATACAGAGAAAGCACCTGAGAATGAGCTACTGGGGTCGGTGAGGCAAAAAGCCAAAAACCAAAACCAAAAAACTGGTCAATGCAAAGAATCCTGTGTCTTCCTTCCACAACTCAAGGGGCCCACCACATAGCAAGCCTCTGCAAGTCTGTCAGGGAAGGGCAGCTGGGTAGGCATTGTCTCAAGAGAGGCCCAGCTCTGGGCCCTGTTCTTGGTGGGAAGTCCACCCTGTTGGAGAAGCATGACTGGGGGTTGAAGCAGGCCTGGGTTGGAGAGTGCAGATGGAGTCCATTCTAATGCACACTTCTCAGGGGCCAGAGGAACCGTCGTGCAGCCTACGATAACTTCACCCACCATTGTGGACAGAGAGGCCTGGACTGCCCAGCTAAGAATTGGAGAGACTGGGGTTGGGGATTTAGCTCAGTGGTAGAGCGCTTGCCTAGGAAGCGCAAGGCCCTGGGTTCGATCCCCAGCTCCGGAAAAAAGAAAAAAAAAAAGAAAAAAAAAAAAAAAAAAAAAAAAAGAATTGGAGAGACTGTGGGCAGAGTCACAGGAGGTTTAAGGAAGAGCCAGCTTGCCTTCATGTCCCCATCGCCTCAGCCCTTCCTGCAGACCTCAGTGGCTCTGATCACTGGATATAGACTCTGGCCCTTCCAGGCCAGCAGAGTGGAGCATAGCACCTGAGGCACTGGGGGTCCCTTGTTTCCTCCAGCTCTGCTTTTTACCTGGAGTCAGGTAGCCGGACAGAATGCAGTGATTGTGTTCTTTCCCTGAGTTCAGTACCGTCTGGAAGTGATAACCCAACCAGAAAATCAGACGAACAGAAAGCTCAGACCAGGACCCACAGCCTGAAGCCTCCATTTGAGTTGGGCCTTTGCCTCCAGGCACTGTCTGGGTCCTTGCTTCCCTATCTACCAGAAGCGGACCTTCCCCACAGCAGGCTTCCTGTAAGTGAGTCTTCCTGTCAGTTGCTCTGTACGATAACTTCACCCCCCATAGTGTATAGAGAGGCCTGTAACTGACCAACCTCCAAGGTGGATTTGAGCCACATCAGGCTGGCCCGAAATCCCAATCACAGAATGGGGGGGACTGTGAACATCTCATGTAGTGCTGGGCACGTGACCACCCTGCCCTCGTGAGGCAACCTCACTGCCTTGATGTCCAGCCCCACTCCTGGAATGGCCACACCCCTCCCCACTGCAGCTGGGAACTGAGAACCCCCAAGACAGTGCCTCTCTGGATGCATCCCAGATGATCCTTCCAGAAACACACTTCCAACCAAAAGGATCACTAGAACAACAGTGGACAATTGCAAACCCCAGGCAAGGTTGCCAGCTGGAACTGGAACTGACTTTGCTTCATTGCAATGAGCCAGCTGGGTGGGGTCCTTGTTTGTGAGCCATGTTCTGGCTGTCTCCCTTCATACGCACTCTCCTTCCCTCCTTCCTTCCTTCCTTCCTTCCTCCCTTCCTCCCTTCCTCCCTTCATTCATTCACTCATTCATCATCAGATCATAGGCTCTTCCACATTGCTGAGCCCAGCTCACAGTGCGGACACAGACCAAATGACCCTGAAGCTTGAACCTTCTTTGAAGAGAAGTACCCATGTTTCCTGTTCAGAATGGAGGGAAGCCAACTTGAACATGGTGTTTAGGAGTGGTTTTGTTGGAATGGTAGCCCCAGGAGGCAAAGAAGACACAAAGAGGGCCAGGTCTGAGGAACACAGCAGCTGGAGGCTTGCCTGCCCACAGGATCTATGCCTGACTGGTGACCAGCTCCAGTCCTATTCATCCTAGACCTCCCTGGAAGGGCTCCAAGAGAAGCCTGGCCTCTGGAAATCTCAGTCCTGAAGCAGGGACTGACCTATGTGTACAAACAGGGGACTTGGTATTTAGGAGCAGGGAGGAGCAGGGAGGAACCCTGAATGGCTGCCTGCTTTAGAAATTTCTATGCATTTGTAATAACAAAATTACCATAATTTGCTCGTTAACGCAGCTAGATCAGTCAAGCATTGTTCCTTCGCAGGCGGGCTGGGAGGTGTGCGCCTCTCTGCACACTCCACACACCCCAGCCAGCCTGCCAGCCCGTTGGAGCGCTAGAAATTAGCATGCAAATGGTCCTAATTCGGTGGGCGAGCTGTCAGGCAGGCCTCTCCGGCCTCGTCTCTGTGAAGGCCCTGACAGCCTAGCTCTGGAACCGGCCCACCCTCCTTGCTCCAGCCAGGAGGAGCTCTGAGGGGCACCTCCAGACTGACAGCTTGGCGGCCTCCCTCCCTCCGCTAGCGCCATCAGGCCTGGCGGCAGACTCCCCGGGGAGCAAGCCGGGCCTGCCACCACGCTGGCCCAAGGCAGTCTGGCGGGTGGGCTGCGGGGGAGGCTGGCCCATGCTCAGGCCCACAAGTCCTGGTTGGCTTGGAGATACAGGGCAGTGTAAGAAGGAGAGGTGTCCCCCGACTCAGGCTCCAGTCCTAGCCAATGGGCTCCAAGTGACCCCACGGGACCCTGGTCTACCTTCTCTTTCTGCGTGCCTCTGCAGGATGGTTATTCAACTCCTGACTCCAGGATTCCCTGGCTTTCAGGGAGCTGGGCTTCCACGGAGCTGTCACCACCCTCTCCTCAGTAGCGCCACCTGTCGGTTCTCCTTGGGAGGGAGTGAAGGGCCCACTTTGAAGAAGCAACGAAATTAACTGAGACCTTCCGTGCACTGACCCCCCTCAGCCCCAGCCTTTCACTGTCCATCTGGAGGTGGAGTGGGTTCGATCCCATTTCAGAGAGGATAGAGCTGGGGCATGCTTCCCCCTTGTGACTTGCAGTACTACAATGGAGTCCTGTAGTCTCACAGAGCCCTTTTTGGAGGCAGGGCCTGACTCTGTTGCCCAGGTTAGCCTTGAACTCCTGAACATTTCTATTTCCGTGTTTTGTGCTGCCGAGGGTGGAACACAAGCACTCAGTCAAGGAGCCACACTGAAGAGCAATGATAGATGACCCTATACGTGGCATGTGACCCACAGCCTGTTCCGGTTTCCCTGGGGTGTTCTCAGGCTGTCTCTTAAGACCCTGTTCCTGGGGCTGGGGATTTAGCTCAGTGGTAGAGCGCTTACCTAGGAAGCGCAAGGCCCTGGGTTCGGTCCCCAGCTCCGAAAAAAAAAAAAAAAGACCCTGTTCCTTCTCCTGTGCAGACAGAACCTCTTGCCAGGACTCAGAGTTTGGTGAGTGGAAAGCAGGTTAGCTCTTAGTCCCAATGACCCTCCCTACCTGTCATCTGGCTGTTCTTATTCAGTAAGCAACACAGTTATCTAGGTCGGAAAATAGTGTCAGATCCCCTGGGACTGGAGTTACAGACAGTTGTGATATGCTCTGTGAGTGCTGGGAACCGAATCTGGTCCTCTGGAAAAGCAGCCAGTGCTCATAACGGCTGAGCCATGTCCCTAGTCCTTACAGGGCCTTTCATACCTTCAGATAAGTGAAGAGGTAAGAGAGATCTTAAGAAACACAAAGCCCTGGCTTCTCCTGGCTCTCTGGGGGGAGGGGCTGGCAGTGGGGGTGGGGGCTACGGGTTCTGAGGCTGGACTCCTGCTGCCTCCCACGCCTGCTTCATGCTCAGCATAAAGCCCAGCACAAGGCATGTAAGTGTAGAAATAGAAACGTTTAACTCACCAAGACAGTGCGTGGCCACCAGGATGTCCCCAGAGAAGCATCTCTCGTCCCTTCCCACCTATTCTGGATGTTTGGGGGATAGGAGGAGGATATGGGAAGAAACTAGTGGAACCTTGGACACTGTATCAACCTCTCATATCATGCCAACCACAGGACCCCTGGCACTATGGCAGCATCTCAAGGGCACTTCTGTTTCCACCCTGAAACCCACTGGGAACTTCTGAAAGTCTCTGCATGAGTTGGCACGGAGGCTTGCCAACTTAATTTCTGTTGGAGAGAGGATTGCAGAGCTCCCCTTAGTGGACAAGAGAGATGCCTCACTCCATACACCACACACATACACACACACACACATACACACACACACACACACACACACACACACACACACACACACACCTGCCTTGGTTTTCTCAGACTTCACATCTATTCTCTGCCAGAACCCTCACCACATCTTGTCTTGCACTGCTCTTGTCATAGGCTCAATGAGAGGGTAGGGCTGGCCATGCACAGTCAAGACTAAACCCAGCAGCCCAGCATCACACTTGGTCTTAGATTTAGCCAGTGACCCTCTGCTTGCATGGCATGTGGCTGACCCTTCCTTTGTGAGACTTGCTGTGGTCATGGTGTCTCTTCACAGCAATAGAACCCTAACGAAGACAGATGCTGGCTGGCAGAAACTTGCCGCTCAGATCAGGCTGGCCTCAAACTCACAGAGAGCTGCCTGTCTCCGCCTCCCAGGTGCTGTCATCACAGGTGTGCATGTTACTCCCAGCTGCCAGGCCACTTAACAGCAGCTGCAGGGACCCCAAGACAAGTCACATTCTCCTTGAAGAGCAAGTGTCAGTCCTTCTCCTCCTCAGCGCTGTCTATTCCATCCATGCCTGTGTGTCTTCCTCGAAGGGTGAAGCACACGGTGTGCTATTTCTTCTCTGACTTTACTGTGTGGTTGTTTTCCCCAAGGGTAAGCGCTGAGAGAGCGTGACCGCAGGCTGATCTGCTCAGGCCTGTGGATCCGTGTGTAACTCAGTCACCCTCTCTCTGTGTGACTGCAACAGGAGCAATGGTGAAATGGTGACCGCGTGTAATGCCTGGCCTCAAGCGGGGCACCTGTCAGGTCTCCAGCACACCTGGGCATCTTCTACGCTGGCTTTGTTCTCCTCTCCTGGAAACATGTCCCATCATTTCCCCTTGGTCACCAAGCTGTCTCTCCTTCCCTTCCCCCTTGGCTGTCTACCCACAAAGCTGCCTTAGACAAGTCTGTGTGGTGGCCACAGAGGATGTATAGGTAAGTGTCAGTAAAAGAATAGGTTTCAAGCAGGCAAAATGGCCTCAGAGGGTCAAGGCCCTGCTGCCAAGACTGGAAACCATATGGCAGGAGGAGAAAACCAACTCCCAGAAGTTGTCCTCCAACTTCAACATGTGCACAAATACATACATACATACATACATACATACATACATACATAGATTTTTTTTTTGGTTCTTTTTTTTTTTTTTTCGGAGCTGGGGACTGAACCCAGGGCCTTGCGCTTCCTAGGCAAGTGCTCTACCACTGAGCTAAATCCTCAACCCCCATAGATCTTTTGTTTAAGTGATTCCAACAACTGTTTGAAGCAAGCATGTATTTATTTTATGTGTATGAGTATACTGACGCTGTCTTCAGACACACCAGAAGGGGGCATCAGATCTCATTACAAATGGTTGTGATCCACCGTGTGGTTGCTGGGAATTGAACTCAGGACCTCTGGAAGATCAGTCAGTGCTCTTAACCGCTGAGCCATCTCTCTAGCCCAGATCAATGTTTTTTAAAAGTATTTAAAAGAAGAAAGGTTTCCCTTAGGAAAGCCAGCTTTAAGGTAAACCTGCTCACTGTATTCCTGGGGGTAACTCAGACCCAGGCATGGGAAGGGCTTGATTTAATGAGTTTTTGGGGTGAAGACAGGACCATGCCAGGTTCCTGCATATGATCTAGCCAGGGAGTGGTACAAATTCAGCTGCCTTTGCAGTGTTTATGCCTTACCAAACACTCTGGAGAATAGCGTCCCCAGATGCCTGGAGGCCTCCTACTGCAGCAGGCCCATCTTGGTGGCTAGCCTCCAGAGGACAGCCTTCTCAGAGACTGGCTTCTGAGGAACCCATTTCAGACACTTAGGCCTCAGAGGATGCTGGGAAACTGCCGTGTTGACTGTGCAGCTTGCTAATACAGAAATCTATGCCTCCAACAACTCTCTGCTGGAGGCCAGTCCTGCCCCTCAGAGGACCAGCATCACTAGTTTTTAAACTCACTGGATAGATCTCTACAGCTGGGTCCACTCAGGTTCAAATAACTTAGACTTCTGGGTTGTTGATTTATTTTGTCGTCATTGTTGTTGTTGTTTTAAGACAGTGTTTTACTATGTAGCTCTACCTGGTGTGGAACTCACAGAGACCCACCTCCCTCTGCCTCCAGAGTGCTGGGATTAAAGGCCTCGGATCACTCGGTCTGGGGTGTCTACTGTAGTCTGACGTTTCAGGGCTCCGTGGTTGAGTCTGCAGCCTATACAGAGCACCCATGCTTGAGCCCCGCCCCACCACGATCCCAGGTTCTGCATCTGCTCCCGCCCTGTGGGATTTCTATAGGGGGATCTGGATTGTTGACACAGTGAGGACAGAGCAGTGGGCAGTGGGAAGCAGTGTGTCCCTCTACCTCCTTTGAGAAAGGAAACTCCAAAGGACTATTCAGGGATGTAACACTAGGGGGGGGAGGAGTTGTGCCTCTGAGAGGCCAGCATGGGATGGTCAGGCAGCACTGGGGTACCTCTTCTTGCAAGGAAGGAACCAGGAAAACAGCTGAAGAGCTCTGAATGCTCTGATCTCCGACTTCTTCCTTAATCCCGACTCTGAGGGAAGAAATAAGCCTTCCCCAACCCCACCCCCCAGTCCCCCGAGCCCTAGCTTGTGTCTAGCACCTGTCTCAGCATGAGGGTCCCCAACCACCTCAGAGGAAGGTAATTTATGTGTGTACAGCCCGCTCCTGCAGACTGTGAGCTCTCCGTGGGCAGGAACCGTATCTGATTCATCTCTACCTCCCCACCTCCACCCCTGCATGCTGGGGGCAGGAAAGGTGTGCAAAATTGAGTGCGTTCCTCGGGGTGCAGTGGGGCTCTGGGCTTCGGAGTTCCCAGCCCACAGTGAAGCCACCGCGGCAGTAGTAATTGCAGAGGTAAATCTTGTCTGGTCTCCTCGCAAACACTTGGGGAGGCATTCCATAAATATGTCAGCCGCAGCATTAAAATTTGATGGCAGGCAGTGCGGACTTCCCAGCGAGGTACGGAGGTACGACACCTTCACCTCCATCTCATTAGTCAGCCTGGGATGCTCAGGCCTGGGGAAAGCCAGCAGAGGGGCCTGCAAGCTCCGCCCCACGGCTGCTCTGACGGACAGGACCGGCCAAGGCCACAGGAAGGTGCGTTTGCTTTGGGCTGGCACCGGACAGGTGTCAGGCTGAATGGAATCCCTATAGGCCCTGGGAATGTGCCACTGGAGGGTCTCTAACTTGGATTAGCCTGGGACAGCATTTTGAGATCGGGAACTGGTGACAGGGACCAGGGACAAGATTTTACAGTTAGCCTAGAGGATATTGTCTATTTTTAAACAAACAAACAAACAAACAAACAAACAAAACGGAGAATACATTGAAGGGCTGGGAATTAGAGTATCAGTAGGCAAGCAAAGAGTCCAGGCCCAGGGACTATATCTCATCTTGCTTCTACCTGTGGGAAACCTAGGCTAAGATCATCTGAAAGGGACAAGCTGGAAGAGACACGTGATCAGGAGCCCTGGTTCTTAGTTTGAGGCCTTCCTTTATGCTCAAGTATTTTAGACACGTGTTAAAATGTGAGAAATGTATCTGAGGTTTCTCTGAGGCAGGGTTTCTCTGTGTAGCCCTGGTTGTCCCAGAACTCTCTCTGTAGACCAGGCTAGCCTTGAACTCACAGAGATCCACCTGCCTCTGCCTCCTGAGTGCTGGGATTAACGGTATAAACTACTATCACCCAGCCTGAAATACATCTTAATGTTATATTTTGTTAATTCTTTGAAACTTTCATACAAAGTATTTTGATCACTTTTACCCATTTCCCTCCTAACTCCTCCCAGATCCACCCTCTACTCCTTACTCCTTCCCAACTTCATGCCGCCGCCTTCTTCTTCTTCTTCTTCTTCTTCTTCTTCTTCTTCTTCTTCTTCTTCTTCTTCTTCTTCTTCTTCTTCTTCTTCTTCCTCCTCCTCCTCCTCCTCCTCCTCCTCCTCCTCCTCCTCCCCCTCCTCCTCCCCCTCCTCCTTCTTCTTCCTCTTCCTCCTCCTCCTCCTCCCCCTCCTCCTCCTCCTTCTTCTTCCTCCTTCTTCTCTTTCTCCTCCTTCCCCTCCTCCTCCTTGTTTTTAATAACCCACTAAGTACAATTTGTATTTTTCATGGGTATGAGGCCATTTCCACCAGAGGCCACACCCTCAAAGAAAATTGTCTCTTCTCCTTCCAGAGCCATCAGTTATCCATAGCTCCCTAGTAGAACTGGGGGTTCCTAAGCCTCACCCTACTTCATGCTGGAATGCCAACAGGCTTGATCCTGTAGGGGTCTCTCGAAGGCAGCCACATCTGCTGTGAGTCCATGGCTTCAGGGGGTCCTGTCATGTCCAGAGACACCATTTTGCTCCAGCCCTCCTGACCTCTGGCTCTCACAATCTTTCTGTCCCCTCTTCTGTCACTAAAAGGAGGGAGGGAGTGTGGTATAGAGGCCTCATTTGTGGCTGAGCAGTCCACAGACACTCATTTTCCATACTTTGGCCAGTTGTGAGTTTTTTGTTTATTTAACCATCTAAAATAAAAATTTTAACACAAAGAATAAAAATCCCCAACGTGTTTGCTTTCCAGGCAGTCACACAAAGCCTTGAATTTAATATCATCTATCCCCTACACTTGTGTCACCCTTTCTAATCCACAATGAACCTTCAAGTGTTCCAATATCATTTGGCCCCATGAATGCTGGGATAACAACACTGAGGGTCAGCCCCTCAGGTTCAGAGTGTCAGTGACTTCTCCAAGGCCATTTAAGTGCCAGTGGGCCTTGGCCAAGTCCGATGACAGCCTCCCAGTGATTAGCACAGGGAGGCAGCCACTGCTTTCTGACACTGCTCAGAAGACCAGACACACCTTTCCATCATTAGTCTGTGAGCTCGGAGGTGCCCCTGCTCCCAGGTCTGCCAGACTGGGTCCAAAGTCAGCAGCTGCTGTATACAGTGTTGAAAAAGAGCAAGGGTGTGGCCCGCTGTTTGCCATGTGTGTACACCACCTTGGATTCCCTACGGAAAAAACAAAATAAATGTCTGAGCAGGCTACTCACCTAGAAAAGAGGAGCTTATTCTAGTTCAGTAGTTATGGAGATACGGTTTCAAGAACGGACAGTCTTGCTGGTCTGGGCCTGTGGAAGGGTTGGCCCATGTGTGGCAGAGGGGAAGGGACCAGCCATCCACTCTCAGAGAATTAAAACCTCCCACCAGCCCACCCGTGAAAGACTCACAGCCCCTCTCAGGAGTACCAGCCTGCATACCAAACCTTCTAACACATGAGTCTTTAGGGGAGGCACCCAACCTCCTGCTGAGCTGACCTCTTGACTGGGGGAGACAGGGCTCCTCCGCCATCTTTGATGCATCAGGATGTTGTGTGGGCTGGTATTGGACAGTGAGAGTCTAATAAGAAAGCAGATTAAACACTGGGCCAGAGCTGTTCAAAATGGGCCACAGCACCATAACCAATGGTCTCAAATGGAGATGCCCAGTGGGACAAGCCTGTCAAAAGAGGGGGAGGGGGAGCCTTGGGGACAATGGCCCTGCATTGCTTGGTTTGTGGCTAATGCACATTTGTGCCTTTAGTAGACCTCTTCCTCGGTCTGTGTCACAGTCAATAGGACTGTGCAGCTCAAGGCTCCATTCTTGCATCTATCCGATGGACTACCACTGGGGAGAGCTTGGGAGAGCCTGGGAGAGCTAGGGAGAGCCTGGGAGAGCCTGGGTGAGGCGCACTCGGCCTAGGGTGGAGTTGCCATAAGGCAGGGATGAGTTCCTGAAGAATCTGAAGGTTCTTAGATGTAGACATAGGAAGCAGAACACAGCAGGAGGCCAGGAAGGGCACATGACTGCGTTTGGCTGGCCAGAACCAGTGCTCGGGCTGGCCCTCGCCTGGGTCTCCAGCCACATGGGTAACAGAGGAGAGTCGCATTGTGCATTCTCTCCTCACACCCACCCTCTGTCTTGGTTTTTCTCTCCCCTCGGCATTTCTGAAGGAAGGCCTGAGTTGGTAGGGGAAGAGGTTTTTCCCAGCAGTGGATCGATGTGCTCAGTGCAGGGCTGTCCAGGTTGACAGGCTGACCTTCCCTGAGCTCCGGTTTTTGCCTCCCTATTGGGAGCCCAGGAAGGTCTTGCTATGGAGAGGGAGGGCAAGCATCTTGGCCTGTGTAGGGCCAAGCTGGAAGCTGGATGCAGGGAAGAGGGAAAAGAGAAGCCTCCTGGCTGTCATTTGCTACCTTCACAGAGAGAAAACTGAGGCTTGGTATAATAATAATAATAATAATAATAATTATTATTATTATTATTATTATTATTATGATTATTATTATTATTTTTATCATTATCTTTTTAATGGTTACTCAGAGAAACTTTGACAGAGCCCTGTCAATATACACACACGCAGAGATATGTACACATAGGTATACACATACATACCTATATATATGTTGCTTATATTGCTGTATATTCACACAGGCATATGGGTATATGTTTATAGCCTGTCTATATGTTATATGCATATTAAACAGCATAACAATGCATAGGCTGTGTCTGTGTCATGTCCTCATTTTGATCACTGTGGTCACAGACAGTTCCGCAAAGCAACAGCCCAAGTACCTGCTGATCCTGACCCATCGCCTGTCCTGTGGTTCTACAAGACCACAGAGAGGAGCTAAGGAGCCCTTAGCCCCTTTCAGATCTTTTCCTCCTTCCTCCTTCTCCTCCTCTTCCTTCTCCTTCTTCTCCTTCTCCTCCTTCTCTACCTCCTCCTCCTCTTCCTCCTCCTTTCCCCTTCTTCCTCCTCTTCTTCCTCCTCCTCCTCCTCCTTCTCCTTCACAAAGATTTTTCTCTCTCCCAGCCCAGTTTGACTCCTTCAGAAACAGAAGTTGACTGGGAAGTCACTTTGAAAGACTTTCCATATGTTAATTGCAGCCGGCCAAGGTCTGGAGCAGAGGTGGGAGCCGACCATCTGCAGACAGGTCGGCCCCCAGCGAGCTCGCAAATTCCCGTCATCTGGCAGGTGTCGTTTTGGGTTAATTAAGAGCTATGTGGAGCCTGTTTGCCTGTCACTTGTGAGGATTTTGGGAAACTTTGACTTTCTTGCCATCTCCAGGTTCTGAGTGAAGGAGAAAATGATGTTGGAACCCCAGGCTTCCAGGGCGAGACCATTTCATCACCGTCCCCTCTAAACTTAATTGTAGCGAGGGTTTCACTGCCTTTCTTTTGTATTTGGAAGACTGGGATGGTTGGGGGAACCCACATCTATCCTAATGTTTTGGTGTAGTTTGGTTGCTTTGTTTGTTGTTTGGTTTTGGTTTGTTGCTTGTTTGCTTGCCTGGCAGCACTAGGCACTGCACATGCCAATGGGGTCCTCTACCCAGGGGCTGCTGGTGGCCAGCAGGGGCCCTTCAGTGATCAGAGCCCCAGGCAGGGCTAACCTGGGACCTAGGGAGCATGTGATAGCCACACAGACTGGTCCTTGGCGTTCTATGTAGGGCGATGCTAACATTCCAGGACTGACAGACCTGAGCTTGGGTAGCATGGTTCGTGCATTTGTCCAACGAAAGCATTAGCACATTTACGTTTGTTCATCACGTGTAAACGTTACATCCAAAGGGGAAGTGTGTTCATCAAGTCAGTTATTAACATTGGTTCATGATATGTGTACTAGAGAACTTAAAACGTACTGGTGTTAACAACTTAACTTAAAAAAGCAAGAATGGTAAGGTATTAGCAGGCTAGAGGGATAGAGAGATGGACAAACCTGAGAAAGCTCTGATAAAAAAAAGAGGATGGCCAATGCTGTGTCCTCTGAAATTCTATGGACTGCAGTGCTAGGGAGGTCTGCAGTGGGCGGGTCTTCAGTGAGTGGCCTGCGGTGGGTGGGTCTGAGGTGGGCGGGTCTGCGGTGGGTGGGTCCGTGATGGACGCCCACCCTTCTCCCCTGCCTAGCTTTTCCTCTACCAGCCATCAGCTGAAGCATGAAACCCAGTCCTACCCCTCAGACTCGGGTCTGAAACTCGGGTTTTTGGTTGGACCATGGTTGGTCGGTTTGGATTTTTGAGACCGTGTTTCTCTGTGTAGCCCTGGCTGTCCTGGAACTCACTCAGTAGGCCTGACTGGCCTTGAACTCACAGAGATTCACCTGCCTCTGCAGCCCATGCATTTGGGATTAGAGAGGTGTGTGCTACCACCCACCAATTTTCCCTTCTTTTAAAAAAGGTTTTGTTTTTATTTATGTGTGTGTCTGTGTATCTGTATATGTGTATGCCACCGGTGTGTGGGTACCCTGAGAGACTAAGTCACCGAATCTGTCAGAGATACGGGCAATTATGAAGAGCTGGATGTGGGTGCTGAACTGAACTCTGGTGCTCTGGAAGAGCAAGTACTCAGCGGCAGAGCTGTCCTTCCAGTCCCCTGGAGGCCATTTTCTATCTTCTTCTGTATGGTTGGCAGCTCTAGGCAAGAGCATGCTGGATCATACCCAGTGCGTGGCCTGGGGCTGTCTGAAGGGATTCAGCCTTCCACTTTCTGACCTGTTGAATCCCACCCTGGGTCACCGATGGCCATGCCTCCCTGTCTTTGCTCACTCAGTGATGCTGTGGCCAACCATTCCTTTCCTTTAACACTAGAACTAAAAGCAAGAGATCATGAGACCCTTGTTGGCCACCCTGTAGAAAACTCTGCTGTTCTCCTTCAGTTTTGCAATGTTTCCAGGCTTCCCTCCCATGCTGGCCTGGGGCTCTATGATCTACACTGCATGTCCTTTGACAACATGGTTTCATTGCAACTCTACTGTCCATACAAGCATGGCACCCTCTGACCCCATGTCTGGGGAAAATACCAAGTCAGCCTTGTCTTAGCATGTTTTCTGTTACTGTAACAAAATACCTGGGGCTGGGTACTTTGTAAGGAAGAGACGTTTCTCTTGGCCCACTGTGCTGGAGGCTGGAAAGTGTAAGGGCAGAGCAGTGGCATCGAGCCAGGACGGAATAATGTGGGGAGAGTCAGAGGGCAAGCACAGGAGTGGCAAGCAAGAACACGTGGGGTTTCCTTCCACAGCTTACCATCTATGACCTCATCAACTCATAGTCACATGACATCCAAAATTCTCCATCAATTTAGGAGAAGGCATCCATACGCAAACTACAGCAGTGAGTGGCAAGCTTTAAGAATGATTGGATGGACAGGGGGAGTTTCCCTACTTACACAGTACCTTAAAACTGAAGCTAGGATTCCCACCCCTCAAGTATTCACACACATATTCACACACACAGCTCTCACATACATGCACACATGCATATTTACATATGCACACACATACACAAGCACGTACATATGCACATACACAGCTCTCTCACATTCATCCACACATGCATGCCCTCATGTGCACACATATGTGCATACACATATACACACAGCTCTCATATATACACACATATGCATGCTTACATGCACATACACATACACACATACACGCACATAAATGCACACACAGCTCTCTGACATACATGCACACATGCACACTCACATGTACACACACATACACACAAACATACACACACATGCACTCTCACATACACACATGCATGCTTACATGTGCACACACATTTACACACATGCACACACTCACACACATGCACACGTGTGTTCAAACACACACACTCTACTCATACACATTCCACGTGGGCATGTGTACCATCAAGTCCCTCCATTCAGGTCCTTTCATTTTCTCACGCAGGGCTCCTCAGCTCTCTCTGCTTTCACCCCTACACCCAGATCTTTCCTCTGCAGACTAAGAACTCCATGAAAGCTGTGAAATCCTTTTGGAGCCTGTCCCCCACTTGTTAACGGGTTCTTTTCCATTTCTTTCCCTCCCCACCTTCCCCAGTCTCTCCATGTTGGGAGAAGGAGCATTGTCCTTCCAGGAACACAACTTCTCTCTGGTCCTGGGATGCAGGTGCCTGCCTTAGTGTGTTTTCTGTTGCTATAGCCAGATGCCACAGACTGTACTTTATAGAGTGAGGATTGATTCAGCTCACAGCTCCGAGGACTCGGAAGTTCAGTCAGGCAGCTATACCTGATGAAGCTCTTCTTGCTAATGGGAACCCTGCTGACTCCTGAGGTGGTTCAGGACCTCACAAGACCACAGGACATAGTTCAGGTCTCTCTGCTACTAAATTAACACCAGTTCCATGGTGTTAATGGCCCTCCCCCATGCCTGCAGGTACCTTTAGTTACTTCCTGAAAGACCCACCTCCAAACAGAGTAGTCTGATCCAGCTTCCACCCGCTTTTTGTTGTCGTTGTTTGGTTGGTTGGTTGGTTTTGTTTTGTTTTTGTTTTTTTCTGGGACAGGGTTTCTCTCTTTAGCCCTGGCTGTCCTGGAACTCTCTCTCTGTAGACCAGGCTGGCCTTGAGCTCACAGAGATCTTCCTGCCTCTGCCTCCCTCCTGAGTGTTAGGATCAAAGATTTGCACCACCACACCCAGCTACTCCCACCCTCATAGTAGAATGAACATGACTGCCAGCCTGCCTTTTTCTGTGGGGAAGTTCAAACTGTAAACAATGATTTATTGAGTCCATATCAAAGATGGGGAGACTGCTCAGACAGGTTCAGTCACTTGCCCAAGGCCACACAGCCTTTGAGAAGCAGTGCTGCTGGTTGATCAAGCTCTCAACTGGCCTCAGGTTGTCCCTTGTGCTCCCATGGCATCAAGAGGGGCCCTGCTTGTATGCTAACTACAGGCCCTCATCTACAGTTTCCTCCAGGGGCCACTCCACTAACCAGAAAGGTCAGTGGTTTGCCACTGGTTTACTGTTGGAGAGTTCTTGGATATTTCTATGCATTGAACTCTAGGCAGAACCCATACCTACCTTGAAGGAGGGTCGGTATGCTCTGTGCCTCTTGGAGGGAGGTCCTACTGAGTGGCAGGTCCTACTGAGTATCAGGTATCTGAGTCAGTTATCTGGACACAAGTTGATGACCTTCCTTCTGGGGTCATACAGAATCCTTCTTGTTAATAAGAAATAAAATCTAGGATTTAAGGGGTTCCTTTGAAAGGTATCCAGATTATGAATTAGAAAGAGACAAGGAGCCTCAAGGTGGGGCAGAGTCTTTTGTGCTGGGTGAACTCACAAGGAAAGGTGCTTTATTGTGCGACCTTTGACCTCGGTCCTGTTGGCTTTACCTCTGGAAGCCCCAGCAAAAGCTAGAACCAGGCACTTAGGTTTCCTGCACTCTGAAAGCTGGCTCTAGAGGAGGATTTTGTACCTGTGGATGATCAGTTCTCTCTGCTGAGGCAGCAGCCCACTGGAAGGTCTCCCCGGCGCCCCATCCCACCTCTACCTGCAGCCTTGCCTGGATCCTAGTGCCAACTACGAACCCTTCAGTCCCGACCCTTATACACCCCACCCTGTAGCACACTGAATGGCCTCAAGCCCCAGCCCCAGCTTTCGGCTGGACCCAGAGTCCCTGTCTCCCTTGTTAGAGATCTAACCAGCCTTAGGACTGGTCTCAGAGGCCCCTCAGTGGAACCCAAAAGGTTCCCAAGTCTCGAGCTAAGCATACCTTGCTTTTCCAAGCTGCCATTTTAGGTTCCAACAGAAAATAAGGTGCTCCTCGGTGTGAGGATGGTGGTCAGCAGGCTGGAGCCCCAGGCCTAGCCCAGAGGAAAGGCATCCCCCACAGCTGGGACTGAGGATCTAGAGCAGTGGTGCTCAACCTGTAGGTCTCAACCCCACAGGGGTCACATACCAGAGACTTACACTGTGTTTCAAAATTACAGTTATGAAGTAGCAACGAAATAATCTTATGGTTGAGGTCACCACAACCCGGAACGTATGAAAAGGTTGCAGAGATAGTAAGGTAGAAAAGCACTGGGCATTTGGTCTGCTCTGCCTTCCGACAAATGAAGAAACGGCCCGTGATGGAAAAACAGTGTTTTTAGACACAGGGCCGGGAGATAGGAACTTGGCCTTGGAGTTCTGTTCTGGCCCAAGAGAGAACATTTCACAACTGAAATGCACTTTACTAATCTTGTGAGCATTCCAGGGTGGCTGGGAGGTTCAGTTTGATTCTGGATGCCTAGGAGGACTTAAGGACTGGTGGAGGAGCTCGTCACTGTGGCTGGCATGTCCTGGCTTTCTTTGAACCTCTACAAGCACCACATGAACTCTACAATTGCCCGAGCCTCACAGAGAAGGAAACTGAGGCACAGAGGAATTGAGTGACCTATCAAGGTTTCCAGAACTTTGAAGAGGCAGGCTCGGGATTTGAACCCATGAAGCCTGGCCCCACACCATTGCCCCTTTGCTAATTGATTGAGGATTGTGGCATCCTTTGTCAGTCTGCTGTCCCTGAACCAGCTTTGTTACTGTGTGGAACTGATCTGTAGAAAGCTTCCTTGGTAGTGAGATCTCTAGTGGCTTTTCTACTCAGGGCAGTGTTAGCTTACTACATAGCACTCGAGATAGTCGGGTACCCTTGCAGAGTCCCCAGCCGGTGGCTGGACAGCCTCTGGGTCAGCCTCAAGTCCCTGAGATGGCCAGGATCCCTATCTAAGAGTACACTACTCTAAAGGACACAGCACAGGACAAGGACTCTGGTACCCACCTCCCCATGACTCTGAGGCACCAGGTGGGGGTCCAGGTATGCATTTCCTCCTGGGCCCAGGATGTTGTGTTACACAACGAATCAGAAATTAATTTAAATCTTAGCCCACAGAAGATTCCACAGCATATCCCGGACTGTGGGAGCTAACAGTGGTGGCCATTATCCAAGCAAGAGGTCCACTCGGTAACATGTCCCTGGCTGACCTACAGGTCTCATTCATTCGTTCACTCACTCACTTACTCACTCACTCAACAATTAGTCATCCATGCATGCTTAGAGGGCTGGCAAGCCTGGCACTGAAGCTTGGGACAGAGACATAAACAGACAAAACTCTCCCCAAGGAGTTTTCAGCCCCGTGGAAGAGACAGATAATTAAGAAGATGAGCATGACGAACAAGACAGGTTGGAAAGTGATAAGCTCCGAGGAATAAACCGTGGCAGGACAGGAAGATGAGCTGGTCAGGAAGGGGAGCCTCCCAGGGAGGGCCTCTCCTGGATGGAGCCCAGGAACAGGGGTAGGAGAGAGCCTCGGGGACTCTGTGCTGCAGGGAAGCCAAACAGGGTGTTTGCTGGGAGAGCAGGTAGGACCTACAGGAACAGACACTCCGTGCTGTGGGGACTCCACCCACACAAGGCCAATGGGACACTAGAGGATGATGCAGGACACTCCTTGCCAAAGGAGAGGCAGGAAAGGGTGCCTTCTGGAAGCCTCGCAGGTGGAAGGTCGTGATGGTGCTGGCTGGGGCTCTCCTTCCAGTCTCTAGAATCTGGAGGATTTGGAAGCCGCCTGTGAGGCTTCACAGACCTCCAGGAGTCTATGCCAACTCACTTCAGCCAAAGACGTGCCCTGTTGGGGATGAAGCTCAGAGAGGCTTCCTGGAAGAGGTGGCCTGGCAGGAGGCGCAATGGTGCTAATCAGAGATAAGGCAGGCATGGCGCCCTCAGGATGTGCCTCTGGTGCAGAGAGCCTTAGCAAGAGTGCTCTCCTCCCAACCTGCTTCTCAAGGAGGAGGAGGAGGAGGAGGAGGAGAAGGAAGAGGAGGAAGAGGGAAGGAAGGAGGAGGAGGAGAAGGAGGAAGAGGAGGAGGAGGAGGAAGAGAGAAGGGAGGAGGAAGAGGAGAAGGAGGAAGAGGAGAAGGAGGATGAGGAGGAGGAAGAGGGAAGGGAGGAGGAGGAGGAAGAGGGAAGGGAGGAGGAGGAGGAGGAGGGAGGGGGAAGAGGAAGAAGAGGAGAAGGAGGAAGAGAAGGAGGAGGGAGGGGGAGGAGGAGGAGGAAGAGGAGGAGAAGAAGGAGGAGGAGGGAGGGGGAGGAGGGGGAGGGGCGGAGGAAGCTCTGTAGCACTGATGGATCTGCCTGGGCCCAGTTGTGCGGCCCAGCCCTGTCACCACTCTCTCCCTCTGTATGCTGGAACCTGGCACCCTGACCGCTGAGGCATAAAAAACAGAGAATTGGAAGGCTCAGCCTGTCAGGCAGGGAGTGGCCCCCAGAGAGGCCTGAGCAGGAGAGTGTGTGTGTGTGTGTGTGTGTGTGTATGTGTGTGTGTGTGTGTGTGTGTGTGTGTGTGTGTGTGTTGTGCGTGCTCTGCCTGTGCTTGCCTATGAGGTGGGAGGAGAAACAGTCTCTTCCAAAGCCTCTTGCCCTTTGGCCTTTGTACGCTCCCTTTAGGGGGATCATGGAGTCATGCTTGGCCGCAGGTAGTCCCTCAAGATCATGTAACTCCTGTCACCTCCAGCAGGGTAGGGCCTTACCTGGGGGCTTAAGGAAACCATCCAGTGTTCTAGCTTCCTGTGCCCTGCTCCAAAGCCTCTGCTAGCTAGACATACCAGGCTCTTGGGCACTCAGTGTGGAGGACAGAGAACCCAGTCTGCCCTCTGGGCCCCAGCTATAGGAAGAAGGGAGAAGGAAATGGGCAGAGTCTGCTGCTACCAGCATGCAGGGACGAGACTTGAAGCTGGCCTTGCTGGCAGAAGACTCCCTTGGTTCAAACCCAGAGAATAGCCAGGGGCAAGGGCTCAGCTCTACAGGCTGTGGATCTGAGTGAACTGTCCTCTGGCTGACCCTACCCTCCCTTCACCCATGTGCATCTGCCTGAGTGTGCCCACCACCATAAACACCTACCTCCTCCCCAGTGCCTACAAGACCCCCACCCCACTTCCTCTATTATTTCCTAAGCATTTAGCCTGTCCCTTGATGTCAGCAGACATGTGGGGTGACCCTTGTCTCATGCCCCTGTCCAGTCAGCTATCCTTGGCACGGTCACTCTGAATTCACAGCACAGAGGGTCCACAGTAGAGATGAAGTCATGAGGAATGGAACTAACCCACTAGGGTCCCTTAGGAGCCTCTGCCAGTGCCAACAGCCCAGCAGACTAGAGTTGCTGTACCCAGTGCCGGTGTACCCAGTGAAACCCCACCCTGCACACGATGGCTCCGTGGCTTTCATTCCCATTGATGCCAAGGGCTTTGGGGTGACATAGACAGCTCACTGGCTGAGAGGATAGCTCTGACATGCTGTCCTTGGTTACCAAAAGCACCCAAAACTGACAGAAGAGGCAGGAGTCATCAACAGCCAGCAGTTAAACTGACTTGAACCCACAGCCTTTTCTGAACCTTACTTAACATTTGTCTTCTGTTTCTCTCTGCCCACCTCCTGCAGGGAGCGAATTTTCTGGGAGTCCCTACAGCCACCCTCAATATTCCTCCTACAATGATTCATGGAGGTTCCCCAACCCAGGGCTGCTCGGTGAGTACTAACCTGTGGGGTCCCAACTTGGGGGGTCCCTGGGTCCATGGCTATCTCACTCAGCCTCCTCGCTGGGCTACAGTCCCTTCTGAGGTCTGGTCATATCTTTCCCCATGCATGTGGAATATAGGTCCTGTTATTGTGGTCTTAGTATGATTAATACCACTGCAGCTCATGGAGGTGGGAATGCAAGGGAGAAAAGAAGGTAGGAAAAGTGCTTGCCCATGAGTAACTCATATTTCTTAAGAACCATTAAGTAGAGTGACAATTCCCTAAGTAAGAGGCACTGAAAAGACAAACTTGCATTGATGGGTGCTGGCTGCTGAGAAAACTGTCTTGCTAAGGGCTCTGAGGCCCAGTGATTGATTAATGATGTCTGCCTTGGGCATCATCGGTGCCAGCTCCATTAGGAACCAGCTGCTCTGTGGCTTGCCAAGGCATACTGTGTAGGGCTCAGCTGGTGGCCTAACCTCTATCCAAGACTCAAATTGGCAGAACGTCCGGGGCCATAGCCAACCTAGTCTGTGAATATCATCAGTATATTTTCTCACACACACACACACACACACACACACACACACACACACACACCCCTGGATTCAGATGTCACTTAGCATGTGGCACCAGCCAATCAGCTTGCAGGTTACAATACTGACCTCAGCCCTACAGTCAGCCAAGGATGTTCTACTTGGACCAGTGAAAGGAAAGTGGAGGAATCTCTGAGACAGCTCTGGCCTGTCTGCCCACATGAACCAGGCCTCCTCCAGTGAGAACCCGCTAATTCCTGAGTCCTTAATTATTCTAAGACCAAGAACCACAGACTTTGTCAGAAAAGCAATAACCCGAAGTCTTCACATTCAAGTTGCCAAACCTTGATTCCTTCCCCAATCTGGTTTGAATAAGAGAGACACATGGTGAGGATGCCACATCTCTCTTCCTAGCACCAGAGCCACGCATGGGATATACTCTTGGTACCCTGGGCTAGCCCAAGCATTGTGGTGTGTCACACCCAACTGTAGATGTAATAGGAACACTGCCCATTGGTGTCCCATGTCCCTGTGTGAGAGAGAGTACCAGCCTGCCTTACAGAAAACACCAAGTGCCTTAGCTCTGGTTTCCCAGGGGACTTAAGCCTGTGGGTTGGTGTCTCTCTTTTGATTGGTCAAAATCATTGAGCAAAGGTGCCCCTCACATGGACTCTGAGTTGGCCTAGCTGTCCATCTCAGTCAGGAAGACATGAGAGTGACAATGTCTCCCTGCAGATGTAGCAGAGAGGCCAAACTTTGAGGCTCAAATGTAGGAGTCCCTCCTGGAAATCTCCTGCCCACTGAGCCCCGATCCTAGTACCACAGGGAGACCCACATGGAATGTGGCTCAAAGTTGATCTTGAATCTGTGGGAATGGCTCTGTTTGAAGCACACTGACCTAGGGCTTCTACACATTACTTCATGGCCCAGGGTGCAGAAATCCAGCCGGCGGGTAGCACAAAGCCCTCCCAAGAGGATTCACCATGTATGCTTTCACAAGGCATGCCAGAGATTAGCAGTGACACTCACTTCTGGGGACTTAAGGGACACTGCAGTGATGACAAAAACCAAACATAGGAGCTGGGGTGATTGTGGAACACGCACGGATGAGGGACTTTGAACCTGGCTAAGAAGTTTGGAACAGATCTCAGGACAGTGACGAGCCCAAAGGGAAGGGGCAGGAATCTGAGGCTTCTCTGTCGACTGAGTAAAAGCCAGTTTACAGCTCATAAGGTCGAGCTTCACCCAGTGAGCTCACAGGCTGGGGTGAGGAAGCATAAATCAGGCGTACCTGTGCTAAGTCCTGAGGGCTTTCAGGAGGACTAGAGAAAGGGTCGGGAGGCCAACTCAGAACTCTGATTATTTAAGTGAGCATTACTCACTGTAATAGGCACTGAGGAAATGCCTCACATGGGCCGTCTCATTCTATCCCTTCAGAAGCCCTATCGGAGCCACCCTAGTACCTCTGAGAGACAGAGAAGTGAGGGCAGATTCATTCACCTCAGGTCACACACGAGCAAGTGTCACACAAGGTCACTTTGACCCCCAGAGACTATATCCTTAGGCTGTATGTGATAGGGTTCGCTGGAGCTCCCACACTAATTCAGTCCCAATAGCTACAGCTGGGAGGGGACCTTGTGCCTCTGTGGAATCAGGTGACAGCCCTCCCCAGCACTCAAGCCTTGTGTGCGATGAGGTCAGCCAGCCGGTTTTGAAACCGGGGTTAATGACTTATAACTGCAAACAGCAGACTCCACCCTGAGCCGAAACATATTTAGTGAAGGGCATCAGGGGTTTCCAGAATCCTCAGGCAGACTCGCTAGATGGGCACAGGATACAGAGCCAGGAGCACATCCATCCGCGCCGCAGGCTGCTCAGCTGTGAGCATCACCATTGCTGGCCGCTGGCCCCCACCAATGATGCCATGATACGGGGCTTTCCCTCGGTGCTTCAGAGCATCAGAGGATGTCCCCTCAGCCACGGAGGTCTCTGACACCTGTTCCCACCGGATGGCGTCCCAATTCTTTAAGTTGCATCCTTCCCAACCGATGTCCAGTGCAAGAGAGTCTAATGGGCAGCTCCCGGATAAAACACCTGAGCCCTAGAAGCAAGGGAATCTGGGAAAATAGTTCACACGACACAGGAAAAGCGCTAGCATAAGAGGAGTATTAATCATGTAGGGCAGCTCCAAACGTGAGAAATACTCGAGTCTGTAACCTGGATCCATCGGGCCATCTGCCAGCTTGTACCTCGGTTGGTTCAGGGGTAAAAGGAGGGTGGTTACCATGGTAGCCTCCCACACCTGCACTGTACATGAAGCTCTTGAGGCCCAGGCTCTGAATCCTTAGGGATCCTGCTTGCACTTTGGTGAAGACACATGACTCACCTGGCCTCAGCATTGCAAATAGCTCCAGTCTGCTACCATCCTGCCGGCCCTGCCACAGACTTCAAAGTGGTTTGGGCAAACAAATCCCACAGGTTCAGATGACAAAGACCCAGGTCTGATGATCTCTCTGATTTGGGGTGGAGGAGGCCAGGAACGTGGTGGGTGACCTGTCCTGTGTGTCCTTAGGTTCCAGCAAGCCCCTGGAGACACTTGTCCACAGTGCACTCACTCCTCCCATTCAGACATAGCCTTGCACTGGCCCCCGGAGACCGCTGCTTTCCCGGCTCCTTTACCAACACAGTCAGTCAACACTGGCAGTGCCATCCTCAGCACCCCATCCTGTAGGGTCCCCCAGGCTGGTGAGGGGGCGGCAGAGGCAGGCAGAGCTGGCAGGGCTGGCAACAGAAAAGCCAGCCTCGGTCAATTAGGATTAGAATAGGGGCTCCTGTGGCCTCTGTGAAGGGATTAGAGAGGGAACCAGTCCTGAGCCAGCCTGGAATGACTGTGTCAAGAGGTAAATTGATGATAATGTGAATTAGAGAGGAAAAATGACAGAAGGAAGGACAAGTTTATTCTAGACGAAGGTCTAATGGGCATGGAAGACAGAGTGCTTGGCGAGGTGATGTTTTCATTTTCTGTGGTAAATCAAACCCTCAGCCAAGGCCGCCACCCAGGCTGGCTAAGCCCTGAGGGATGACGGTGAATGGAGCTATAAGGAGGTTGGAAATCTCGCTGTGGGAGGCCTCAGGAGTCTTTTCCTCCACTTCCTGCCCCTTGTGGACCCTTTGTGAGAGCAGCTCCTGTGGTTTTCATATGCTTGTGCAATCCCCAGACCTATAGGGAGTAAACCTGTAGGGAGTGGTCCCATGCTATCCCTGCCTGAGTCAGGGGCAGGAGTGGATCAGCCAGGGAGCCCGAGAGTAGAAGAGTCTCGATGCTAGCATGTCCCCATACCCCACTGCGTATTAGACGTGGGATTGGCCAAGCATTCTCATCCACAAAAGGAGGAACAATAATAGTTCCTACCCGATAAGAGTTAGTGCACGTAAGTCCTTAGATGACTGTTTCCACAGTGACTCCCTCACGTTTGCCTCCCTTTTAAAAACAAGAACAACTGAGTCTTGGGAAGTAAAGTCACTTGCCTTTCACCAAGGCATGGTTGGGCCTGTGAAGAAAACCCCCACGACTCAGCCCCTAGTTAGGGTATATGAGAGAACGGTCATGGCTGGTCTGGATTTGAGTGATACTTCAGAACAAATCCAAGCTGACTCCTCTGGGGATTAAGCTCACTAGGCCCCTCCCCAACAAGACGGCTGACAGGACCCCTACTTCAGTCTGCCACACTGAGCCTGTCCCTCCAGCATTGACCTTGAACTGTGCTGAGGTAGATGAACCCCTCACCAAGGGCATACATCCTGGGCTCAGGGCCAGCTCCGGCACTGCGGGGCTTTGTGACCTGAAGAGGTCTTTATTTCGCTGAACACCCTCCTCACTGTGAAAGATTTGAAGCTCTAACCTCTGTGGTTCTGAGAATTCAGTCACCGCCACCACCCCAATTCCCTGGGGAAGAGTTCTAGTACAGATGGAGCTTCTGGTGGCTACTGCAGATGTGCTCCCAAAACGCAGATATAGTCCAGGGGCATGAGAGGAACCCAGGACCACTCTGCCCTGAGGTTACAGGAAGAGCCCATATCTCTTACGCGGCCACCACTGTTCCGTGCCAGTGCCCCAGCCCAGAACAATCCTGTTCTCTGTCAGTGGTCACCAGAGCTTTACTGAAAGTCCGGCTTCCCAGAGCACAGATTCCTTTAAATTTTTTTTTCTAAGACAGGGAGGGTCTCATTTTGTAGGCTGACCTCTTGGCAGTCTCTCCCAAGCCCCGGATCATACATGTGAGCCAACACGCCTGTGTTACTTCCCCTTAGCTGGAAACAGAGCCTAGCCTGCCTATTTAGGATGCTCTGTCCTAGGATGGGGAAAGGAACTAAGGAGAGAGGCTTTGCCTGTGAAGGAAAGTGAGCTCATAGGAGAGGGTTCCCAGAAGAGGAAGGCAGGGCCCTGGGACTGGAAGGAAGCCTAGACAGTACAGGGGGTGTGAGCGTAGGCCAGGAACTCCAGGAAGGAGTCCTCAGTCTGATAAATGGGGTCACTGGCCCTGACCCTTACATTTGAATGAAACAACCCCCACATAAGGATGATGGTGTCAGGCATAAACTTTGGACGTAGTGTGGAGTGTGGCTGGAGTAACTGTCTGTGGCCAGTGAGCCCAGCGGGGCTGGCCAAGGCTTGACCACAGAGTACTTATCAATCAGACAGAAACCTAAATGCTCTTGTAGGTAAGTCCTTGGATGGTTTTCACAAGACCAGATAGGGAATGCTTCGGGCTTTGTGGTCCATAGGGGCAGCCATTCAGTTCTCCTCACTGACAAGGAAGCAGACAGAAGCCTCGCAGAAGGAAGGGGAGGCCGTGTAGCAGCCAGTACAGAGTCCTGTCATTAGTCTGCATGCTGCTCTAGGTGGGCCTCATCAGACTTTGGGGGAAAGACCAGGATAGGGGTCTGAGAGAGAGTAGTCAGTGCCTGAGAGGACAGAGGTGACAGAGGTGGGGACACTGGTGGACAGGGGACCCCAGGTCTGACCTCAGTTCTCTCTGTCTCTTCTAGGCTCCCCATACTATTACAGCGCCGCAGCCCGAGGAGCCGCCCCACCGGCCGCAGCCACCGCCTACGACCGCCACTGACCCTCAGAGCCATGTGGGCGCCAAGCACTTGCAACACATATCATTGAGGGAGACAGTCTCCCAACCCCCAAGGCAGACAGAGGGGCCCAACGCCGCCGCCTCCCACCCCCACTCCACACTCCTTTGAAGTCCTCCCCTTTGTCCTGCCTGGGACCCAGGTAGGGCCATTGGACCTCTCCATCCTTGTCATTTCAAGAGTCGCTTGATGAGCTTCTGCAGGTGGCGACAGGGTCTCCGCTGTACTGAAGACCACCGCGGCCAAGCCCAGCTTGCCAGTCCCTCTGACTGTCTGACCATCTCTGTGTTTCAGCCCAGCAGGCCTGGAAAGGAGAGTTAGCTTTTACTGCTTCACGGCACCCATGTAAATACCTTCCTGCTTCTCTGTGGGCCTGAGGCCCTGACAGAGCAGATTAGCCAACCCTCAGTGCATCCCAGGACATCTTCCACATGTGCACAGGCGTCCCTGTCCTGGTGCCCTGTCAGTTATCTCAAAGCCGTCTTTGAAACTGACAGTGCCTACTACCTTGAGGACACCTGACCTCTAGCTCACTCCACTTCTCTGCTGTCCAGAAGGCTCACTGGTGGTCATGGTACAAGTTTCCTTTGAAGTTTCCCTCCAAGAGGAATACGCTCCAAGGAGATGCCCTGGCTCCTTGTCTCCATTTCCACAGAGCCACCACAGGGTCAAGAACTCCAAGAGAACTGTCTGGGACATTCTTCAGCTGCCGTTCTAAAGTAAGAGGTTACCCATATGCCGAGTGTGGCTCTGAATGGCTGTCTGGATCAAAAGATCATGTGACCCCGGGGGCCAGGAGTAGGGCTGAGGCTGATCCTCCTGGCCCCCAGAACCACCAAACTGAATGTGTTTCCTGAGGCATGTCCAGGCTCAGGTCACTTTGGACATCAGACATGGACACTTCACCCAACAGCGGTTCTTTGCGACCCCAACTACTGGATTCTCGGCAAGCCTATGCCAGCCACAGAGACAGTGTCTAACAGAAAGGACTTATTCCTGCATTGAGGACCAGCACATCCTGCAGGCAGCAGCTAGGACCTGAGCTTCCTCTCCCACAGCCCTGCCCACCTTTGGGGAACACAGTGTGTGGCTGGGTGTGGAGGTGCTGGGGAAGGTGGCCCAGGTACCTGACTCATACCAGGCAGGTCAATCTGCTGCTACAGGGGGTCAAGATGGAACTCTCTGTGGGAAAGACAGACAGAGGAATATGTGGGAGACAGAGGAATATGGGGAGGGACAGGACGAGCAATGAAGAACTGGTGAGTGACTTGGGGGTGGGTTTGAGTCAGGGGTGCCCGGTGACACAATTTCTTTATCTGGACCCTCTATTCTCTGCACAGTCCCTCTTGCCAACTCTGAATAGCAGAGAAGAACCCCCCCATCCCCCGCCCTGGTCTTCTCAACTGAGGCTGAATTATGTTAATCATGGAGAAGTTGACCATTTCATATGACAGTGTCCCCTGTAGCTGTGCTGTGGGGCCACAGACCCTTTACCTCTCTGAGGTTCTGCTGGGCTGACAGCAGGCTTAGTTCATGATTTTTCCTTCCTCCCTACCTCCCAGGGAGCAGTGGTAGTGACTGTCACCTAGGTCAGCCTTCACTTTTGAACAAGATTGTGGGGCCTTGCTAATGTTCCAGTCAAGTGTAAAACAAGAGTGGGAAACAAAAAGACATAGTTTAGTCCCTGAGGGAAACTGAGGCCCTGCTTATGGTGGCCCAGAACCAGACAGGGAGAGCACACAGACCTCCTCCCTGTGTATTTTGTGCCTCAATAACCCCAACAGGGGAGTAGGACAAAAGAAATAGTGGAGGCTCCAAGCAGTGACTGACTGCTGAAGTAAGGTTTGGGACTTGGGCCCCTGACTTCTGATGATCTCTGTCGCCTCTCTCTTCCCATTTTCTGTACCTGGGAGAGGATGTGGCAGTAAAGACACCAGGAGGTACTACTTGACCCAGAACTCCAGATTAGGCCTCCAAACCAGTACAATGGCCAAGGTCCCCCCTCACCAGGTCAGAGGCAAGGCACATAGGAACTCAAAGCAGGCTGGGTACTTGGGGAACTAAAGGAATGCAGCTAGAGAGCCTCAAGCCACCTCCAGGAGCTGAGTGATCTGCTTCCAGCCTCCTGTTACCTGAGGAGGAAGAAGGCTCCATCCTCATTCCTCTTTCCCTGTCCCCAGCCATGGCTCTGCTAGAGCAATGCTCTCTCTGGGCTTCTTGCAGTTTCTCAGAAAGAGGGCAGCGTCCCTGAACCAGCTCTCAGTTCCGCACACCTTCCTCAGCAAAGCCCACCCTGCCCCACAGTGGCTCCCTCCCCAGCCCCTAGAAGGAGCTCCATCCTCCCCTCTCACCTGAGGTGCTGCTGGTCCTCAGATTGGAGACTATTTATCAGACAACCCCATGGTTCCTGGGATGCAGGTAAAAGCACAAGAGCACAGAGACGCACGGCTGCCCACGCACGCACGCACACACTGCTCTTGCCAGCCCTTGAGATGCAGGGGCGCGTGGGCGGTCTTGGGCTTGCACTCTCACGCCATAGATGCACAATGCCAGGGAACAGAGTGGGGGGTGGGGGTGGGGGTGGGGGCTTTAGCAGCTCTGTGGCCTGGGCATTCCTCCACGGGCCTTCACTCCTGTCGTCCCGTTTGAACTTTGTGGAAAAAAAAAAAAAGATAATTTTCATACTATTTGTCTAGCTCCAGCCTGAGAACTTGTGTTATATAGCAAACTCACCAACCCTTTGCTAAGGCACCTTCTCAGAGATCGAGCCTTCATAACCGACACATAACTAACTGTATAGTGCTTTGTAATTGCTCCACCCTCCCATGGGGCAAAGACCCTGACACTTGGAGCTCACTGTGAAGACGCAGATGAAGTGAGTTCTCAGATCTCTGAGTCACAGTCTTTGCCCACAAGGTTGAGCACCCCTCACAGAGCATATGGCTTGAAGACCCTCACTGCTCGTTCCCCCAGAAATTCCCAGACCTACCACACAAGGAAAACAGAGCCCAGAAACTAGACCAGTAACAGGAAGGGTCTGGGGACCGGTGGCCTTGCTGGTCCCATTGACACTGAAACTTACAGTCTTGACGTAAATTCACGTAATACTTAGTGTTTGTGGAGCCTTTCCCTGCTGTAACCTGAAGCTCCCAGGACAGTGTGTCCAAGCCTGTGCCATAGTCCCTGGCAGAGCCTAGACATGAACCTGCTCTCGCTCTCAGAGGGTAAGGCAGCAGTTCCATGAGCCACCCCCTCTTCTCTTGTCTCTGCCCTTTTAACCTTGGAGTAAGCCGTGACAAGGTGCAGGAGAGCCTGGGCTAGAATCTGAGGCCAGCCGGCTGATTCAAAGCCACACTCCGGGCAGGGTACACGGCAGCAGGGTACGGTGTGGCTTCAGGCATCTAGAGTGTGATTGGCCCATGGTCTGTCACCTCAACAGTGAAAACCTTTAAAACACTCTGATGGCCAAAAGGAAAGGCCGTCTGTAGGCCGACTCCGCCCATCACAGTCCTGTCAGGGCCTCCGTTCCTCTTCACACTCTTTCATGAACACTGGAGAAGATGGCTGGGAGGCGAGGGCTGTGTGAGCTGTTTGGACTTTGGAGGTGGCAGTGGGTGAAAACAAGAGATGTGGCGGGCCTGAAGGGAGCTGTTGGCTTTCTACGCTAAAGCCCCAGATGTGGCCACAGGGCATCGAAGGGTGAAATCCCTTTATGAGGAGTCAGGCTCCAGGGTGGCTTTGGCAGCCTTAGCTCTTTGTAGGTGACATTTCAGCTAGAGTTTAACTCCAAGTCATGGGGAGCAAATCTTAAAAACAAACCAAGCACTCCCAAACGAACACTAGGAACAAGTGACGTCTGACACACAGTCTCTCAGGAGTCCCCTGCACAGGCCCGGCTAGGGCAGGTTGACCCCATTGGTCTCCGAGTTAGACCAGCTCCGTGGTGGTCCTGGCCTTGTCACCATCTCTGAGTCCGCCTCGGATGGTTTCCAAGCACATGCTGGTGCACCTGGGTAAATTTATTCTTTTAGTGCTCTAGCCTCTGAGAGGTCCAAGGCACATGCATTTCTTAAAAGGAAACAAAATACATGATTGGAGACTTGGACAGTCAGGCCACGACTCCTCCCCTGCAGTCTGCCCTACCTCCCAGTGGCCCCTTCAGCCCCTTGGCCCTCGCTGTCCCTGGACCTCAAGATCCCTTTTTGCATATGCATGAGGGAGCCACGGAGTTGTTCCCCACCTCCCTGCTGTCAGCTCCGACTGTTCGTGCAGTCCCAAGGGCCAGCTGCAGAGCACATAGTGAGTCCCTCGCATAGGTGCTTCCTGTCACATCTCCATCCTCTGTGGAGTGAGCTGCACGCTGGGAGCAGCAGGTACCCATCTTTCTCTCTGTCTTTGGTAATTCCTCAGCACCAAGGCCCAGTTCCTGGACACGTCCAGGGCTGACAGAGAACTCATATCTGATCACTGCCATTCCCAGGTTTCCAGCCAGAGTTCCTCCTAGTACAGCAGATGACGGTGAGCACAGCGGCCTGGTGATGATACATCCAGAGTCTTCTGCCCACACCCTAGACTCCTGACCAGCACCAGGCTGCTGTTTTTGTTCTCACTGTGGGAGGATGTTATGGTGTCTTGGTGGCATCCTGATGGATCCAGTTCAGTCTGGACAGCTTTGGGCACGGAGCAGAGAGGGGAGAAAAGGAGACACCATAAAGGATGAGGGACTTGGCAGCTTTGTGCTTCTCGCTGACTCTAAGGCCTGACTTCAGGAGCCCAACCTGAAGTCTCACCTGCCCCACCTGGGCTCACTCACCTGCTAAGGCAGCTGTACACAGGCGTTGAGTCCTCCCCAAGCCACCATGCAGATGGCACACCCCCCACCTTCTCCAAAAGCACCACTAAGAACATGTCGTGATAGGTTTTTGACTTATAAATGGTGCACTTCCCTTAGAGTGGAACAGAAAGGGAACAGGTTTGATGACCCCCTCGTTTGCAAGCAC
Source organism: Rattus norvegicus (assembly GCF_021556685.1). Lineage (NCBI taxonomy): Eukaryota > Metazoa > Chordata > Mammalia > Rodentia > Muridae > Rattus > Rattus norvegicus. The sequence goes on along the minus strand of NC_141538.1, from coordinate 64,035,791 downwards.
GAATACATTTTAATGAAACTATTTTATTGTATTTGAGGAAAATGGAGAGTTGAACATTCCAACCAATCAATAGCCAATTAATTGCTATAAACATAAAAAGAAAATAAATCCCAAGTCTATTTTAAGCATCTTGCAAGACTCAGAGCCTCAGAGTCAGGCCTTCCTCTCCATGCCATGTGTACAGGGGCATGAAGAGGGGAGTACACACACACAGACACACACACACACACACACACATACACAATCCTACACTCACACACAGTCCCATACATCCACACTCTCACACATATCCACATACTGTTATACTCATATACAGTCACACACACATGCACACACACACATACACACTCTTACAGCCACAAACACACTTATACACAGTTACACACACTAATACACAGTCACACACTCACACACATATATACACAGTCACACACTCACACACACTAATACACACAATCACACACGCTTACACACTAAGAGTCACACACTTCCCCCAACCATCACATAAGCTCACACACACACTCCTACACTCACAGTCCCACACATCCACACTTTCACACACATCTATACACTGTTATACTCACATGCAGTCACACATACACACACACATATATCACACACACACATATATATATATACACACACTCTTACAGTCACACAATCACACACTTATCACTTAGACACAGTCACATACTCACACACTTATACAAACAATTACATATGCTTACACACTTATACACACTCTTACACACTCACAATCACACGCCAACAGTCACATAAGCTCGCATACTTAAACACACGCTCACACACTCTGATACTAGGACATGAAACTCAGAAGAACCTCTGAGTCTGCCAATGGCAGGTCCTGCGGGTTTCCCTTGCCTTTAGTCCCTGAAGGTGAGCAGACCCAGCAGCAGCCTGTCCTGGGGCTCAGAAAGGGACAGAGCTGGCTCCCAGCCCCGAGCCACCAGCGCAGTGTGGATCGTTAGCAACGAGGGCCTGATGTTGCCAGCATGTTTCTTCTCTGCCTGGCTACAGAGTCACCCCCACGGTGGTCAGGGGGTGGAATTTTGACCAGAGTGTGGCCCTGGCTCCTGCTGGACAATGCTGCCCTGGTTTGTCACCCTCTAGTGGCCTTCAGACATTGAGTATTTGTAGAAATTCAGATTACATTCCAGTGGAACTCCGCCAGGAAGACGTGGGGTTTGCGCTTCATACTTTTCAATGGTTAACCTTGTCCTAGGGACGGACCTTTCCAGCATCAAAGAAAAACATATCTACTGATCTACCGTATCCACCAAAGTTTGTGATGCCTGCATAGACGCTTGTTAAAAAAAATAATAAAAAATACAACAAAAATAAATAAAACCACACAATTGAATTGCCTTTGAAAGTGGGAGACGTTCTGTCTCCAACAGATGGGAGACAAAAAGCTTCTTCAGAGTACGTATGTTTTGTATTCCTTTTCTAGTAGGACTGACTTGAAATATTGGTGGCTTTTTTTTTTCTTAGTGAAGTGTGTTGCTTTTGTGCGTGATAATATTTGAATGTAATTACAGCAGTGCCAATTTGCCAAAGATGTTGGACTATTTTTCTTTCGTTGGGAGAAGGGAAGGGGGCTGAGGGCGGGATGTGGGAGGAACCGGGTTGGGATCCTGGTCTAATTTTTTTTAACTTTTTTTTTCCTGTCAAATCTGGGATTTGTGGGTTTATTTTAAGTTAAATGGTTGACTGCAACACCTTTATTTTAAATTTAGCTGAAGAAACATGCAATAAGCCTGGTGTAGTTTCAATATCTGTGTCCTTTCATGAGTGACTGTTCCTTGTGAAGAATTGATTTTATGTAACCTTTATGTGAGATAATTATTTGTAAATATTTGCCATAATTTTATTGGTTCCTAAAAATAAAAGTAATTTTTTTAAGTTCAGAAAAAGGATTAGATCTTATTTGTTTTTGCTAATTTATACATGGTCTTTGATAACCTTGACTAAGCTACCCAGGGTGGTGGACAACTTGATGGCTCTTGGCTAAACTGTGGTCAGAAACGAATTTAGACATCCATTTATAGAACTGCGCGTGTGACAGACGGGGCCCCTGACTCTGAGGGGACTTCAACCCAGTTATCTGGGTGAGTAATGGCTGATACTCCCCAACACACAGACATACACACGCATATATACACACACTCATACACACTCACACACACTCACACAGACATACACACACTCACACACACTCATACACTCACATACACATTCACACATATATACACACTCATACAGACATAAATATACTCATACACACACACACTATGTCACTCAGCATGGGAACCATCACTAAACTTTTAAAAATGTATTTCTTCACTTTACATCCCAATATCAGGCCCCTCTCCTCCCAGTACCTCCTCATACAGATCCTTGCCCCCACTCCCTGTTCCCAATCTCCTCTGGGGATTACCCCACCTTAGCACATCGAGTCACTGTAGGACTAGATGCATCCACACTCTGACGGAGACCAGCCCAGGCAGCCCAGGTAGGGGAAATGGGGTCCACAGGCAGGCAGCAGATTCAGGGACAGCCCCCACTCCAGTTGCTGGGGGACCCCCTCCCCGAAGACCGAACAGCACATCTGCTACGTATGTGCAGGGGGCATAGGTCCAGCCCGTGCTTGTTCCTTAGTTGGTGGCTCAGTCTCTGGGAGTCCCCGAGGGTACAGGTTAGTTGACTCTGTCGGTTTTTCCTGTGGAATCCCTGAACCCCTCAGTTCTTCCCCCAACTCTTCTACAAGGCTCCTGGGGCTCCATCTAATGTTTGTCTGTGGGTGTCTGTATCAGTCTGAGTCAGCTGCTAGGTGGAGCCTCTCATAGGACAGTTGTGTTAGGCTCCTGTCTGCAAGCATAACCGAGTGTCACTAACAGCGTATGAGATTGGTTTGTGCCCATGAGACAGGTCTCGAGTTGGGCCAGTCATTGGTTGACCATTCCTTCAGTCTCTGCTCTATTTTTGTCCCCAAATCTTGTAGGCAGGACACATTTTGAGCCAAAGGTTTTGCGGGTGAGTTGCTGTCCTTAACCCTCCACTGGGAGTCCTGTCTGGCTACAGGAAGTGGCCACTTCAAGCTCCATATCCCCCACTGCTAGAAGCCTCAGCTAGAGTCCCCTCCATAGCCACCCTGGAGTCTCCCCCCATCCAAGATCTCTGGTACATCCTAGAGATGCCCCTCTGCCCCTTGAGAAGGCTCTTCAACTTCTGCAATTCAGAAATAATCAAGTCCACCCACACTGTTGCATTTCATTCATTCATTCATTCATTCATTCAGCAATTGACTGAACATCTATTCTGTCCCCATTACATCAAGAACCTGGCTCACGTCAGACTCATAACTGAGCAGCTCGGGAGCACTGAGGTTACACAGGTAAGTCACCGAGTGAGTGGCACGTGCCTGTGCCTTGCTTTTGACCTAAATCCAAGCTGTGCTGACTCAAACCTAAAGTTCAGAAGCCACTCACACTAGAACACCTTGCTCCTCCTCTCCAGAACGTATCTGTCTGCCCTGAGCTCAGTGACCTGACTCCATGGCCCTGAGCAGAAGTCCCTGTCCCTGAGCCTTTAGAACTGAGCGGCTGGGCTGCAAGGAAGTCAGACGTGGCTTTTTTCCCCCAATCATCGGGCAGGGCAGCTGTAGACCTGAGCCATGCCCCTGCCGGGCTATGTCAGTCTGCAAGGGCGGGCAGGGACCGCTGTGCCCCTTGGCACAGTGTGTGCAACTCAGTAATTGCCAGAGATGGAGTGGGCGAGTGACCACGTGGGGGCTGTGGACTGCGACTCATTCATATTTAATAAAGCCGGCTGCAGGGCCTCCATTCATTTTTGCAATGGATGATGACGATGAAGATGGTTCCTCAGGGAGGGACAGGGGGAGGGAGCATGGAAGAGCCGGGATCGTCTTCCTTCCCAAGGCTCTGCCTTAGAGCACAAACTCTAGAGAGAGGCTCCTGTATTTTTGGATAGGTGACACAGGTGGGAGTCACCAAGGCTCATGCTTCTGTTTTCCTGGGGACTGAAGACTCGCTCCTGCTGTCTGTCTCAGAAATAGGGCAGTGGTGTCCGTGACAGCTGGGGCAGGTGTGGCTCCATGTGACAGATGAATGGAGGTGAGGGACAAAGGCTCTAGGAGAGGGTGACTACAGCTTGAATTGGAAATGTCTCCCAGTAGCTCGTGGACCCGTTTCCCACAGGTTTTTAATGTTTGGTTCCGGGGTGATGCGCTGTTCTGTGTAGTTTAGGAGGCAGAGTCCAGCTGGGCGGAATGGGTAGGTCTTTGGAAGCACATTATTGCTGGCCATTTCCCCTTGGCCCTTCCCTGCCCTGAACCACCATGTGGACTGACTGGTACAACCAGGAGGTCCTGCCCAAGCACACGGAGCCAAACAAAATGTGCTGACCCCTCTGAAACTGTGAGCCAATATAAGTCCTTTTGTAAATAAGCGCTTTCTGGTAGGCATTTTGTCACAGCAATGAAGATGATGATGACGACGACGACGACGATAATCATCATCATCATCATCATCATCATCATCATCATCATCATCATCATCAGTTAGGTTAGAAGTGCCAACTCAGTCAGCCCACAGTGGCCTTCTCCACTTGACAGCAACCACAGATGGGTAAGAGATGGCAGGGCCCAAAGCGCAGGGTGAAGTCTCAAGTCCATTTTTCCTCAGACTCATTCCAAGCCTGGCCCTGGTAAGGGCTGCAAACAGGAATGCCCAAAGTGAGCAATGAAGCCCATATCTGACCAGACACAGTCTCCTAAAAGGTTTGACAGGAGCCATTTTGCTGGCTTTCAGTGGTCTTCATTTCTTCACCTGTCCAATGGGTGTGCACGTGGTCACATTTACCTCAGTGTTGTGAGGGGTAAGTGTTGTGCAGTGTATGTTTTTCTAAGTGATGAATGTGGCGGCATTTTCTAAGATGTCTTCTTTGTTGTAAAGAAGTCACAGCGCTTTCTGTACAAGCATTAGGAGCCCGAGTTCAGATCCTCAGGAACTCATGGGAAAGCCAGGCATGATGGTGTGAGCCTATAACCCCAGTGCTGGGGGAGGGAAGAACAGACACAGGGACTTGCTAGCTAGCCAGCATAGGCTGAGCTCCAGGTCCCTGAGAGCCCATATCTCAAAAGTAAGACAGAGAGTGATAGGAGAAACCTAAACACTAATAGACTTCTCTAGCCTCCATAGGCGTGTGCACTCGCACACACACACACACATACACAGACACACACACACACACACAGAGACACACACACAGCAGCACACACACAGAGAGACATAGACACACAGAGACACCCAGACACACACACAGAGACACACACAGATATACACACAGAGACACACACACAGAGACAGAGGCACACATACACACAGACACACACACATACATACACAGAGACATACAGACACACACAGACAGACACAGACACATAGACACACAGAAATACACACATAGACACATACACAGATACACACACAGAGACACCCACAGAGACACATACAGAGACACACACAGAGACACAGACACATACATACACATATAGAAACACACATAGACAGACACAGACACATACACAGAGGAACACACACACACACAGAAGCACACATACACACATACACACACAGACACACACACACAAATACGTACATAGACACACATACACACACACACACACACACACACACACACACAGAGAGAGAGAGAGAGAGAGAGAGAGAGTTAGGGAGGACAGAGGACTTCCCTGAAGAGGTGCCTTTTGTGCTGAGCCAGGAAGAACACACAGGATTTCAACAGAGATTTTAGAGAAGCGAGAAGGAAAGGCCTCCCAGGCAAGGGTAGCCATGAACACAGAAAGGTGTGTTGGACGCAGACCCCAGACTGCTTACCTTGGCCCTGTCCTCTTCATCCAGACTAAGAGCTAACGTATATGGATCAAAAGAGATGGTTAGCCTGCGCCCATGACATTTCCTGGCAGGTTCCTGACCGCCATGCCCACGAAGAAGGGGTGGCCAGTACTTGGAATCCTTCCCATAGCAGACACAGCCACTGTGGTTTTAGAGATCTAGAAACATTAGCACCCCGAGTGATCTTATCTTGTATTTATTAATTTTTGGTTTGCTTATTGCTGTGCCCTGATTCTTCTGGGAGTATGCCTTGTACACAATCTTTAAATAATTTCCTTTAATCAACAAGGCTGTCCTTGACTTGGTCTTCCCTGGGATCCGATGATGGGAGCCACTCAAGCCCTCCTTCAGGCCAACCCTGAGGGCGTGTAGTAAAGACAGCACTTTCCTGTGTTTGTTTTCAAGGCTGAGTAACTCCGCTGCACACACAGGGGTGGCTCACACAGCACTAATCTGTTTTCTGTCAGTTCTGGAGGCTCCGGGTCCAAGAGCAAGGCTAAAGCCCTCTGAGGCCCCTCGTCATCCCGCAGACGGAGACATGCCTCTGTCTTCTCTGCACACATCACGTCAGAAGGGCACCGTCCCTCCCAGATTCGGGACCACCCCAATGACAACTTTCTCCTTAGTCACCTCTCAAAGACCCCAGCTCAAAACAGTCACATCCTGCAGGTCTGAGGGGTAGGACTTCAGTATGTGAATTTGGGGATCTGTCCACAACTCCGCCTAAGATAACAAAGACTTGAAGATGTGTGTCCAGCCTAGGTTGACTCTTCCCATTCAGCTGTCCCTTGGCATGTCTCGTGCTGTCTCTACCCAGCAGTTCATGCTCTGCCTGTGCTAGACACTGCTGCCCCATCACTCAGCTCCTTCTTAACTCTCCAGTGTGGACTCCGTGGACCGCAGAAAGATCCTCCCTTACACCTCACCTTTAATCCAGTTCCTGCCAGACTAAGAAGTTACTTTATAATGTTTCCTAAAACCAATAGGCCTACAGGCACTGCACAGAACGGGACTTTGGAAATCAAAAAGAGATATAAAGTCTTAGAAGAAAAGAGAGGTGTATTTGGACAAAATACATTATACAATAGGGATAAAATTTTATGTGTGATTAAAACTTTTAATAAAATGCAAAGGCAAGTGCTATGGTTTATACACGCTCTGCCCAGGGAGTGGCACTATTAGGAGGTGTGGTCTTGTTGGAATGGGTGTGTCACTGTGGGTGTGGGCTTTGAGACCCTCATCCTAGCTGCCTGGAAGTCAGCATTCTGCTAGCAGCCTTCAGATGAAGATGTAGAACTCTCAGCTCCTCCCGCACCATGCCTGCCTGGATGCTGCCATGTTCCTGACTTGATGATAATGGACTGAAACTCTGAACCTGTAAGCCAGCCCCAATTAAATGTTGTCCTTTATAAAAGTTGCCTTGGTCATGGTGTCTGTTCACAGCAGTAAAATCCTAAGACAGCAAATAACTTGATTAAATAGATCTAAGAAATATGAAAGAATACGGTGCTCTTAATACACAAAACTTTTTATGCAAAATATGAAGACAGGAGGAGGACATTGTCCTCCTCCTCAAAAAAAAAGGGGGGGTCAAAGACACACACAGCTCATTCACAAAAAGACATGAATTACTTCTCAGCACAAGCTCAGCTTGATTAAAAGCTCGATTTGAATTTACGGGGATAATTATTACTTTTGTTGTTTAAAAATAGGATTTCACTCTAGCCCAGACTGATCTTGAACTCATTCAATCCTCCTGCCTCAGCCTTCAAGTCCTTACAGGTGAGCAGCCTCACAACGCCACAAACAGAGCTTTTTAAAAGAGCAGTGGTTCTGTCAAAGGTGGGGAGATTACAGAGAAATGGACCCTGCCACACTGACAGCGAGCTGTCTGAGGCCAAGAGTGGGAGGCTAAAGCTGCCTGTCCGTTTCTTGGCCTGATGCTGGTCTCTTGGTGTCCTGGAGGGGGGGAACTTGGAAGGGGCAAGACAGAGACTCCAAACTTAGGCCTGGCCACCCCTGGGTACGTGACTTTCCCAAGAGGCTGCAGCCTGCAGTCTGAGATGGCATGCGCAACGCAGGCTGGGAGGGGGCTGATGTCATCTGGAAGGGCTCGAGGCAGCCGAGGTCTCCCATCATCCACAAACATGTGTAAATATCGCTGCGGCGCTAATGTAACCACGGAACTCACTTCCTGTTGTTTCCCTTCAGTGATATTTTCTGCTTGGCTGCGTTTGCTTAGCACACTGGAAAGGCTAACTCATCACTTCTTGTTGTTAATCAAGAGCAGTAATTGTCCGAGCGCGGAGCCTCCCGACTCGGACTCTGCTGAATAGGATAACAAGTTCTAAAAATGCTAAGTAGTGGTTTCTATAAATGGGCCTCTTTTAATAGGGAAGGCCCCCAAAGAGGATTCATAAAAGAAAGCCCTTCTGTGAAGTGGAATTAAAACATTGTGTGTACTTTACAGAGCATGGCAGCTAAGTTGAAAACTTCCAGAAATTTTTAAGCCACGGACTCCGATAGAAGCTCTCTGATTTCCTCCCCTCCCACTGGCAAACTTGTGGACTTAAGGCGATGCCAGCCTATACAGTAAAATAAGCATAGCCTATAACTTCAACGTCAACCCAATAGAAATCTGGGCTCGTGTAACTGGCACTCCTGGAAGGCAGCCTTCTACAAGGTGACCCAAGGATCCAGGCCCCTTTCTTCTTTCGGTTTTGCCATTCTCAAGTTTGCCTTGTGTCGGCCTGCAGAAAAGGGAAGAGCCCAGGGACCACGTCATGAGATGTTTCCATCAGTAGTGCCAAAAGGGTATGTGTCCCCACTCATAATCGTCCAGTCAGAGCCCAGCCCCATGGCCACACCGTCTGCTAGGGAAGAAGAGAAGACAGGTTTTGGGGAGGACTATCATGTTATCCTAATGAACATGAATGCTGTGAACTGAAACCCTGGCTTCACTCAGCATAGCATGAACACGCTCTGCCCAGCTCCAGGCCTCACCTCTAACCCCTAACCCTCAGCTGAACCCACGCTGACACCCTGCTTGGAGATTAGCATGCCTCTGTCTTGGGAGAAGCGAAGGGGTTTGACATCCTCTGCAGACCAGCTCCTGACCCACTCTGCCCCACTGCCCCACTTCTGAACAGAGCTCAGGGTTAAGCTGTGAACAGGAACGCCCATTAGCATTTACTGAGTACTGACGATTTACCAGGAACTGATACTTGGCGGAAGTTTTCCTGTTGCTCCAGAATTACAAACCCAAGGTCTATAATTGAAGCCAAATGTTCACGTTACTTCCTGCAGTAGAGACGAACTTGAAGAGATTAGATCTGACACTCAGTAACAACCTCCGTTCACCATCCATGACCGCAACCATTGACTTCAAATACAAAAGGTTTGAGTTGGGAGGAGGTGGATGTGGAGGGAACATGCAGATTCATCAGAGAGGCCAAGCCCTCCCTCCCCTTGAGGAAGATTGCTGGTTCCTCTTCTGTTGCTGCTGAGGTAACTTCGAGGAGACTGGAATTTCAACTTCCTGTTTAATCATCTCCACTAGCCAGTATTCTGGCCTGCCCTTCTACTCACCGAAGCAAGAGAAAAGATATACTAAAGATATCCCAGTACCTCTGGGGTGACAGAGATGCCACCGGTGACAGCCAAGGTGACAGACATGGTTATATTGCCCTGCTGGGACCCCAAAGAACCTCTCCCTGGCAAAGAGTCATACAGATGCTGCTGGCTATAGGGGTAAGAAGTCTGTTAGGGATTTGTGGAGGAAATAGAACCACATCCCCCCAACACCCATGAACTGGGTACAGGGATGTGTCTGGGAGGAACGTGGGATTGCCACAGGACCCCAGTGATGCAATGCAGGCCCCTAGTGCATTGACTTTAAGTTATTTGAAAGGGAGCGTCCTGGGTGGGCCTGAATTAAATAGGCCATTTCTTTATAAGAGTGTCTGGGGGCCAGAAAGGCAGACGTCTGCCATGTTGTGGGTAGAGTTATGCTACAAGGGATGGATAGCGGCCTCCAGGAGCTGAGAATAATCAGTTCTAGGAATTCGATTCACTGTCCTAAGAAAATCAAGTTTTATCAGCAACTCAGTCATGTAGAGGGCTTGGAGCTTTGAGAGTGGTAACAGGCTTCTCAGGAACCTTGAGCTCAACCTTGGCAGCCTCCAAGGAGAGGGCTCAGCCGAGGAATGGCCCAACTCCCGCCCCACAGTAATGTTGAGATAACGAATCTGTGGTTTGCAACAGCAGAAGATGAGCCTGGTGTCTCTTTGGGCCCACAGAATGGGGGACGCGGAGAGAAAGCCCCCTTTGAACTGTGTTTGCAATAGAAGTTTCCCAAAGAACAGAGCTGATATCAAAACGAAATCGTTCCAGTAACTGAAAATAGAAAGTTCTAGCAATCTGACCAATGATGATTAAAATCCTACCACCCTAACCAGAAACGGAAAGGAGCAGTTTTACCTGGTACTGCCAGTAGAGCCAGAGTGGGAACTTATCCCACTGCACATTTAAACTTCAAAGAGTGACGCCTCTTAAGTAAACTGATCCCACACACGTATCACCTCATTTAACCCACACACTAGCGTGGTTGGTCTAATTACCAACCTTGCTGGTGAGCCTGGAGAGATTCACCATTGTGCAGGCAGTAGGCACTGCGGCCAAGACTGGAAGCCAAGCAGTGTGGTCCCCAAAAGTAAGTCACTGAGAATCACTGAACACAACTGAACCACTCACCTTCATTGGTCCTAGCTCTTCAACCAGCCCTTCAGGAGGCAACAGAGGCCTAGGGGGATGCCAAGGGTCCCCGGGCCCTTCTCATGCTCTTGTGCCTCTGGTGGGCGCAGTTGAGTCTTGGCGTAACAAAAATGCCAATGAAGTCATGAACCAGCTGAGTCAGGGAAGGTTGCCAAGGTCTGCCTTTGTTAGTGCTGCTCCCACTGGCTCTTTGTGGCTTTTTTCCTTTTATTCCCCCTGTTGTTCGTTTGCTTGTTTGATTGACTGATTGATTTTTCAGGCCATATGGAGTCTCCCAAGTGCTGGGTTAGCAGGCATGTGCCAGCCCACCTGGCAAAGATCTGCACTTCCAAGGCATTGCCAGCTGCCCTGTTCCTCAGCCAGGATAGACTCCATGATCTCCACGTCATGGCAAGGTCTCTGCAGGGTGCACAGAGCACAGGACAGGGGTTAAGGAAGCCCGCTCCCTTGCCTTGGGAGAACACCCCTTCTGCTGGGCAGGGAGGCAAAGCGTGGTGTCTGCAGGGTACTCAGAAGTGCACGACTGTGTGGCACAGGTGTCCTCCGGGAGTCAGCGCTGTCACCAAACAAGATTGGTCCACACCTGCTAAGCACGCTCACTCAGCCCTGGAAAAACTTGCTGTATTTCCTCCAGGTGAAGACACCTACTGTTTCTGTCTCATCTGGGGACAAGGCAAGTGGCCTGTCGCTGAGCACCAAGTAGAAGCTGGATGGCCACTTGGCAGCATTGAACAGCTCATCCGATACAACTGGGCAGGGCCTTCGAAGGCATAAAACGAGCTCTCATTTGTTGCTCACCGTGGGGGCTTAAAAAAGATAACACGGGCCAGCAAAATGGCTCAGCGAGTAGAGTCTGCTGCCAAGACTGACGACTCGAGTTCAAGTCCCAGGACCTACCTGGTGGAAAGATTATCTCTGAACTATGCACACACCAAAACATAATAAATACACAGATAGGATAATATAGACAAATACTGCTGGCCCGTGATATGACTCAGCCTGGAGACCTGAGTTGTAACCCTAATGCCCGTGTAAGTGGGGAAGAAAAGAGTCAGCGTGCATGTGCTATGCATTCATGTGAACACACACGCAATGTGAACACAATAATAAGCAACAACAATGATGACGATAATAATAATAATAATAATTATAATAATAGTGTTAGAAGGGCTTGCTGTTCTTCAGAAGACTGGCATTTGGTTCCTAGAACCCATATCAGGTGGCTCACAACTTCCTGTGACTCCAGTGCCAGTGGATTCTTTCTCCTCAACAGTCATTCACAAGCACTCGTGCATATACGCACACAGAAACAGACGCATAAATAAAAAATTAAATTAAAAAAAATGCCTGGATCATCAGTGTAACTTAGTGGGTAAACGGATTTGTCGCTAAATCTGATGCCCTGGGTTAAACCTCTGGGACTCATGCAGCGAGAGACAACCAATTTCATGACATATGTGAGTATACACACACACACACACACACACACACACACACACACACACACACACACACACACACACACAAATCAATCAACCCAATAATTTTTTTTAAAAAAAGTTTAAAAATGTCTTAACTGGAACAAATCAAGAAAGACTATTTTTAAAAAGTAACCAAGTGGATCTCACTTCCTCCCTACCCTAGTCTCTCAGGTCTCTCGCCTCTGACCACAACCTCTGTCTAGTCTCCAAAAGACATTTGCCCAGAGGACTGCTTGAATAGCTTCATTTAAAAACACTTTCAGCCATAGTCTACATTCTGGGGGGCATTTCATTGTAAAGAAGTGTGATGTTTTCCTTGGCAAAGCTAAAAGAGCAGAATTTTTTTCAAATCTTTGTTAAATATTTATTCTATGTCTGGTAATAGTTAGATCCTCTATGAGTGACTGACAAATTCAGAACAACAGTGCATTAAACAGGATAGATCATCTGCTCTCAAAGATAGAGCCTGGAGGTCAAGAAGCCCCACAGGGAGCAGATTCAGTCAACCCTGGCCCTCCCAAGACTGCATCCCCTAAGCCACTTGGGCCAAGATGGAGGATAGAGATTCCAGGCTTCCGAACTGAGGAGACAAAGAAGAACCTGTCCCCTCAGCAAGGTTCTACAAACTACTACCTGATACATCTGCCTACACCTCACTGGCTGGAACCGAGTGAATCGGGTGGTGACATCGAGTTGCAGGGGAGGCCAAGACTGTGACTGCTGTCCTAAGAATCTCTGTTTGTCCATCTGTTTATTCTATTAATATTACTGAGCTGTTGAAGCATAACTATAGAATCCTCTAGACTCCATTGCCTGGCTCTGTTTGGAGACACGTTCCTTCAGTGGAGTCGAATTGAAAGGTGGAGGGGAAATAGGACAGTCTTATGCAGAAATGTCAGAGGACCTGGACCTCTTTAGAAGTTCACAAAGGCCCAGATGAGACGAGACCCAGAGAATGATCATCTCCCATCACGGTTAGAAGGTCTTCATCTGGGATTCAGTCTCTCTATCTGCACATGGAGACTTAAGACTGAGCCTGGAAATCTCTGGTCTCCTCAGAAGTCTATGGTTCCATATGGATACGGCCAAGTGACCAACCATCCCCATGAGAACTCAGAGGCAAAGATGAGTCAGAGATCTGAGGCCACTTGTATCTGGACTCCCCTCTGTCGATCCTGGTAGCCCCCTGGTCCTCCACACCCCCAAGTGTTATGCTTCTGAACTAGTGATCTGGATGTCAGTGACTACTGCTATCCACATGTGATGGTTAACATAAATGTCTTGACAGGATCTAGAATCACCTTGGAGAGAAACCTCTGTGAGAGAGTTTCTAGATTGAATTAGTAGAGGTAGAAAGGTCCACTCTGAATGTGGGCGGCACAGGCCCGTGGGCTGCAGCCCTGGGCTGAATGAAAAAGAGACAACAAGCCAAGCACCAGCCTTTGCTTCTCTCTAGTTCCTGACCACAACTGCGTTGTGACTCATTGCCTCGCACTCCTGCCACTTTGACCACCAGACTGCACTCCCAAACTGAGAGCCAAAGAGCCCTCCTCCTTTAGGTTGTTTCTGTCAGGCATTTGGCTGCAGCAAGAAGCCAATAACTAATATAACCCCCAGAATGAAACTGCAGAAGTCTGGTCACAGTGATGCATGTGCCATTGGAAATAATTCCTCAGGTAAAAAGGTACAAAGCTTCTAGGAACTGCCTCTCAGTTCTAAGGGGAACTATTTAAAATAATTTAAGGGTTTTATTAAGTAATTAAGGGGCATTATTTTAAAAATAATTTTGGTTTTAGGGGTCCAAGCTTGGACTTTAGAGACAGGTGTATCAGTTACTTTTCTATTGCTTTGCTAAAATGCCATGACTAAAAGAAAGAAAGAAAGAAAGAAAGAAAGAAAGAAAGAAAGAAAGAAAGAAAGAGAAAGGGGGAGGAAGGAAGGAAGGAAGGGAGAAGGAAGGAAGGAAGGAAGGAAGGAAGGAAGGGAGAAGGAAGGAAGAAAGACCTTATTGAAGAGTTTGTTGGGGTTTATGGTTCCAGCAGGATAAGAGCCCATTATGTCAGGGAAATATGGTAGCAGATATGGCAGAAGGACCAGCTAAGAATTCACATCCCAAACAGCAAGCAGGAAGCAAATAGAGCAAGTGAGAACTGGTGTGAGGTTTGAAAGCCTCCTACAGCCAGGCAACATTCTGCTAAGCCTCCTCAGACAGCGCCACCAAATGAGGGATCTAGTATACAAAGGCCAGAGCCTACACTTCCATTCAAACCACCACAGCAGGGAATTCTGTTCTGCAATGGTGTCTGTCTGACTTGTGAGGCTCTTGAGGAACAATGGTGTGCAGAAGAGAGTGAGGCAAAGGTTAACACCTTGTCCAGTCTTCAGGCAGCTCTGAGAACATTCTACAGATCCTCACTAAGAACACTGTGGTTCTCACGGGTCTTGGGAACCTGCCTCATGACTAGAAAGCCAGCTTAGGGGAAGAAAGACCCAATGTGTGGTTAAGCAGACACTTCTTTTAATGGAGTAGAGGAACATTTTCAAATTCTCCAGAGCCTGAGATTAATTGATGTTAGTTAATCTTAACAGCTATTGGGGGAATTTTCTGGTTAAGGAAGGAGTTAAGTTGGGTATTGAAAATGTTCCCAGGCTACACGGAGGTTTGAAATGAGTCATGAGTGTGTTCCAGTAGGGGGAAGAGTTAGTAACGGATTTGGAGGAACGAAATATGCAGTTCAGGCATATGTGGAAAGACTAAACCTGCACAAGGACTGACCCAAAGCAAACCTATGGCTAATTTTTAAAGTTTTGGATGATTTCTTTTATTTTATTTATGTATGTTCTGTTTAAGTGCATGCCACATGTTTTCAGGTGCCTAAGGAGGCCAGATGAAGGTGCCAGATCCTCCAGAGTTAGAGTTTCAGGCAGTTGTGAGCAGTCAGAGGAGGGTGCTGGGAACTAAACTTGGGCCCTCTGAAAAAGCAGCAAGAATCTTTAACCACTGAGTTATATCGCCAGCCCCTAATTAAAAAACAATTAACATGAAAAGTATGTCTGTGCCGTTTGTAGACAGCCATGACCCCTGGGTTTGTGTGCAGGCTTAGTGTCACAGAGAAATTTAGACAGAACCCCCAGCTGGTGGCTGCCGCTGTCCGCGGTGCTGAAACATCTTTAGGTCCTCTAGACCAGCCAACAGATGTCCCTCCATCTGCCAGACGTTAGGGTTTCTATCCAACTTCCCCAGTAATTCTGAACCTGGTGAAGGTTTTAATTTTCTATCTTGATGAAAAATGTGTGGTTTACACACTGTCACGGAACAAATAGGATTACGATTTATTTTCACAACTTACGTGGTGTGTTTGGGTTTTTTCCATATGTCTTTGACAGTACTATCACATTTCTGACAGTTACAATATTTTTTCCTTTCTGGGAAGTTGGGAAGAGGCAGAGAACATGTTTTCTCGCTTTCTTCACGAAGTCCTGAGGGTAGGACTTTGTACAACATAGCCCCATGTTTTTGTGTTTAGTGTGTGACTGTAGGTGTGGGGTTGTTTGTGTGTGATGTGCTGGGCTGCTGTGTGTGTGCATGTAGATGTAGCCCATGCATTTGCATATGTATTTGTGACGTGTGGTGGTGGTGGTGTGCAAATGTGCCTACAATAAAAAATTAGCCAATTAGATGTGATTCCAAATCAGATATCATTAATAACAAACCTTTCTCCTCGCAGTGTCATGCACTGAGGTGTGTTGTGCTTGCCAGCAGTTGGGAAGGGTCAAATTGTTCTCCATGCAAATTCCATGTGTTTTCAATTAATCTCACATCTGTGTTTGCAAGTGTGCTGCTTTAATTACATAGGTGAAGAGAATGTCTCACTCCCAATTATTAATGGAGGAGCATTCTTTCACTCCATGCTGCTGAGCCTTCAGCAGTAAGAGCTGTTAAATATGACATCAGTCCCAATCCTTTGACTAATTCCTTTTTCATTATTAGAGCAGATTTACAACTTTGGAGTCCGGGTGTTGAGCTTTTTCTCCCACTAGAAAATTCGTCTGTATCCTAGAATCAGCTTGTAGCTCAATGTAAATTCAGTGTAGAATTCAGTCAGTTATTAAGTGGATTTAAGTGGCTGAACCCTGGTGTAATCTGACCAGCAATGCATGAAGGAAAGAGTTGGAGGTGTAAAAAATGTCAAATAGCTTCTCAGATGCATTAAACTATTAATAAAGATAAAACGATCTTTATGTTTGGGGTTTAGAACATCTCTTTTATGATAGCAAGAAGCCACTTTGATTCACGACTCGTTGCTTTCAGGGTCTGGTGTCATTTTTCAGAAGGTGTCAGGAAGAAAGCGAGACAAGTTCCTCACAGGGGGAGAGCCCAGGAGCAAACCTGGGGGCTTAAGAGTGCTCTGGGTCAGCTGTGCTAGGTAAACCAATGTGACAGTGTGTGGGGGGGTGTAAAACTAAAGTGTCCATTCACAGAGCACCCTCTCTAGAGAGGTCTCCATTTGGCTCTGAGATATCTTTTTCTGTGGCCTTTCTGGATGGTTGTGTTCCAAGGTGGCCTGCCTGAGGCACTTTGGAGAGATGCTGTGCTAGATTCCATTGCTCTCATCCACACGGGCCCCAATCTTCTCATTCTGTCCTGCCCTGTATCCAAAGTTGGTCTCTGGATCACATCCCACTGACATCCAATGGATGCAGCCAGTTGTAGGCACTGGATGGAGACAGGCAATGGAAGTCAGAGAGATTGTCCCGTTCCTTCCCACGGCTGCTTTCTGGGGTTTGCTGTTCCTCTCAAGGTTTCTAGTGCTGGCTACCACACTGTCTCTTGCCCTCCAGTCTCAGGTGCTGTGCTCCCAGACACTCCTGCCCATCCTATTGCATCCTGAGCCCTGCCCCCACCTCTGCCTGTGCACTCATCACTTAGACTCTTCATAGCCGAACTATATAAGGGGTTGCCATTTCTTCTGTGGCCCCTCCTTGACTCAGAAGAGCTCTCCCCTTGAGACCCTGATGCTTCAGGAGCTGCATGTACAAGTGGGGGACAGGCAGGATGAGGCGGAGGGGAGCCGGGAGGAGGGAGTCTCAGCACAGCACATTTGTTACATGAGGATCACTGGTGCATGGCTGCCTCTTGAGGCTTCTCAGGCACATCGATGCACATGCTGGCACTATCCTTCCAATAAATACTGGCCAGGCAGCTTCCCGAGACCACGGATCAGAGTGGGCAGACCCTGCCTTTAGAGAGTTTACAATGGCAAGTTGATCTTGCATACTGGACTATTGTGGGGTAGCTCAGACTCTGAAGCACACATAGGAGGAGAGAAACACGAGGGCCAGAGAGCATGGTTTTCTGGAGGAGGAAACATCCAAACTATGGGCTTAAAAGATGAAAATTGTCTGAGAAAGGATTTGGGGGGCGAACAAGGGGACATCGTGGTTTTGGCGGAGACACGCAAAAGCACGTACAGAAGTCCATAGTCAAGAGAGATCTGGGGCGTTTGACAGCTGCAGGGGGCAGATTGCTGAAGTGCGTAAGAGGCATCGGGGAAAACCCTGCAGGATGGGCAGTACTATATCGGCAGCCTCCTCTTAGCCTCTGCCCCTCCCCTGAAAACCTACAGAACCTTCAGGAACCAAGGGCTCTTGGACCCAGCCTGGTTCATATCCATACAAGAGCCTGTAGTCTGCAGTGTGTAGCATAGAAACAGGCCAGAAGTGAAGTGGCCCCACAGACAGGCGGGGTGAGATGGATCCTGACAGTATAGCCAGCCCTACATTCTCCACGCAGGAGCTCGAGGTCTGGACAGAGTCAGCCCTTACTTGGGTCGCAAACAAAACAAAACAGCAGTCCAAGGGTAGGGCTGCTAAGATCAGGGTGGGAGGATGAAGCCGTGGTCTGCCTGGAACCACTTCATCCTGGAAGGAAAACTCTCGGAGAGGCGCTTCAGGGGCAGGCTCGGAGCCCCTGGTCCCTGGCATGTGTGGTTGCCAGGCTGGGTCGTCTTGTAACCTAGGAGAGCCTGGCCCTTCACCTGGCTGCACCCTGTGTACCTCCGCCCAGCCCCTCGCTCGGCACAGGTGACTGGAGCTTCCCACTGAAATCATGTGAATATTAAGCTAATCAAAGCCTTGCTTGAGAAGGGATGGGGCCAGGAAGGCGGCCCTAACGAGCTGCGTGTCACTCCCTCCACCCCACGCGTCTTGTGCTGTCCCATTTGTCTGGCTGTAATCTACATTTCAAATGATTACATGGGAAGCTGAAGTGGTAGTGACAAGGATAAACGAAGCTTGTTAAACTAATAGCTGCACTAATGCCCAAATATGTGAACTTCCCGACGCAGGCCGCATCCCAGCCTGGCGGAGCTGTCAGCCCAGCTCCCCCGGGCTCCGCCGCCAGCCGCGGCCACATGATGAATGGCCCTGTCGACCAAACTCATCCGGGGCCCAATTAAACAGGCAGAAATGAACTAGAGCCGTCAGGCAGCCAGGGAGGGGGGAAGTGGGATGGGGGAGGCCAAACCAGACACACGGAGAGCTGGGGGAAGGGGGGGAGTCGAGGCAGATAGGGGAGTAGGAGAGAGAAGTACCGTGGGCCAGGGAGGGGCGGCATAGGAGAGACAGCTTGGGAGCGGGAAGGCAGAGCGCTGAGGAAGAGATAGCAGAGTGGGAAGGGGAAGAGAGAGAGAGACAGACACCAGAGATGATCTGAGAGGGACACCAAGAGGGCAGAAACCAGCACCCACCAAGATACACAGGTACCCAGAGTGGAAGAGAGGCAGTCAGAGACACCCAGAGACATAGCACAGGACAGGTGCCTGAGACACTTAGCCCGGCACAGAGAATGGAGTCTGGGATGGAGGAAGGGAGGCAAGCAGAGAATCAGGGAAGAGGGAAGAGTCCCCTGGCAAGTCATTGCAGCTCACAGCAGCAGGGAAGTCGTTCTGTCAGAAAATGGCCATTTAATGGTTTGCCGAGCCTGCGACAGATATGTCATGTGAGGCGGCTGGGCAGCCCCAGGGCATTTCATTTATTAATTACCGGTTTCCAGCAGCTCCCTCCGCCTCACATTCATCATCAGCCCAGCCTCCTGACTGGAGCTGCCCCACCCCAATGACACCACTACCGGGCACTTGGTCCCATCTTCCAGAGGAGGAAGACAGAGGCCAAGGCTAGAGAGGAGTAGAATCCAAAACCTGCTAGCAGGCCAAGCCTCCCTTTCTGCCAGATACTGGCGAGAGACCCAGGACAGAGAGTGGAAGCCCAGCCTCTCCCTAGCCCCAGGCTACAGGAAGGCTGAAGCCTTACCCCTGACCCTTTCCTTTTTTACATATGCCGTACATTTTCCTATTTTTTCTGGTCTTCGGTTTTGAGACAAGATCTTCCACTGGCACCCCGACTGGCTGGGAACTGTTCTCCTGTCTGGCCCCTAAGTGCTGGGATTATAAACACATGCCACAGCGCCCAGTTATACAGGCCAGGTATAATCATACAGTATTTGTATCATGATCTTACAGCTTTTTATGCAACTCAGTTTTGCTGAGTTCTGGTCCACCCCTTCCTCCTCCCAGAAGTCCATAGGCTGCTGACTTGGAAAATGAACTAATGTTCAGTGTTTCCAAAGCTCCTAGTCCTGGACCTAACAAGAGCCACAAAGAGGACCATTATCACTGTAATCACCTTTATCAACTGTAATCCAGAGTCAAGTAATTGGGAAGCCAGTCCGTCTTTGTGGCCCTCACCCATAAGAAACGCCACATCCGAGTATGTATGGAGGGGAGGAGGCTCAGTGGTTAAGAACACTGGTTGCTCTTCCAAAGGACCCCAGGTTCCATTCCCATCACCTGCATGGCAGCTAACTGCTCTGTAACTCAAGTTCCGAGGGATCTGATCCTAGTTTGGCTGCCATGGGCACCAGGTATGCCCTTGCAACGCAGACACACATGCAGGAAAGACACTCATGCACTCAACATTAAACAAAGAGTGTGTAATGATACAGAACCACGTCCCCTCAGATGTGCCAATGGAAGACGCCACCCATTAGGCCGTCTGAAAGAGGGAGCTAATACTTGGCCACCTCTCTCTCCCTTTCAGCCACCATCCACCTTCCAGCTGACCCAAAGAATCACCAGAGAAGGGGTTGGGGATTTAGCTTAGTGGTAGAGCGCTTGCCTAGGAAGTGCAAGGCCCTGGGTTCGGTCCCCAGCTCCGAAAAAAAGAACCAAAAAAAAAAAAAAAGAATCACCAGGGAAGGGGATTTCAGGGGAATCTCTCTATCCTCAGAGAGTTAGTGGGTGTCAGCTGACCCCCTCCACAGCCCTCATTAACCCTTCCCACAGAGAGTTCCAAAGGGAAATGGTCTTTGTTTTGTACAGAAGGCTGCTCAGAAATGGGTGCTGCCTCCACCCTGCCCCCCTGATAAGTGGAGCTAATTCTCCCAGAATCCCCGAAAGACACTGCTTAGGTCACTGCTTGCACACACACAAGATCCTATACCCGAAGGCCTCGCTAGAGCTGGCTGTGAGGCTGGTGGTAGCCTACACTTACTAAACCACTATGTGCTGCCCACGACATCTTCAGCCTCCTCGACTGCCTCCTGACAGCTCGCTACTGTGGAAACCCTCACATTTGTGCTGACCACTCTCAGAGCTGGACTCTCAGGCACTGCTGAGTTTCACAGTCTTCTCTATCACAGCCAGGGAATGTCCCCAAAGGCAAAGCATCGCTCTTTCCTGGCCTCCTTCAGAGGCACAGAATTCGGTCGCATGGTATTTTTGGTTCCAACTGTTCTCCCTGTTCTTGCCTTTTGTCAGTGTTCCATCATATGCCTCCCTGTGTCCCGGACTCCTCTCTCTGCCTCTCTGCCTTCCTCTGTACCCTTCCCAAACCCTTTTCTTCCCCTCTTGACACCTCAGGGTCTGTGTAAACAGGCTGTGTTCTCTGAAGTGCCATTCTTTTTCTGGAGATGACCTAGCAAATCAGAGCCAGAGGACCCCAAGGACGGAAGGCAGCCCACGTGTGCCATGAGTGATGTTGGGCACGGCAGCTGGAGGAGCCAGTGTTTTGGGGACTCAGGAGAAGCCTCGGCATAGGATAAGACACTACATCCAACCTCTCAGAGCCCTCTGGTCCAGGGTCTCTGTGACCAGGTGTATTTGCTTCTGAGCAATTACAGTGATAAAGGTCTTCTTTGTGGGGGCTGGGGATTTAGCTCAGTGGTAGAGCGCTTACCTAGGAAGCGCAAGGCCCTGGGTTCGGTCCCCAGCTCCGAAAAAAAGAACCAAAAAAAAAAAAAAAAAAAAAAAAAAAAAGGTCTTCTTTGTGGGCTCTTGTTAGGTCCAGGACCAGGAGCTTTGGAACCACTGAACATTAGTTCATTTTCCAAGTCAGCAGAATTCATATGTTTCAGATCATTCAGTCCTTAGAGGGAAGGTAGTGAGGCTGGCCGTGCTCGTGGGCCACTCCCCTGCAAAGTGACTTAACTGAGAGAAAGCTAGTGCTGCCGAACAAGCCACAGCCCATGAGGTCCACTAGCAGAGGAAACGCCCTCAGATGTGAAGATGGTAAACTTTGGACCACAGAGAGAAAATAAGCAAAGATTACAGAGGGAGCCGGTGGGAAGAAAGTAGTTTTTGTCAGCTCTGATTTACTTCCACTGGAGCTCTGCTCTCGATTAGCTAATTTACCGGGCTGACAGTCAGTTTGGGGACAGGCTTGGCCAACCGTGGTAACTGTTTTCCTCTGGCAACAGTGATTGGTCTAAGGTGTGGTCATGTGATCCACTAGAACCAATCGGAGCATTTCTCTGGTATCACCCTACAGACACTCCCCTCTTCCTATTGAATGTAAGACTCCTGCCTTCAACAGCTTGCCTTCCTTTCCTTCCTTTTCTTTTCTCCTTCCTTCCTTTCTTTTTGTTTTTGTTTTTTTGTTTGTTTGTTTGTTTTGTTGGGGAGGAGGGCGGTGTTTTTAGTTTTGTTTTCTGAGAGAGGGTTTCTCTGTCCCGGAACTTGCTCGGAAAGACCAGGTTGACCTCCAACTCAGAGACTCACCTGCTTTGGATTAAAGGCATGCGCCATCACCTGCATTGAGGAAACTCACTTAGGTGGGAAATACTGAGGCCAGGACATAAAATAAGTGAACCCAAGAAACTGGGAAGAAAGGGGATCCTCAGCCCTTGATTTAAGCCTTGATTTAGCTGGGCCTGAAGCCAGAGGCATCCCAGCGCTGTCCATTCCTTTGGCCCAATTACTACTCTTTTCTTTGTTACAGAATGTGTTGAAGTCCTTTCCCTTGTATATGAAAAGAGACACAAAACTAACACAGGGACTCTTGCTTTGCAAGCTTGTTTTGCACAACGGTTAGCACGCGGGGGGGGGGGGTGGGGGTGGGGGGGTACTGCTCTAAGCCAGGTTGGGTACTGTGCTCAGATACACGTTATCTTGTCACTGGAGAAGAAAGCTTGGCCACGGGACTCTGTGTCTCCACGTGCCTCTCTTGTGATGTCTCATTAAGGCATTGGGACAAAGGAAATCTGAGCACCCTATCCCTTCTCTGAGCTCGAGGGTGGCTAAAGGCTTTGAAAAGTATAGGAACATTGATTGATTGACTGACTGAGATTGTGTGTAGCTGTTTATGTGTGCAAGGTATGTCACTGACCCCACTGCTTGGCAGTCCGGCTAGGCTGGCTGCCCCACAAGCCCTAGGGATCTGTTTGCATCTTCACTACACTGTTGAGATTACAGATGCGCACTACCAGGCCAAGGTCTTTATGGGGGCACTGGGGATTCGAACTCAGAACTTCATGCCAGTGAGAGCTTTCCTAACTAAGGCATCTCCCCAGCCTCTGTCTCCAGAAAGGATGGAGGGGGATTTCGCAGTCAAGGACTCCAATTACACCACACTCCTGTCCCGAAGTCTTCAGTGACCCCCTCACTGCCAAGGAATCGTAGCACCTGAGCTTAGCAGTCAAGACAAGCCACAGCCTGTCACAGCCACCCTGTCTCCTTCTACCTCCGGACTCCAACCTGTGCTGTCCTCCCCCACTTACTTCCCAAGCACCCACAAAGTGCTGCCTAGGTCCAGCACAAACACTATTCCTGAGACCAGCTTCTTTAAAGCCCAGAAGCAAAGCAACTCTGCTGGGCCGCCCCTGGCAGTACCTGCCCCTGATGGCACCTGCCCCTCTCTAATGGCCCATCGCAGTCTGCCTTACACTAAGTACATGGTTTTATACCAGGCTTTGTTCTCCTCCCCGAACTGCATCCCACACTCACATCCGGCAGTGTTGGGTTCATCCTCTAGGCCTCCCTCAGTGGTCAGCTGCCCCAGGAAGTTCCCCTTGCCTGCTTTCCATGACATGGTCTGTTCCCTTCATTTTCTAAGCTTATGCGCTCAGAATTTTATATTATTCTCCAGTGGTGCTTAGTGCATTTTATAATCAAATGTTTATTGCCACTGTCACTGAAGACTTCAGGACAGGAGTGCACACACACACACACACACCTCTGTCTGTAGGTATATATGAATGTATGTATACCCGTATGTACTTGTATGGGAGCCAGGGGTGGTGTCTTCTTCGATTGTTCTTTGCCTTTGTTTTTGTGACAGTCTCTCACTGGACATGGAGCTCACTGACTCAGCTAAACTGGTTGACAAGCAAGCCCCAGATATCCCCCTGGCCCTGACTCTCTAAAGTTGGGTTAACAAGAACATGCCACAATGCCCAGATTCTATGTACATGCTGGGATTTGAACTCAGGTCCTCATAGTTATATAGCAGCCACTTTCCTGGCTGAGCCACCATGCTGGGCTAGAAGGCATTGCTAGAATCATGTCTGAAATGTCAGTCAGTATGAGCAGACGTGGCACTAGTAGAAGCAGTGACTGAGTAGGTACAGAGATGAATGAGTATGGGAATGAATGAATATACCTTCCTAGGCCCTTACTCACTGAGCACCTGCTAAGACCAGAGGCTCTGTGTCCCTCGTGTTTCTAGCACACCGTCACTGTGAGTAGCCAGGCAACAAGATTTTAACCATCAGCAAGTACACAATCTACAGGCGTCCCCAGATTTTACTGATTACGATCTAAGGAACCAGGAAGCTGCTGCACCAATTCAAGCTAGGCCGAGAACGAAAACATTTCAATAGCTCCAGAGAACACTTTCCTAGCCCAGGCACACTAGGGTGCAGAAGTGCTGAACAAGCCCCCTGCTCTGAGAGCGTGCATGTACATTTTTCCTGAGTTGTTCTGACCCATCACCTCTCCAATGGGCTATGACATCGTTCTCAAATTTTATTACTACAAGATGGGTGTCCTCAACTCCTCAGTAAACAGCATTACGCAGGCCCCATGCACGCGCATGCAAATCCAGAATGGACAATAACCCCAGGCATGGTGGACTGTTTGATGGGATGTCTGCAGGAAAGCAAGCCAGGAGCCAGCTTTAAAAACAATATTTATTTATTACAATTGGCAGAGCAATGGAGAAAATTGCCACTTAGATAGGACTTTACATTTGCGGAGCGTTTGGCAATCAGCACAGTGACAACTGTTGAGGACAAGTTCTTTTTGTCTTTCCCATTTGCAGGCAGGGAGGAAGTGGGGAGAAGGGAGATGTTACGCTTTCAGTTATGCACATTGCACACAGATCTGGCCTGCTGAAATGGAAGCATGTTGATCTCTGGTCCCACTATGTCCTTTGTTAACATACAGAGCCTTAATTAGAGTCTGGGCTCTGTTTCTCTGCTGGTTTCCCTCGAGGGTGCATTTCCTTTGTCCCACTCAGAGAAGGAAACAATGTATCCTCATACACCGTTTCTTTTTATCACTTTCCTTAGCCACCTGTCTTTTGAAAGTCAGGCAAGTTGGGCAGGTAAGGTTAAGCGAGGTAATGCTGCTATAACAAATAATGTCAGGTTTCAGTGCCTTCAAACAACAAAACTTTATTTCTATCTCAAGAGACATGATCACCGTGGGTCAGCAGTGTAGGCTCTGCTAATTGTGTTCCGAGACCAGGCAGATGGAACGGCTTCCATCTCATCCATCCAATGCGTTTGTGTAGAAGTGACATATATCATCTCAGGGATGACTTTGGAATAGCCACACAGTACCCAAGAAGGCTGATACATCTGCTCAAAGGAGTAGAGGACTAGAAATGATTGCTAATTCATACTAATAACTACTGTGGACATTAAATCTCATCCTGTGCTAAAAAGAAAAAAATTAAAGCTGTTTTTTCCTTAAGTGTGGGAAAATAACAATTCTGTGAATAGAAAGAAGTTATACCACTGATTGTACATTTTTAGAAAGGTACAGAAATAAGGGAGGGAAGGAAAAATGGAAGTGAGGAAGGAAGGAAGAAAGGAAGGAAGGGAAAGACAGAGAAACTAAGACCTTTGCAAAGACTGTTTTTTGTTGTTGTTTTACCAAAAAAGGGGGGAAAAAACTAAATAACACAATAGGACAAGAAAAATAAATAAAAGGTATACAGATTGCAAAAATAAATAAATAAAACAACTAAAGTTGTCTCTACTTGTAGCAGACAGGACTATGTGCATAGGAGAACCTAAATATACACAAAACAACGAAACAAACCTACTGGGATGAATATGGGAATTTAAATTCTCACCAAATACTGAGTCAATGGAAAAGTCAATTGCATTCTACATACAAACAGTTCTAAGATGAAGTTAAAGTAAATGTCATTTGTAACAGCATTCAAAAACACAAAATACACTGCGGGGGCATGTTGATGTCCCAGGACTGTACAGAGCAGGCCCCTCCCTTCACTTGGGAAGCACAGTAGAGTTGGCCTAAGTTTATGGGGTTACAGGTGAGCTGGGCGAGCTGGTCCTACCCCTTGTTTGCCATTTGGTGGCATGGGTGCTGGAGAGATGCCCTACCCCTCACCTCTGCCCCTTGCTGCCTGTCCCACACTTTGCTTGGGCAGCACAGTAGAGCTGGCCCTGGTGGTATGGGCAGAAGTAAGCCAGAGAGGTGGTCCCACCCTTGCCTGGGTAGTGCTGAAGGGCTGGCCCCGCCCCTTGCCTGGGTAGTGCTGAAGGGGCTGGCCCCGCCCCTTGCTTGGGTGGAGCTGAAGGGTTGGCCCCGCCCCTTACCCGGGTGGAGTTGAAGGGCTGGTCCCAGTGGCTTGAGCACTGGAGAGCTGTCAGGCTGACCACCCCCTCAGCTACCCTCCAGGCTCAGATCCTGGGCTTTGGGTTGGCCCACCCCAACATCTACGGGGTCTACGAACTGCTGGAGTTTGTGAAGGGGCTGGTCCTCCAGAACCAAAGCCACAGGATCTTCATCACTGAGGGCAACAACAGGGTGTCCAAGAGGAGTTCTAGTGAGGATCCAGTATAAAGTCCTCCCTCTAGACCAAGCAAGTAAAGCTGTTTGGGCAAAAGGATATACTGTGGGACACACTGTGACACATGACACAGCTGCCACAGTGAGATATTGTTTGTTTTCTCTTGGATGGGAGGTTTCAGGAGTGGAGGGCAGATGTGAAGGGGTGGGGAGAAGAATGGGATTGGGGTGCATGATGTGAAATTCAATAAAAAATCAATAAAAAAATTTAAAACAGAGAGAAACACAAAATATTCATGTAATAAAAACAGGGTGACTCTTCTACACTGAAATCGTGAAACAATGCCTGGAAGAAATAGGTTTTTTAAATTACCAACTGAAATGGAATAAATTAATATTTAAAATTCATGTGACAGAAGACTCGACCTTGTGACGATATCCACCATCCTGAAATTAATCTCAAGAGTCAAAAGAAAAATATCCAAATCATAAAGGTCCTTACATTTTATTTGAAAGCAGGTGTTATGGTTCATACCTTTAATCCCGGCACTCGGGAGGCAGAGGAAGGCAGGGCTCTGTGAGTTCGAGGCCAGCCTCACTACCTAGTGAGTTGCAGGCTAGCCAGGGGTACACAGATAAGGCCCTGTCTCAAGCAAAGGGCAAATAATATCCAAAAGAATTTTAAAAGTCAATTAGAAAATGAGAAAGCAGAGGCTGCCAAGCTCCATGACTTAATATTAGCCGTAGCAGTCAAAACAGCCCCACTGCGGTGAAGACAGAGATAACTACATCAGTGTAACAGAGCGGTGGCTCTAGACACAGGGCCGAACACATATTATCACGTGGTGCTGGACATGGATGCCTAGTGAGTTAGAAGAGAAAGGAAAATGTCTCTGACAATGATCTGCAACGATGACTGTTTAGATGAAGAACAAGGATTCTGCACCCCATTTTACCCCATACACAAATGCAAGATGGGGCACAGACCTAAAGACACGAAAACAGTGAAACTGGTAAAAGAAAATGCAGAATATGCTTAAGACCTCTAGGTAAGCAGACATTTCTTAGGACATATAAAACGAATTATAAAGGGGAGAAAAGAGAATGAATTATATAAAAATAGAAGCTTCCCTTATCAAAAGGGATCATCAAGGAATGGAGAGTTGGATCAGCAGGTGTCTTATCACTGTTCTATTGCTGTGAAGGGGAACCATGGCCAAGGCGGTTCTTATAGAAGAATAGAAGGAAGTATTTAATCGAGGGCTGGCTTACAATTTCAGAAGACAGACCATTATCATCATGGCAGGGAGCCTAGTGGTAGGCAGGCAGGCATAGCACTGGAGCAGTAGCTGAGAGCTTTACATCCTGATCCATAGCCAGCACAGAGAGAGAGAGAGACAGAGACAGAGAAACAGAGACAGAGATAGAAACAGACAGAGACAGGCAAACAGACACAGACAGACAGACAGACAGACAGATAGACAGACAGACAGACAGACAGATAGACAGACAGACAGACAGAGACTAGGCCTGGCATGGGCTTTGGAAACCTCAAAGTCCACCTCTAGTGACAACACCTACTTAGCATGTGCACTGTCCCAGGGTCAGTCTCCAACACCAGATAGCATCAGACATGATTTCTAAAGGAAAAGGTAAAAGTCCTGAACAGATACTTTACAAAGAAGATCCATTTATAACTGGCGAAGACATACCCCAAAAGTCACTTGGCATTAGTTGTCATAAAAATGCATATCCCAACCACAATGAGCCATCTCTCCATGTCATCCAGAGTGGCTGAAACGATACACGGCAACATTCGCAGATGTCGAGAAGGGTGCAGGCAAGTGGGACCTGCGGGCTCTGCCGTTTGCGGCGTCCTACGGTATAACCACTTTTGAAAACCCTTTTTACAATTTCTTGACAAGCTAAGCATATATCTTCCCAGCAATGACGCCATTTCTAGGTATTCATCCAAGAAAAACTAAAATCTGTTCACAAAAAGCCTGGTAAAAACAATGGTCACAGAATTGCACTCACGACGGTTAAAAGCAGAGAACAGCTGAGGTGTCAATGACTAGCTGTGGGCTAGTTATCCCGTGGACTATCACTCACCGAGCACTAGAAAGGAACGGGCCACAGTGACGTGCGCACAGGAGGAACCTCAAAATGGGACAACAGGAAGAAGCCAAAGCCAGACGGCGCTCAACCTACGATGCCACTTATTCTAAAATGAGCAAGCCTTGGAGGGGTGGCTGTGTAGAGAAGGCCGTGTTAACGTGTATTAGCACTGATGGAAAACATACGATGTGAGCAGCCTGCTATTCACAATTACACCATGGGTTTACCTCCACCTGCGGGGCAGCTTGGCAACAAAGCCCCTGAGATGCTCTGAGTCAAGTCGTGGGTCTCTCACTAAAGGGGAGCAGTGGGTGTCAGGCCAGCAACTGTGCACACAACCTCGGATGTCAGAGCTTGCTCTCAGAGCGTCGGGCCCTCACTCCTCCGATCCTCACAGTGACTGTGAGTGTCTCTGTTCTGCCCATGAAGGGTCTGACAGTAAGTATTGAAACTCCATGCCATGCAGACTTGCTCAAGGAATAAAAACTACTGAGTCTTTGAAGGCTCGAAAATCCCAGGGTTGATGACAAATTCCTGAATTTCCCAAAAACGAGGTCCCCACAGGTTGCCCCGTGTGTGGATTAGTAGTGTCTGGATCCAAGAGGGGAAAATGTCCTCCTGAAGGCAGCCACTCCTTCCTCGGAGACCCCCAAGAGCCCAGTGAGGAAGATGTGGTTGCCAGTGTCCCCATCCCACAGAGAATGGAGCCAGGACAGTCACAGAGGCCAGGCTGTGGGAGTGCTTACTGCTCTCTCCTGGTTACCCAGCCTGTCCCCACTAAATGGCAAGTGGGAGGCAGTACGGCTCAGTGAGTAAGAGTGGAGACTCCGGAGCTCACACCTCCCACAGCGGAGAACCTTGGGATGGAGAGCCATCCTGGGTTTCAGTTTCACCTTGATAAAATGGGAGTGGCACTACAATGGCAGCCAGCTCTCTCCCAAGATGACAACAAGAGAATCACAGTGAGTCAGGTGAGAGCAGGGCCCGAGACTCGCAGTCATAGGACCCAGGACCAAGGACCTTGACACCACTGTAAGCTCACCTCCTACAAGACCAGAAACATCTGGACCAAGTGTGATGTTTGCCACCCCAAGGAGGACTGGGGGCCTAATTAAAATTGCTGCTCTGTTTGCGTTATCAGCTGTCAGGACTCTTTTTTTTTTTTGTCTTCCCACAGAGCAAAGATTTTTCTTATCAAAAATCTATCTGCTAAAATGCTAATGATCGCTAGTGATTAGAAAATGCTGCTCAAATCTTGAAGGTTCCCAGTGGGCCTCTCAGACATGGCTTATAACTCGTCAGCTGAAGAGACACACTCAACTCAACAAATCAAACTTTGCTATGTATGACCAAAAAAAAAAAAAAAAAAGGAGAAAGATTTCATTTCCTTTACGCTTCACTGTTTGGGTCCAGGAGGGGCTTTCCAGTTAAGTGACAGAGACCACATTATTAGTCGTGGAGTTGTTGCTAATAGAAGTCTCCCAAAGGCAAGTTATTCTCAAATAGCCCCAAAAAACCCCACCGAAGCTTCCCCCAGCTTACCTTAATTTTAGTGAGCTTATTTTTTGTTTAGCCAAACGGAGGGGCGTGTGGTCCACTTACCTCGGCCTTCTTAAGACCCTGCTTCCCACATTTTTCTCTCTGTGCCTTCCTCTTCAACTGGAAAGGTCTGCAGGGTTGTGTCCCTTGGTGTCCCCTGTATTCCCCCATGGTCAGATCTGAGTACCTGTAACCGCCTGGGTTGGGTCCATAGAAGCCTAGTAGGGGTTGATGAAAGGCTCAGCTGGTAAGGCCTTTACCACCAAAGCAAGCAACCTGAGTTCAGTCCCTGGAAGCCACATTGTTTCACAAGTTGTCCCCCACCACACAGAGGCAAACAGACAGACACATTAATTAGTTAGTTTTTAGGTAATTAATGGCCCCCCAGCAGGATCAGATGGGCCAATGATGTGGTAAGCCAGCTCATTCTGTATCCCTGGCTGTCACACATTGGCACTGTCAGAAGCCAGGCACCTCACACACTATTTGTTTGGCCCCCCTGGCCTTCTGGAGCTACCAGAATATAGATTGCTGAACTGTGTGGAAGAGCTGGTCAGGACACAGAACTTTGGTGTCCACTTATAGAGTGACAACAGGCCAGTGCAGATGGAAGGGAGCACCACCAGAGGCACACAGCTGTCAGCGGCGTTTGCAGCACCCAGTCAGCAGACCCGGCGGGGACTTTGTCTCAGCTCCTCATTACCCATTCAGTCACAAAATGTAACTGAGCCTCTGTCACGTGAGGTGAACAACCTGGAGAGCGTGGACAGGACCAATGAAGTAAACAAATCAATTACATAGTTGCAAACTCAGATTCGTGTCTTGAAGGAAACAGTGGCCTTAGCAATGAGTCTTAAAGTCTGAGCCAGGTGTTTCAGTGCACCTGTTTCAGAACATATCCAGGTGCACATTCCCGGGCCCCATCTCAAACCTGGATCAGAAATTCTGGAGTGGGACCCAGTAAGTTGCACTTGGGAGGCCTAGGCACCTGGTGGAGTTTGAGGCCCTGGTGATAGCATGTTCGGTGGTGTCTGTTCTAGTGTGGTGAAAGACATCATGACCAAGGCGGCTTATAGAAGAAAACACTTCACTGGGGCTGGCTTACGGTTTCTGAGGATTAGTCCATTGTCATGATGGCAAGCATGGTGGACGGGCAGGTGAGCATGGTGTCTGAGAAGCAGCTGAGCGCTTACATTGTGATCTGCAAGGAGAGAGAGTGAGAGAGAGAGAGAGAGAGAGAGAGAGAGAGAGAGAGACAGAGACAGAGACACAGAGACAGAGAGAGACAGAGAGACAGAGAGACAGAGAGACAGAGACAGAGAGACAGAGAGACAGAGACAGAGACAGAGAGACAGAGACAGAGACAGAGAGACAGAGAGACAGAGAGACAGAGAGACAGAGACAGAGAGA
The DNA here is from genome assembly GCF_021556685.1 of Rattus norvegicus. Lineage (NCBI taxonomy): Eukaryota > Metazoa > Chordata > Mammalia > Rodentia > Muridae > Rattus > Rattus norvegicus. The sequence goes on along the minus strand of NC_141538.1, from coordinate 64,004,195 downwards.
CAGAGAGAGACAGAGAGACAGAGAGACAGAGAGACAGAGACAGAGAGACAGAGAGAGACAGAGAGACAGAGAGAGACAGAGAGACAGAGACAGAGAGACAGAGAGAGACAGAGAGACAGACAGAGAGAGAATATGCCAGAACTAGTAAGTGCCTTTTGAAACATCAAAGCCCATCCCCAGTGACACACTACCTCCAAGAAGACCAACATCTTCTAATCCTTCTAAACCTTCTCAAATAGTCACTCCCTGACTATTAAGTATTCAAATATATGAGGTATTCAGATGTATGAGACCCCTATAGGGGCCATTTTTATTCCCCACACACAGTGAGGAACTGTGTAAGAAGCAGCATGCAGCGAGGCTCCTGACTGAGGAAAGTAGTCCTACTGTGTGGATTTGGGTCACAGCTTCCTCAGCTATGGACCGAAGCTCTCCCACAGTAGGGTTGTGATGACTACTCCCTAGGCAAAGGGCTTAGCATGGACTCTGCCCAAGTGTGAACTTTTGGGGGAGAATTATTCTAGCCAAGAACAGCAGCAGAGATCCGTAGTCACAGTCCAGGGTTGGCAGAGACAGGAGGATTGCCAGAGCCCCCGGCCAGCTGGTCTAGTCCAGTCAGTGAGCTCCAGGTTTCATGAGAGACTCTGGCTCAGAAGACAAGATGGGGGTGCAATAGAGGAAGATACTGAGCATCTACCTCAGACTGACACATGCGCACACACATGCTCCAGCACACACAGGCACCTAAGTGCACACATACACCAAAGGTTTGTTTTTAAGTATTGTGGTCACTTAGAGCACGATGCCATGAGGTGCCAGTTCCAGGGTCCCTCAGACTAAGAAGATGCCAAGAAAGTTTTTGGGAGAAGCCCATGCAAGCACCCAGCGTCGATATTGCAGTGCCCAAAGAGGCCGGACCATAGCAATGAAGCATCCAGGGGTCAGTCCATAGAACAATGGAGACACTTCTAACTCACTAGAATTCACTCTGTATAGCGAAATCCGAAGCCCAGAGCTCGTGTGTCTTTCTTCTTAAATGAGCTTTAAATTTTATCTTATTTTTGATAAAGGGTCTTACTATAGAACTCAGACTGCCCTTGAATTTGTTACTTTCCCACTCTGGATTTGAACTCACGATCATCCTGCTTCAGTTTCCCAGGAGTTCAGTGAGCACAGGTGTGCGACATCATGCCTGGACCTTTACGCAATTTCAAAGTAGCACAGGTCCCAGTGGGCCATCCCACCAAGATGATGAGGGACACGCTTGTCTTTAGCAAAAAGGGTTTCCTCTCTCCAACTAGCTAACAAGTATCCCATGAGTCCTTTCCAAGAGTTCAAGCGCTCAGTCACTGATTTCAGGGTCCTGGTTGAGGGATGTGAGACACAGAAACAGCTACTAAGGACAGAGGTAAGAAATGCTTTCAGCGGCTGGAGAGATGGCTCAGTGGTTAAGAGCACTGACTGCTTTTCCAGAAGTCCTGAGTTCAATTCCCAGCAACCACATGGTGGCTCACAACCATCTGTAGTGGGATCTGATGACCTCTTGTGGTGTGTCTGAAGACAGCTACAGTGTACTCATATAAATAAAATAAATTTAAAAAAAAAAAGAAAAGAAAGAATGCTCTGAGAGATTCACCAGGTGTTCAAGGAAGGAGCAGGGTAGCCGATTCCGGCTGGGGCCTGGGGAGACCCGACTGGGTCTACCTTCCCTTGGGAGCATTCATCATTTCTTTCAGAAGCTTCCAAGTCTGAATAGTTTATCATTCTCTCCTGCATCATATTGCCCTTGGGATTGTAAATCAAAACTTTCAGTTTACAGAAACCCTTAGTTCTTGAGCAAAAGGAAAAGAGACTGTAGGTCGGATTAACCTCTCTGCCAGCCCTCTTAGGAGGGGAAGGGGAGATCTGAGAGTTGCCCCCGCTGTCTTCCAGAAGGAGCTTTCCCTAGGAACCTTATTCACCAGGTCTGCCGCTGGCAGGGTGGAGCCTAGCAGTCAGCGAAGGGAAGACATTGAAGAGGCTCCGTAGAGGCAGAACTTGCCGGACAGGAGGAAGCTTGTGGACCAACACTGAACCTCTTGCCAGAGGCCCCTGGGTCTCCAGTGCTGGGGTTCCGGGGGGGGTTGGCGTTTTTCATTTGTTTGCTTTGTTTTGTTTGCTTTTGCTGTTGTTTATTGATGCCAGTTTTGGGTTCCTGCATCCAAATTCTGAGCCACCTGATAAGAACTGCCCCCAAAGGAGTAGAGAAAAGCCCAGCGTCTTCTAACGCACCTCCCTGCTCACCCTGTTTTGTCACATCTTTCTGTTTTGTTTTTTGAAGTGGACGGGGACAGGGTCTCACATACTCCAGGCAAGCCAAGTAGAGGCTGACCTTAAACTTCTGACCATCTTGATTCCGGAGTGCTGGGACCACAGGCAGGCCCCATCATACCTGGCTTGTGCAGTGTTGGAATAAGATGCAGGGCTTTTGTGGGTGTTAAGTGAACATCTACCAAGGGACAGCTACGTCCAAAACTGTGCTTCTTGGTCCGGGAGCTGTGGGGAGCAAGCTGCGTTTCCTGGTTTGGACCTGCTATTGCCTGTCTGTTTCCTCAGCTGGACCACATCCCATGTGGTTCCTACTGAGATTCCTGGCTTCTGCCTGGTTCTTCTGGCCTGAGCTGTGATAAGTCAGTTCCCTCCTCCTGAGGCTGCCCCCCAAGGAAGACAAAACTCTAGGTGACACTGGGGAAACTGCCACATCTAACATCTCTGTAAAAGTTTGGGAGATTCAGGAAGCTGGTGGGAAAACAATGGAGTGGCGGGCTTGGCTGAGGAAAATCACACTGCTTAGAATCAGTGGAGTGAGCTGAGGTGAGTTGATGGTCCAGTCGATGCCTTTATCTGCACCATTATTGTGTGTCAGACCAGCTTGGTGACAAGTTTGGATTAGTGATGCCATAGAGTTCTCTCACTGAGGCCTCTGGGTTACAATGTAGCTTTGCCAACCATTCCCAGTTATCAGTAGAAGATGGATATATTAGTGTAAAAATGTTTTTCTAGGGCCACTGAAATGCTTCAGCAGGTAAAGGTGCCTGCCGCCAAGCCTGATGACCTGAGTTTGATCCCCAGAACCCCCAGGATAGAAGATTCCTGTCCTCTGACCTCCACACATGCATACACAATGCACATACATTAGAAAGAAAGGAATGTAAACAATAAAAGTTTGCCTCGGACAGGTGTCAGGACTTGTGTTGTCCTTGGAAAATTCTGTTGTTAAAGGACAGCAAAGGGCTGGAGAGATGGCTCAGTGGTTAAGAGCACTGACTGCTCTTCCAGAGGACCTGAGTTCAATTCCCAGCAACCACATGGTGGCTCACAACCATCTGTAATGGGATCTGAAGCCCTCTTCTGGTGTGTCTGAAGACAGCTACAGTGTACTCATATACATAAAATAAATCTTAAAAAAAAAAGACAGCAAAACTGGGAGTGGCTGGACGTGGTGTTAATCTCAGCACTCACACAAGGCAGAGACAGACCCATCTCCATGAGTTCAAAGCCAGATTGGTCTACATAGCAAGTTCCAGGCCAGCTAAGATTATATACTGAGATACTCTCAAAAAAAGAGAGGAAAGAAGGAAAGAAGGAAGGAAGGATAGAAGAAAGGAAGGAGAGAGGGAGGGAGAAAGGAAGGAAGGAAGGAAAGAGGGATAGAGGGAATGATAGAGGGAAGGAGAAAGAAAGAGGGAGGAAAGAAGGGAAGGAGGGAGGGAGGGAGGGAGGGAGGGAGGGAGGGAGGGAGGGAGGGAGGGTAGGTAGACAACAGCACAGACAAGCTAAGACAAGCTAGAAAGGACTCTCACCCCTACTTCTGCAGCTGTGTCCACTCAGCCTCTTCCTGAAGATTTCTGAGCATGGTAAGTTCATTGTTTATAAGAAGCCCTAGGGCCAGAACAGTGCAGGTTGAACGGTTTTCTCTTAGGTGGATTCCCAACCGCCTTTGTGGCTTTCAGCTTGCGTCCACTTTAGCTGATCTGAAAAGGTGTCCTGCCATTGCTTTCCAATGACAGACCCAGTATTTTCGGGCACTGGAATGCACTATGGTCCGAAGCTATAAAATCCTAGTCCTGCCTCACTCTTGGCTGTTGTTAACATTGCGGGAGTTTCACAATCTCTTCTTAGCAGTCAGTCGCACTAACGAAAATGTGGGGCACCA